>NC_092718.1:190390287-191033787 GCF_047496885.1 Scyliorhinus torazame | reverse complement strand
AAACTAACAGAGTGAAACATTATTCTGTAGAAATAGCACCAGATCCTGAAAGAATCAGAGCTATTTTTCCATCTACTGCATAGTACATGTCCCAATCTGAAATAGTCACTATATTTATATTTGGTTCAGTACAGAAGATGTGAAATATCATGATGAATTAAACTGTTTCGTTGGCTGCGATTGAAGCTTTTATTTTAAAGGCAGTGGTAATATTGGCTGTCATGCTTGCAAGCCTGTGTGTGTTAACAAGTTTCTGAGGTGTCCCTAACACTAATTTACATGTCATTTTAGCACTTTGAATTCACACACAGTGCATTTGAATTTGTTCTTGTTTACCTACTGCGTTACTGGCTCATGCAAGTGTGAGACATTGCTTTACAGTGAGCAGAAAGGGAGCTAAGATTCAGATTCTTGGAAGCTAGGAGCCTGCAAAAATGATCATGATTTATGTTTTTATTATGAGCTGTTCCTTGCTGTGGTTGTATCTCAACATGGCCGTCTCTTTGTCTGTGGCATGTATTTTATTCCAGCATTATTTTATTTTACTTTGGTCTTCCTCGCTACCATTCTAGGCTGACGCTGGGTTAGATTTTCTTTCATGGTTTTTAAAAATTCCCTTTGAAGGAATCCACCATAGTCAAGTCAGGCTACCATTTCTGTAGATTTCCTCACTCTTCTATCAGCAATACTTATTTTTTTGCAATAGAATCATAGAATCATAGAATTTACAGTGCAGAAGGAGGCCATTTAGCCCATCAAGACTGCACTGGCCTTTGGAAACAGCACCCTTCTAAGCCCACGCCTCCACCTTATCTCCGTAACTCATTAACCTGACCTACCCTTTTGGACACTAAGGGGCAATTTAGCATGGCCAATCCACCTAACCTGCACACTGTGGGAGGAAACCGGAGCACCCGGAGGAAACCCATGCAGACATGGGGAGAACGTGCAAACTCCACACAGTCACCCGAGGCCGGAATTGAACCTTGGTCCCTGGAGCTGTGAGGCAGCAGTGCTAACCACTGTGCCACCTTGCCACTTGCGATACTACAGCTGCCCGAAGTCGACAGTCCAAAGCAATGAAGCTCTGTAGAAGACTCAAAACATTAACTTTGTTTCTCTCGTGAAAGATGCTGCCAGTCCTGCTGGGCTTTCCCAGCATTTTCTGTTTTTATTTCAGATTTGCAGCTGCTCAGTATTTTGCTTTTAATTATCGTCGCTAGCAGTGTATTTTTGTGGAATAGTAGCGTCAAAGGAAAGTTTTGGACCATTTAACTCTTGCAAAGCCTAATCCTGCAATATAATCCTCATAAACCCCATAAATGTACACAGCCACGATAGGCCGATTGGAATTTACAGTGCAGAAGGAGGCCATTTAGCCCATCAAGACTGCACTGGCCTTTGGAAACAGCACCCTTCTAAGCCCACGCCTCCACCTTATCTCCGTAACTCATTAACCTGACCTACCCTTTTGGACACTAAGGGGCAATTTAGCATGGCCAATCCACCTAACCTGCACACTGTGGGAGGAAACCGGAGCACCCGGAGGAAACCCATGCAGACATGGGGAGAACGTGCAAACTCCACACAGTCACCCGAGGCCGGAATTGAACCTTGGTCCCTGGAGCTGTGAGGCAGCAGTGCTAACCACTGTGCCACCTTGCCACTTGCGATACTACAGCTGCCCGAAGTCGACAGTCCAAAGCAATGAAGCTCTGTAGAAGACTCAAAACATTAACTTTGTTTCTCTCGTGAAAGATGCTGCCAGTCCTGCTGGGCTTTCCCAGCATTTTCTGTTTTTATTTCAGATTTGCAGCTGCTCAGTATTTTGCTTTTAATTATCGTCGCTAGCAGTGTATTTTTGTGGAATAGTAGCGTCAAAGGAAAGTTTTGGACCATTTAACTCTTGCAAAGCCTAATCCTGCAATATAATCCTCATAAACCCCATAAATGTACACAGCCACGATAGGCCGATTGGCCTCCTATGCCGTTTGTTATGATCCTAGTTGATGTTACAACTGGATGGGAAGATCCCAGAAAGGAACAGTGGCTCAAAAGACTGTAACTTTTACTGTTTTTTTGAATAAGACGTGGAGGAACAGAGTCACAGGACCTCTAATTAATTTTAACAACAAGAAAAAAACTTATTAAACATGAAGAGTTGGATTATTATACAATACTCCTTCACTCCCCCCTGAGCTTAACAAATTCACACAGATTTAAAGATTAACATGGATCACAAAATGTATCTTAAACTACAATGGTCTCATTCACACAAAATTCCTTTTATGCACACAAGGTGACTGTAGCAAATACACTCTCCACTTTGAACCCAATTTAGTGTCTGTGTTTTTCTCCTCAGAATCCCCCCCAGATGATTGTCACATGAAAGTTTCCAAACTCCACTCCCAAAAACATGCTTTAAATTCTTCTGTCATAATAATGCTTTCCTTTGGCAGTTTTCATTCTGAAATCCAGTCCAGGTTTTACAAATGACAATTTCGAACAAAGCTTCCGCTCCACTTTTAACAGTGAATCCAGTCCAGGATTTCACATCAACAACTTTAGGATTTCATGGTCGTGATTGCTTGCAAACTGCTCCCAATTGCTTTAACTCTCGATTCCCAGACAATATTAAAATTATATCAAACGTTTCATCTATCTCTGAAGTCTGCTGTCCCACTTTAAATCTAGTTACCTTAATTACCACTTTAACTCAAAACTCTTTGTTTGCTCTTCCTTGAATTCTTTTGAGCAATACCTTGAACGGCTCACTTTAACTCCAGACTTCTTAGACACTCTTTTTATTCCAATTCCCTGGTTATTTGGACTGTAACTTGCACCGTAGGAAGCCTGCCACTTTGCAACTCCCTTGTTCTGTCCAGCTTCTCTGAAGGTTAATGTGCAGGTTCAGTCGGCAGTTAAGAAGACAAATGCAATGTTAGCATTCATGACAAGAGGGCTAGAATACAAGACCAGGGATGTACTTCTAAGGCTGTATAAAGCTCTGGTCAGACCCCATTTGGAGTATTGTGAGCAGTTTGGGGCCCCGTATCTAAGCAAGGCCTTGGAAAGGGTCCAGAGGAGGTTCACAAGAATGATCCCTGGAATTAAGAACTTGTCATATGAGGAACATTTGAGGACTCTGGGTCTGTACTCATAGGAGTTTCGAAGGAGGGGATCTTATTGAAACTTACAAGATACTGCGAGGCCTGGATAGAGTGGATGTGGAGAGAATGTTTCCACTTGTAGGAAAAGCTAGAACCAGAGAACACGATCTCAGACTAAAGGGACGATCCTTTAAAACATAAGAACTAGGATCAGGAGTAGGCCATCTGGGCCCTCAAGCCTGCCCGTCATTCAATGAGATCATGGCTGATTTTTTTGTGGACTCAGCTCCACTTTCCGGCCCGAACACCATAACCCTTAATCCCTTTATTCTTCAAAAAACTATCTATCTTTATCTTAAAAACATTTAATGAAGGAGCCTCAACTGCTTCATTGGGCAAGGATTTCCATAGATTCACAACCCTTTGGGTGAAGAAGTTCCTCCTAAACTCAGTCCTAAATCCACTTCCCCTTATTTTGAGGCTATGCCCCCTAGTTCTGCTTTCACCCGCCAGTGGAAACAACCTGCCCACGTCTATCCTATCTATTCCCTTCATAATTTTATATGTTTCTATAAGATCCCCCCCGCATCCTTCTAAATTTCAACGAATACAGTCCTAATCTACTCAACCTCTCCTCATAATCCAACCCCCTCAACTCTGGGATTAACCTAATGAATCTCCTCTGCACACCCTCCAGCGCCAGTATGTCCTTTCTCAGTTAAGCAGAGATGAGGGGGAGTTTCTTCAGCCAGAGGGTGGTGAATCTGTGGAACTCTTTGCCGCAGAAGGCTGTGGAGGCCAATACACTGAGTGTCTTTAAAACAGAGATTAATAAGGGGATCAGGGGTTAAGGGGAGAAGACAGGAGAATGGGGATGAGAAAATATCAGCCATGATTGAGCGGCGGAGAAGACTCGATGGGCCGAGTGGCCTAATTCTGCTCCTATGTCTTCTGGTCTTCTGGTCTTCTCCTAGCAGAACTGAGAGCTGTTCATTCCTCAGTGGCCTGTCTCCAACTGCTCTGGCTTTCAGTTAAAACTAAGAACATTGGAAGGTGACATCCTATTGGTAAGCAACACCCACATGCCAAAACATTATAAAAGCATTTTTCACATCATAGTCCTCTCTAAGCACAATAGAAACTCAGTTGGAACCTAACCAGTCCCCACACATACAAACACAGTTGTCCAGCATGAATATAACTGGAGGCTTTACCCTTCCAAGCACAGAAACATTAAACCTTCTTCAATATATACCTTATTTCTAATGTTTACTAATGTAAATTCTTCAAGACTGCCTTTGTTTTCCTAAAATGTAAGATTCCATGGTTCAACAAAGGGGCTGTATTGCCTGTGTTTGACACTTCTCTCTTCTTCTATGTCCCTGATTCTTTGTCTATTTGTATGTGTTTTTTTAACCTTCCAATAATCGTCTTTCACTCAATTAAGCAAAATGTTGCCCAATTCACTTGGGTCTACTGTCAGATTAGGAATCAGTTTACTCTCAAAGATCAAATACATCTTTTCACCTTTTCTACAATAGACGGGAGTTGGTGGGACAGTGATATTGTCACTGGACTAGTAAACCAGCATAGTGTTCTGGGGACTCGGGCTTGAATCCCACCGTAGAAGATGGTGGAATTTGAATTCAGTAAAATATCTGGAATTAAAAGTAAAATGATGACCATGAAACCATTGTCGATTGTCGTAAAGATCCATCGGGTTCACTGCCATCCATAACTGGTCTGGCCGACAAGACTGTGAAATGCCGTCTGAAATGGCCTAGCAAGTCACTCAATTGTATCCAACCATGACAAAGTGTACAAGAGGGAATGAAACTGTTGACTCAACATAATCCTTATGCTAAATTTGGGAGAGGTGTCTCCCAACAGGCAACGGCCTGACATACTCATACATCTTACAGGGGAGAGTTGTTGTGGGAGTCCTCGATATCAAAATTGCATGAGGTCTCATGGCATCAGGTCAAATATGGGCAATCCTACCCCTCCCTTGATCAATCAGCACTTCTCCATGTTGAACACCACTTGGAGGAAGCAATGAAGGTGGCAAGGGAGTAGAATGATTGGGTGGGATACTTCAATGTTCATCACTAAAAGTGGCTCGGTAGCACCACTACGACCAAGCTGGCCAAAACGTGGTCTGCGACAGGTGGTGAGGAAAAACATACTTGACCTCAGCAACCTGCATGCCGCAGATCTGTCCATGACAATATTATTGGAGTGGCCGCACAGTCCTAGTGGAGACAAAGTCTTGCCTTCACATTGAGGATACCTTCCATCATGTTGTGTGGCACTGCCACCATGCTTAAATGGGATACACTTCAGACAGATCTAGCAACTCTAGACTGGGCATCCATGAGGTGCTGTAGGCCATCAGCAGCAGCAGAAATGTATTCAACCACAATCTGTAAACCCATTATCTCATTGTGCGGCATATCCCCACACTCTACCATTACCACAAAGCCAAGGGATCAACACTGGTTCAAAAAGGACTGCAGGAGGGCATGCCAGGAACAACAACAGAAATACCTAGAAATTGAGTATCAACCTGCTGAAGCTACCACACAAGCCCACTTGCATGCCAAGCATCAAAAGCAGCAAGTGATAGGCAATGTTAAGTGATTTCACAACCAATCAGATCCAAGCTCTGCAGTCCTGCCACATCCAGTAGTGAATGGTCAATTAGACAATTCATTGGAGGACGAAGTTCCACAATTATCCCCATCCTTAATGATGGGGGAGCCAGCACATCAGTGCAAAAGAGATGGTTGAAGAATTTGCAGAATTCTTCAGCTAGAAATACTGAGTGGATGATCCATCTTGTTCTCCTCCAGAGGTCCTCAGCATTATAGGTGGCAGTTTCCAGCCAATTCGATTCACTCCACAGGATACCAAGAAACGGCTGAAGGCAGTGGATACTGCAAAAGCTATGGGCCCTGACAACATTCCGGCAATAATACTGGAGACTTGTGCCCCAGAACTTTCCACACCGGTAGCCAAGTTGTTTCAATGCAGCTACAACACTGGCATCTACCTAACAATGGGGAAAAGTGCCCAAGTATGTCCTATGCACAAAAAGCAGGATAAATCCAACCCACTTAACTACTGCTCATCAATGTACTCTTGATCATCAATAAAGTGATTGAAGCGATCATCAACAATGTAATCAAGAGGCACTTGCTTCGCAATAACCTGCTGACTGATGTTTCAGTTCCATCAGGGTCACTCAGCTCCTGACCTCATTGCAACCTTCGTTCGAGCATGGACAAAAGAACTGAACTCCAGAGCTGAGGTGGGAGTGACTACCCTTGACATTAAGGCCACATTTCCCCGAATTTGGCATCTAGGAGCCTTAGCAAAAGGAGTCAATGGGAATCAGGGGGGAAACTCTCCATTGATTCATGTCATGTCCAGCGCAAAGGAAGATGCTCATAGTAGTTGTAGGTCAGTATGAGGAAAGAGTTAATGTTCCCTAGTACTTCAGTTGGAATTAGGCTTTGAATTGTTTAAAAGACTGCATCAAATATAAAGGGGAGCCAGGTAGCACTGTTGTTGGAGAGGTGATTTCTGAACACAATAAACTTGGAGTCAAAGAAGTCAAGATTTGCTTTCTAGTTCTTATGATCAAGTTACCATTGGAGTCTAACAGTCATTCATCGCAGCTCCAGGACATCACTGCAGGAGTTCCTCAGGGAAATGTCCTAGGCCCAACCATCTTCAACTGCTTCATCAATGACCTTTCTTCCATCATTAGGTCAGAAGAGGGGATGAATTGCAGATGGAGAATTTGAGAACAAGGGGACATTATATACGATCAAGGATATCAACATACAAAAATAAATGCATTTTGCTGAAGGTAATGGAATTGTGGAACGGATTTCCAGTGATATTGGTGGATTAGAAAGAAGTGTGATTTATATTAAAAACATACTTGACCCTCATTGAGAAATTAGATCAGTTGCAGAAAATCGGGAAGAAACTAATGTAAGGAATGGAACAGAAAAGTTTGTGGACTGAATGCTAAATACCATGGGAGGAGAAAGACCCAGTTGCCATTGTCCACAAAGGTAGAAATAGGAAAGAATTTTCGCTGAGAGAGTTGAGAAGCTTAGGTCAAAATTAAAACAAAGAATCTCACAGGTAACAATATCTGGATTGTGACCAGAGCCATGTGCAAAGTGGTATAGGGACAAAAAATAGATGGTTAAATATCTGAAAGAACAATGTGGGTAGCAGGGGTTTCTATTCATGGAGTATTGGCACCATTACTGGGGAAAGAAAGTTGTTCCCTGGGACATGCTCCACTGAAACTGGGCTGGAACCAGAGTCCTGAAAAATTGAATTAATTACTGCGGCGGTAGATAGGACGTTGAATAAAAAATTGGGAGGGAGTTCAGGAAAGGTTAAATGCAAAGCAAAAGGAGAAATGTCAAGCTTGTACTAGAGCAGAGTAAGTTTTGGAAATAAGTAAGTACAGCGGAACAGGAAGGGGTAGATTAACAAAGTCAATTAGTGACAAAACGGCATCAGAGAAAAATAGAAGAAAGTTAAACTTGCGGCTCAATAACATTCACAACGGAATAGACAAATTAACACCACGGTTAGAAATAAATGGTTCCAATCTAATGGCTTTTATGGAGATCTGGATGTACAGTAGCTGAGGTTGAGACTAAATGTTCCACAGTTGACTTTTAGAAGTGATTAAAAAATAAGCAATGATCTTATTGAATGGTGAGCAGAGTTTAACATTTGAACAGCCTACTCCACCCCTGTTTCTTGTGCTTTAATGATTAATGGACTTCCCCTGTCCATGACACATTTTCCCTTCGAGTATGGCTGTATTACCATGACCTTTCAATAATACTAAAAAAATAATGTGAATGCAGTAAGAGACTATCAATACAGCACGCTTTACAATTATATAAAATTGGCTCATCTATCAAAACAGAGGTGGCAATGTATCCTATGAACAATAAATTGACCTTATCTTAACCTTAGAAGCCCTGAACTGGATTCAGGTTGTTCTGAAAGAGGAATGAAGCCAAGCAGAGGCTGCTTTAATCGACAACTAACCTGTTAGAATTTAATAGGCTTTAAGTCCAGTTGTTCAAATTGCGCATCAAGCAAGGCGGAAAGTGTAGAACGTGTTGGAGCATTATCAATGACTTCAATCGCAGCCCTGATTTATGGGATTATAGTACACTGTTAGTTGAAGAGATCCTCAGGGAAATTAGTTTGAACGGTTTAATCCCCACGACAAATCTGTCCATAATGTGACACTCGTTGCCAGTCTCATTTGGCAAGCTCAAGAGGCAGCTTGTTTGAGAAATGAAACTACCACATTGGCATAGCAGGGATTGTCTTCTGAGGCTTCTGTGAGAGTACATTG
Organism: Scyliorhinus torazame; assembly: GCF_047496885.1. Classification (NCBI taxonomy): domain Eukaryota; kingdom Metazoa; phylum Chordata; class Chondrichthyes; order Carcharhiniformes; family Scyliorhinidae; genus Scyliorhinus; species Scyliorhinus torazame. Next base: position 191,025,270 of record NC_092718.1, on the reverse strand, counting down.
TTTGGGCAATGCGTAGTGTTTGATCTTCAATATAACCTACACGTTTGTATCTCTTTCAGGGAATTTGGTGCTGACACTTGGTTCAAATGGCAGAAAATATTTAATTCCTCGGTAAGAACATCCTGTCCTGTTGAGCACAATGTGTATGCAGACTTGGAATGCAAACATATGAAAATATGGATTAGAATTTATAACAACATGTACGTGCATTGAAAGTCTGGTACTGCTGTGGAGCTGGTACTATTTGCAATATCAAGCCGTTTTATTCGCGGTCTGAAATAGGAACGACAGAATGCTGTGGTGGAATTTACCGGCTGTTTATGCCGGCGGGATATTCTGGTCCTCTGGTTTCCTGGCAACGAGGGGTGCATTCAACGAGGCAATGGTGGGACCAGAAGATCCATTTGGCGGGCCGCCTCCGCCACTGAAAAACACGCAGTGGATTGCGCAAAAAATCCTGCTAGCGGGGTGGATGTGTTGCATAATTCAGCAACAGGGGAAAAGTAACGGAGCATTCCAAAGATGTGCAGGTTAGCTGGATTGGCCATGGCAAACTGCCCCTTAGAATGGGGTTACAGGACGGGGGTTTGGGGCTAGAGAGGATGGTCTTTCGAAGTGTTGGTATAGACACAATGGGCCGAGGTGGCCTCTTTCTGCACTGTAGAGATTCTATGATTCCATGTAGATAGATTATCAATCCTAAAGTCTCACTGGGAATAGCTAATCTACTAACACAGTTGGGGACAAAATCCCTTTAATACTGTGGCAGCCCGTGTCCTTGGAGGAGAGGAAGCTGATCCAGTAAATATTCTTGCAATGGATTTTCTGACAATATATAAATACATTTTTACAGAACTATCATATATTTCCACATTATTTCCATACTGTTTATTCAAAGTTTGCACTATAAATCGAGAAACAACAGATTGAATTTGAGATTAGCTTAAAACTGTCATTTGAGAACCCAGGGCAGGATATACATAACAGGGATGCCAAAACAAAGTATCTTGATATTTCTATTTCTATTCATGAAATGTGCTGAACCTGAAGAACTATAGTTGAAAATTAAAGGTCCTTCAGGAGAAATGAGTTGTCAAAGGAATATCAAACATAATTAAAGATTAATTATACCAGATTTTATATCAAATATCTATCAGTTCTATAACAAAGGCACGACTTGCTTTCTCGCTAAATATAAGTCCCTGATGTGGTGGTGAAAGTGTTCGCAGGGTGGAATTTGTATCCATTGAAATCCATTTAGAAAAAGGGCAGATGATGGTGCAGTGGTTAGCACTGCTGCCTCACAACACCAGGGACCCGGCTTCAATTCTGATCATGGGTGATTGTCTGTGTGGAGTTTGCACATTCCCCCCATGTCTGCGTGGGCTTCCTCCGGGTGCTCCGGTTTCCTCCCACAGTAGAAAGATGTGCAGGTTAGATGGATTGGCCATGTTAAGTCGCCCCTTAATGTCCAAAGGTTGGATGGGGTTATGGGGCTATGAGGATAGAGAGGGGTCGTGGCCATAGATAGGGGGATCTTTCAGAGGGTCAGTGTAGACCTGATGGGTAGACCTGATGGGCACTGTAGGGATTTTATGATCCTATGATAAATAAAAGAAGATTAACCCCATGAGAAATCTTGTGGTCAGCTAATTTAAATACTGCACATGAATTCCGCCAGATACATGAGTGATGGTGGGCTGGCAAGACTACGCAGGAAGAGGACAAATGGGGCATACATTGATATCAATCGGCTGACTATTGGAAGGGGGGAGTGAGATGTCTTATGCAACTGGAGGGCAAACGCAAACACCTAACCTGACTGGGTAGCAAAGATAGGGTCGGAGGCTTTTGCCCTCCCTTGTGTCAGGTTTGGTGGCAATGAGGTGCTTAATTAACTGGGAGGTTGGTGGATGGGAACTCTGCCACCTTCCTGACTGCACCCCAATTGAACCCATGGTGGGAGGACCCAGCCTTCCCATCCTGCCACCAAGTGAGACCCTTAAGTGGGCAATTAATTTTTAAAATTCATTTATGGGATGTGTGCATTGCTGGCTGGGCCAGCATTTATTGCCCACCACTAATTGCCCGTGTACCATCCAAGATGGCCACCTGCAAAGGACCATGGGAATTATGGCCAACCCAGGACTCAGACAGATACACAGCCTATGTGTATCTAAAACACAGGTAACCAGACCTGACTGAAACCCCCGCTTGTTTAAATTTCAATGGCCCATTTTCCCAGGACAATAGAACTCCAATCAAGCAACTGGTACAGCCACAGACTGATCGGCGCCACGCCCTTGCTCAGAAAGCACAACTGACAAGGTCAATGACCACTAAGGACCCGCCCAGCTACCAAGGCACCTGCCCCTTTATTGGCCGAAATCGAAGAGAGTTAACAGAACCCTGTCGAACTATTGGGTCCAAGGTTAAGAACCGCCCCAAAGAGCGCAAAATCCCAGGGGGATAAAAGAGAGCGCAGCCATGTGTTCTGTGTCTCTTGGATCCGGCCTGTGCCTAACTCAATTGCAGCAGGAACAGCCAGCTACGTTCAAGACCAACGATCGCTACTTGACGGATGAACCCAGCAGAGATAGAGCCACTTTCTTAGAACCAGCCAAGTGAAATCCAGATCAAGGCCTTTATCCATTTGCACAGTGCCGGTCGCCCTGAAGTTAAGTAAAAGTTATTGCAGCTGATAGGTGTGGTTGAACTCATAGTAGATATTGTTTGCATGTCGAGATAACTCTTGTGTATGTAAATAAACCATCTTTTGAACTAACTAACTGGTTGTGTGGTCATTTGATCGATATAAGGGAAAGGCTTATGGTTCACCGAGATAAATAAATAGAGCAACATTGTTGGCGAACTCTGACGGGACTCGATTAGAAGTGACTTTGTCACTCCGAGAGAACCCACAAACTTTGAATCCAATTTCGAGAAAGAGAAAGAACCACAAGTGCAAGTCCCATATCGACCAAATAAACAAATTTTGGAAGCGTGTACTAACCCGCATGCGTACCTAACAAGAAGAGTAAGGTAAACTCATTAGAATTGTGTACAGCTATCGAGGGATTGTGAGCCGGAAAATAGCTTAAGCCATACTCGCTGTTCAAATCGCCGCCTTATTCCCCTGTCCCAAATTAAAAGTAGAGAAAGAGATAAGAGAAGTAATGACCACTAAAGCAATGGAAAGATTGATGAATCCACAGGAACCCGAGGTCGCAGCGACCAACAGAGCAGAGCAATGCCCCATATGGGAGGAAGAGTTAAGGAAATACTTAAAGGGGAAAGGATGGCCCCTTTGGTCGAATTTTTGCGCTAATAATGAGTCAGGTCCAGGAAAGATAGGACAGCTTGGTGGGAGGACCTAAGCAAGGTTCACAAGTAAAACGTAGGGAAAGTCAGAAAGCCGATGGCAATAGTGTCCTGTTTAGCACAGTTGCGAGGCACAGAGGAGGTCGTGAAGACGCTCCGTAGGCAGTTAATTGAGAAGGAAGAAAAGAACGAGGGAAACAGTAACGAAAGCGAGAAGATAATTGAGCAACTCTGGGAACAGTTAGCAGCTAAGGATAAGGAAATGGCCGATGTAAAATGCGCACATCAATCTTGTCTAGTTCACCTCAGTAGCTTCCAGACCCAATATGATAAAGCCTACCAAGATACACAGCGCGCAGTCCTGGTCAGGGAGGAAACAGGTCGCCCAGCTAACTAGCAAATGCGCAAATTTAAAAGCAGCTTTGAGAGTCCGCCACAACTCCACTAAGGAACAGAGGCAGAGTACTGTTTACTATGCTAAATGTCGACAGAAGATAGAAAAGTTACAGCCGCTACTCTCAATGGCTTCAGGTACACATTTGGGCAGGATTTAGATGAGGAAGATGCTCCCGATTGGCAAGAGTTAAACGAAAGCACCCAAAAATACGTAGAGGAACGGGAAATCGAAATCGAACACCCCATGCCCCAAAAAGAAAAGCACCCGCAGCACCAACTGCACAGGCAGCGCACACCCCCACTCACAATTCGACCCCCATGAATCCGGTTACCACAGAACACAGGCCATCAGATCAGGAGGAGCCTGATATCGTTTGTACCACCCCCCTATCCATAACCCAATTAAGCGATGCTTGCACAAAAATTATTCCATTCCAGCCCACCGCAGACCCGCACAGCTTCTTTGAGTAGGTGCGCCAACAAAAGGTTATGTACGGCTTAGATGAGAGGGAGGATGTAAAGCTAATAGTTATGAGCCTTAGCCAGTCCGTCAGGTCAGCTTTGCCAGAACCCCAAAATGTAGCAGGAGGAACCCTACAGGAAATTAAAACAGCCATATTAGATGCCATCGGGTACAACAAAGGAGAACCAGTCGAGGGTTTAAATCGCTGCAGGCAAAAGAAGGGAGAACACCCGACCGTGTTTGGTGGTCGTCTATGGATTCATTTCATGGCAGTCTACGGACAATTGAACCGCGCACACCTAAATGGGGAGGACACCACTAAATGGTCCCACACCTTAGTCTCACATGCCAAAGACGCAGGTCAAAAGGCTTGTGTAAACTACAATCCCGCAGACCACACACACAATGAGGTTTGGGTTCTTAAACAACTTTCTAGAGCATGAGAAAAAATCCTACACTGACAGACAGATCAGGACGATATAGAAGCAAACATGCACCCAGTTAGGACTAGCCAGGACCCAGCATGGATAAACGAGGGTAGACACGAGGAACAGGACCCCAGAGCACACGCACCACAAGGTTGTTATAATTGTGGCCACGTAGGACATTACGCCCACGATTGCCGACACAACCCCCTGAACCATCAACGATACTAACAACCAAACCCCCTACCCAGGAACAATGTTAGGCCCATGCACAATGTTAGCACCCGTTCAGGCGACTTAGCGTTTAACTCCCTCGATTGATGGTGTTCGGACTCCCCAACCTGGGTCTGTGACACACGCTGGGACACATCAGGCAGACCAGTAGTCTGGGGATGCACAGTCAATTTTCTTTGGGACACAGGAGGATCCCGCACCACTTTAAACTCCTCCACCATGTTTCAACAGGACAAATGGTCCACCATCACCCTGAGTGGATTCACAGGCCACATGCAACAAGGATATTGTCATGTGAGAGTACCTTTAAGAAATGGATATTTAAGCAATGTACCTGTAAGAAATAGAGCTGATCATATTACTGAAGTGATGTCAGAGGGTGGGGGTAGCTCACGTCTGCTTTTTGAGTTTCAGTTTGAGAACGCAGCTGGGAATATCTGTGTGTTTTGCTGTGAGCTGCAGGAAGAAAGACAGAGCTGATCTGTTGATTTCTGCAATCCAAAGACTATAAATATATTGAATGCAATCTAATGTGCTCCTATTTTTGAAGGTTTGAAGTCTTTGGATGTTTAAAGGAATAGTTTGAAGTATTATTTAGTGTTGTAGTCTTTTGGGGTTATCTTTGAAGTAATGGGTGTTAAGATATTCAATGTTTGTTTTAAAAGGGTTAACTTGAGTTCATAGAATAAACATTCTTTTGTTTTAAAAACCACTTGTCCATTTCTGCTGTATCACACCTGGAGAGTACGCCGTGTGCTTCCCACACCACAATCTATTAAAATTTGTGGGTCGGTTGCAACACTTTGGGGTCCTGTAAACCCGGTCCCATAACAATTGGGGGCTCGAGGGGGATAAAAGTCTATCGATTGGATTGGCTTAACGAACTTAAAGACAGTGAGGGGTGAGCATATTGTGGTTGCTTTTCGGGTGTGGTATTTTAGCTTAAGTGGGGAGTGTGTTGTGGACAATGGCTCTTTCAGAGGCTCTGAAATTTTTGGGGGTGGACACGGTAACACGCAATACCTTACGGACAGAGACTAAAAGCAGACTGTTAGATTTGGCAAAAGCATTGCAGTTAACATTGCCTGGCAACATGCGAAAAGATGAGGTACGTACTGCGGTAGCTGAGCATTTAAATTTGCTTGAGATACATTCTGACTCATTAGAAATGGCAAAGCTCCAGTTGCAGATTAAGCAATTTGAACATGAAAAAGCAGCTTGAATATGCAATGAGAGAAACAGGAAAGGAGAGAGAAGAAAGAAACAAAGAAAGAGATAGAGAGGAAAGGGAAAAAGCGAGAGAGTTTGAACTTCATAAAATGGCTATGAAACAAGAAAATCAGTTAAAATTGGCAGACGCAAAGGGAAACATACAGTTGGATGAGATTGATGAGGCTAGTGAGACAGAGCGTCATAGTCGAAGACGTGGTGGGGATCTATTTAAATATGTCCAAGCATTGCCTAGGTTTGACGAGAAGGAAGTAGAAGCCTTTTTCATTTCATTTGAGAAGGTAGCTAAACAAATGAAATGGCCACAGGACATGTGGGTGTTACTGATTCAAACAAAGCTGGTAGGTAGAGCTAGCATCACTACCGGAGGAGGTATCTGGAACGTATGAGGAGGTGAAGAAATCCATCTTAGGTGTATATGAGCTAGTGCCTGAAACGTACAGACAAAGGTTTAGAAATTTAAGGAACGAATTTGGTCAAACATACATGGAGTTTGAAAGGCTCAAACAGAGTAATTTTGATAGGTGGATAAGGGCTTTGAAAATAGACCAAACGTATGAAGCTCTCAGAGAAATTATACTTTTGGAGGAGTTTAAAAATTCAATTCCTGATGTAGTGAGAACTCATGTGGAAGAGCAGAGGGTTAGAACTGCGAGATTAGCAGCAGAAATGGCAGATGATTATGAATTAGTTCATAAATCAAGGCTTGGTGTCTGACATCAGTTTCAGCCGGTGAGGGATAGAAACTGGGGACATGAGAAATACTCAAGTGGTAAAGGTAAAGGTGATCTGATGGGAGACAATAAAGAGAGTGTACCTCAGATTAAAAAAGAGATCCAGGAGGGTGGAAGAGAAATGAAAAGTTTCAAATGTTTTCACTGTAATAAACTAGGTCATGTAAAGCCACAGTGTTGGTGGTTGAAGAAAAGCACTGGGAAGGCTGATGTGGTAAAACAGGATAAGACAGTGGGGTTTGTTAGAGCGGTAAAGGAAAGCCCAAGGGAAGCGAAGGAGGTGCAAACGATTGTACAGTCTGTTCAAGAAGTAATTGATAAGAAGGTGCCAGTTGTCTTTAAAGAATTTACTTGTGTGGGTAAAGTTTACTCATGTGTATCAGGAGGAACAGGTAAAGAAGTCACAATTTTAAGAGATACAGGAGCTAGTCAATCTTTAATGGTAAGAGATGAGGAATTATGTAGTTTGGGAAGAGTGTTGCCAGAAAAGGTGGTAATATGCGAATTCAGGGTGCGAGGAATAGCGTTCCATTATAGAACATAGAATAGTACAGCACAAAACAGGCCCTTCGGCCCTTGATGTTGTGCCGAGCATTGTCCGAAACCAAGATCAAGCGATCCCTCGCCCTGTCATTCTGGTGTGCTCCATATGCCTATCCAATAACCGCTTGAAAGTTCCTAAAATGTCCGACTCCACTATCACAGCAGGCAGTCCATTCCACACCCTAACCACTCTCTGAATAAAGAACCTACCTCGGACATCCCTCCTATATCTCCCACCCTGAATCTTATAGTTATGCCCCCTTGTAACAGCTACATCCACCCGAGGAAATAGTCTCTGAACGTCCACTCTATCTATCCCCCTCATTATCTTATAAACCTCTATTAAGTCGCCACTCATCCCCCTCCGCTCCAAAGAGAAAAGCCCTAGCTCCCTCAACTTTTCCTCATAAGACCTATCCTGCAAACCAGGCAGCATCTTGGTAAGTCTCCTTTGCACCCTTTCCAATGCTTCCACATCCTTCCTATAATGAGGTGACCAGAACTGCACACAATACTCCATATGTGGTCTCACCAGGGTCATGTATACCCCCGTATAACCCTGCGGCTCTTAATCTCAAGCCCCCTGTTAATAAACGCTAACATGCTATAAGCCTTCTTCACGGCTCTATCCACTTGAGTGGCAACCTTCAGAGATCTGTGGACATGAACCCCAAGATCTCTCTGTTCCTCCACATTCCTCAGAACCCTGAAATGGACCCTGTAATCCACATTCAAATTTTTTCTACCAAAATGAATCACCTCGCACTTATCAGAGTTAAACGTCATCTGCCATTTTTCGGCCCAGCTCTGCATCCTATCAATGTCTCTTTGCAGCCTACAACAGTCATCCATCTCATCCACTACTCCACCAATCTTGGTGTCATCAGCAAATTTACTGACCCACCCTTCAGCCCCCTCCTCCAAGTCATTGATAAAAATCACAAATAGCAGAGGACCCAGCACTGATCCCTGTGGTACACCGCTGGTAACTGGTCTCCAGTCTGAAAATTTTCCATCCACCACCACCCTCTGTCTTCTATGTGATAGCCAGTTACTTATCCAATTGGCCAAATTTCCCTCTATCCCACACCTCCTTACTTTCTTCATGAGCCGACCATGGGCAACCTTATCAAGCGCCTTACTAAAATCCATGTATACATCATCAACTGCTCGACCTTCATCTACATACTTAGTTATCTCCTCAAAGAATTCAATCAAATTTGTGAGGCAAGACCTACCCTTCACAAATCCGTGTTGACTATCCTGGATTAAGCTGCATCTTTCCAAATGGTCATAAATCTTATCCTTCAGGACCTTTTCCATTATCTTCCCGACCACTGAAGTAAGACTAACTGGCCTATAATTACCAGGGGCATTCCTATTCCCTTTCTTGAACAGAGGAACAACATTCGCCACTCTCCAGTCCTCTGGCACTATCCCCGTGGACAGCGAGGACCCAAAGATCAAAGCCAAAGGCTCTGCAATCTCACCCGTTGCCTCCCAAAGAATCCTTGGGTATATCCCATCTGGCCCAGGGGACTTGTCGACCCTCAGGTTTTTCAAAATTGCTAATACATCCTTCCTCAGAACATCTACTTCCTCCAGCCTACCCGCCTGTATCACACTCTCATCCTCAAAAACATGGCCCCTCTACTTTGTGAACACTGAAGAAAAGTATTCATTCAACGCCTCTCCCATTTCTTCTGACTCCATGCACAAGTTCCCACTACTGTCCTTGACCGGCCCTACCCTCACCCTGGTCATTCTTTTATTTCTCACATAAGAGTAAAAAGCCTTGGGGTTTTCCTTGATCCGACCCACCAAGGACTTCTCATACCCCCGCCTAGCTCTCCTAAACCCTTTTTCAGCTCATTCCGTGCTACCTTGTAACCCTTAAGCGACCCTGCTGAACCTTGTTTTCTCATCCTTACATACTCTTCCTTTTCCTCTTGACAAGACATTCAACCTCTTTTGTGAACCATGGTTCCCTCACACGGCCATTTCCTCCCTGCCTGACAGGGACATGCCTATCAAGGACACGCAGTATTAGTTCCTTGAACAAGCTCCACTTTTCATTTGTGCCTTTCCCTGACAGTTTCTGTTCCCATCTTATGTTCCCTAATTCTTGCCTAATTGCATCATAATTAACCCTCCCCCAATTATAAATCTTGCCCTGCCGTATGGCCCTATCCCTCTCCATTGCAATAGTGAAAGACACCAAATTGTGGTCACTATCTCCAAAGTGCTCTCCCACAAACAAATCTAACACTTGGCCAGGTTCATTACCCAGTACCAAATCCAATGTGCTCCCCCCCCCCTCTTGTCGGCCTATCCACACATTGTGTCAGGAAACCCTCCTGCACACACCGTACAAAACTGCCCCATGCGAACTGTTCGACCTATAGAGGTTCCAATCAATATTTGGAAAGTTAAAGTCACCCATGACAACTACCCTGAGATCTCCACACCTATCCATAATCTGTTTTGCAATTTCTTCCTCCACATCTCTATTACTATTTGGGGGCCTATAGAAAACTCCTAACAATGTGACCGCTCCTTTCCTATTTATAACTTCGGCCCACATTACCTCAGTAGGCAGATCCCCTTCAAACTGCCTTTCTGCAGCCTTTAAACTATCCTTGATTAACAATGCTACTCCTCCACCTCTTTTACCACCTTCCCTACTCTTACTGAAACATCTATACCCCGGAACTTCCAACAACCATTCCTGTCCCTGTTCTAACCATGTCTCCGTAATGGCCACAACATCGTAGTCCCAAGTACCTTATATAAGGTAAGATTGGAAAGTCCAGTGACGAGTGGTGAGGTGGTAGTAGGAGTAATAGAGAAACTATCTTGTCCAGGAATACAGTTTATCTTGGGTAATGATATAGCTGGATCGCAGGTGGGAGTGATGCCTACTGTGGTTGATAAGCCAGTGGAAAATCAGACAACTGAAGGGTTGAAGGACGAATATTCTGGGATTTTTCCGAATTGTGTAGTAACAAGGTCGCAAAGTCACAGGTTAAGACAAGAGGAGAAATCAAAGAGTGAAGATGAAGTTGAAGCGCAATTATCAGAAACGGTTTTTGATCAGATGGTTGAAAAAGAACAAGAACAGGTGGAGGATGAGGCGGATATTTTTAGTTCAGGAAAATTGGCGGAGTTACAAAGAAAGATGTAGAAATAGAATGGATGTATCAGAAAGCATATACGGAAGAGGAATCTGAGTGTATACCAGAGTGTTATTACCATAAAAGGGATGCCTTGATGAGAAAATGGAGACCTGTACATATGGAGGTGGATGAAAAGTGGGCAGAAGTTCATCAAGTAGTATTGCCGGTAGGGTATAGAAAGGACGTGTTGCGAGTTGCACATGAGGTACCAGTGGGAGGTCATTTGGGAATAAGCAAAACTCAAGCTAAAATCCAGAAACATTTTTATTCTCATGGACTACATAAAGATGTAGTTACATTTTGTCAATCATGTCACACATGTCAAGTGATAGGGAAACCTCAAGCAGTGATAAAACCAGTGCCCTTAATACCCATTCCAGCGTTTGAGGAACCTTTTACAAGAGTCCTAATTGATTGTGTTGGACCGCTTACTAAAACAAAAAGTGGGAATCAATGTCTTTTGACTATAATGGATGTGTCTACTAGGTTTCCAGAGGCCATTCCAGTACGTAATATTATAGCTGAAAAGATTGTGGAGGAGTTACTTCAATTCTTTACTAGATATGGACTACCCACAGAAATTCAATCGGATCAAGGATCAAATTTTACCTCAAAGTTATTCAAAGAAGTTATGGATAGCTTAAGAATAAAACAATTTAAATCAACTGCGTACCATCCAGAATCGCAGGGAGCGTTAGAAAGGTGGCATCAGACATTAAAGACAATGTTGAGGGCTTATTGTCAAGATTATCCAGAGGATTGGGATAAAGGAATTCCATTCGTACTGTTTGCAATTAGGGATGCATCCAATGAGTCAACCAAATTTAGTCCTTTTGAACTAATTTTTGGTCATAAGTACCACGTAAATTGATTAAAGAAAAATTGGTGGGTGAGAAATTGGAAATTACACTATTGGATTGGGTGTCAAATTTTATGGAACGATTAAATAGAGCAGGTGAATTGGCTAGACAACATTTGAAAGTTGCACAAAATGTGATGAAACGGGTGGCGGACAAGAAATCCAACGTTCGTAGTTTTACCAGTGGAGAAAATGTTTTAGTGTTGTTACCAGTGTAGGTGAGCCTTTAAAAGCTAGGTTTTGTGGAATGTATCAGATTGAAAGGAAATTAAGTGAGGTGAATTATGTGGTAAAAACACCAGATAGAAGGAAGACTCACCGAGTGTGTCATGTGAATATGCTTAAAAGGTACTTTGAAAGGGAAGGAGAGAAAAAGGAGGTTTTAATGTTTCTAACTCAAAGTGACAAACCAAATCCAGATGACTATGAATTTGACATACCTCAAATTAAATTGAAAAATGAGGATGTTCTTAAAAATTGGGATGAATTGTTAAATTACCTTCCAGAGGAAAAATAAACTGACCTGAAAGAGTTATTGATATCACATGGGCAAGTTTGTAGACATAAATTGGGAAGTACTAAAATGGCTATACATGATGTAGATGTGGGAAATGCTGTTCCTATCAAACAACATCCATATAGACCTTTAAAATTGGCAAAGGTTAACAAAGGGATTGAAAGTATGCTTAAAAGTGGCATAATTGAAGTGGGTTGCAGCCAATGGAGCTCACCCATAGTGATGGTACCTAAACCAGACGTTACCCAACGGTTGTGTGTGGACTATAGAAAGGTGAATGCAGTTACAAGAACAGACTCTTATCCTATCCCACATTTGGAGGATTGCATTGAGAAAGTGGGACAATCCGCTTTTATTTCCAAATAGGATTTACTTAAAGGTTACTGGCAGGTACCTTTATCCGAACGGGCGAAGGTGATTTCAGCTTTTGTGACTCCAGATGGTATATACTAATTCAAAGTTATGCCATTTGGCATGAAAAATGCCCCAGCCACATTTCAACGGTTAACTAACAAAGTCGTTTCAGGATTACCCAATTGTGCAGTATACATCGACGATCTGGTAGTTTTCAGCCAGACATGGAAAGAACATTTAAAACATCTTATGGAGTTATTCAATCGACTTCAGGAGGCGGGTTTGGCGATAAACCTTGCCAAAAGTGAATTTGGAAAAGCCCAAGTCACTTTCCTTGGCCATACAATCGGACAGGGTCGATTGGTCCCACGGGATGTGAAAACAAAAGTTATTGGGGAGTTTTCGATACCTTTGACATTACGGGAAATAATTCGATTTCTTGGCATGAGTGGATTTAATCGGACATTTGTGCAAGAGTTTTGTAGCGTGATTGCTCCACTTCCACTTTCAATGGACAGCAGACTTTCGACAGGCATTTGACTGCCTGAAAGCTGTGGTAAGATGCACGTGTATTGGAGAATTGCAAGGGACTCTGTGATCAGATTGAACTGAAGTATCTAACTTTAAAGAGAAATACCAAGGCATAGAGGAATGGATGGATCGTGGAGAGACTTTCTTATTCAAAGAGACTGTCAATCGAGAAGGATTTCGGTTGGAGGAAGAAGAAAAAAAAAAAAATGGACTATATTATTATACCTGTTCGCGTGTGTTGTTTTTTTTGAACCGGTAAAGTGTTTTTACTGTGTGCATTTCTTAATTGATGGTGAAAAATGAAACCATCTTGAAGTTTATGGGTTTTTTTTTCTTGAGGGGAGGTGTCATGTGAGAGTACCGTTAAGAAATGGATGTTGATGCAATGTACCTTTAAGAAATGGAGCTGATCATATTACTGAAGTGATGTCAGAGGGTGGGTGGAGCTGAGCTCACTTCTGCTTTTTGAGTTTCAGTTTGAGAACACAGCTGGGTGTGTCTGTGTGTTTTGCTGTGAGCTGCAGGAAGAAACACAGAGCTGGTCTGTTGATTTCTGCAATCCAAAGACTATAAATATATTTAATGTAACCTAATGTGCTCCTATTTTTGAAGGTTTGAAGTCTTTTGGATGTTTAAAGGAATAGTTTGAAGGATTATTTAGTGATGTAGTCTTTTGGGGTTATCTTTGAAGTAATGGGTGTTAAGATATTCAATGTTTGTTTTAAAAGGGTTAACTTGAGTTCATAGAATAAACATTCTTTTGTTTTAAAAACCACTTGTCCATTTCTGCTGTATCACACCTGGAGAGTACGCCATGTGCTTCCCACACCACAATCTATTAAAATTTGTGTGTCGGTTGAACTCCATGCAAAACTTTGGGGTTCTGTAAACCCAGTCCCATAACAATATATCACAGCTCCCGTACCCATCCAGAAAGGGAACATTAGCACCAAACATCCCGTCGTTTTAGTTGACTTACCCCAAACTGCAGAACACATCTTAGGCATTGACTTTATGAGCTCCCATAACCTTTTGTTTGACCCAGTGAACAAATGTGTCTGGCGAATGGCGAAAACAGCTAGGGCTCCTGCTACGCTCACAGTAGGGGATTATGAAAACAGAATTTTCCCAGTAGGGGTTTAATCCGCAAACAATTAGTGCAGATCAGACAATTAGAGAGGTCCTCATAAATCACAAATCTTCGTTTGCACAACACAAACACGGTTGTGGGAAGATCCCAGGTACAGTGAAGATTTGAGATCCCGATCCAAAGCCGCAAACGCAATACGGTATCCCACCGCAAGCGAAGGGTGAGATTTCGAAGGTTATTAACAGTTTGTTAGACCAAGGAGTTATTCGACCCGTAGCTTCCACAAATAATGCCCCAATTTGGCCTGTAAAAAAGCCCGATGGTTCATGGCGACTACCGAGAACTTAATAAGGTAACCCTTTTAGCAGCCCCCACTGTTGCCACGAGTCCCAAGACCATGCTCAACCAGGGAGTACAGGCAAAGTATTTCACAGTGCTGGACATCAGCAATGGCTTCTGGTCCACCCCGTTAGACAGGGCCTGCCAGTATAAATTCACATTTACGTTTCAAGGGCAGCAGTACACATGGACATGCCTCCCACAAGGATTCCATAACTCCCCCTCCATTTTCCACTGATAATTGGCCAACGGACTTTCTAAATTTTCCCAACACGAATGCCTAATACAATACGTAGACAATCTGCTCTTGCAAACGGACACAAAAGAAGAACACGTAGACCTCTTATCTGAATTACTTGGCCCACTGCAATCAATCGGATGTAAGGTCAACCCCAAAAAGGCCCAGATTTGAAAGGAAAATGTTCTTTATTTAGGCACCATCATCACCCACGGGAAGAGAGAAATTGAGCAAAAACGGATCGAGCCCACCGTTAAATTGCCCCTGCCCCAAAATGTCACTGCACTCCGGTCATTCCTAGGTTTGGTCGGATATTGCAGAAATTATCTCGATGGTTTTGCCACCAAAGCAGCCCCACTCTCAGAGCTCCTTAAAAAGAACGCTCCATGGGAATGGCTTCCGCAGCACACAGACGCCATTGACGATTTAAAATGCACCCTAGGCACAGCCCCCGCTTTACAAGTTCCAGACTCAGACTTGCCCTATCCCATAGAAGTAACAACCACCAACCGAACCCTACCAGCAGAGCTCCTGCAAGAACGCCACGATCACTTAGGATCCATAGCCTGTGCCTCAAGAGTATTCGACCCCGTAGAGCAAAGATTCTCAGCCTGCGAACGGCACTTGCTTGCAGTCTTTTGGGCAGTACAGTACTTTGCATACATCACAGGCCTCAACCCAGTCATGATCTTGACTGAGCACACCCCCACGCAACTATTACTAGACGGTAGATTAAAGGATGGTTCAGTCAGCCAAATCAGATTAGCACGCTGGGCACTACTATTACCAGGCAGCGACATTACGGTAAAACGCACCAAAACCCACACATTTCTGGCCGATAATCTCCAATATACAGGGACCCCACATGAGTGCCAGATCACAGCAGCCCAACACCACACAGGACCTTTGATCCCAAAGTCACTACACCCACGAGCAGGCAGGAAGACACAGGGAGGGGGATTCTCCGACACCCCTGCCGGCGGCGTGAATCCCGCCCCCGCCGGCGGCCGAATTCTCCGCCGCCGGAGATTTGGTGGGGGGGCGGGCAATTGCGCCGCGTCGGTCGGCGGGCTCCTCCCGGCGATTCTCCGACCAGCGATGGACCGAAGTCCCGCCCATTCTATGCCGGCTTAAATTGGAGTTGGTCCCTTACCGGCGGGACCTGGCGGCGGAGGCGACTCCGGGGTCCTCAAGGGGGCGCCATCTAACCCCGGGGGGTGCCCCCACGGTGGCCTGGCCCGCGATCAGGGCTCAACAATCCAGGGGCGGGCCTGTGCCGTGGGGGCACTCTGGGCGGGATTCTCCGGGAATCGGTGGGGCGGGCAGAAACTGCACAGTGGAGTGGCGGGAATCACTCCGGCGTTGGGCCGCCCCAAAGGTGCGGAATCCTCTGCATCTTCAGGGGCTGGGACGCCGCCGGAGTGATTTGCACCGGCCGGCGTGGAAAGCCTTTGGCGCTGCGCTAGCCAGGGCCAAAGGGACTCTGCCGGCCGGTGCGGGTCCGTGCATGCGCGGGAGCTTCAGTGTCTGCTGATGTCATCCCCGCGTATGCGCAGGGGGGTTCACCTTGGCACCGGCCATCACGGGGTCCTACACTGCCGGCGTGTTGGAATAGAATGCCCCCATGGCACAGGCCCACCCGCGGATCGGTGGGCCCTGACCGCAGGCCAGGCCAGCATGGGGGCACCCCCCCGGGGCCAGATCACCCTGCGCCCCCCGAGGACCCCGGAGGCCGCCCACGGAGCTGGGTCCCGCCGGTAGGGACCTACCTTGATTTACGCCGGCGGGACCCGGCAAAAACAGGCGGGAACTCGGCCCATCGCGGGCTGGAGAATTCGGGCGGCCCCGAGCCGTGCCAGTCCCCGCCATTCTCCGAGGCGGGCGGCGCGATTCATGCCGCGGCGACTATTGGGGGGTGTGAGAATTCGGAGGCCGGCGGGGGCGGGATTCACGCCGACCCCCGGCGATTCTCCGACCCGGCGGGGGGTCGGTGAATCCCACCCTCTATTCCTACGCGCCAGCCGTGTAAGCCTCCGTGATGGCCGGTGCGATGGTGAACCCCACCCCGCGCATGCTTGGGGATGATGTCAGCAGACGCTGATGCTCCCACGCATGCGCGGACCCGCGCTGGCCGGCGGAGTCCCTTCGGCCCCGGCTGGCGCGGCGCCAAAAGCCTTCCACTTCGGCTGGCGGGGCGCAAACCACTCTGGCGCCGGCCTAGCTCCTGAAGGTGCGGAGGATTCTGCACCTTTGGGGTGGCCCGACGCCGGAGTGGTTCCCGCCACTCCACTGCACCGTTTCTGCCCGCCCCACCGATTCCTGGAGAATCCCGCCCAGGATTCCCAAACCACAGGGGATACTTAAAAAATTTATGTAGATGGTTCTTCCACAATCGAAAATGGAGTTAGAATTACTGGTTGTGGAATTTACGTGGACACCCACTAGAAGAGATCTCTTTAAAATTGCCCGGCCACCTAGGTTCACAAGCAGCAGAACTCGCAGCCATAGCCTATGTAATTCAGTACCCCGACTCTTTTACAACCCCCGCAGACATACACTCAGACAGCCTGGGCGGGATTCTCCACTCCTGCGCCGAAGTGGCCGCAACGTCGTGAACGCCGTCGAGGTTCACGACGGCGCGAAACGGCCCCGGTCCCGACCGATTCAGGCCCTGACAATGGGCCAGGATCGGGGCTGCGTCATCTACATGCGCCAGGCCTTGTCGCCCGTGTAAAAGCGGCGCCGCATAGATGACACGGCCAGCGCCGCATAACGGGCGTCATCCGCGCATGCGCGGGTTGGCCGGCGCCAACCCGCGCATGCGTGGTTGCCGTCCTCTCTACATCCGCCCCGCAAGAAGATGTCTGACGGATCTTGCGGGGCCGTGGAAGGAAGGAGGTCCTCCTTCAGAGAGGACGGCACGACGATCGGTGGGCACCGATCGCGGGCCACCCCACATTTGAGGTACCCCCCGGTGCAGGATCCCCCCTTGCCCCCCCGCAGGCCGCCCCCCCTAGCGCACACGCACCACTCACGACTGCAGCGACCAGGTGTGGACGGCGCCGGGGGGAACCCACCGTTTTGGCCTGGACGCTCGGCCCATCCGGGCCTCAGAACAGCGGGGGTGCCGGAGAATCACCATTTTTGGTGTCTCCGGCGATTCTCCGGCCTGTGGCCCGTGAAACTCGACTGGGCAGTTCCCACCACTTGGGAGGATCGCGGGAGGGCATCGGACCGGGGTCCTGGGAAATTTTGGCGGCCCAGGCGATTCTCCCAACCAGCGTGGGAGTGGAGAATCGCGCCTCCTGTATGTGTGCAACAGCTTAACAGAATTCCTGCCCCTGTGGGAATCTCGAGGTTTTGTTTCAGCCGATGGAAAACCCCTACCCTCTGCCCTGGTGTTAAAGCACATTCTCAAGACAGCCTCAGATCGCACATACGGTATCATTAAAGTAAGAAGCCATCATCGCTCCTCCCCACCAGGTAAGTAAAGGCAGGTGCCTTAGCTAAAGCAAGATCACGCCATGGTCACTTCTGGCAGCCACCCGAAAGCGAACCAATACACTCAATCCAGGCTTCCCAGACCAATATTGAGGATCTATCTCAAGCCCAAAAAGCAGACGACACCCTCAAACAGGTTTTAGACGGCACCTTCCCAGCCCCCTATGATAAATGGAAGGACGCACTGAATGTACAGGACGGCATAGTTTTAAAAAACGGAATTTATGTGGTCCCCACCCAGGACAGAAACTAGCTCATTTACCAATTTCCTGACGGACACGGACATCAGTGGATAGACAAAACCATTGCCCATTTAAGACCTTTGCGTTGGTGGCCCGATTTAAAATGCGATGTAACCCATTATGTCGGGAATTGCCTTATCTGTGCTCAGAACAATCCTGAACGTTACTCAAACAAAGGACAATTACGTCACACCCGACCTGTGAATGGCCCTTGGACAAATTTGGAATCGATTACATTGGCCCCCTTCCCCCTTGCAGAAACGGTTTCAAATACGTGCTGGTTGTAATCGACACCTTTACTAAATGGGCAGAAGCATTTCCCTCACGGATAAACACAGCAAAGGCCACCACTAAGATTTTGACCCAACAGATATTCACACGCTGGGGTCTCCCCTGCAGCATTGAGTCAGACCAAGGTTCCCACGTCACCGGAAGAGTAATGCAAAATGTTTCAACAATTTTTGGGATCAGGCAGAAATTCCATATAGCATATCACCCCCAATGCAATGGCATTGTCGAGAGAATGAATCAAACTTTAAAAGTGACCATTAGGAAGATGGTGCAACAGAACAATACCGCATAGGACACGGTCCTCCCATTTGCTCTCATATTTATTCGGAACACCGTTTCCAGTTCCACAGGTTTCACCCCCCACTCTCATGACCGGACAGCCCATGAAGGGTATTGAATATTTATTAGGCATTGATCTGGCAAGCCCTACAGTAACCGCCCTCACCCACGAAAAAGCAGTCTAACAGGTCTACAGATAACATTAAGGCGGCACAACTCGCTGCAGCTGTCCGATTAGGCGCTAGAAGGAAGCAGAGTAAAGCCTGCTTTGACAAAACTGTTCACCCCGTAGAGTACACAGTCGGTCAGCAAGTAATGGTTTCACTTTACAACTCCAGTTCTTTCCTCTCCCCCACATTTGCAGGATCCTACTCCATTTCAGACAAATTGAGCCCTTCCGTGTACAAGATAATGTACCCCAACGGTAAAACTTGTTGGTTCCACATCAACCAACTCAAAGTCTACGGATCACAGTGTAGCCACTCCAACCACATCTCTCTGGCAATAGGAGATGATTATGCCCCACCCATTGACAACCTAGGCCAACCCCTACGCCAACCTTCCCACAGCCATGCCGGCATTTATCCCTTGTCTCCGCCCGCAGGTACAGACTTTCACCTTGCACTTGACTCCGACGACAGCGAGAGATTTGATTACTATCTCTGAACACTGGCGTAATCTCTCTGCCACTAGTCACCCCAGCCCCCGGAACCATGACTTAGATATCTTTGACCCCCTATATACCCTCTCCCAGCCACTGCCATATGCACCGCCCGACCACAGTAACTTGCCCTCCATTACCACCGCCCCAACGCCTCACAACAAACAAGCCCCTCTTTGGCACCGCGACAACTCTTGCAGACTGGTAAGGCACGACGATTCGGACCATCCGACGGCCCAATGAAGGGTACTGGATATTTATTAGGCCTCGATCTGGCAAGTGATGATTCAGATACTGACTCTTGTTTCGGTAACGCTTTTACAACACTGTTTGGTACAGAACCCTGAGGTGTCCAGATGATGAGAAAGAGACAATGCCTATGTATTAAGGTGTCCAAAGTTCTGATGGAGCCTGCCCGCCTTTTTCTTTCTTCTTCTTCTACTACATGGTTTTAATTAATGTCGTCCGACACAAAATTACTCTTCTGATTCAAGGGTAAGATGCCCAATGTCAGTTAAAGGCACACGTTTGTTGGGAAACAGTTCACTGTTCTCCCAGTCTTTATGACAGGTTTCCACACGACTACAAACTCTTCCCGTTCACCCAGGTCACCCAGGTAGGGAATCACGGCACTGATCCCCGCCCTACCTGAGGACCCCAAATTCATCCGGTCAGTTAAGCTCAGGTAGTAGAGTAATGGCACTAACCTCCGCCCTACTAGGGGATTCCACCCATTCTTCTCCCGCAGTGGCCCACACTCACCTCATGTTCCCTTCACTTCATACGCTCTGGAATGGTTCTCTACACTCTGCATTGCCTTTGGCAGGCCTTAGTTTCACCTTCTCTACTCTCTCTTTGGTTGTGGCATAAAGAATGTATTTTGCCACATTCCGTACGCTCACTCCTTTCCTTTACCTCCCGTGAACCCCTGGTCGTTCCCCACATGCTATTTACACGTACGACACAATTGGTTGCTGATCACTGCTGCTATACACGCTGCTACACGCAAACTACCTCTGAGCCCTGGGACGGAAATCTATAAAACTGGCCGCCCTGAAATTCGGCTGGTTAAGATAAGCCTCATCCACCACTGGTTGCAAGTAAAGAAAGACTGGTCGAATAAATTGTCCGCCCACTCCCCGCATCGACCACAAGCTGCGAGAGTCTCTGTACTTTAAAAATTTGCATTTCTTGTCTCTCCAAATTGGTATTTCAATAAACAAAATGAGGGAGTCACACGTGGTGACAAATCATAACGGGTAATTGGAGTAAGGAGAGAAAGACTAATAAAACGAGATATTCACCAAAGTTAATAACAGATACTATGCTTGCACCCCCAGGATTACCCGGAAAACAGACAATACAGGATGAAGCAAGGACTGCTGACATGCGTTTGGATCATCGCTGAACTTCTGCAACTGTGCGCGCAACGGACCTTTGTTACAAACCCCACACCAGCCCCGAACACTACCACCCAGCAGACCACCACCAGCCCGGATACTATACCACACATAAACACAGACATCGAAACCCCCACCTGGTGCAAAAACATTGTCAAATTGAACCTCCTTTCATACATAGTAGAGGCCCTTATAGTAATTGCAATAATCTGCAGTGTCATTCAGACACTCCGACTCCGTAAATGGTGAGCAAAAGCCTCCCGCTCCCCGATATATACAGTCCGAGCCCCCTTTGGAATTCAATAAAATTGAACTCATGTAACAATCGCTGCTAAAAAATAAACCATGCACCTCTTTAACTTCATTACAATTAAGTAGAAATGTGATGCTGCTGTTTTAAATTTTGTACTGAATATAAGTTCTTTGATATTCACCAGCAGCATGAGAGTAGCTTAGATAGCGTTAGCTAGAGATCAACTGTGCGGAAAATTAAATGTTGTAGTGAGTTAAATTATAGTAACCGTTAGAGATGAATTAATTTATGAATGTATTGATGGAATATTAGGTAAATGTCCCAAACCATAAGATAGAGTAGAGTAGAACCTTGCCTTGACCAAGAGTGACCGGGCCACCAAGGATGAACAGGGAGCAACAGTGTGATCCACCATAATTTGCGTTCAGGATCAAAAGGACGGAATGTAGCCATCTAAGATGGTCACCTGCAAAGGACCATGGGAATTATGGCCAACCCAGGACTCAGACAGATACACAGACTATGGGTATCTAAAACACAGGTAACCAGACCTGACTGAAACCCCCGCTCGTTTACATTTCAATGGCCCATTTTCCCAGGACAATAGAACTCCAATCAAGCAACTGGTACAGCTACAGACTGATCGGTGCCACTCCCTTGCTCAGAAAGCACAACTGCCAAGGTCAATGACCGCTAAGGACCCGCCCAGCTACCAAGGCACCCACCCCTTTATAGGCCAAAATCGAAGAGAGTGATCAGAACCCTGTCGAACTATTGGGTCCAAGGTTAAGGTCCGCCCCAAAGAGTGTGAAATCCCAGGGGGATAAAAGAGAGCGCAGCCATGTGTTCTGTCTCTCTTGGATCCGGCCTGTGCCTAACCCAGTTGCAGCAGGAACAGCCAGCTAAGTTCAAGACCAACGATCGCTACCTGACGGCTGAGCCCAGCAGAGACAGAGCCACTTTCTTCGAACCAGCCAAGTGAAATCCAGATAAAGGCTTTATCCATTTGCACAGTGCCGGTCGCCCTGAAGTTAAGTATAGGTTATTGTAGCTGATAGGTGTAGTTTAACTCGTAGTAGATATTGTGTTTGCATGTTGAGATAACTCTTGTGTATTTCATTAAACCATCTTTTGAACTAACTAACTGGTTGTGTGGTCCTTCAACTGATTGGTTTTGTAGGCTTTTGAGAATCAGTTTGACGAGAGATTATTGGAAGAATGAACCATGTTGCTGTGGATCTGGAGTCACCTTTCGGCCAGACCAGGTAAGGACGGCATATTTCCTTCCCTCAAGGACATTAATGAATCAGATGGATTTTTACGACAATTGACAATGGTTTCATGGTCACCGTTAATACTAAATGAAGGGCCGGGTTTAGCTCGGCTGGCTAGACAGCTGGTCCGTGATGCAGAGTGAGGCCACCAGCGCGGGATCAATTTCCGTACCGGCTGAGGTTATATGGGCGGCAAGGTAGCACAGTTGCTTCACAGCTCCACAGTCCCAGGTTTGATTCCAGGCTTGGATCACTGTCTGTGCGGAGTCTGCACTTTCGCCCCATGTCTGCGTGAGTTTACTCCAGGTTCTCCAGTTTCCTCCCACAGTCCAAAAATGTGCAGGTTAGGTGGATTGGCCATGCTAAATTGCCCTTAGTGTCCAAAAAGGTCAGGTGGGGCTACTGGGTTGCGGAGATAGGGTGGAGGTGTGGGCTTTGGTAGAATGCTCTCTCCAAGGGCCGGTGCAGTCTCGATGGGCTGAATGGCCTCCTTCTGCACTGTAAATTATATATGATATATGAGCATGTCATTCAGAACTTCTGGGAGGAAACCGGAGCACCCCGGAGGAAGCCCACGCAGACACTGGGAGAATGTGCAGATTTTGCACAGACATTGACCCAAGCTGGGAATCAAACCTGGGTCCCTGGGAGCAACAGTGCTAACCATTGTACTACCGTGGCACCCATCCTACACAGCTCCTTCAATTCAGTGCTTCTCCCAGTAATGACCCTTCTGACACACTAATTAAATCCTTGTGGATTTGGTGTTGACACTTGCCCAAGATACAATAATGGTGTTGCGGTGAGAGCTGGGGCTGGAACTGCTGCGTTTATGTATCAGACTGCTGTACTTCAATGCATATGATCCTGTTCATGAAGTTCTTCCAAGAGGATAAGCAAAGGGAATTGTTTTAGCAGATTTAGTTTTAAGATGTTGCAGTGCAGTAATAGACCAGCTATAAACTTTAAATATTTGAAGAAAGCAACAATCCATGACATGTACCATGTCCTTGCCTTGTTTTTGATAGATATCTCTTACTTCTCCATCTCCCACCACCTCATCTATTTGTGTCCCAGATAGTTGGAACGTTCCCCCCTCTTCATTTATACTTAATTGTCCACAGTTTGCTGTCAGAATAATGATGCGGCTAATGGTGTTTACCATTAATCATGTGAAAACTGCAATAACTCAGGCAATCCAAAAGTTGCTGTCTGAGATTGGCCACTTTGTGGTGAGCTTCACGAAAATGGCATCTTGCTGTCTGGCTCTGGATTGAAATGCATTGAATATTGTGTAGTTGCTGTATGCTGTAAATTATAGGTACAAATTAAACTCACCACAGAAAGTTGCTTCTTGTCCATTTCAGTCCAAATACCCCTTTAACAAGATATTTACCTGTATATCATATTGCCATAACAAATCTGGAGTCATTTGATTGAGATTTAAAAAATGTAAAAGTTACAATTTTTAAAAAGCTTTTGCCTCATGTCTCTTTTTCTCGTTTCCCTCATCCAATCTTTCTTTGCCTCCCTTTATTTCTCTTTCTGAGCACCCAATTATAATTTGCACTCCCTTCTCTGTTCTTGCACTGTTTATTTTGCAGTCCTTCAGTGTGTACAATTTTTGATCAGATGGTTGGAAAAGAACAAGAACAGGTGGAGGATGAGGCGGATATTTTTAGTTCAGGAAAATTGGCGGAGTTACAACAAAAAGATGTAGAAATAAAATGGATGTATCAGAAAGCGTACACAGAAGAGGAATCTGAGAGTATACCAGAGTGTTATTCCCATAAAAGTAATGTCTTGATGAGAAAATGGAGACCTTTACATATGCAGGCGGATGAAAAGTGGGCAAAAGTTCACCAAGTGGTATTGCCGGTAGGGTATAGAAAGGAAGTGTTGTGAGTTGCACACGAGGTACCAGTGGGAGGTCATTTGGGGATAAGGAAAACTCAAGCTAAAGTCCAGAAACATTTTTATTGGCCTGGACTACATAAAGATGAAGTTAAATTTTGTCAATCATGTCACACATGTCAAGTGATAGGGAAACCTCAAGCAGTGATAAAACCAGCGCCCTTAATACCCATTCCAGCATTTGAGGAACCTTTTACAAGGGTCCTAATTGATTGTGTAGGACCGCTTCCTAAAACAAAAAGTGGGAATCAATATCTTTTGACTATAATGGATGCGTCTACTAGGTTTCCAGAGGCCATTCCAGTATGTAATATTACAGCTAAAAAGATTGTGGAGGAGTTACTTAAATTCTTTATTAGATATGGACTACCCACAGAAATTCAATTGGATCAAGGATCAAGTTTTACCTCAAAATTATTCATATAAGTTGTGGATAGCTTAGGGATAAAACAATTTAAATCAACTGCGTACCATCCAGAATCGCAGGGCACATTAGAAAGGTGGCATCAGACATTAAAGACAATGTTGAGGGCTTATTGTCAAGATTATCCAGAGGATTGGGATAAAGGAATTCCATTCGTACTGTTTGCAATTAGGGATGTACCTAATGAGTCAACCAAATGTAGTCCTTTTGAACTAATTTTTGGTCATGAGGTAAGACGACCACTTAAATTGATTAAGGAAAAATTGGTGAGTGAGAAATCAGAAATTACATTATTGGATTACGTGTCAAATTTTAGGGAACGATTAAATAGAGCAGGTGAATTGGCTAGACAACATTTGAAAGTTGCACAAAATGTGATGAAACGGGTCGCGGACAAAAAATCTAAAGTTCATAGTTTGCCCAGTGGGGATAAAGTTTTAGTGTTGTTACCAGTAGTAGTTGAACCTTCAAAAGCTAGGTTTTGTGGATCTTATCAGATTGAAAGGAAATTAAGTGAGGTGTGAATTATGTGGTAAAAACACCAGATAGAAGGAAGAATCACTGAGTGTCATGTGAATATGCTTAAAGGGTACTTTGAAAGGGAAGGAGAGAAAAAGGAGGAGGTTTTAATGATTCTAACTCAAAGTGATGAACCAAATCAGATGACTGTGAATTTGACATACCTCAAATTAAATTGGAAAATGAGGATGTTCTTAAAAATTGGGATAAATTGTTGAGTTATCTTCCAGAGGAAAAACGAACTGACCTGAAAGAGTTATTGATATCACATGCGCAAGTTTGTGGAGATAAATTGGGAAGTACTAAAATGGCTATACATGATGTAGATGTGGAAAATGCTGTTCCAATCAAACAACATTCATACAGACTTAACCCTTTAAAATTGGCACAGGTTAACAAAGAGATTGAACGTATGCTTAAAAATGGCATAATTGAAGTGGGTTGCAGCCAATGGAGCTCACCCATAGTGATGGTACCTAAACCAGACGGTACCCAACGGTTGTGTGTGGACTATAGAAAGGTTAATGCTGTTATAAGAACGGACTCTTATCCTATCCCACGTTTGAAGGATTGCATTGAGAAAGTGGGACAGTCCGCTTTTATTTCCAAATTGGATTTACTCAAAGGTTACTGGCAGGTACCTTTATCCGAAAGGGCGAAGGAGATTTCAGCTATTGTGACTCCAGATGGTATATACCAATGCAAAGTTATGCCATTTGGCATGAAAAACGCCCCAGCCACATTCCAACGGTTAACTAACAAAGTTGTTTCTGGATTACCCAATTGTGCGTATACATCGACGATTTGGTAATTTTCAGCCAGACATGGAGAGAACAGTTAAAACATCTGATGGGAGTTATTCGATCGACTTCAGGAGGCGGGTTTGGTGATAAACCTAGCCAAAAGTGAATTTGGAAAAGCCCAAGTCACTTTCCTTGAGGGGTTTCTGATGCCCTCTAGACGAAGGGAAATAATGCAATTTCTTGGCATGATTGGATTTGATCGAACATTGGTGAAAGATTTTTGTAGCATGATTGCTCCACTGATGGACTTGCTGAAGAAATGTCGAAAATGTCAATGAACAGCGGAGTTTGAACAGGCATTTGACTGCCTGAAAGCTGTGATAACCAATGCTCCTCTGTTGGAGAATTGCAAGGGAC
The DNA here is from genome assembly GCF_047496885.1 of Scyliorhinus torazame. Taxonomy (NCBI): domain Eukaryota; kingdom Metazoa; phylum Chordata; class Chondrichthyes; order Carcharhiniformes; family Scyliorhinidae; genus Scyliorhinus; species Scyliorhinus torazame. The sequence goes on along the minus strand of NC_092718.1, from coordinate 190,998,902 downwards.
TCTGTGATCAGATTGAGCTAAAGTATCTGACCTTAAAGAGAAATGCTGAAGCGTAGAGCAATGAATGGATCGTGCAGAGAACTTCTTGTTTAATGAGACTATCAATTGAGAAGGATTTCAGTTGGAGGAAGAAGAACGAAAAAGAAAGGACTATTATTATACCTGTTTGCATGTGTTGTTTTTTGCAACGGTAAAGTATATTTACTGTGTGCATTTCTTAAAGGATGGTGAAAAGCTGAAAAATGAAACCATCTTGAAGTTGATGGGTCTTTTTTTTTCTTGGGGGGAGGTGTCATGAGAATGTCACTTTAAGAAATGGTTAGCTGCTCATGTTACTGCAGTGATGCCAGAGTGTGGGTGGAACTGAGCTCTGGTTCTGCTTTTTAGTTTCACTTTGAGAAAAGCTTGTTTGTGTCTGTCTCTTTGGTTTTGTTTTGCAGTGTGTTGCAGTTGAAGTCAGCCAAAGCAGCTGTACTGTTGATCTCTGCCATGAAGGACTATCTCTTGATCATTTGGTGAATTCATAAATTTAAATGTTTTCAGTCTTGAATGTAAACCCTGATGTGCTTCTGTTTAAAGGTTGCTAAATCTTTTGGATGTTAAAAGGACAGCTTAAAGGATTACTTAATGTTGTATTCTTTGGGGGTTATCTTTGAATTAATGTTTGCTAAGGTATTCACTGTTTGTTTTAAAAAAGTTAACTTGAGTTCATAGAATAAACATTGTTTTGTTTTAAAAAATACTTTTCCATTTCTGCTGTACCACACCTGTAGAGTGGGCCGTGTGCTCCCCATACCACAATCTATTAAAAGTTGCGGATTAGGTGAACTCCATGATACTTTTTGGGGTTCTCTAAACCCTGACCTATAACAGCGCAATACATAAATGTATGACAAACCTCTCTATCACTTTTCTCACTCATCAGTTACAGTGAAACACTGGCCTGAACTGATAGGTTTTTTCTTTCAGCTATAAATTAGAAATCAACAGCAACAACCTATATTTAAGCTTAAGTGTTTATTCTATTTTCTGTTCTTTATGACATTTGTCCTGAGCTGTAGTGACATTGAAGCATCCATTTCTATCCCAGGTGCCAGCCATGGTTCAGTTGGAAGCCCTCTCACCTTTGACATAAGAGCTTGTCTCCGGCAGCTACGTGGCACGTTAGCACAGTGGGTAGCACTGTTGCTTCAAAGCACACGAGTCTCAGGTTCGATTCCGGCTTGGGCTCTTGTCTGTGCGGAGTCTGCACATTCTCCCCGTGTCTGCGTGGGTTTCCTCCTGGTGCTCTTCCTCCCACAAGTCCCGAAAGACGTGCTGTTAGGTAATTTGGACACTCTGAATTCTCCCTCCGTGTACCCGAACAGGTGCTGGAATGTGGCGACTTGGGGCTTTTAGTGTTAATGTAAGCTTACTTGTGACAATAATAAAGATTATTATTAAGTATAAAATCTAGGTTGACTCTCCAACGGTGCGCTAGATAATTGCACTGTCGGAGGTGCTGTCTTTTCGATGAGACGCTAAACTGAGGCCCAGTCTGCCTGCTTGGGTGGATGTAAAGGTTTCAAAGAAGAGTGAAGGATAACTCACTGGCTATCCCCAACAGATTAACTTGTCATCATCCCAACATTGTCTGTGAGGTTTACTGTGTGCACACTTGCTTCTGTGTTACAACATACTTCAAAAGGACTTAATTGGTTGTAAATTGCTGTAAGACATCCTGCAGTATCAAAAGACAGTATACAAATTCAAATCTTCAAGGGGTAGTTAATTCTCAGTTTAATAATACCGATGGGGTATCTACATCAACGGGAGTGCCTCTCAGCCTCCCAGAGGTGGGAGACAGCACTACAGACTTGCTGCTTGCCTTGTGGTGATCCACTGTAATAGGAGATGTAAGGTAGGACCTGCACTACAGGTTCGCCGGTAGCTCCTGCCGGCTGGCTCCGCCCACGGAGAACTGTATAAATATGCATGACCTCCAGTGCCCTGCCATTTCGCCAGCTGCAGCAGGAGGCCATGCATCTGACTGTAATAAAGCCACAGTTGTACCCAACTTTAGTCTTTGTGCAATTGATCATGCATCAATTTATTCCAGTCAGATTTTCCACAGAATGGATATCCGAATTAAGCCCGATCGCCTGCAGCTGGATCCGCACTCGCCCGACGCCAGAAAAGACTTTACTCATTGGCTAGCATGTTTTGAGGCCTACATCAAGGCTGCGGACCCCGAGCCAACGGAGGCTCAGAAGATAAACGCCCTGTACTCCAGACTGAGCTCCAGCGTGTTCCCGTTGATCTAAGACGCCACTAATTACACAAAAGCAATGGAACTCCTTAAGGAACACTACGCGCAGAAGGCGAACACGCTCTTCGCCAGGCATGTACTCGCCACCCGCTCACAACTACCTGGTGAGTCCATCGAAGACTTCTGGCGGGCCCTAATTCCACTCGTCCGGGACTGGGACTGTCAGGCCGTTACGGCCACCGAACACGCGAATCTCCTTGTGCGCGATGCCGTCGTGACGGGGATTGCGTCGGACCGCATCCGAGAACGATTACTGGAAGGGGCCACGCTCGAACTGGCGGAGACGAAAACCTTGGCGCTCTCCATGACGGTCGCATCCCGTAACGTACAATCGTACCCCTCCCGCCGAGCTGCCCACCCTTCTACTCCTTCCTACCCCTCCTGGACCCCGCCGACGACCTCCTCAGCCGGGGCCCTGCCTTCCCAATATGCCTGTGCCGCACGCGACCCACGCACCCCGGGGGTCCCCGCTGCTACTTCTGCGGTCAGCAGAAGCACCCCCGCCAACACTGCCCGGCCCGCACTGCAGTTTGTAAAGCCTGCAGTAAAAAGGGCTACTTCGTGGCTGTGTGCCAGGCCCGCGCAGTCGTTGCGATCGCGCCCGCTACCACCCCCTCCCCCACGCCAGACGCACAATGGGAGCCACCATCTTCTCCTCCCGGGTCCATGTGCGACCAATGGGCACCGCCATCTTGTCCCCCTTCGGCCTCGTGTGCCCATGGGCACCGCCATCTTGTCCCGACCCCGCAACGTGCGCACCATGGGCGTCGCCATCTTGTCCCGACCCCGCAATGTGCGCACCATGGGCGCAGCCATCTTGTCCCCCACAGGGTCTCCGGACATCCCAACATTGGAACCACACACACTCGCCACCCGAAGCATCCGATGGCTACCCGCAGCTCGCTTCAATGACGCTGGACCAATCTTGCCCGCACAACCTGGCCACCGCGTCGACGACGGTAAAAATCAACGGCCACGCGACCTCGTGCTGCTGGACTACGGGAGCACTGAAAGTTTCGTTCATCCAGATATGGTAAGGCGCTGCTCCCTCGCGGTCCACCCTGCCAATCAAAGGATCTCCCTAGCATCTGGATCCCACTCCGTCCCGATCCGAGGCTTTTGTACAGTCACCCTCACAGTCCAGGGCATAGAATTTAGTAACTTCCGCCTCTATGTCCTTCCTAATCTCTGCGCTGCACTCTTGTTGGGCCTAGAATTCCAGTGCAACCTCCAGTGCAACCACCCTCAAATTCGGTAGGCCCTTACCCCCCCCTTACCGTTTGCGGCCTCGCTCCCTCAAGGTCGATCCCCCCTCCCTTTTTGCCAATCTAACTGTGGATTGCAAGCCCGTTGCCACAAGGAGCAGACGGTACAGCACCCAGGACAAGACCTTCATCAGGTCCGCAGTCCAGTGGCTGCTTAAGGAGGGTATTATCGAGGCCAGCAACAGCCCCTGGAGAGCCCAAGTGGGAGAAACACAGGATGGTCGTGGACTACAGATCAATTGGTACACGCAGCTCGACGCGTACCCCCTCCCACGCATATCTGATATGGTCAATCAGATTGCGCAGTACCAGGTCTTCTCAACAATTGACCTGAAATCCGCCTACCACCAGCTCCCCATCCGGAAGTCGGACCAGCCCTACACTGCCTTCGAGGCGGGCGGTCGCCTCCACCACTTCCTTAGGGTCCCTTTTGGTGTCACAAATGTGGTCTCGGTCTTCCAAAGAGAGATGGACCGAATGGTCGACCAGTACGGTTTGCGGGCCACCTTTCCGTACTTAGATAATGTCACCATCTGCGGCCATGATCAGCAGGACCACGATGCCAACCTCGATAAATTCCTCTGCACTGCCACTCTTCTCAACCTGACCTACAACAAAGAGAAGTGTGTGTTCAGCACAACCCGGTTCGCCATTCTCGGCTATGTGATCCAAAACGGATTTCTCGGGCCCGACCCCGACCGCATACGCCCCCTCATGGAACTTCCCCTTCCCCAAGGCCCTCAAACGCTGCCTGGTGCTCTTTTCCTACTATGCTCAGTGAGTCCCAAACTATGCGGTCAAGGCCCGCCCACTCATTCAGTCCACCCAATTCTCCCTCGCGGCCGAGGCACAACACGCTTTTGCCCGCATCAGAGCAGACATCGCCAAGGCCGGGATGCACGCAGTGGACAAGTCACTGCCTTTCCAAGTAGAAAGCGACGCTTCAGACGTCGCCCTTGCCGCCACTCTAAACCAGGCAGACAGACCCATGGCATTCTTTTTCCGTACCCTTCATGCCTCTGAAATTCGACACTCATCCGTCGAAAAGGAGGCCCAAGCTATCGTTGAAGCTGTGCGGCATTGGAGGCATTACCTGGCCGGTAAGAGATTCACTCTCCTTACGGACCAATGGTCGGTAGCCTTCATGTTCAATAACACACCGTGGGACAAGATCAAAAATGATAAAATCTTGCGGTGGAGAATCGAGCTCTCCACCTATAATTACGAGATCTTGTATCGCCCCGGTAAACCAACGAGCCCCCAGACGCCCTCTCCCGAGGTACATGTGCCAGCACACAAGTGGACCAACTCCGGGCCCTACACGACAGCCTTTGTCACCCGGGGGTCACTCGATTGTACCATCTGGCCAAAGTTCGCAATCTGCCCTACTCCGTCGAGGAAATAAGGACAGTCACCAGGGACTGCCAGGTCTGTGCGGAGTGCAAGCCGCACTTCTACAGGCCAGACCATGCGCGCCTGGTGAAGGTTTCCCGCCCCTTTGAATGCCTTAGCGTGGATTTCAAAGGGCCCCTCCCCTCCACCGACCATAATACGTACATTCTCAGTGTGGTCGATGCGTACTCCAGATTCCCCTTCGCCATCCCATGCCCCGATATGACGTCTGCCACCGTCATCAAGGCCCTCGGCACCATCTTCGCTCTGTTCAGTTTTCCCGCCTACATCCACACTGCCAGGGGATCCTCATTCATGAGCGATGAGCTGCGTCAGCTCCTGTTCAGCAGGGGTATAGCCTCCAGCAGGACGACCAGCTACAACCCCCGGGGAAACGGGCAAGTAGAACGGGATAATGGGACGGTTTGGATGGCCGTCTAGCTGGCCCTACAGTCCAGGAACCTCCCAGCCTCTCGCTGGCAGGGGGTCCTCCCTGACGCTCTACACTCCATCCGGTCACTATCGTGCACCACCACTAATAACACACCCCATGAACGAGTTTTTACTTTCCCCAGGAAGTCCACATCCGGGTGTCACTCCCGACTTGGCTCGCTGCTCCAGGACCGGTCCTTCTCCGTAGGCACGTCCGACTCCACAAGGCGGACCCCTTGGTGGACAGGGTTCACCTGCTCCACGCCAACCTTCAATATGCCTACGTTGAGTTCCCCGACGGCCGCCAAGATACTGTCTCACTCAGGGACCTGGCACCGTCAGGTTCCACCCCAACACACACCCCCACCAATGTGCCCCCCCCTCCACACCTCGCACCACGCCGCCAATATTGACCCCACCAGAGCAGCCCCCCCTCCCCTTTTCCGCACAAGAGGATGAAGAGGACTTCTGCACGCTCCCGGAGTTCCCCGCTGACTGGCCAGCATCAGCACCGCCACCACCGTCATTGGTGCCACCTCCACCACCGCCAGCACCGACTTCGCCGCCACCATTACACCGCTCCCAACGAAGCACCGGACCGGCTGAACCTTTGATGGACTCCGGATCGTCAACATGGACTTTTCCTTCCCTACCACTGTACATAATTGGGCTAATTGTATATAGTTTCACGTAACCCCTGCCGGACTCATTTTTAACAGGGGGTGAATGTGGTGAACCACGGTAATAGGAGATGTAAGGTAGGACCTGCATTACAGGTTCGCCGATAGCTCCTGCTGGCTGGCTCCGCCCACGGAGAACTGGATAAACATGCATGACCTCCAGTGCCCTGCAATTTCACCAGCTGCAGTAGGAGGCCACGCATCTGACTGTAATAAAGCCACAGTTGTACCCAACTTTAGTCTTTGTGCAATTGATCGTGCATCCTGCCTCTTGTCAGCGGTTTTGGTTTGGTGGCTACATCAGCCCTTGAAAAGTGTCCAGAGGTTCCAGGCCCCTTTTGGGATGCAGAGCTGGACGCCCTAGTGCACATTGTAGGAGATGCACAGTTGCTAGGTCAGTTGATGTTACAAGTGGACAGGAAGATGCCAGAATTGAACCCTGGCTCAAAATCCCGTACCTTTCATTTCTTAAAATAAAACAGGGAGGAACAGACTCATAGGACCGCTAATTAGTTTCAACAACAAGAAAAATCCTTTAAACATGAAAAAAATTGGATTATGATACAATATACCTTTACTCCCCCCCCCTTCACCCCAGATTGGCTTAGTTTAACAATTACACACAGGATTTCGGATTTGACTGGATTAAAAAGTAAGGATTACATATCTTAAACTGCAATGGCCTAATTAACACAAAGTCACTTTTAAGCACACAAGATGATTGTGGTCAAATACATGCACTCCGCTTTGAACCCAAGTTAATTTCTGTGGGTTTCTTCTCCGAATCCCCCTAGATGATTGTCACATGAGAGTTTCCAAACTTTAAAATCTTCTTTTATAGTACTAATGCTTTCCCTTAGTGGTGTGCATTCTGAAATCCAACCAGGTTTTCCAAATGACACTTTAAAAAAAAGCTGCCACTCCACTTTTAACAGCAAATCCAGTCTATTATTTTACACTAAGCCTTTTTGGATTGCTTTGTCTTGACTGCTGGGCAAACTGCTCACAATTACTTTAACTCTCAATTCCCAGACTGTATTGAATTGATATTCACTGTTTCAGCTACCTCTGAAGTCAGCTGTCCCACTTTAAATCTAATTACTGCAATCGTCTTTTATTCTTCCTTGAATTCCTCTGAACAATATCTCTGTCTCGATTGCCTAGTTAACTGGACTGTAACCTGTACTTCAGGAAGCCTACCTCTTTCAACCCTATCCTGCCCAGTCTTTCTTCTGGCAGGATTAAGAGATGTTCATTCTCCAAGGTTCTGTCTCCTACTGCAAACAAATTGGCTAAACGAAAGCTTAAAATCGTCTCTGCCTCACAAGGCCCCAGTTGCAAAGCAACCACTGCTGGTTCATTTATTCTTCACACCGGAGCCCTCTCTAAACGCAATAGAAACACAGTTGGAACATAATTAACCCCCACACATACAAACACGTTTGTCCAGAATCTAACCAATAGGTTTTAACGTTGCAGGCACAGAAACATTAAATTAAACCCACTTAATGACCAGGGGGCATAGATTTAAGGCAAGGGGCTTCAATGGGAATGTGAGGAAAAACGTTTCTTACCCGAGGGGGGTGGGAGTTTGGAACTCACTGCCTGAAAGAGTGGTAGAGGCAGACACCCTCAAAACATTTAAGAAGTATTTAGGTATGCACTTGCGGGGCAGCACGGTGGCGCAGTGGGTTAGCCCTGCTGCCTCACGGCGCCGAGGCCCCAGGTTCGATCCCAGCTCTGGGTCACTGTCCATGTGGAGTTTGCACATTCTCCCCGTATTTGTGTGGGTTTCGCCCCCACAACCCAAAGATGTGAGGATAGGTGGATTGGCCACACTAAATTGCCCCTTAATTGGAAAAAATGAATTGGGTACTCTAAATGTATTGAAAAAAAGGTATGCACTTGCGATCCCAAGGCATTCAAGGCAATGGGCCAAGTCCTTGAAAATGGGAATAGGATGGTTAGGTGGTTGTTTTTGACTGGCGCAGGCACGATCGGCCGAGGGGCCTTTTCTATGCTGTATGACCTTATTTCTAATGTTCATCAATCCAATATAAATCCTTCAAAACTACCTTTATTTTCCTAACAATCATCTTGCACTTTCAAAAACTTAACATGCAAAAAATGTTAAACTTAAATGTGAAAAGGCAAATCTAACTGATGGCAGCTCTTGTTAGATCCCTTGCGACAGCAAAGTTATACCATCTTTCTGATTGTCTCTGTTCCCTTCCATTGTCATGTTTTGATTTTCACTGTGGGCAATCTTTTCTTTTGCAAAGGGAAGATACAATGAGAAAGGAATCTGATTGCGAGCTGCACTTTCTTTCACCCAGTTGTGTGCATTGATATGAGCTAAGAAATGCTTTCAGGTGCAGTCTCGCTTTCACTCTGCTCTTCCTTGGTTCTCATTTCAGACATTGCAAATAAGAACAATGTTATGGTCTGTGACTAGTTCCTAAGATCTTTTGTGAATATTAAAGATATTAAAGATTTATATTTAACCAATCATTTGCAGGGAGAGGGCAGTGTAGGTGTGGCATTGATCTATGACTCTATTGTTCTAGAGTGCGCTTCGGGACTTGCACCTTTTTAACTGCAACTGACTTCATTAAATATTTTCTCTCAATTCTTCCAGCTGTATGTTGCGCTGGGAGGGGAAAACACTGAGTGCGATCTGGATCTCACCCTTGCTGCGTGAGATCCAGATATGCATAGTTAAGTGAGCCATTAGTCTCATTTAAATACCCGGACGCCGGATTCACCCGCGCCTGCGAGACAACGGCCACACCTGCGAGATCTCGCCAGGGCACCATTTGGTACTAGTCTACACAAACGTGGACCAGGCACAATGATACCTCAGGGGGGTTTCACAGAGACCCCTGGGTGGCCGGGGACAGGGCAGTGTGGTGGTACCCTTGCACTCCTCCTGATGCCTGGGCACCTGGCACTATTACCCGGGCACCCTAGCAGTACCACGAGGGCACCCTGGCAGTGCCACCCTTACCAGGGATGGTTCCAGGCAGGAAGTGCCAAGGTGCCCAGATGCTAGGTTGGCACTGCCAGAGGTGAAGCCTGGGAGGGGGGGGCCTTGTCGATTGGAGGGGGCACGAGGTGGTTATCCAAGAGGCCGAGAGAAGGAGAGGGGGCCCAGAAAGCAGGGATGGGGCTGAAAATGGGGGAGGGGGAAGATCAGGTCTGCTGTTCAAAATGGCACCCCAATCTGCGAACAGCTGATCCCACTGGCAAGATCAGGAAATCTCTCTGAGTGTGACCTCGGCGGGGAGAAACCTCCTGAGGCAAATAAACCCGGCAAAGTGCTGTTGAATAGCGAAGTGATTCTCCACGCCCAGCCAAATGTGCCCAAAAGCCGATGTAATCATTTCCCCGCTGAAACGCTCCCAATGTCTTGGGTGGGGATCCAAAATTCCCAAAAGCTTGTGTCTTTATCATCCATTCCCCCACCCATTACCTCCCAGTGTCAATCAGCCTGTTAGGGTAACAATACTGTTCGAAACACATTTAGAGTACAGTATAGACCACCACCACCCCTTCGACCAGAACATAACCAGTTTCTAGCAGGATCTTTTGGGTGGACAGTAGTTCCACCCGCCACTTCTCCAACAGTTTGAGGAAAGTTCAGACCACAATCCATAAATATTAATCTCTGCTTGGTATCTGTGTGATTGTCTCTTTAAGGGCAACACAGCAGAGTAACGGTCACTTGGTTTGGGTGACCAATAGGGCAGCACGGTAGCATAGTGGTTAGCACAATTGCTTCACAGCTCCAGGGTCCCAGGTTCGATTCCCGGCTTGGGTCACTGTCGTTACGGAGTCTGCACGTTCTCCCCGTGTCTGCGTGGGTTTCCTCCGGGTGCTCCGGTTTCCTCCCACAGTCCAAAGATGTGCAGGTTAGGTGGATTGGCCATGCTAAATTGCCCTTAGTGCTCAAAAAGGTTGGGTGGAGGGTGACGGGGATAGGGTGGAGGTGTGGGCTTGGGTGGAGTGCTTTTTCCAAGGGCCGGTGCAGACTCGATGGGCTGAATGGCCTCCTTCTGCACTGTAACTGCTGTGATAGGGACTGAGCAGGGAATCAACCCGGAGGTGGCATCCTAGTAGGCACAGAAACATTTTGGAAGATGGCTACATCCATGTGGCTGCTGTATAACTCTTATTAACACATACCGTTAGTGTTAATTCATGAAGCCTTTAAAGGTGCATCTTTAAATCATCTCTCTGGCCTAGCCATCTTCATCTGATGTCTTCAGGTGAACTATTCGTATGAACTGGTGACAGTGAGAAAATATGTTTCAAAGTTTGGTGCTGTAAACTGGCCTATGTTTCGATGCGTGAACCTGGATTGTAATCCCATGCATATTGCTACAGGGGAAAGCCAGAACAAGTAAGAATAGCAGTTTACAGAGCTTTTTATTGAATGTTAATGATTAACTTTCAGCAAAAGCTTGCTTATAGCTTGTTAGAATAGAGCACTCACAATGGGCCCAAGTAATGAGGGGCATGATTTAATGGCCGCGTTGTGCCCGGGGCGGATCGTGCAGGCTGGTTAGATTGACGGAGAGGCCAAAATCAGGATCTGTGCTGCTGATAGGTTTGAGATCTAACCGGCCCGCTCCTGTTGGTGATTTCCAGATTCTGTCTGGATGTGACTTGTCACCAATTGTCACCAATTAAGGGAAATCACCAATGAGATGAGATGGATGCCCTATCTGATGGCCACTCAACATCTAACCGGCTTCCCAGCGAGAGGTCACAAGGGTGCCGTTTAGCACTCTTGTTTCAAAACGGGAAGCTGCCGCAATGGATGCTGAGGGGATCAGAGGAGGTGTGTACCCATCTTCAGTTTCAGGCATGGGGAGGGGAAGTGGAGTGGGAGACCATAGGGGGAACAGGTCAGGGGGCTGGGTGCCATGGGGCAGGGGTTGCCTCTGGGCTGGTGGGGTGAGGGGCTCAGCGCATGAGGATGTCACAGGCCAGCTCCCAATTCAAGGATACCCATAATAGGGACAACTACAGTTGCTGCCTATCTGTCCCATCAAACACTTCCAGGACAGAGCTCTGTGCGTGGTTATGTGGTGAAGGTCACTTTAACTCCCTTTGACCGTGAGCAGCCTCTGCCTGCACAGTGGAAGGCTATTGCTAATAAGGGATTGGCCTTGGTAGTTATGTGAGTACTTCAGATCTGCAAGTTGTGTTTGCTGCTTGCTCCTGCTGGTGGCTACAAATGCCCGGAGGCTGCTGTTGCTGTTTCCTCCCTTTCCTGTAGCCAGAAAGAAGGATGTTTTTTTCTAAGACACCTGGGTCCTGGTACACCATGCTCAGGGGACCTATGAGTCCAGAAGGCAATCCGGTTTGAAGCAAGAAGACGCTGCGGGACCTAGTGCGTGACATTGATCCAAAAGGCCACTTGATGACCCTGTTGAAGAAAGTTTTTCGGAGATTGCTGATGCTTTTTTTGATGGTGTGGTGAATTCTGCATGTAACTGGCACATCATCGTGGGTTGAACACGTTGGAAGTCATGGGCGTTGAACTGAATCTTGAGCGCCAGTGGAATATGTGGATGCCAGGATTTAGTTCCGAAGAGATTGGGCCGTGTGGGAGGGTCTGCACATCTGCGGCTCCTGGACGGAGAATGGCACTGATATGTGGAACAAGTCACATATTGATGGACAGATAATTTCTGTAACAAAGTTCCGAACATGATAACACATTCTTGCTTATCCTCCATTTCTGCGAGGAACATGTGAGGGGTGATACCGTTGACGAATGTGATATAAAATAGTTACTTTAGAGTTACTGGTTAATGTAATGTAGAAATAAGCCACTTTGATTCTTGCAGTTAGGGACAAAGGAATTTGAGACCGCATGGAAAAAGCAGGAAGAGGTGTGTCTATGAGAGTGATGCTGCATTGATAGGGGCCAGAGAAAGGGATTGGAAGTGAGCCAATCAGAATAGATCGAACAGGTCAGGAGGGACATAGGCTGACCTATGTCCGTCGAGTATGTGAAACCTGATACCATTTGAATTGATTTTGCAGAGATCCCTTTGTCTTTTAGTTCAGTCGTTTTCTGGGATGTAAGAGGCTGGATGTCTTTTACGTTTCTGTAAGATGATTCAAGCTTGCAAGCTAAATAAATAACTTCTGTTTACGTGCGAATCCATCTCAACTTTTATTGAGGCCAGACTGACAGAGAAAGAAATTTGGAGATCTACATTTGGTGCCGAAAACCGGGATTTCTCTGGGCGATCCTGATCCAACTGCGAAATCAGAATTAGACTGATTATGAACAGGAAGATGGGGAACAAAGGGCCCTCAATGTAGAACTGGAAAACGACCGCGCATTGATTGTTCCCCTCATCTTATCGTCTGATTAGTCTGGTCACTCGCGGTTGGCACAGAAAGACCGCCTCGACGAAATCACAGGTCAGTCTGGGGATTAGCACTTTAATTGATGGGATTTCATATTGTTGTTTCGGCTTGGGTTAGGGTTTTGGGCTGATGGGACTTTAATAATGAAGGTTCAGTCTATTATATGGGTTCAGGGGCTGATGTGACTTCATTAATGAAGGTTCAGTCTATTATAAGGGTTCAGAGGCTGATGTGACTTAATTAATGAAGGTTCAGTCTATTATAAGGGTTCAGAGGCTGATGTGACTTAATTAATGAAGGTTCAGTCTATTATATGGGTTCAGAGGCTGATGTGACTTCATTAATGAAGGTTCAGTCCAGTATAACTGTTTTTAAATCTGAAGATGGTTCAACTCTATGTGTGAGTGTTTTAAATATATAGTTGATTAAGCTAAAATTGTCTCCTTGGACTGTAAAGTTCCGAGGTCTAGTTGAGATTGTGAGGAATGCTGCATATTGGTTGAAGCAGAAGTCTCTCAAAGGGTTAACAGCAGCAGGCGGAGTTGAAAACAGACAGTGCTTCTCACTCAGGCTTTGAGATAACAGCAGCAGCCGTAGTGTAATCGGATACCTTTCCTTTGAGTCAGTGAACACCAGCAAAGTTACGTTTTGAATTAATTAAAGGAAACCAGTGGGTTTCTCCACCTCTTTGATAAAAGTTATTATTTTCGAAAACAATTGATTGAAATTGCCAGAATCTTAAGTTTTACTTACTTGAAATAAGGTTTATCTCATTTTATCTGGAGATTAATAGGAACTTAAAGAAGATCATGGACACCATTTTAAAAAGTATCAATCTGGAGATGATAGTTGATTTTGCTAATACTTATGTGTATGTAAAAGAAAAAAAAACTTGTTAAAAGAAAAATTGTTAAGATAAAGAAATAATTAAGTTGTAAATGTTATACAAGTTTGTGTTAAGCAAATTGTAAATTTCGTTCTGAGTTGAGATCAGAGCTAAGCTTGCAAGTTGCAGTAATTCAATTTGAATTTTCAAACATTTTTAAGTTTTAAAAAAAAAGAGAGCAAATAGAGAAAAGAAGGACACAGATCTTGAATGCGTTGAATAGCACATTTCAAAGGCCCATAAATCTTTCTGTTATCTTAGACCTAAAACCTAGGAAGATTGACGAGCCATAGGAATTTCTGGGGCGTTTTAATGAAATCTACCGGGGGCAGTCAGGCGATTTGCTGTATCAAAATGGTCAGAATTCCCCTCAATACTGCGCTATGTTAATGCATTGCCTACCACCTTCTGTGGTTACTGCTGTGAAATGTAATAACATGAATTGGACGGAGAACGACCCTTCCCAGATGGCAAGGGCAGTCAGATTTTACTGGAAGGAGGGTGTTGGCCAAGAAGGAGGCTCAGTTACAAAGGTTAAGACTGAGTATGTAATGAAAAAGGATGATCTGCGATCCCAACAAGCGGCAGAAATGGTAGTTTACCAGCAGGAGCCCCAATATAGTGACTTTGGGTGGGTGGATCAGCGAAGAGGAGGATGAGACAACAGTGCTATATTTCTATCACCCCCAGTGGTGGACGTTAGACATTGAACAGTCACTGCATCACGTTACCCTGGCCTATGACAGAACTGGACGAAACAGGGAGTTGGAGGACAAATACCGGCCATTACTTGAGACCGAATGGCCAGTCAAGGTTACAGCCACAGTCACGGGAAAAGAAGGTACAGCCGATTTTGTTACAATATCACCACATTTATGGCCACAGTCAGCTTCGGTAAGCCCTCATATTACACGTCAGGTCCATGACCAGTACCATGCCAGGGATATGGGGCGAATGGTCAGCATCTTACCGCAGCTCGTCAGAATAGGTATGAGATATACCTTTTGAACAATCCACGTCTGACATTTAAATACTGTACCACTATCAATCCAGCCTGTTTTCTTAGTGGTCCCCCTGTCCATGAAGACGCACCTGGCCACGACTGTTTAGCCTTGATTCAGGAAACTTCCACAATAAGGGGCGATTTGAGTGACATTTCGTCAGAACAACCTGACATGATTATGTGTGGTCAAATATCCCACCGGGGTTTAGTTAATGACCTACTGCAGGCCCTCTTTCTGCCAGCGCAGATTTCCGTTATTAAATGCGCTGCCCACACGAATGGTACAACCCCAGTTGACGTTGGTAATGAACGAGCAGATTGTGCAGCGCGCACAGCCGCACAAATTCAGCAAGTGATGGTGCCTAAAATGTTAAGTCAGACTAAACGATCTACTATGAATGTGTCTGCTTCTGACAAGCCAATGCCAACCATCCAAGACGTCATAAGGTTATAGGAGGACGCTCCTGAGAGTGATAAACAAATGTGGAAACGGTTAGGTTGTACATATGATTCTGTTTCCTCTTTATGGACCACGCCTGCACATCAGACTTGTATGTCTGATGTACTGGCTTTATGGGTCATCGAATGTGTACACTTTGCAACTCATTGTGGGGCTCGAGGGACTAGTGATTTGTTGCTGGACACTTGGTGGCACCCTAAAATGCAGGGGTTGGCCCAAAGTATCAGTAATCGGTGTTTGATTTGTCAGCAATATAACACCGGAAAAGGTATCCCTTGTGGGAAGGGGCAAACCCCGTTGCCCAGTGGTCCCTTTGAGACGCTCCAAATGGATTACATTGAGTTGGAAAGGTGTCAATGTTACAAATATGTTTTGGTCATTGTGGATGTGTTCAGCAGATGGGTCGAGGCGTATCCGACTATCGATAATAAAGCTGCTACTGTGGTTAAAGTCTTGATGAGGGAAATCATTCCCCGGTACGGTATACCAGCTCAGTTAAGTTCTGATAATGGGCCTCATTTTATTGGACAAATTAACAAGGAGTTTTGCTCCCAGTTGGGCATACGCCAGCAGTTACACTGTGCTTACAGACCGCAGGCAGCCGGGTTGGTTGAGAGACACAATCAGACCCTCAAAACTAAATTGGCTAAATTAAGAGCAGACACGGGACTGACATGGCTTAAGTTGCTCCCCGTTGCCCTCTTCCAGCTGCGGGTTACACCTGCGGGACCAGCCCGGCTCTCTCCCGCCGAGATTCTTTATGGCAGGCCTCTTAGAACTCCTTGGAGCCTGCAGGTTCCCAGACGGGTTCAGTTTCATCAGATGACTGAAGAAATGACCACCTATGTTCTAGCCCTTACGCAAGTGCTCAAGGAACTCCATGGCCCAGTCCGTGCGGCTCACCAGCCATTGCCCCAGTACCTAGCTCACTTTCAGTCCAGCCCGGTAGTTATGTCATGGTCAAAAAATTGGACTAGGAAGGGGTCGGAGCCGCGATGGGTCGGGCCCTTCCAAGTTCTCCTTACCACCCCCACAGCAGTTAAAGTGGAGGGGCGAAGTGCTTGGGTCCACCTACATCACTGTAAATTGAGTCCATCTCCACTACTGTAAAAGGTCGGATACTAACCTGCCTCCCTTCTCCAGTGCTATTTTCCAGGTGTGGAGCATGATGGAGTGGCTACGCATCGTCTGTCTGATATTTGGCCTCACTTCGCTTGGCGTGTTATTGGCGATGGACATGGAAAAGGGGAATATTATGTATCTGTGTAGCCCCAACCAATCTACAAGGATACATCACCTATGCAAAGGTGATGTTCTTCACTGCCCCCATATACGAGGACATGGTATCGACTCATGGAAGGTCATCAAAGTTAAGGAGAATGCGGGAGTCATGAAGCAGCTGCACCGGTCCCGGCGATGGGAAGGGAACATTATATGGACATTGCCTTGTTTTTGGAATACATGTAAATTTGATTTTGGATGTGTTAAAAGTGGTACAATAAAGGTAACATCAGGCTGTCAGAAGAGTGTAGGAAGAGACCATGAGAAAGAGAAAGGGACTAGAGAGAGGACGGGGCGTGTGAGAAGGGAAGTACAGCTAGAACGTAGGTTACCGGGAGATGCACTTAAGTTAATTAAAGGCCAAACTGAGGAAAACCCGGGTAGTATGAATCTCTTCTACCAGATTTACCACCGTCTGTATGGCCAGGGACGGGTTGTCTGCTACCCAAACCCCGCAGCGGTGTCTAGGTTATTTTCTGTTTCACCGCTTTGGGGTACTCCCCAAACGGTGGTTCATTGTCAGCGTTCCGAGCCATTGCCCGAGCACGTCACTCTTCCTTACGATCCGGATTCAGCACCACCGGCTATTTGCCTTCCCCTCCCTCGGGATAATTCCCATTCACAGTACGATAGGCTGCGACGGTGGAGGGCGTACATACCTAGCCACTTCACTCCCAATAGGGATTCCCGGTCGTACGAGAATTGCTTCAGCAGTGAAGGATATGGCTGTTTGCTGGTAGAGGTGGACACAAATATAACATGTCTGTTTCCCACCTGTACGGACAGGAGGTGCCATATCACCCAGGCGTCTGGCCAATGCGTTTGTTATAACACCACTTGCGTTCCATTGAACGCTGGCCTCCAGCTCCTTTGTGGCTGGGCGAATGTCTCTCATATCACTGTTGGGAATAGGGCTTTCCGCATTGCTGGGCGGCCCGAATGGGCATTTCAAAATTGGATAAACTGGGCTACTGGGAGGTCCTTACGCAACCGATATGCTGATTGTGATGCTAGTCTCCACACGGAACAAGGATACTACTTTTTATTTAATGGTACGGCGACCAACGTTTTGTCACCCCCATTTCCCCGCCGAATTGCTATAGGGACTCTAGTCCCTACCACAGTCCCCTGCCCTTCGGCGTGGAACCTGCATAATCAGTTAGCACGCCGGGCAGTCTCTGCTGAATTTTGCGAGAACTGGAAAAAACCTCAGGTTCTTGCACCCAACCGGGGCCACTCAGCCGGGTGGGGCATTCTGAGCGTATTGACACTGGGAGGTGTGGGGGGTTCCTTGGCTGTTAGTGATCGGAATTATTTTATTTGCGGCCTTACCATCTTGGGAAATGAAACCTTGGGAGCCCTCGGGGCAATAACTAAGGAGTTGTCTCAGCTACGGTTGTTTGCAATGCAGAACCGGTATGCTCTTGACTATCTTCTGGCCCGTGAGGGTGGGGTATGCGCCATAGTACAGGGCAAGTGTATCATGGGTGTTCAGGACTTGACCGCTAACATTACTAAATTTATGGATCGCATACGGGATCACTTGGACGGGATGCAGGATCCTGACTCTTGGGGTAACTGGGGATTTGGAGGATGGAAGGACTGGTTGATAAATATGGCCATGTATCTAGTGGTAGCTATCGGCTGCATCTTTGTGGGCCTGGCCATCCTTAAATGTGTGATGGGTAGAATGCGGGGTGCACTAGATCAGATCACCGCCCCAATCACCGAGAAAAAAAATTTAACTGTTAAAATCCATGAGGGTGAGGCAGATGAAGGGGGGCTAAGACAGGAATTGGAAATGCAGCGACGGATCTTTTTAGATGAGGAACCGTAGCTATAGATTGGATAGTTCGGTTATCATGGAATGATAAAAGGAGGGAATGACGAATGTGATATAAAATAGTTACTTTAGAGTTACTAGTTAATGTAATGTAGAAATAAGCCACTTTGATTCTTGCAGTTAGGGACAAAGGAATTTGAGACCGCATGGAAAAAGCAGGAAGAGGTGTGTCTATGAGAGTGATGCTGCATTGATAGGGGCCAGAGAAAGGGATTGGAAGTGAGCCAATCAGAATAGATCGAACAGGTCAGGAGGGACATAGGCTGACCTATGTCCGTCGAGTATGTGAAACTTGATACCATTTGAATTGATTTTGCAGAGATCCCTTTGTCTTTTAGTTCAGTCGTTTTCTGGGATGTAAGAGGCTGGATGTCTTTTACGTTTCTGTAAGATGATTCAAGCTTGCAAGCTAAATAAATAACTTCTGTTTACGTGCGAATCCGTCTCAACTTTTATTGAGGCCAGACTGACAGAGAAAGAAATTTGGAGATCTACACCGTGTTTTTAGTTTTCTTAAAAAATGAGCTGATATAGCTTTGCATTCGGACTAATATAGGACGGTGAGGTTTCCTTGTTGTTTATGTGGTGTGATATGTGGAATATTATGTAGTTGACTTTCAAATCTTTGCTACTGCTGCCCGTTTAATAAACAGAATATTCTCAAACGCATTCTCGTGGGTACACGACATGTCTCAGACGAGTTTTATTGCTTAGCATTCCAATCAAACTGTAAGGCCCGGACACTTTGCCTGAACCATGGGGGCATCAAAACCACAGAGGCAGCAGCCACCAATCAAACACCTTAGAACTGGGTTTCGGCACTGGGGATTTCCCCGCAGTCAAAGGGTGAATGGGTGGATCGGGGGGAGGGTACCTGATCTCTATGGGGCGGCACGGTAGCACAATCGTTAGCATTGTTGCTTCACAGCGCCTGGGTCCCAGGTTCGATTCCCGGCTTGGGTCACTGTCTATGCGGAGTCTGCACATTCTTCCCGTGTGTGCGTGGGTTTCCTCCGGGTGCTCCGGTTTCCTCCCACAGTCCAAAGATGTGTAGGTTAGGTGGATTGGCCATTCTAAATTGCCCTTAATGTCCAAAAAGGTTAGGTGGGGTTACTGGGTTATGGGGATAGGGTGGAGGTGTGGGCTTGAGTAGGGTGCTCTTTCCAAGGGCTGGTGCAGACTCAATGGACCGAATGGCCTCCTTCTGCTCTGTAAATTCCTTGATTGAATAATGATCTCGGTCTGCCTAATATTGCCGGCATGGGTCTGGGGTCTGTGGTCTAGGGTCTCCTGATGTGGCCGGGGGGTGAGTGTGGAGGGCGGCATCCCCCAATACAACTCGGTGGATGGCGCTCTGAGATCAGGGGGGACTTGTAAGGGTGGGGGAGACTTGGGGGATTTGAGAGTCCTGGGGTGGAAGCCCTGACTGATTATCAGTCTCTCTCCTTCTCCAATACCTTTCAGATATAGCAATATGGATGACGTTTTTGACCCCGCAGTGGTGGAGGCAGCCAGATGCTGGAGAAGGCAGGAGCAGCATCAACGTAGGCTGGATGCGGCACCGCAAAGGGAGAGGCTAGCGGCGGCCCGAGGTGTCCAGGTATCGTTGGTTGTTAGAGGAGATGACGGACAGCATGTGCCACAAGAGGCTCTGTATCAACAAGGAGACAGTGCGGCACCTGTGCCATGTCTTTGTGGACTTGGCACCCTGTGGAGGAGGAGAATACCGGCTCCCGGTGGCCGCGAAGTTCATTGCAGCCCGGAACCTTTCTGCCACCGGGTCATTCCAGGGCTCGAGTGGGGACCTGTGCGGCATATCACAAGGTAAAACCCACAAGTGTATCCGTGAGGTTACGGGTGTCATGTATGCCCGAGCAGCTGACTATATAAACTACGAGCTGGACAAAGCACATCAAGGTGCCCGGGCAGCTCCTAATCTAGGAGCACCGTCGGGGGACAGGGTGGGGTGAGGAGAGGGAACAGTGGGTGTGGGTGCAGGTTGGTCCACTGTGAAGAATAATGTGACAGAGGCTTGGCATGCATCAGGTGTGTTACGTTCCAGTGCGTTGCAATGATTGAGTCAATGCACCAAAGAACGTTTTGTTCGTGTCTAGTTAAGATTTACTAAATTACAATAATGTGGGTAGAAAATAATAATACTACTAATGAACTGTAAACTGCTAACAACTAGAATAAGTGAGCTGATACAAAATACGACTATCCATGACGACTCCCCACCTAGACTCCTCGATGTTGCAGTGTCACATGGTGCAGTTCTACTGCCACCTTCGGGTTGGAGGTCGAATATATTAACATACAGAATTTCTTATGCGAAGTATCTTTACAAGGTGTACCGATTTTTAATTGTGAACATTGGAAATCTTCATTGTACCTAGCCACCGATGGTGCCTCCACCTCCCCTTCGGTGCCCACTCAGTGATTCTCAATCTTCTTAAGCTACCACGCTCTCTGCCACGATGTCTAGCTGAGTCCCCAGGATGCACACCAGAGGTGGAGTCAGCCTGCTGCTTTTCGTGCCCTGTTGCCTTTTATGCCCCTGGCGGACGTCCTCTGGAGGCCTGGAGCCGGAGGGCCCGGCTGCCGTATCGGTGACACTGACGTCACTGTGGCATCATGTTCTGCCTACTGACCTTGAGACACGCTGGTGTCAGGAGGGGGAGTTTCGGAAGAATTGAGATTACCATTGTCTCCTGGTGGAAGGCACCGGGTTGGCCTCCTGTGCTCCCTCCTCCCAGACGGTGTCTGTGGGGTACTGGGTGACTCTATGAGACGGGGTGCCAACTGGAGTGAGTTCCAGAGGCCTCTGCATCATCTGGCCCTGCCGGTCCTGGTGGCTCCCCATTGTCTGCACCATGGTGTTGACACCCTCAGCGATGCTCCCCAGTGACTGGGCCATTCTCTGCAGTGCAGCAGGGGAGGGGAGGTGTGAGGTGCCAGCTGCTGATCATTGCGGGGGCGGCGGGGGGAGGTCAGGGAGGCAGACGGAACTGGTGGGCTGGTGTCAACCTGCCCGTGCGGCCTAGTAGAGGTCGTTGGTCTTCTTCCTGCACTGAACAGAGGTCCGTCTGGTCACACTGCCTGACCTGATGGCCCCTACGACTGCTTCCCAGGCAGCATTGGCGCCCCTGTGGCAGATCCTCTGACCCCCTTGGGGGAACAGGGTGTACTGTCTCTCCTCCACAGCGTTCAGATGCCTGGCCAGGCTGGCATTCCTGAAGCAGGTCTAAGTGGTGGCATGGCTGTGTGCTGACTGGAGTGTGTTCATATGGAGCATTCATGAACAGCTCCCCCTTCTTCGCGGGGAGCAGCCAGGCGCAGTCCAGGCAGCTGGCGGGACAGCCACTTCCGCCATGATACTCGTGGGGGATCATTTCCGGCCCTAGTTGCCGTTAGACATGGGCCACGGTCTCACCGGGTCAGGTGTTGGGAGCACCCAGGAAGTCACGTCCACTGCGGCACTTTGAACGTCTGCTGTTATTCCCCCCCCCACCCCCTCCCGCTGGTGCCATCAACAAGGTCTACGGTACGTGCTGGCAAGGGGATGTGAATAAATGCAAATCGAGGGAGATTGGGCCGATTTCCTTTAGGGGGGGTCGGGGCAGATATGATGTGCTGGCCAGTGGCGGCAGCGGGATCTCGCTATCTGGCTGCCCACTCAAGATGGCCTCCCAATCCTTGGGAAACCCTCGTATTGCACACCATGCATAAGTTTGCGTGATGTGGAACACTGAATTGCATTTGATTTATGATAGCAAGAGATTCGTAAAACTGGTGCAGTTCAACTCCGGCGGGAGAATATAGGGCTGGATTCTCCGATCGGCGACGCCGAAATTGCATAACTTCACCTAACCTTTTGGATATTGCCTGAGGCCCGCCCCCCGATGCACCGCCCCCGACCGGCCGGGTTCCCCACGCCGTGGGTCTCTCATGGTCTCATCCATAGGGGAACTCAGCGAGGCAGCTGCGGACTCAAACCAGCGACGCCACAGTCGGGGGAGGGCCGATCCGCGGGCAGGGGACACATTATTTGGGGCTGGGGGTGGTCCGCAGCACGTGAGCCAGCCAAAGGGGGAGCACTATTTCACGGGCTGCATCCGCCATGTAGCACGGAAGCCGCCATCGTGCGCATGCGTGGCCACGGATCTGGAAATTCTCTGGCGGCTATCAGCAGGGAGAGCCGGGTGGTCTCTGCTGCCGTCCTGCTAGCCCCCAGCAAAATGGGGAATCGGTGGCCGTTATGTGGCAATTTTTCTGGCGTTCAACGGCAGTTCCCATGCCAGCATGGGGACATCGCCCCAGGATCGGAGAATCTAGCCCTATCCCAAGCGTAGAATCCCACCCCCTGTTAATATGAGTGAAATATGGATATTGATAATCTGAATTAAAAGCAGACAATGTGGAAAATACTCAGCGGGTAGGACAACAAATGTGGAGAGAGAAACAGAGCTAACATCTCAGGCTAAAGGCCTTTCATCAGAAATGGAACAGGAAACCCTCAGTTACCTGTTTCTGCCTTCTTGTGGAATGCACAGGAGTAAGCATAACGTGAGACAAGGAGACTGGGCAATGATAGTGTTTCGATCGAGATGCAGATCATATATATGAGAATGTTCTCATTGAGATTGGACTGCTGTAGTGTTATCTCAAGGTCCTTCAAGACCACCTCAGAATCTTGTCTGTGCTGGGTTTTGTCAAGTTGAATCTCAATATATTATTTAGCATGTCACGATTGTGTCCTTACTTTTTAACATCTTCACTAATTATACTGTAACTTAATAATAAAGTTTTAAAACATTGGCACTAAAGAGCCTCTGGTCACTTTGTGCAAGGGGCTAAACACTACATAAATTAATCACACTTTGAAATGTCACAAACATCATGGTATAAGAAATCTTATATTTTTCACATGTAAAGCCAAACATTGTAAGACAGGTCAGTAAATATCAAAAGCATCAACTTTATGGCCAAAACAGAAGTTGCAAAATAATAATAATTTTTATTGTCACAATGATGCACGATCAATTGCCCAAAGACTAAAGTTGGGTACAACTGTGGCTTTATTACAGTCAGATGCGTGGCCTCCTGCTGCAGCTGGTGAAATGGCAGGACACTGGAGGTCATGCATATTTATACAGTTCTCCCTGGGCGGAGCCAGCTGGCAGGAGCTACCGGCGAACCTGTAGTGCAGGTCCTACCTTACATCTCCTATTACAGTGGATCACCACTGCAATGAAGTTACTGTGAAAAGCCCCTGGTCACCACATTCTGGCCCCTGTTCGGGTACACGGAGGGAGAGTTCAGAATGTCCAAATTACCTCACAGCATGTCTTTCGGGATTTGTGGGAGGAAACCGGAGCACCAGGAGGAAACCCACACAGACACAGGGAGAACATGCAGACTCCGCACAGCCAGTGACCCAATCTGGAAATCGAACCTAGGACCAAGGAGCTGTGAAGAAATGGTTCTAACCACTATGCTACCGTGCCGCCCCAATACTAACTGGGCTCTGAATTTAATAAATGTTAGATACTGGATGTGGTTTAATTTGAAAAGAAAATGCCGAGCATCGCTTCAATGTAGCAAGAATTTCAAGATCAGAACTTTAAGTAAATAGATGCGGAAATGAGTTTGTATGAAAGATACGCTAATATGCTTTAAACGATGCCCTGAAACAGGCAAGGAGGATGATAGGATTTGAGTACAAATACAAAATAAGGCTTAGCGAGACATGAGTCAAGCAAGAATAAATGAAAATGTGAAAAATAAATTGCTTTGGGTAGAAAGGGGAGCATTAATTAATGTTTTGGTTACATTACACCAGGCAGAACATTAAAGAACAAAGAAGGCCACTATAGGACAAGACGGCTTTTTAATATTGGATCAGGGGATGGTGAAGCTTTTGAATAATTTCTTCTCATCTGTATTCATAAGTGAAATAAGCATGGCATAATGCCAAAGCCAGTAGCCAATGTCTTGAGGGCATAATTTTGTCTTAAAAAAAACCCTGAAAAGCAAGAAAGTGGTTATTAGGCGACGTGGGATTTAAAGTGGATAAAGTTCCTGACTGCATAAAAGAAAGATTATTAAAAAATGCAAAGAAGGAATTATGTGGGACATTTGCAGAATCTTTCTCCTTCTCATTGAAGGAGCAAAAGTAATCAGAAATAGAAAATGTTATACTTTCTTGGGGGGCTGGGAAAAATGATACCTAATCATACAATCCCCACAGTGGAGAAGGAGGCCATTCGGCCCATTGGGTCTGCACAGGCTCTTGGAAAGAGCACTCAACTTAAACCCACATCTCCTATCCCGGTAATCCAGTAACCCCACCTAACCTTTTGGGGCAGTTTACCATGGCCAATCCACCTAACCTGCACATCTTTGGACCGCCGGAGGAAACCCACGCAGACACGGAGAGAAAGTGCAAATTCCACATAGACAGTGACCCAAGCCGGGAATCGAACCTGGGAACCTGGAGCTGTGAGGCAGCAGTGCTAACTACTGTGCCGCCCTAAGCTGAACATTAGTTAGAAAAAGAATTACAATTGTGAATGAAACAATGCAGAAGCGTCAGATAAATCAAATCTGATAAGCGCAAGATAACATAGTCTCAGCAAACCTTGGCTTTGTTTTATTGAAGTTGTTCAAGGGGAGCACTGAGTTTCTTGTTTATCATTCAGTAAATGTGACTGGACTATTTTGGTACAAGTACAAGTGTGACTAGCTAATTTAATTTTTGGCTTTTTGTTTGACTGGAGTCACCAACCACAATGTCACTTTTTCTGGTCTTTGAGCCTAGAAAAACGATTCAGTAAATAATGGACCAAATTTCTCATTATGTCTTGTGCATTTTGTTGACACAGTTCATTAAAGCTGCTAAATATAAAAATTAATGGTGCTCCATATGTGCTTCAAATCATTGCTCTCTGTAATGAGCACCTAGTTTAGCAATGTCAAATATTATTGCACCCTTGATACAAATTGAACAAATAGCAGCTGCACTATGATTTGGAATGAGCCTCCTGATCAGAGTGTCCATCACTGCATTGGGATTGAGAAGGAACGATAGAGCAGGTTCAAAGGAGTGCAGGCATTTCAGATTGAGGCCTATTGGCCAAGAGAAGTCCTCCTGATGGAGAAGTTGCTTCCAGTTTCTCAGAAACTTGTATCGCTGCGGATAAATTCAAGTGTTTCTAAAAGAATTGCTCCAGCCATTTCTATCTGAAGCTGTTGCACAGGGCTCAGCATTGTGGCCAAGGCCCAGGTATTAAAACAGTTTTTGTCTTTCTCTTGTAACGATTTGCATTCAAATTCAGCGAAGAACATTTAAGAGTGAGAAAACCTTGGTGTCAAGGGCAGGCTGATGGCACAGTGATTGGCTAAATTGAATATGACTGGCTTTTTGCGGGCAGGTCTCAGTCTTGTTGTTGCGCTGGGACAACTTGGCCAGGAGCTCAGCTGGTGTACAGGTCCTCACAGCTACAGCTGGAATGGCCTTTACAGCATCCAGCACGCTCAACCATTTCTTCAATCACACAGAGGGCATCAAATTGGCTGAAGATTGGCTTCTGTGACTTTTTCTGGCAGAGTTATGAAGGTTTGGCTGAACATTTCTCAAAGATCTCATTGTTTGTTCATGTGAAGATAATGATGAATGAAAGCCTGCATTCCTTAGAATCAAATTAAAATTAAACTCTCGTCTTTGATAGACAGATTCTTTCCTATTCCATGCCATTATGCCATTTCACATATATAAGACTAAATAATAATTTGAACTATTATTATTGTAGATGCAAGAAGGATGTTCCCGATGGTGGAGGTGTCTCGAACCAGGGGTCACAGTCTGAGGATACAGATTGGACCATTTAGGCAGAGGGGAGGAGAAATTTCTTCACCCAGAGAGTGGTCAGTATGTGGAATTCGCTGCCACAGCTAAGGGTGAAGGGCATTTGGGGTGGAGGGGATCAATGGATATGGAGGGAAGGCGAGATCAGGCTATTGAGTTAGATTATCAGCCATGATCATAATGAATGATGGAGCAGGCTCGAAGAACTGAATGGTCTCCTCCTGTTCCTATTTTCTATGTTTTTGTCTGGTGTCATTTCATAGAATTATAGATTTCATAGAATTTACAGTGCAGCAGGAGGCCATTCAGCCCATCGAGTCTGCACCGGCTCTTTGAAAGAGCACCCTACCCAAGCCCACACCTCCACCCTATCCCCATAACCCAGTAACCCCACCCACACTAAGGGCAATTTTTGACACTAAGGGCAATTTACCTTGGCCAATCCATCTAACCTGCACATCTTTGGACTGTGGGAGGAAACCGGAGCACCCGGAGGAAACCCACGCACACACGGGGAAAACGTGCAGACTCCGCACAGACAGTGACCCAAGCCAGGGAATCGCACTTGGGACCCTGGAGCTGTGAGGCAATTGTGCAAACCACCATGCTACCGTGCTGCCCTTAAGATAATTAAGATAACTCTTCCCTAAATCCCATTCTACAATAGTTGAAACACAAGATTTTAATTTTGTAGTGTACACTGGTGTTCATGCAGATGAGAGAAGGAAATCCTGGGTTCTTCGGTGCGAAACAATTTTTTTTTTTTGACAATCCATTTTTTAACTTTAGGGTTCAGTATTTCCAGATGAGCTTTATAATGCACACTTGGACAGACTTTCAACACACTTTTCCACCACTGAATTCTTGCTGGCATGCAAGCAAGCAATGACTGCAGATGATCCTCAATGGTAAAGAGACTATACTCTCCTGAGCAATCCGTTAGTGAGAATAGCTTTTTTTATATCAATGTTGAAAGTAGCGCAAAATGTTTCCACATGTCCAGCTGTAACAGTGTAGAAGTGGGTTTGAGGCTTAATTTTCAACCTCAAGATATAGACATTGTAGGGCGCACCCATTGCCATTTTAGTTCTAAAAATTAATAATTATTGACCCTGAATACCCCTGAAAAACAGCAAACATTCTCCCTGTTAACATAGTACAACTATCAAACATGCATCACTGCATCCTTCAATACTTATTGATTGATTGATTTGATTTATTGTCACATGTGCCGGGGTACAGTGAAAATGTATTGTTCTGCATGCAGTCCATGCAGATCGTTTGATACATGAAAACGAAACCAGAGGACATACATAAATACACAATGTAAATACATAGATACAGGCAGCAGGTGAAGCATACTGAGTGTAGCACTACTCAGTAGAGAAGACGTGTGAAGTGATCAGTTCAGTCCATAAGAGGGTCATTCAGGAGTCTGGTAACAGCGGGGAAGAAGCTGTTTTTGAACCTATTCATGCGTTTTCTCAGACTTTTGTATCTCCTGCCTAATGGAAGCGGTTGGAAGAGAGAATAACCTGGGTGGGTTATGCTGCCCGCTTTCCCAAGGCAGCGGCAGGTGTAGACAAAGTCAATGGATGTTAGGCGGGTGCGCGTGATGGACTGGGCTGTGTCCATGACTCTCTGTGGTTCCTTGCGGTCTTCGGCCAAGCAATAGCCATACCAAGCTACAATGCAGCCAGATAGGGGGAAGCAATGGCACAGTGGTATTCTCGCTAGACTAGCAACCCGGAGACCCAGAATAATGACCTGTGGACCCGGTTTTGAATCCCACCACGGCAGTCGATGGAATTTAAACTCAATAAAATATCTGGAATTCAAAAAATGTCTAATGATGACCATGAAAAACCCATCTGGTTCATTAATGTCCTTTAGGGAAGGAAATCTGCCTTCCTTACCTGACCTACAAGTGACTCCAGGCCCACAGCAATCTGGTTGCCTCTTCACTGCCCCCTCAAGGGCAATTAGGGATGGGCAATAAATGCTGATCCAGCCTGAGCTGAGATGGCCATGTCCCATAAATGAATTTTTTAAAAAGGATGCTTTCTATGGTGCATTTGTAAAAACTGCTAAGAGTCAATCTGGACATGCCGAATTTCCATAGTTTCCTGAGGAAGTACAGGCGCTGTTGTGCTTTCTTGGTCGTAGCGCCGACGTGGTGGACCAGGACAGATTGTTAGTGATGTGCACACCTATTGTAAAAGGGCTAAGACCTCTCACTGTACGGGGCTGATTTTGAGCCCGCATTCCTCGCGCGTCAGAAACTTGGTGTGGGCTCAAATTCCGGAGAGAATTAAAAAAAATACGATTTTCTCCAGCCTGGTTGGATATTGGAATTTCACCTCATAAGTGCAAATCGTGCCACGGGTGCCCGGGAACCTCATTTTCATACATTAGCATGTCATTAACGAGCAATCTCTCCAGACCTCTGCCCCCCCCACCTCATGGAATATTCACCGGGTGCCGACGTGCCAGCATCATTTACAACGGGCTGAAAATAATAATCCTTTTCTTTATGATCTTTGCCCCGTAAATCATTATCTCTCTTTCATTGTGTGAGTGCATTGAAGTGTTGGGTACTCTGATACACAGACGAACCAACACGGTTGCGAATGGTACAACGCAGTTTTATTTCAATGAACTATTAATATATTAAACTCTGGTATTCAGCAAATGGTGAACCTCTGAGTGGCTGGCAATGAGGTCTGTGCCCTGAGCCCTCTCCTGCTCGAGTGTCCAGGAAGTGTCGTGTTCCCTGCTTTGTACTGTGTATGCTCTTGTCCGTGATTGGCTGTCGTGTTTTGTGTGTTGATTGGTCCGTTGATCTGTCCATTATTATGTGTGTATGTATGTGCTGCGATGTTCACCTGAATATCATGACATCCCCACTTTTTTACAGGATTATGTGCCTACGGGTTTATAAATAGAGGTGCGTACTGAGTGTAGCTAAATGTGTGTGTGTGCAATATTTACAGCATGTACACGGGGTTTAACTATATACAAGGGGCGATGTTGGGTGTGACATAACAACGAGGTTGTACCATAACAAAGAACGGGGAAATGTTGAACGATAAAGCGAATTCCTGTAACGAGAAGAACATAAACATATTAACAAAGTGGTTGCATGAGTTCAATGTATAAACAGTCTCATAAGTCCAGTCTAGTAGGTGGGCGACGAATTCGGGTTGACCGCCTCAAGGGTAGGTCTGCAACCACCGGCTGAGGAACGGGCCTGGCCACGGGTGACGACGGAAGGGGCATGGTGGCAGGAAGCTCCACAAAGTCGATATCAGGAACAACAGGAGGGCACGGTGTCGGTGTAAGGTATCGTAGCGAGCGTGGAAGCAGGCGAAGAGCCCGGCGATTGCGCCTACGAACGGATCCATCAGGCATGCGAACCAAGAACGAGCGGGGAGCCACGCACCGGAGAACTTCGGCAGGTGCTGACCAGCCACCTTCTGGTAGGTGGATGCAGACTTCGTCTCCAGGGGCCAGGGTGGGAAGATCAGTTGCCCGTGTGTCATATGACCTCTTCTGACGACCGCGCTGCAGTTGCATCCTGTGCAGTACCAGAGCATGGTCGATTGTGGGCGCCAGAATGGAAGGCACAGTAGTCCTGAGGGCGCGACCCATCAACAGCTGGGCTGGTGAGAGACCAGTGGCTAGCGGGGCCGAGCGATAGGCCAGCAGGGCAAGGCAGAAATCCAATCCGGCAGCAGCAGCCTTACAGAGGAGTCGCTTGACAATGTGAACTCCCTTCTCCGCCTTTCCGTTGGACTGGGGGTGCAGAGGGCTAGACGTCACATGTGTGAAGCCATACGAGGCAGCAAACGATGACCATTCCTGGCTGGTGAAACAGGGCCCATTGTCCGACATGACCATCATCGGAATGCCGTGGCGAGCGAAGGTGTCTTTGCAGGCCCTTATGACAGCGGACGACGTCAAATCGTGCAGGCGTATGACCTCTGGATAGTTGGAGAAGTAGTCAACGATGATGACATAGTCCCTGCCAAGCGCGTGAAAGAGGTCCACACCCACCTTCGCCCAGGGGGACGTCACCAGCTCATGGGGCTGAAGCGTTTCAGGAGGTTGCGCCGGCTGACACCTTTGGCAGGTGGGGCAGTTGAGCACCATATTGGCAATGTCATCGCTGATGCCCGGCCAGTATACCGCCTCTCGGGCCCTCCTTCTGCACTTCTCGACCCCCAGGTGGCCTTCGTGTAGTTGGTTGAGAACCAGCTTGTGCATGCTGTGTGGAATCACAATCCGGTCCAGCTTCAGAAGGACACCATCAATGACGGCCAAGTCGTCTCGGACATTGTAGAACTGCGGGCACTGTCCTTTGAGCTGCCCTCCCGTCATGTGATGCATCACACGTTGTAGAAGGGGGTCGGCTGCAGTCTCTCGGCGAATACGGGCCAGACTGGAGTCATCAGCTGGCAGATGTGAAGGCCACCTGAGCCTCGACCTGACATACGAACCCCTCCGAATCTGACGGCATGCTCACTGCTCTCGATAGGGCATCCGCAATGATAAGGTCCTTCCCTGGGGTGTAGACCAGTTGGAAGACATACCTCCTGAGTTTAAGTAGAGTGCGCTGGATGCGAAGGGTCATCTCGTTCAGGTCCTTGTTTATGATGCTGACCAGGGGGCGGTGGTCAGTTTCAACAGTG
Source organism: Scyliorhinus torazame (assembly GCF_047496885.1). Classification (NCBI taxonomy): domain Eukaryota; kingdom Metazoa; phylum Chordata; class Chondrichthyes; order Carcharhiniformes; family Scyliorhinidae; genus Scyliorhinus; species Scyliorhinus torazame. The sequence goes on along the minus strand of NC_092718.1, from coordinate 190,968,404 downwards.
AACCGGGGAAGACCATACACATAATCATGGAACTTGTCCAACCGGTTACCAAGCCCAGGCACTCCTTTGCGATCTGCGCATAGTGCTGCTCTGTGGGGGTCATGGCCCGCGAGACATACGCGACCGGGGCCCATGATGCAGTGTCATCCCGCTGCAGGAGCACTGCCCCAATGCCGGACTGGCTGGCATCAGTCGAGATTTTAGTGGCATGAGACGTGTCGAAAAATGCCAGTACCGGTGCAGTGGTGAGCTTGAGTTTGAGCTCCTCCCATTCCTGCTGGTGTGTGTGCTGCCACTGGAACTCTGTGGACTTTTTGACGAGGTGGCGCAGAGCTGTCGTGTGGGAGGCAAGGTTGGGAATGAACTTCCCCAGGAAGTTGACCATGCCTAGGAAGCGTAGTACTGCTTTCTTGTCTGCCGGCTGCGGCATGGCTGTGATGGCGCTCACCTTGTCTGCATCCGGACGGACCCCTGACCTGAAATGTGGTCCCCCAGAAACTTCAGCTCGGTTTGGCCAAAGGAACACTTGGCTCGGTTGAGGCGCAGGCCGTTTTCACGTATGCGTGCGAAGACGTGCTGGAGACGATAGATGAGCTCCTGTGGTGTGGTGGACCAGATGATGACGTCGTCCACGTAGACACGCACCCCTTCGATGCCTTCCATCATCTGCTCCATGATCCTATGAAAGACCTCGGACGCCGAGATGATGTCAAATGGCATTCGGTTGTAGCAGAACCTGCCGAAAGGGGTGTTGAAAGTGCACAGCTTTCGGCTGGACGGATCCAGTTGGATCTGCCAAAAGCCTTTAGAGGCATCCAGTTTGGTAAATATTTTCGTCTGGGCCATTTCACTCGTGATCTCTTCCCGTTTGGGTATGGGGTAATGTTCCCTCACAATATTGTTATTGAGGTCTTTCGGATCAAGACAGATCCGGAGCTCGCCAGAGGGCTACTTGACGCACACCATGGAGCTGACCCATGGCGTGGGCTCCATGACCCTGGATAGGATCTCTTGGTCCTGGAGATCCTGCAGCTGCTGCTTGAGGCGGTCTTTGAGTGGCGCAGGGACCCTGCGAGGTGCGTGAATGACCGGGGTGACGTCTGGTTTGAGCCGAATTCTATAGGAGCATGGCAGTGTTCCCAGGCCCTGGAATGCCTCCTGGTTGTGGGCAAGGAGCGATTGGAGCTGTGCGTTAAACTCTGCATCCGGGAAGTCATACGTTCCGTCTGGAGAGAGAGAGTGGACTCGTTGCATGAGGTGGAGAGCCTTGCATGCCTGTGCGCCTAGCAGGGAGTCCTTCGATGAGCCGACTATCTCGAATGAGAGTGTGGCCGTGTGTGTGTTATGTGTCACCTGGAGCTGGCAGGGTCCCATAGCCGGGATAACGTTCCTGTTATAGTCGACCATCCTACACTGGGATGGCCGAATTGGTGGTCTGACCTTCATGGCGTAGAAGGCTGACCATGCTATGAGGTTGGCGGAGGCGCCAGTGGATGCAGGCGGAAAGTTATCGGCGATCGGTTGACCATCAGGGTGGCACACCATTCATCACCCGGATTGATCGTGTAAACCCGGTTCCCATCAATGACCGCAACACGGAAGGCGTCTCGGTCATCTGTGTCACCGGTCTGGATGTCATCTGGGCAAGATTCGTAATGGGGAGGCTGAATGGTCCGCATGTCCCTGCGAGGTTGTCGGAGTTGTGGAAGATTGACAGGTTGTGCTGCTCGACAGTAAGCAGCGTAGTGGCCCACCTTGCCACAGCGTAGGCATTGTCGGGTTCTTGCGGGACATTGCGGCTTTAAATGTGCAGCTCCACAGTTGCCGCACGCCGTGACGTCATGGCGTTCATTGCGCCACTGCACATGCGCAGTTCGGTCTTGCGTCGAGCGCGCCTGTGCATCATGTCCCTCAGTGTTGCCGTAGGTTTTGGCGCGCACAAGTGCGGGAGGCCCCGAAAAGCGCACAAAATGGCTGCCCTCGTCCGGGCCACGGGCCGGAAGGAACTCGATCGCCTGGACCCATTCGGCCTCCTGGAGCACCTGGCTCACCGATCCGGCCACGTAGGACTCCCGCCGCACCGATTCGGTCGCCTGAAATTGTGCATAGCGGCTAGTCGCGTTTTCGTGCAGGACACAGGCTTCCATTGCGGAGGCTAAGGTGAGGCCTTTTATTTTTAAAAGCTGCTGGTGTAGGGTGCCCGAGGCGACCCCAAAAACGATCTGGTCCCGAATCATGGAGTCTGAGGTGGTGTCGTAACCGCAGGACTGCGCGAGGATGCGGAGATGGGTAAGGAATGACTGAAAGAGCTCATCCTTACCTTGCAGGCGCTGCTGGAAGACATTTCTCTCGAAGCTCTCGTTGACCTCGACGTTGAAGTGTTGGTCGAGCTTGAGAAGGACCGTCTTGTATTTGGGTTTGTCCTTGCCTTCCGCGAACACCAGGGAGTTGTAGACATGGATGGCGTGCTGCCCTGCGGTGGTGAGGAGGATGGCGATCTTTCTGGTGTCCGAGGCGCTCTCTCTTTCGTTGGCTTCCAGAAAGAGCTGGAAGCGCTGCTTGAACAACTTCCAATTTACGCCGAGGTTCCCAGCGACTTGCAGTGGCTGCGGTGTGTTGACGGTGTCCATGGCGCAGGATGGCAGATTTGTGGGTAGGTGTCAAATCACTCCTGGTATCATGAAGTGTTGGGTACTCTGATGCACAGACAAACCAACACGGTTGCGAATGGTACAATGCAGTTTTATTTAAATGAACTATTAACATATTAAACTCTGGTATTCAGCACATGGTGAACCTCTGAGTGGCTGGCAATGAGGTCTGTGCCCTGAGCCCTCTCCTGCTCGAGTGCCCAGGAAGTGTCGTGTTCCCTGCTTTGTACTGTGTATGCTCTTGTCCGTGATTGGCTGTCGTGTTTTGTGTGTTGATTGGTCCGTTGATCTGTCCATCATTATGTGTGTATGTATGTGCTGTGATGTTCACCTGAATATCATGACATGCACTGGGAGCTATGGTAGCAACCCTAGTGCTACCTAGGGTTGAGTGCAAATAAACAAATCCCCTTGAGTTTGTACTGTCTCGAGTTTGCTTTGGGCCTTTCGTGGAAATTGGAAACTGAGTTACTCGGAAACACACCGCTGCCTATAAATGGGGAAGCAAATCAAAACACCTCCTTCATTATGATCAATGGACAATTAAAGGACCTCAAGGGGATTAAATTAGTGAATCATGAAAAAGCTTGACTTTGAAAATATCTCTCAAAATATGCCATCTGTTTGCATTTTTAGTTTTGTTCCACTAATGTTTTATAACTTGGGTGAACTTGGATTAATTGCTCAGGTATCCATATGAAGACAATAATCAGAACGCTTATTGTGCAAATCTTGTTTCAGTTGCTTGATCTTTGGCCTATACAACTACAGCGATTACATTTTCAGAATAACAACTTGGTTTTGAGGTTGCTTTGCACATCCCGAGTGATTAAAAGGTGCCGTATCAATGAACTGAATCTCTGGTAAATCTCATATGTAACTTACATGCTTCAGCTCGAGAAGCATGGTCCTGAATTTGGGACAATTCCCGGCTCCACAAGCCGTTATATCTGACATGGCCAACAACTGGAACTGTTCATACACTGGGTTATGAGAAGGCCTTTTGTTCAGATTTATTTTTCTGCTATATATGGGGGACTCTTTACTCGCTAGCGTGCTTGGAGTAGGGAGGTATCTGGTAGCACACAGGAAACCAAATGGAGGAATATGCGTATTCCCATGTATTGTGGAGTTTCACTCCAGAGTGGGATAGGTTCCTCATTTAGCTTAGATTTCTATTTGAGTGGAGAGCACTCCAAATTAAGATCCTAGTATCTCCCCTCCCTAACCCATGGGGATGTGATCCCTGACACTGAGGATGGTGCCCAATTCCCAATCCTAGATGGAAGTACAATCCCTGACACTGGGAAAGGTCGAATCCTGGAGAGGCGATTGTTTGTTTGGGAGTCAGATGAAGAGAGAGGAGTTTGAATTTGAGGAGGAACCACTCCTGGCTCCTTCTGGAACACAAGGAGTGCTGTGAAGGCCAATTCTACTTTCCCCCCAAGACTGTCCCCACATCACAACAGCTGTCAGGTTTCCTTAGGATGATGAAACTTGCAAATCAAGTACAATATGAGGCTTATTAATATGGATAAAATACCAACCTGCCTCCCGGGAGTACGTTGGTTCCCTATCCTCCGTCCTGCCTCAGCAAAACCTAGAAATTGGCCTGTTGGAGCCCTGGAAATTCTTGCCCATTTAACCTCTGCCCACAAGCTGCATCCAATCCCTCCTGTTGAGCTGTGGTGAAATTCCCTCCCATTCTTCCAAATATTCTCTATCATTTCCTCGAAATTTCTCAATCTCTGCCCACTTTCCTTCTTCTTGGACAGACGCAACTGCTCATATTCCTATGAAAAGAGCTCTCTTGCCCATCTAACTCCAGCACCACGGCCTGTACAACAGCACTTTTCAAAGTGATGGTAATTTTAAAGCTTTTATTTTTCATGTGCTATTGTTGGAAATGTTTTATTGCTTCTTTAACTGTTTCCCACTGTTCATTTAGCACCATAGCTTTGAGTCCATTTACCCAATTAACCTTGGCCAGCTCAACTCTCATACTTATTTAATTGGTTTTGTTTGGGTTTAAAACTTTTTGTTTTGAGATTGGAATATATCACTTTAAAACTTAGCATGGAATTAAATTATAATCACTGTTTCCCACTGGATCTTTTTCTGGGACATTACTAATTAACCCTGCTTCATTACACAATACTAGATCTAAGATAGCTTTATCCTAGTTGGTTCCACTAAATACTGCTCTAAGAAATTGGTATGAGAACACTCTTTCAACTCCACTTCTAGACCATTCCTGCCAATTCGGTTGTTCCAGTCCATATGAAGATTAAAGTCCTCCACCATTATTACATTTCCTTTGTTACTGGCTTCAATCATTTCTTGTTTAATGCTCTTCCCAACAGTATAGCTAATGTTACGGTGCCTATTAACTACTCCTACCTGTGTTTTCTGACTCCTGCTATTCCTAATTTCCACTCATGCTAATTCTACTTCATGATCATCTGAGGGCATATCCTTTCTCAATAGTGCTCTTCTGTTATCTTTTATGATGTGGAGATGCCAGCGTTCACCTGAGGAAGTAGCAGGGCTCGGAAAACTAGTGATTCAAAACAAACCTGTTGGACATTAACATGGTGTTGTAAGACTTCTTACTGCTATCTTTTACACTCAGTGGTACCTCACCTCCATTGCCATTCTGCCTGACTTTCTGATATATTGGGCGGCATTCTTAGAACATAGGACATAGAACATACAGTGCAGAAGGAGGCCATTTAGGCCCATCGAGTCTGCAACGACCCACTTAAGCCCTCACTTCCACCCTATCCCCGTAACCCAATAATCCCTCCCCATCTTTTTGGTCACTAAGGGCAATTTATCATGGGAAATCCACCTAACCTGCACGTCTTTGGACTGTGGGAGGAAACCGGAGTAACCGGAGGAAACCCACGCAGACACGGGGAGAACGTGCAGTCTCCGCATAGACAGTGACCCAGCGGGAAATCGAACCTGGGACCCTGGCGCTGTGAAGCTACAGTGCTAGACACTTGTGCTGCCGTGCTGCCCAAGCTGTGTATTTCTCAGCGGCGGGAGGTGGTGCACTGTTTGCTGGCGGCAGGATTCTCTGTCCTGCCACTGTCAATGGGAATTCCCATTGAAGCCACCCCACCCCACCAGTAAACCCGGAGACGGGGGTACATTACAGGCGGGACCAGAGAATGCCATTGCTAGAGAACGGCCGAGAATTCTGGCTATTGTGTAGCCTGCATTATTTATTTCCCAACCTTGATCATCCTGTAACCATGGTCGGGATTCTCCCCTACCTGGCAGGGCGGGGGTCCCAGCAGGCTGGAGTGGTGGGATTTCTCCGCACATTTAGGGGCCAAGCATTCACCGTGAGGAGCTAGGCCCGCGCCGGAGTGGTTTCCGCTCCACCGGCTGGCGTGGAAGGCCTTCGGAGACATGCCAGCCGGGGCCGAAAGGACTTCGCCGGGCGGCGGAAGTCCGCACATGCGCGGGAGCATCAGCGGCCGCTGACGTCATCCCCGCGCATGCGCAGTGGAGGGTGTCTCTTATGCGTCGGACATCGTGGAGGCTGTGGCCGAGGCGGAGGGAAATGAGTGTCCCCATGGCACAGGCCCGCCCGTGGATCGGTGGGCCCCGATCGCGGGCCAGGCCACCGTGGGGGCAGCCCCCGGGGCCAGGTCGCCCCGTGCCCCCCCCCAGGACCCCGGAGCCCGCCTGCGCCGTCTAGTCCCGCCGGTAAGAGAAGTGGTTTGATTCTCGCCGGCGGGACAGATATGACAGCAGTGGGACTTCAGCCCATCGCGGCCGGAGAATCACCAGGGGGGGGGCCCGCCGACCGACGCGGCGCGATTCCCGCCCCCGCCGAATATCCGGTGCCGGAGAATTCGGCAACCGGCGGGGGCGGGATTCACGCCAGCTCCCACTGATTCTCCGGTGGGGGGTCGGAGAATCCCGCCCCATGTTTCTGTATTTGCGATTAGATCTTAGTCACTCACCTCCATTTGAGCCACTATTTCGCCGATCATACACCAAAAGGGCCCGTATCAGTGCCATGAGTTGTCTGGCAAACCTTGTTCACCTTCAAGACCCAATGTCAGCAGAACTCCAGCAAGGCCGTGGGAATCAAATTTGTTTACTGTGAGAAGGACAGATCGTTGAGTCAGAGCAGATTAAGTGTGGCCTCTGGGAGGATAAGGAAAGACAGATAGAACAGCTAGGAGACACTCTTCTTGGTGAACTAAATGTACTACCTGGAACCAATGATGTCTGGTTTATGTAAACCTATATGCAGACAAGATTGGAATTTAAACAAGTCTTCCGTGTACGTGACTATCACTGTATAAATTAGTTGTACATCTGATGATTTGGCAGGTTGCTGTTTCAGGGGTCTCCCTGAGATGGTGCTCTCCCTACATGCTTTGATCTTGAGTAAACAATTGTAACCTGTACCTGGTTCTCTTGTGATTAGTTTGTAGAATATCGGCACAATGCTATACTGCTCCGATATCTCGCCCTTTCTCTTTGGATTTCTAAATCACCCTCCAGCTGAACCCTCCCCCTCTCCTCAGTTGGTTTGATAATCAAAAATCAGAAAGGTTATTGTGGCAGTTGGGAAGCAGACATTAACTTAGGGCCTGGGCTAATTTAAGTCTAGGCCTCAGTTACACCTTGCTGGTGAGCTGCTTCCCTGAAATGGGTAGAATGAAGCAGCTGACAAATGTGAGGCCTGGAGACCATCCAGGTTAATTGGTAGGGTGATGACTTCAGCGGGGTTTCAGTGGATGATTGCGACGGTGGTGAACAGATCAGAGCAAAGAAGCAAAAGAGGCCCATCAAGGGGAAGCCTAACAGTTACATTTTCAGTCATTGGAGCATCTTTCATTGAGCAGGGACTTGCGCAGTTAAAAGGCTATCAGAATCCTCTTACTGTAACAGGATCATGACTTGTATGAATGTATGAGGCTCCTGCCTGTTTTTGGCATTCTAATCTCTGCTGTGTGGGAATGGAGTGAGTAATTGACCTGGTTTCACTGTGCAATTCCTCTGTGCTGACCAGCAGTGCACATCAGTGTCAGTTGTTTTGGCAGCTGCCATGATACCTTTATATTGCATTAGAGGAAGGTACGAGTTTATGAAGTGAGAGCAAGCCTGTGGGATGTGCTGCCCCTGTGCAGCAAGTTAATGACTGGCTGTTTGCAGACAAGGGCTACTGCCTCCACATTTACATGATGACAGAGAGAAACAAGCAGCAACTCCAAGAGGAGAAATAGTTGTAAGGGCAGCAACAGTTTTTGAAGGTGAACGCAAATGGAAAGGAGGCACAGCAAAGTGTTCCATGTTTCTATAGAGACAGCCATAACAAGAAGGGGAGTGAAGGATTCACAATGCTGAGGATTGTGTAGTATGTGTGAAAGACGTGAAGGGGAGTCTTGCAGCGTCAGCGCGCTGCAACTAGATGCATTCACATTCTTGACATGCCCATTGACTAATTTGACTTGACACTCACGATCCAAGGGGAAGGTGATCTCCTTTCAAATCCGATTTTGCTCCATCTGCATCTCTATTGACCTGGTTCCACTGTGCAATTCCTCTGTGCTGACCAGCAGTGCACATCAGTGTCAGTTTTCTTGGCAGCTGCCATGATACCTTTACACAGCATTCTTCTGGAACTCTGCTTCAGTTTGGCTCTTAGTTACGTCTCTGATTTAGAAATAAAAATGTATCTTTGTTCTGAGCTGATGTTGTCTCAGAAGAACCTATGGCAATGCTCAAGTTCCCACTTAGTCAAAGGCAGCTCACCAAATAGCATTAAACATTACAAAGATATTTCATAGCAGCACAAACCATAACCATGTAAATTAAGAATCATGGAATTGGGGTATTTCCCCCCAACTCTTGTTGATGGTTATTTGTTGGTGGTTATTACCAGGTTATTGTGGTGTTGGGTGCTCTGGTGCACAGATGAACCAACACAGTTGTATGTGGTACAACTCTATTTTATTTTAACTCTTATATACAGTTCGTTCTGGATACTCTGCACGTGCTGTCTCCCTGAGTGTGTCGTGTAGCAGGTCTGTCCTTGTCCTTGTCTTCAGCTAATACTGACCACCAGGTGTCGTGTTTGTGCTTTTATATCTTTCTGTGATTGGTTGTGGTGTTGTGTGTTCTGATTTGTCTGTTGGTGTGTCTATCATGATGTGTGTGTTTGAATATCATGACAGTTATTACCAGTTATCCTATCAGTTTCTTGCTTGGAGAGCAATCCAAATCTCATCCCATTGCTCTCTCATCTTAACCCATGTCTTCCTCTGCTTCACATGTTAATCCACTCTTTTCTTAAAAGGTGCAGTGGTCTCTGTCTCAATTATTGCTAACAGCAAAACAATACATGCTGTAACAACTATTTGTGTTAAGTAATTTCTCATAAGATCCTTGTCGCTTTCTTAGTGACAATCTGAAATTGATGAACATCCCCCATCCCACCACCCCATTCCTGACCCACCTACCAGGAGAAATAGTTTTGCCTTATTCACCCAAACAAAAGCTTTCACAATCATAAAACCTCTCAAACCTCCTCTGCTCCAACGAAAGTAGCATTAGTGTCTTGAAAGTGTAACAGCAACAATTCACTCAGGTGATATTGGAGTTTATAAAGATACCAGGTTAAGCTAAAAATTCACCTGTGAACGGGTCCATTAACTTATTTGGATAGTCAGAGGGAAGGTTTGTCATTCTGATTACTTATAATAGGGAATGGCTACGAAATGAAGCTCATGTATGGAATGGAGTTCAATTTATGAACTTGTCCTCAATGTAGCTGCCACTGTGTAACTTTTCGCATGTAAATATATGACATGAAGTCAATAAAATCCTTAATTGACTCCTTTATTTCTCCTTCTTTTACAAAGTATATCATCTGGGCATAAGGTAATTATCACATGAATCCCTGACATAAATAATTCATAAATCAGTCTAATTATGAAAAACACATCAATTATTAAAGTCCTAAAACTACTTATTATATTGTCCACTATAAAGAGTTGTTATGTATCCCAATTGTTTCTTTAATTTGAAAAACACTGGGCGAAATTCTCCCCAAACGGCGCGATGTCCGCTGACTGGCGCGCAAAACGGCGCCAATCAGACGGGCATTGCGCCGCCCCAAAGGGGCGGAATGCTCCGCATCTTTGGGGGCCGAGCCCCAACATTGAGGGGCTAGGCCGGCGCCGGAGGGATTTCCGCCCCGCCAGCTGGCGGGAAAGGCCTTTGTTGCCCCGCCAGCTGGCGCGGAAATGACATGTCGGGGCGGCGCACGCGCAGGAGCGTCAGCGGCCGCTGACAGTTAACCCGCGCGTGCGCAGTGGGGAGAGTCTCTTCCGCCTCCGCCATGGTGGAGACCGTTGCAGAGGCGGAAGGGAAAGAGTGCCCCCACGGCACAGGCCCGCCCGCGGATCGGTGGGCCCCGATCGCGGGCCAGGCCACCGTGGGGGCACCCCCCGGGGCCAGATCGCCCCGTGCCCCCCACAGGACCCCGGGGCCCGCCCATGCCGCCTTGTCCCGCCGGCGTAAATTAAAGTACCTATTTACCGGCGGGACAAGGCGGCAATTCGGGCCGGAGAATCGAGCGGGGGGGGGGGGGGGGGCCGCCAACCGGCGCGGCCCGATTCCCGCCCCCGCCGAATATCCGGTACCGGAGACTTTGGCGGGGGCGGGGGCGGGATTCACGACGGCCAACGGCCATTCTCCGACCCGCTGGGGGGTCGGAGAATGACGGCCACTATGTTCATTTATACTTGATCAGTTCCACTTTCCTTGGGTTTCTCGACAGTTGTTGACAAGCTGAGTAATTATTTCTCCTCATGATTAGAGGAAATAGAGAGACATTTCAGTGTGGAGCTACCACGGACCGGTTGTGACCATGGCCAAGGAGAAACTCATGATCTAAAATTTACCTTCCTCACAAACAAAAGTGGTGGTAGGGACAGTAATTCAGATTTTAAGTACTCATTTTATTTCATGGCATCAGCCATTACAACAGTAGTGCACAGTATGACTGGTGAAATTCAGTTTGGAAAATTTACTTCAAGTTGCATTATAAGTCATTTCCTCCAATTTGTGACATGCTGATGTGTAAAATGGTAAGCGTGCAGGGAAAGTAAAATTTTCTTCAGGGTGTCATGAACATTTGTTTGCCATCTGGAGTCTACTTGTTGATTGACTTTGCACAGTTGATGCTTTATTCAACATGAACGCAATTCACAGATGACAATATTTTCATCTAACCAAATTTGAAGTGAATCCCATGCAGAGGGAACTCTATTTTATGTTGGTCATAGCAACTGGTTTTTATGAAGCTGGTTGAATGCTGGTCATCACATCAAATATGGTTTATTGGATTTGTTCTAAAAGCTAGGAACATATTTTTTAAAAACTGTCTTTCTGAACACAGCTGTTATTTCAGACCAGTTGTGTTGGTAACAGTGTACTGATATCACAATTCAAGGAAATGATAGAGAATATTTGGAAGAATGGGAGGAATTTCACCACAGCTCAATAAGGAGGGATTGGATGCAGCTTGTGGGCAGAGGTTAAATGGGCAAAGATTTCCAGGGCTCCAACAGGCCAATTTCTAGGTTTTGCTGAGGCAGGACGGAGGATAGGGAACCAACGTACTCCCGGGAGGCAGGTTGGTATTTTATCCATATTAATAAGCCTCATATTGTACTTGATTTGCAAGTTTCATCATCCTAAGGAAACCTGACAGCTGTTGTGATGTGGGGACAGTCTTGGGGGGAAAGTAGAATTGGCCTTCACAGCACTCCTTGTGTTCCAGAAGGAGCCAGGAGTGCTTCCTCCTCAAATTCAAACTCCTCTCTCTTCATCTGACTCCCAAACAAACAATCGCCTCTCCAGGATTCGACCTTTCCCAGTGTCAGGGATTATACTTCCATCTAGGAGTGGGGATTGGGCACCATCCTCAGTGTCAGGGATCACATCCCCACGAGTTGGGGAGGGGAGATACTAGGATCTTAATCTGGAGTGCTCTCCACTCAAATAGAAATCTAAGCTAAATGAGGAACCTATCCCACTCTGGAGTGAAACTCCACAATACATGGGAATACGCATATTCCTCCATTTGGTTTCCTGTGTGCTACCAGGGGCGTCATTCTCCGACCCCCCCGCCGGGTCGGAGAATGGCCGTTGGCCGCCGTGAATCCCGCCCCCGCCCCCGCCGAAGTCTCCGGTACCGGAGATTGGGCGGGGGCGGGAATCGGGCCGCACCGGTTGGCGGAACCCCCGCTCAATTCTCCGGCCCGGATGGACTGAAGTCCCGCCCAGAAATTGCCTGTCCCGCCGGCGTGAATCAAAGCTGGTATTTACCGGCGGGACCAGGCGGCGTGGGCGGGCTCCGGGGTCCTGGGGGGGGGCGCGGGGCCACTGACAGCATTCCTGCGCATGCGCAGTGGAGAGAGTCTCTTCCGCCTCTGCCAAGGTGGAGACTGTGGCGGAAGGGAAAGAGTGCTCCCACGGCACAGGCCCGCCCGCGGATCGGTGGGCCCTGATCGTGGGCCAGGCAACTGTGGGGGCGCCCCCCGGGGCCAGATCTCCCCGCACCCCCCCCAGGACCCCGAAGCCCGCCCGCGCCGCCTTGTCCCGCCGGTAAGGTAGGTGGTTTAATTTACGCCGGCGGGACAGGCATTTTAGCGGCGGGACTTTGACCCATCCGGGCCGGAGAATCGCGCGGGGGGGCCCGCCAACCGGCGCGATTCCCGCCCCCGCCGAATATCCGGTGCCGGAGACTTCGGCAACCGATGGGGGCGGGATTCACGCCAGCCCCCGGCGATTCTCCGACCTGGCGGGGGGTCGGAGAATTTCGCCCATGGTGTCATAATGTGTGTTGTCACAATGCAGTGTCATGGTGTTTTGTGTGATATTCACAATGCAGTGTTATGGTGTCATGTGTGATATCACAATGGAGTGTCATGTGGCATTATGTGTGATGACACAAATCAGTGACATAGCATCACTGTATGTTAGAGTCACTATCATCTCTGTAACCACATTATGGCACAATTTCATTAATGACATTATGCTATTTGTTGCACACTGGTCAAGATGACAAGTAATGGTAAAGGGAGAGTGACACAGTTCGCTCATTTGCAAGAGTCCTGGGGCGAAATTCTCCCCCAACGGCACGATGTCCGCCAATCAGACGGGCATCGCGACGCCCCAAAGATGCGGAATGCTCCGCATCTTTGGGGGCTGAGCCCCGACATTGAGGGGCTAGGCCTACGCCGGAGGGATTTCCGCCCCGCCAGCTGGCGGAAACGGCCTTTGTTGCCCCGCCAGCTGGCGCGTAAATGACATCTCGGGGCGGCGCATGCGCGGGAGCGTCAGCGGCCGCTGACAGCTTCCCGCGCATGCGCAGTGGGGAGAGTCTCTTCCGCCTCCACTTAGGTGGAGACCGTGGCGGAGGTGGAAGGGAAAGAGTGCCCCCACGGCACAGGCCCGCCCGCGGATCGGTGGGCCCCGATCGCGGGCTAGGCCACCGTGGGGGCACCCCCCGGGGTCAGATCGCCCCGCGCCCCCCCCCAGGACCCCGGAGCCCGTCCACGCCGCCTTGTCCCGCCGGTAAATACCTACTTTAATTTACGCCGGCGGGACAGGCAATTTCTCGGCGGGACTTCGGCCCATCCGGGCCGGAGAATTGAGCGGGGGGGGCCCGCCAACCGGCGTGGCCCGATTCCCGCCCCCGCCCAATCTCTGGTACCAGAGACTTCGGCAACCGGCGGGAGCGTGATTCACGGCGGCCAACGGCCATTCTCCGACCCGCTGGGGGGTCGGAGAATGACGCCCCTGATCTCCAATATAAAAACAGCTTAGGTAAAACATAAAACATTGTGGCTATTTTTGAACAGTTTTGTGAATCATTTTGCTGTAATTTCCAACTACCCTTACTCTTACACAAACTCTTGGCCTCTGGGCTCAAACTCCATTTGGCTTGTTGGAATTAATTACAGTTTGATGTGAAGTCTATGAAAGCTTGTGAATTTTCTTTGTAGGATAAGCCTATTCTGTCAGCACAGTGAAGCATTAATGTAGGAAACTTTTGCCGAGAGTGCAGGCACTCTAAATCACCCTGTCAGCTAACTAAACCATTGTTTTTTTCTGCAATATATTGTAGAAAGCGCTGGCTCATGAAACAAGTAATGTCATGTAACATAATCGCTTATCAAATCTCAGCTGTGCACTTGCCCTAGATTCATGCATTTCCACTGAGTCTTTAAAATGACTTCAATAGAAGCTCACCAGGCTGCTTAAAGTGACAAGTATGGTTTTAATATTAAATGAGGGGAGAGTCACCCTTTACTTTGTTCTGAAAATCATTAAGAAAATCATCCTGCTTCCAATTTATTCCATCACAGAAAAACAATTATATCAATATGTTTTTTAATTTAAAAAAGGGTTTCCAAATATATGCAGCCGGTCATTCTGAGTTCGTAGTTTCCCACCTACTGTTCAGCTTGTTCAGAAGTATAGCGACTAAACAACCTTATAACCTGTCTGTGAGTAAGCATCAGTGCAGATTACATGCATTACATTCGGCACCAATCTGACAAGTGAAAATCCAGTTATGCATTTGATTAATGTGATGTTTATAAATAGAAACTTTAATAATTACTTTTAAAGGAGGAAAACACAGAATTAATTTGGAATAAAACCAACAAGGTGATTTTGAAAGAGTTAATTATTTACTGCTCATCATAAAATGCAGTACAATCAATTCAAATTAATTTATTTAACTTTAAACTTATATTTCGCTCTGAGCATTTGTTTCACCTCATGAATGTTGAACTTACTTTTCCTCATATTAATATTTACTTGCCTCAACAAGTAAATCAAGAACTGAACTCCCCCTTAATTAATGTTATCAGGAATACCATAATGGCAACATAAAAATGGACGCAGTCATCAGCAAGACAAAAATAGAATCCATATGGACCAGGATGAAAGATTATATAGGATCAACTACATTAATGGATGTAATTTCAGACCACCCAACAGTGGAATTGAGGTGAGGGAAGAAATGTGCAGACATATAGAGTATCAAGTTTAAAATTTAGAATAATCATGGGGGTATCAACTACCTTGATATTAATTGGACAGAATGGTAGACAAAGTGGATAAGAGAAAGGCATTCCTACAACGGACACAGGGGGCGAAATTCTCCCCCAACGGCGCGATGCCCGCTGACTGGCGCCAAACACGGCGGCAATCAGACGGGCATCGCGCCGGCCCAAAGGTGCGGAATGCTCCGCATCTTTGGCGGCCTAGCCCCAACATTGAGGGGCTAGGCCGGCGCCGGAGGGATTTCCGCCCCGCCAGCTGGCGGAAATGGTGTTTGTTGCCCCGCCAGCTGGCGCGGAAATGCGGCGCATGCGCGGGAGCGTCAGTGGCCGCTGACAGTTTCCCGGCGCATGCGCGGGAGCCTCAGCGGCCGCTGTCAGTTTTCCGCCGCAGGCGCGGGAGCGTCAGCGGCCGCTGTCAGTTTCCCGCGCATGCGCAGTGTGGAGAGTCTCTTCCGCCTCCGCCATGGTGGAGGCTGTAGCGGAGGCGGAAGGGAAAAAGTGCCCCCACGGCACAGGCCCGCCCGCGGATCGGTGGGCCCCGATCGCGGGCCAGGCCACCGTGGGGGCACCCCCCGGGGTCAGATCGCCCCGCGCCCCCCCCAGGACCCCGGAGCCCACTCACGCCGCCTGGTCCCGCTGGTAAATACCAGGTTTGATTTACGCCGGCGGGACAGGCAATTTCTGGGCGGGACTTCGGCCCATCCTGGCCGGAGATTCCAGCGGGGGGTCCCGCCAACCGGCGCGGCCCGATTCCCGCCCCCGCCCAATCTCCGGCACCGGAGACTTCGGCGGGGGCGGGGGTGGGATTCACGGCGGCCAACGGCCATTCTCCGACCCGGCGGGGGGTCGGAGAATGACGCCCAGGATTTCTTTCTAACCCAATATGTTCAAAGCCCAACGGGAAGATTCAGTATTGGATATAATAATGGTGAATGGATCAGGGCAGAAAAGGGAAAGTAAAAGTCGGGGAGCATCTCAACAGTAGTGGCCATAATATAATTTGCTTCAAGATTATGATGGAGAAGAACATAAGTATGATGGAAACAAGGTTAACCAGGTGAAAAGCTGACTTTGAGGTGTTGAGAATAGAACTTGGGAAAACTTGGGATGTGGGGCCATTTGATTTGCTGTTTACTTTGGGGGGAACCGTAATATTCTGCTGGGTGGGAGGGACGGAAAATTGTGGCCAATGGAATTCCTACTAAAGGGAGAAATGGAAGAAATCTAGAAATGAGAAATAGCCAGCATGGATTTCAAAAGAGAAAATCTGACTTGACCAACTTTACTCAAATTTATAAAGAGTTAGCAGAGAGACTAAACAATGATATTGCAGTAGATGCAATTTATCTGGATTTTCAAAAGGCCCTTGATAAGTTGCCCCATAATAAACTAATGAATAAGGTCAGAGAATGTGAAGTCAGGAGCCAAATGGCAGAATGGGTTGCTAGTTTTCGTCAAGACAGAAAGAGAGTGGGAATAAAGTGTAATTATTTAGAGTCACAGAAGGAGGGAAAGTGGTGATCCACAAGGGTCAGCGCTGGGACTGCTGCTGTCCACAGTTTACTTTATTGTTTTGGACCTTTGGATCAAGGACATAGGGTGGGATTTTGCAGCATTTCCCACAGGTGGGATCCTTTAGTCCTGCCGAAGGCAACCCCCCACAGCGGGGTCCCTGGTGGCAGGAGGGGTGAGCTATGCAAAGTGCTGTAGGCATCAGCGGGACTGGAAGTCGCCTCCGCCACCAGAAAACCTGTGTGCAGGGGGCTGGAAAATGTCGCTCAGAATTTCTACATTTGAGGATGACACCAAATTTGGCAGGGGTGCAAGGGATGGGTTGGCGTGGAATAGTCAATGCTAAGATAGGCTGTAAAAATTACAGAAGGATATTAATAAACTCGCAAAATGGACAATTAATTGGCAAATTAAGTTCAACGCAGATAAATATGAGGTAATACATTTTAGCAGGAAGAGTAGGGAGTTCACTTATTACTTAAAATGTGCATGTCCAGAGGGTAGAGGAACAAAGAGGATCTCGGAGTACGGTGGGTGGCATGGTGACACAGTGGTTAGCACTGCTGCCTCACAGTGCCAGGGACCCGGGTTGTATCACCGCCTTGGGTGACTGTGTGTGTGGAGTTTGCACTTTTCCCCCGTGCCTTCGTGGTGTAGCCACCTAAATTGGCCAACTCCCGATTTAAAATGGAGAACAGCAAAGGCTGAAGGGAAATTCAGCCAACACAGGCAGAAACCAGCTGGTGCAGGTTTGCTGTGTATTTAACTCTGCAAAAGCCCAGACAGCATCGATACCAGCGACCATCAGCATAATAATGAAGCGGCCATCTACATACTAATGAGCAATCCCCGGGAACAATAGCAACATTTGGGACACACAAAACTAAGCCAGACTCCCCGGCGCCAGCAGGAGCCAACACAAAAGAGGTTAACGGACACCTCAAGACCGCCCATCGATCAGGGAACCGCTCCAGTATTGGAGAAATCGAACCAAGCGATTGGAACGAAGTCCAATCACCTAGAACCAGGTACAGGGTCTGCCCCGAAAGGCGGGAAGCCCCTGGGGACTATAAAGTTAAGCCCCCAAGTTCAACTTGCTCTCTTCTTCCTGCCCGGGTCACCCAGCAACGCGAACCAACCTTGACCGTGACCGGTGCAGTGACCGCCGAAAGACCGTAAGTCTTAATTCAACGCTCGCTACTAGCTAGGCGCTCCTAGCTACCAATCCGTACCAACTTCGATCCCCGCATACTCAGAACCCGAACGAAAGGCCATTTGGTCCCCTGACCTGGCGGGCGAGTCCGAAGTTAAGTATAGGCCTGTTAGTTGTAGAAGTCGCTTAGACGTAGAATTTGTGCATGAGTGGCGATTACTGTGTATAATAAATGTGCTTTGATTTGAATCTTACTAATCGGTGTATTGAGTTATTGATCATTACTTGGACTTGAACCTTGTGGCGGTATCATAAAGATACCTGGTGACTCGAGAGCAAAGGTAATAAAACAGCAATTGAACCAACCGAAAAGTTAGCAACAGTGGGTTTCCTCCCACAGTCCAAAGAAGTGCGGGTTAGGTGGATTGTCCATGCTAAATTACCCCGTAGTGTCCAAAGATGTGCAGGTTAGGTGGCTTGACCATGCTAAATTATCGTTAGCATCTAAAGATGTGCAGGGTAGATGGGATTATAGGGTTACGGGGAAAAGGGTGGAGAAACGGGCCTAAGTAGAGGAACTGTGCAGTCACGATGGGCCAAATGACCTCCTTCTGCACTGTAAGAATTCTATGGGTCTATGGTTCTGTGGAAAACAGCAATCACTAAAAGTTAAAAGTTGTGCCACTGGTTAGTAAGGTCATTAAAAAAGTAAATGAAACAGTAAATTTTCTAGAGGGATCAAATTGAAAAGTAGTGATATTATGCTAGACCTGTATTGAATCTTGGCTAGGCCACATGCAAGTGTGCTGTGGCAGGTCTGGTTGCCATATTACAAAAAAGATTTAGCCCCACAGTGCGTATCTTGTGTCCGTCACGATTTGTCCGCCTGCCAAATTCAGCCTGATTAATAGGCTTACATTTTAGCTGGCCAGAGAATCTGGTGGAGAATTAACTGTCCATCATTTGTTCCACCTCCTTAAACCCTGGAAGTGGGCATTTTGGAGCTCGGTAAGAATCGGGCTCCAGATTTATCATATTGTAACACCTGACGCAAGCCAACACTTACCTTATTTTTAAAATACACCCCAAAGAAGACGAGAAGAAAATTGTGAAATAAAACAAAGAAGAATAAATCTTGCATCAAAAAAAAAGTGAAGAATAAAACTTTAAATGGTACATTCTTAGTCCAAGGTATTGACAAATAAAGTGAAAAGTCAGGATGGAAGTCTGAAAGTTTGGGGCTCAAATCTGAAGATTGCCTTATGTCACACATAGTTCATAACAAGAAATACAAGTGTGTACGGTAAACATTGAAGGTATCAGAAAATCAAATGTTCCACGATTCAGTATATTAACACTGACAGTGGGAAGAGTAATCTGTTTTCTTTAATGATGGTGCAATTTCTCAGCAACAGTTTGTGAATTTCCCATAACACTAATCATCTTAAAATTCTGTTTCACCACAATAAAAACTCAAAATGTTATTACTGATCTCATCTGGTGTTTCAGAAGATGTTGTGCTCTGTCATTAATGTACTTTTGATTCCTCGGGTGGCTAGGCACCTTCTAACAGACCATGAATCAAAGTGTGCCCATGCTATCTTTGATTATTGATCTTTTTCAGAAGTCAGCTTGATGTTTCGCAGCAGAGTGAGAATGTTTTAATATCGTACGAAATATGCTTATTTTATTCATCTGCAAGGATTGCAGATTATTATGGTCATTCCAGTTTCTGCTCGAGATGCCCAAAGCACTCATTTCTAGCTGGCCAAACAATTCACCGCCCGAGATTTGATGTAAAGGTGAAGACAAATAGGGAGGGATTGAACACACTAAAGTGGCCACAAATTGACTACAGTCAATAATTGTCTCACAAATATCTGTGACCAATGGTGAAACAGCCATCACTTTGCTCTCCCCATACCGCCAACTTTTTCCTAATCCTCGGGTCGGACACACAAGCTATAAAAATTTGTGACCTGGTTGAGAGTAATCACAGAATAATAGAATCGCTACAGTGCAGAAGGAGGTCATTCGGCCCCTTGAGTCTGCACCGACCTTCTGAAAGTGCACCCTACCTAGGTCCATGTCCCCACCATATCCCCGTAACCCAGTAACCCCACCAGTCCTTTTGGTCACTAAAGGGCAATTTAGCATGGCCAGTCCACCTAACCTGCACATCTTTGGATTGTGGGAAGAAACTGGAGCACCCGGAGGAAACCCACGCAGACACAGGGAGAACGTGCAAATTCCACAAAGTCACCCAAGTCCGGAATTGAACCCGGTTCCCTGACGCTGTGAGGCAACAGTGCTAACCACTGTGCCACCGTGCAGCTCAATGAAAATGAATGGCATGTCCCTTCTCGTTCTTCTCTTCTTTTCATTTTTTCTTTTGATTTTGCCTGTGGCCGCCTTCTAATACTGCAGCTGGCGAAGACAACTCAGCAACAGAGAATAGCCTCAGTAGATTTTCTGTCACCATCCTGGCAAGTCAGCTTTAAAAAAGTGTCCAGAAGCTGAAATGTTTGGAGAATTTTCCATTCCACCAACTGAGGCCAAGGGCTACTGTCCCATTAATCAACACAACCTTAATTAAATTAACTGTAGAGAATGAGGCTGCATCATTTCTGGTATAAATAGACCTCTTTAATCATTTATAATTTGAGAACTTCAATTTCATCTGCTTCATCTTTGCTTCAGGTACCGAAGCGAACACCAGAAAGTCAACATAATTGCTTCAGGTACCAAAGCGAACACCAGAAAGTCAACATAAAGGCGAACAAACAGTTCAATTGTTTATGGCGATGCATCAAGAAGGAATTTTGGACAGGAGGAAGCGAGAATCTTTGCTCTAAAAATCATGCTACTGGACATTGTACACCCACCTGGACTGCTGAAAGATGTTAGCAGAGCTTACTTTCTTAACGTCTCATCTGAAACTGTCCCCACCGACCTTGCAGTAGTGGTCAGTGACCGTGACAATGGGTTGGATTCTCCGGTCCCCTAGCCGCGTGTTTCACAGCGGGTGGGCTGGACGCTGGCTGTGGCATTCTGTCTTCCCGACACCTGTCAATGGGATTTCCCATCCCAAGGGCAGGGTGGATGGGGGGGTCAGTGTGCGGCCAGTGGGGAAAGAGAATCCGAATGACAGGAGAATTCTGGTCAATATGCACAAATCCTGGACTGAAAATTGAGTGCAAAAACTCATTCAGGATTAAAGTGCTGCCAACAGAACCAAGTTGATACCTGCAAGAAATAGGAACACCGATGTTGTTATTTTTGTTTGAAATCTGTATGTACTTAGTTCTCTGGCTACAGGTTGGGATCCAACAGAATCCATGATTTTTAGTTTACACCTCTCATCATTTCTGCATTGTTAGTACACTGCAGGAGACAAGATAGTACATATTTATAAATAACTAATAAATTGCCCATGGTGCTGTGCACAGTCAGTCGATAAAAAACCTTCTGTGTAAAATGTACATAGTTGGGAGAGATTTCAGAGGTTTGGCTCCACTGACCAACTTAGTGGGAAGGTATGGGAATTCACTCAAACTTTTATCTTGCTGCACCTTACGATCAATCACTAATAGACAGCCTGCTGTAATCGCCTGCATTTGTCATGTTTACCCGTGCCCCCTTTCTCTATGTGTAAGTCTTCTCAGGTCAGGAAACTGTCCCCCAGAACAAGGAGCAAGAAGCAGCCCCTCATATCATTACCCATCAAACACTCCAGACTCTAGAGGCACCAGCTCAGATGTATCTGTCATAACCTGGATTTAAGCAGGTCATGGGACACTAATGAAACCTTAAGCAGGCCGTGGGACACTTATGTGACTGGGGGATGGACATTCCCAAAGGACTATGGGGAATACACACTCCCCCACTGAGGGAAGGGGCACCCCTTTTACATCCTCCATAAAACAGGAGGGCCATGAACTGTGAGCTGGTTCCTGTAGCAGAGTAACTGCTCTGTACTCTTCTTCTGTTGCATTAAACCTTCTTCCTTTGACTCAATCTATTCGGCTCAGTGTGAACTCCTTTCCGGACCTTATAATAGTATCGATTTTGGGGGAAAATAGTTGCAGGGAATCAGGAGGAAATACCAGCTGAATTTGCCCGTCACCAGTGAGGAAAACTGGAGATGGTAGCAACAGATGAAGAGTTATAGGAAGAAGACAGGATTATAGTACATGGGCAGCTGCTGAAAAATCTACACATTTCTACTTTGCAGGAGCTACAGGATTTGTACTTGCTGTTAAGCTGCTCTTTAGTGTGTTTTTTTGAGAAGTCCCTGTGTGGAATATCAAAGAAGTATAATAATGGTGCCTAAGTATCTGTGTCGACATGCAAACGGGTTTCACAAACCCGCTAAGCAGCGTGAAACAATGGAAACTAGAAGCCATTCTGTTGAGAAGCTCTCAGAACAGCAGATGCAAACCGATCTCTGAGACTTTTTCAAAGCTGCACTTTAAAAGACCTCACATGCTCCAAGATCAAAGTTGGTGGCTCTAGCTGGGACAAGAAGGGTATACCCGGCCCCCTCAGTCATTCTACCTGCTACTTCAAATAATTCACAGAGTCACAGAATTCTCACAGTGCAGAAAGCAACCAAATGATGGTAAAATTAACTGCTCCATGATGGAAGAGTGACAATTATTGTTGAAGTACCTTGCAGTCATCTGCATTGCTCATTTGTGGTTGTCTGAATCTAGCAGCATGTTGATCAAATGACTATGGGGCAGTTGTTTGGTGTCCTGATAGCTTGGCGCCACTGATGATACTCTGTGCTTCTGGGAACTGCGCTTCAAGACCTCACCTGCTCCAAGGTCAAAATTGGTGGCTCTAGCTCGGGCATGAAGGGTATACCCAGCTGCCTGGTTATTCCTTCCAATTTATCGAAAAAGTGATACATGTTACCAGGGCAACAAAGCTCCACCAGTGACCAATTGGTCGCCTGGGTGCACAGGCAAATGATTAACTCGATAAACGCCATCTGTGGAGGCTTGGAATGAGCCAGAAACATGCAAATAAACGCAATGGGGGTTTAACCACAAGACTCAGAGCTGTTTTGTGCTGGGGGTTGCCTGAAGTTCAGGCGGCAGTAGGTGGGACCTGCTGTTGGGCAGTCGGTGAAGGTAATTTTCTTACAATGCGCCCATATCGTTGTGCCTGACCATGCTAAAATTGCTGGGCTAGCTGTGAATGGGTGCTATGCCAATACACATCTTTCACTCCCCAGCCCTCAAAAATTCATCTCCCTCCTTGAAATCCAGGACAGCCGTTGACAAGCTCAATGGAACATCCATGGTCCCCACTGCCTGCAGCCAAGGGGGTAAGTCGGAATGCCGTAGTTAAAGGTGTGCAACAAATGAGCGTTGGATTCGAGGAGAACAGCAGGTAAAAGTGAAATATCCTAATGAATTGCTAAGTGGAAAAAAAAATCAGCCTGAAAGCAAATCTCATTAACAATATTAGCACATCTTTAAGCAGTGGATTCCACTGATCGACAGCCCAGTGCCTCGGCAAATAAAAAGTCTTCCTACAAAACTGCACGGGGAATGTGAAATGGCAGCAGTTTACATTTATTTACATAAATTTGTCGTTCATAATGAGGCCAGTATGCACATAGCATGTCTGCAAACTTTTTTAAATTCAGGAGCTCAGGCCTAAGTGCCCTGAGGCTTAGCTTCTCAATTCTGTGGGCAACTCAAGCTGCCGCTCGCCCTGCTCACCGCTGAAAATCTGGTCATTCCAATTACACACCGAGGAACGGAGCAAATCCCGATTAGGCAGACTACACAGGTAAGAGTGAGGCCTATTACAAGCTGCAAAGAATTAGTGAACTTCTTTGGCCGTTTTATGCTTGGCTGGTGGGAACAAATTATTTTTATTCACTGCCGAGTCCAGTGATTTACCTCCGAAGTCAGGTTGCCTCAACAAATGGTGAGTGTCAGCTCCAGCAGAGACACATGACATCTAGCTAAGAACAAGACTTCAGTACCGCTGAAAAAAGAGACATGTTGAAGTATTTTGTATTGCACTCATCGGGACATTTGAAAGAATACCAAACGTAAAGGGAACAACTACTTTCATTAGTTAACTCAGTGTTCTTCAAACTTTTTTTCCGGGGACCCATTTTTACCAACCGGCCAACCTCCGGGACTCAACCTGGCCGACCTTCGCGACCCACGCCGGCCGACCTGCGCGACCCACACCAGCCGACCTGCGCGACCCACCATTTTCTCTTACCTTGTTTGCTGCTGACAAAAATGGAGGAAATGGTTTTGGGTCCCTTTGGCCCTCGTACACGCTCCTCCAATGGAACCTGTTGGATGAAGGTGAAGCCTTCCAGTGTCAGAAAGTATGGAGTCTCCGTCTGTCCAAAGTTCTGAGTTTTTTTCCTGTAAAATTTTATCAAATAAACCCCCCCCCCGAACTTGTAAAAAAAAATGAGTAAAATAAATGAAAAAAATGAATGAACCCCCCCCCGAACTTGTAAAAAAAAAGAATAAAATAAATTTTAAAAATGAATAAAACCCCCCCAAACTTGTAAAAAAATAAAATGAATAAAATAAATGAAAAAAATAAAAATTAAATGAATAAAATAAATGAATAAATGAATAAAAACCGCTACAGGACTTGTAAAACAAAAAGCTGCAACCGTTTTAAAAAATAGCGGCCGCACTGCGCATGCGTGCCCGATAATCGGCGCGCATGCGCAATGCGGCCAAATTTTTTTTTTAACGTGTTCGCGGCCACTTGCAGCCGGCGTTATGAAAAGCCGGCTGCTGCGCGGGGATTTGCGCGATCGGGAGCCCCGCAGACAACGGGTCCGCGACCCTCACGACACCCGCCCGCGACCTACC
Source organism: Scyliorhinus torazame (assembly GCF_047496885.1). Classification (NCBI taxonomy): domain Eukaryota; kingdom Metazoa; phylum Chordata; class Chondrichthyes; order Carcharhiniformes; family Scyliorhinidae; genus Scyliorhinus; species Scyliorhinus torazame. The sequence continues at coordinate 190,944,103 of NC_092718.1, read as the reverse complement.
TGTGGGTCACGCTCCCGACTTTGAAGAAGACTGAGTTAACTGGTGCATTCTCCATGCTAATGCCTCTACCAATCAGAGGCCGCTTGCCAACCAATCAGCATTCTCTTTATTGAAGTATAAATTGGTGTTCCCTTTACATTTGGTATTCTTGCAAATGCCCTGATGAGTGCAGGATGAAAAACTTTGACAGCATGTCTCTTTTTCTCAGCAAGTTCTGTACTACCAAATGACTTCAACTATACAGCAGGGAGGCTCAGGGACAGAAAGTAAAAGTACACTCTGTTGGTTCAAATTTGTCTTAGCACAGCTCTAAAATGAATTGCAGGAAATCATAAAAACATGAGAACATAAGGAATAGGAGAACGAGCTCGCCATTAGGCCCTCAATTCAATAATATCATGGCTGATCTGATTGTGGCTTTAACTCCACCTTCCTACCTGCCCCCTATAACCCTCAATTCCCTTGTAGATCAAAAATCTGCCTAACTCAGCCGTGAACACATTCAATAGCCCCGCTTCCACTGGTTGCTGAGATAGGGAATTCCAAAGATTATCAACCCTGAGAGAAGAAAGTGTCTTCTCATGACTGTCTTAAATGGAAATCCTTATAAACTGTAAGCCCTAGTTACAGATTCCCCCACGAGGGGAAAGCTTCTCTCAGCACCTACTCTGTCAAGTCTCCTCAGAATCTTATGTGTTTCAATAAGATCGCCTCTCCTTCTTCTAAACTCCGACCTGCTCAATGTTTCCTCACAAGGCAAACTTTCCATCCCAACAATCACCTGAGTGAACTTTCTCTTGCAGGAATCTAGCAGCATGTTGATCAAATGATTATGGGGCAGTTGCAGGAATATCCCTCCTTATAAAGAAGGAGACCAAATTGTACACAGTAATAGAAAGATGGTCTCACCAATGCTCTATATTGTTTACAAGACTTTCCTTCTTCGGTACTCCATCCCTCTGGCAATCAGAAACAACTGGAGGTTGTGATGATATATTAGTTTGTTGTGGAGATGCCAGCATTGGACTGGGGTGGGCACAGTAAGAAGTCTTACTGTGGTGATATGCATCACTGTATATACACAAGGGGTTAATGTAAATACACTACAACTAAGTAAACACTAGAGGGAGCACCGGAGATGTCATGAAATGCAGACATACAGCTAATGAACACATAGAATAGGACAGGACCAATGGGCAGCCAAGACACCCAGAGGTGACACTACCACAAGGGGGCAACCCATATAAAAGGACAGGGCACATATGCTCTGTCTCCACAGGCGACACTCAGAGACAAGGACAGGGGCAGATCAGAAGCATCACACCCACCACGTGGCTTAGAGCAGACTGGTTAGTTAGACTGAGTTACTATAGCAAGATTAGCAGGAGAGTCAAACTCATAGAGAACTGTGCTAATGGTTCAATAAATCACATTGAACTTACTTCAAAGTCTGGAGTATCTTTTTGTCAAAGCTGCAGCGAGTTGCAGCGTGTGTTATCCCAGAGTACATGGCACATCACTTACAACACCATGTTAAAGTCCAACAGGTTTATTTGGAATCACGAGCTTTCGGAGCCTAGCTCCTTCATCAGGTGAGTGAAGTCCACTCCATAAGCTCGTCATTCCAAATAAACCTGTTGGACTTTAACCTGGTTTTGTAAGACATATCAGTTTGAGGAAGAGAATGTTGGAAGCCGGTGCCATGAGGGTGGACTTTTTGAAGAACTGGACTAACACTGAACAAAATTAGGGCCAAAGTATTTTCTCAATATCCCTTGGACTATTTTCCTTTCAGTATCGGTCAAATACATATTTTCTTCCAACTATTAAGCTTCAGAGCCAAAGGATCAATAAACAGAACAGCCAAATGCTAATTAATCATAATCCGTTTATGGGATACTATCTCTGAAAAGCTGTGTTAGGTTTTGTAAAAAATTCTGGTCACTAAGTCATTCGCTTGTCACTGGTGTTATTGAAACAAATAATACTAAAGAACACGAGTTCACTTTCAATAACAATCATTGGGTACCCTAAAGCTCTTATTTCACTTCAGCTAAAGAACAAAGAGGTACAAGAGTCACATTGTTCTTTATTTGCACCCCCAAGGCAATCAAATATATTGGTGCAATTCTTCTCAACAGATTACAAGAAAGGCCCTTACACCTCTGTGACCTTCTATTGCAGACTTAGCCTAAGGCTAAACCATTTAGTCAATAATTTATTGTTAAAGAAAACCCCAAAAGTCGAATCCTGATTGCTTTGTGTATTATGGGCTGTGCGCAAATTGGCTGGTGTGTTGCCAACAGGGCAAAAATACTTCATTGGACACAATGGGCTTTGGAATGTGCTGTCTAAATGTAAGACCATTATTTTCATTTGTGAAATGAATTGAAAAGAGTGCGTTACTCAATACATAACTATGCTCGTCAACTGAAATAACATATGGGCATCATGGTGGCACAGCCGTTAGCATTGCTGCCTCACAGCACGAGAGACCCGGGTTCAATTCCGGCCTTGGGTGACTACCTGTGTGGAGTTTGCATTTTCTCCCCATTTCTACATGGGTTTCCTCCGGGTGCTCCGGTTTCCTCCCATTGTCCAAAAATGTGCTCGTTAGGTGGATTGGTCATGATGCATTTGCCCCTTGGTGTGCAGGTTAGGTGGATGTGATGAATGCTAACTGTACCCTTATCATCATGTAAGGTGATGTCCCCTTTAAGACCGGGCTTGGAACCCTGGGGGACTCTGCCTCCGGCTCCGCCCACCTGGGAGTCGTATATCAGGGGCCGCCTTGTGGGCGGCACCCAGTTAGCACCCGTCTTGGCACCAGGCTAGTTCTTAGCTTAGTAAAGCCTTCTTTACCGTTTACTCTCTAAGCGTCGTTATTGAGGGTACAACAGTGGGGTTGCAGGGATAGGGTGGAGGAATGAGCCGAAGTAAGGTCAGAGGGTCGGTGCAGACTCAATGGGCCTAATGGCCTCCTTCTGCACTGTACAGATTCTATATGGAGCTACCAGCAGTTGAAGGCCGTCATCCAAGTGACATTGCCCATTTCAAATGAGTAGGAAAGGAATCAACGCCCGCTTGCAGTAAGACCCACTCCATCACTTCATGGGCACAAGCCTGCTTCCCTCCTGCAACAGCAGCACCAAGGTTCAACATCTGTTGCAGTTCTTCTATCCTAAAGTGAACCATTTCAGCCCAGAGTGCAATTGTCAACCGGTAAAGCAAATCACCAGCTACAACAGAAACTTTCTGCACACAAAGATGTCTTAAAGATTCATACTTTTACAAGCTTAAAGAAATATCTACAAACCACCCGGGAGTCAGCCCGTCATGATTTCTGAAGTGGCTCTTGCTTACTATATTATTCCTGAGATGCTCCCTCAGTAGCTTCAGCTTGGGGGATGGAAAACTGGTTTGACTCAGATGAGTGCTGCCGATATGCTTGTGTTCAAAGCAAAACTTGGAGGCTGCAGCATTTCAATGGCTTTTGGAACAGCCTGCCCCGATTGGCACTGAAGCAAGCATTGATTGAGGGTGTGTTGACTATATGGGAATGCTACCCTCTTGAGAGAACGAAACATGCTCCAGTCCCATTGCATGATTGCCTCTGCTGTGGGGCAGTGGGTCAAATCTCCTTTCGGTCTGTGGGAAGTCAATCTATAGGAGATCCATGATGGGACTGAAGACCCTGGGTGGGATTCTCTGATCCTGAGGCTAAGTATTGACACCGTCGGAAACGCCGTTGCATGTCTCGACGGCATCACATGGCCTCAGGATCACCAATTCTGGCATGGCACTGGAGCGGCCCTCGCCGCTCCAGCTGCTGATCCGCCATCAATTGGGCGCCGTAGGGTCCACGCATGTGCAGTGGCACCGGCGCCAACGCGCGCATGTGCAGTGGCCCCCTTCTCCGCGCCGGCCCCGATGCAACATGGCGTAGGGCTGCAGGGACCGGCGCGGAAGAAAGGAGGCCCCCAGCCCGAGAGGCCAGTCCGCTGATCGGTGGGCCCCGATCGCTGGCCACGCCACAACGGAGGCCCTCCCCGGGGTCGATTCCCCCCCCCCCCCCACACCCCCGCCCCACAGGCCGCCCTTCCACACCGAGGTCCCGCCGGCTGAGAGCAGATTAGAACGGCGCCGGCGGGACTCGGGATTTTTGCTCCGGCCGCTCGGCCCATCCCAGGCTGAGAATCGGCGAGGGGGCCGCGTAGAGTGGTCCCCGACCAGCGCCGCGCTGACCACGCTGGCGCCAATGGCGGCGATTCTCCGCTCTACGGAAAATCGCGTCCTGGCGTTGGGGGGGCGTGGTGCGATTTGCGCCGGTGGCGGTGATTCTCTGGCCCGGCCCCAGGCTGAGAGAATCCCACCCCCTATTCAGCCTGTGAGCAAGTCTCATGTCGAGGAGATAATGGAGCTGGGAATCTACATGGCAACATTTTCAGCACCCTGAGTTGATGCTATGACCGGTGCCATAAAGTCACTGGCAGATCCTTCCAACTTACTATCCATAGCACTTGGAGAGCCAGTTACTAACAAAATCATACAGGTTATGTTTCTGCGATAACAATCCAGAGGCCAAGAATATTGATCTGGAAATTAGTTTAAATTTAAAATTGATCAATAAGATAAATCTGGAATAAAAAGCTAGTATCATAATGGCGACCAAGAAACAACTGGATTGTTGTAAAAATTGGTCTCATTTACTAAATGTCCTTTCGTGAAGAAAATCTACCATCTTTATATTCATGGTTAGGCTCACATGTGGGGCGAAATTCTCCGGTATCGGGGCGATGTCCGCCGACTGGCGCCCAAAACGGCGCAAAATCAGTCGGGCATCGCGCCGCCCCAAAGGTGCGGAATGTTCCGCATCTTGGGGGCCGAGCCCCAACCTTAAGGGGCTAGGCCCGCGCTGGACTAATTTCCGCCCCGCCAGCTGGCGGAAAAGGCCTTTGGTGCCCCGCCAGCTGGCGCGGAAATTACATCTCCGGGCGGCGCATGCGCGGGAGCGTTAGCGGCCGCTGACGGCATTTCCACACATGCTCAGTGGAGGGAGTCTCTTCCGCCTCAGCCATGGTGGAGACCGTGGCGGGGGGTCGGAGAATCTCGCCCTTGATTCCAGACTGCAACAATGTCATTGACTCTTAATTGCCCCTGAAATTGCCTATCAGCTCATCACCACCTTTCCAAAGAGAGTGAGGGGAGGGTAATAAATGATGGCCTTCCCACCAACTCCCACATCCCATTAATATTCTTTTGAATTCTATGCTTGTACTCAAGACGGGCGGACGTACATCTTCAAGGTATGAGTTGCTGAGAAGAAGAGCACAGGGAACATTCTTCAAACATAATGGCAAGGTCAATTAACAGCAGGTGAGCAGCAGTGCACCTATGTCCCAAAATGCGCTATGAGCAGCACGGTAGCACAAGTGGCTAGCACTGTGGCTTCTCAGCGCCAGGGTCCCAGGTTCGATTGCCCGCTGGGTCACTGTCTGTGAGGAGTCTGCACGTTCTCCCTGGGCGGGATTCTCTCATCCCGCTGCAGAGTGTCCACGGCGTCGTAAACGCCGCTGCCAGGAGTAATTCTGGCCCCTACAGGAGGCCAGCAGGGCACTGGAGCCGATCCCCGCACAAACTGGGAGCTGCGGGATCCGCGCATGCGCAGTGGCCTCCTTCAATGCACAGACCCCGACGCAACATGGCACAGGAGTACAGGGGCCGGCGCGTAGGAAAAGCGGCCGGGGGACAGAGAGGCTGGCCCGCCGATTGGTGGGCCCCGATCGCGGGCCAGACTGCATTGGAAGCGCCCCCCGGGGTTGGAGCCCCCCCCCTCCCGCCCAGGGCTGGGAGAATCCCGCCTCCTGTGTCTGCGTGGGTTTACTCCGGGTGCTCCGGTTTCCTCCCACAGTCCAAAGTCGTGCAGGTTAGGTGGATTGGCCATTCTAAATTGCCCTTCGTGTCCAAAAGGTTAGGAGGGGCTATTGAGTTATGGGGATAGGGTGGAGGTGAGGGCTTAAGTGGGTCGGTGCAGACTCGATGAGCCGAATGGCCTCCTTCTGCCCTGTATGTTCTACGTTCTAAGTTCTATGTATGCTATGTCTGGTTATAATCTTAGGCGAAGCGAAAGTAGCCAGCACCTTGCTGTGTGTGACTTCCTGCGTATTTATGTCCTCCCTTTGCCAATGATGTCGATGAGAGTGTCCTCACTGGGGGGGGTTGCACCTCACCCAGGACTGAATCATCCCCATATTGCTGCAAGATTGTCTCACAAGAAAAGTGGACTGGGTTAGTGTATAGAGTGTGAAAGGGATGCGAGGGAGCTCAACATAACGTTGCATGCTGAGTGGAAGAAGCTGGAAGAGTGGAAAGTGTTTGGACGAATGAAATTTATACAGTGTGAAGTATCAAAGAACTTAACAAAAATGTGAAAATTATTCCAAGTCCAAGCAAACTAAAAGCAGACTGTTGTTTGTGCCAGCTTTGAGGCAGTAGCAGGTGCTGAGTGTGTGAGTATAGGCAGAGGAGTTATTTTGAAAAAGTTGGAAGAGGTGGTTTGCTCAACAGGGAAAGACTGTTCATGCTGGGGAGAGGTGTGGCATTGCAAGATGGGATTCAGAGTAATTTGAAAAGGAGCCTTACGTTGGCACTGCACCGTAACCAGATCTGAGCAATGATGCTGCTCAACATTGTACTCCACAAGGTGCTTTCCAAACCCAACCTTTTAAAAGGTGCAAGCTGACTTTAATAAGCAACATACTCTTCAGATTTCCTGCCTTCCCAAACAACAAGGTACTTATAAGTAATATGATTAAGTGCCGACAGCTTGGAATTCATTTAAAGAGCTCCATTCGCCAAGATTGTTTGGACCGTCTGCTGATGTCAATGAGAGGTCAAAGGGAACACACAGCCCAATGCCAGCCCAATAAACCTCCCCCATAATTTCAAAATTAACACAGAGGTGGTTATCAGAAAAGCATTCATCAAAGCATCGTGAGAATGTAAAATGCTGGGTCTCTGAAGGTCAAAAGCGCAAAGAATTGAAGTGCTTAGAACGTGGTAGAGATTTATTTGGGAATTAAAAGTTTAAGGAGTCAAAAAGAGAAGTAAATTATGCAGGCGTTCAATCGGGTTACTATCGAGAATAAGGCCCAATTTTCCATCCTTGGGTCGGATTCCCTGAGTCTGGAGATGGACCAGCTTGGCGAACTCAACCTTTAAAAATGGACACCACGAGCTGGGATTTTTTAGTCAGTGGCATGGGGCGTGGGGTTGGGCTGAAACAGGAGTGAGGGCATGAAATCCCAGAACAAGTTTGCAGGCTGTCGGATGCATAGGCAGGCAGGGCGCAAGGCCGGACATAGTGGCCCAGCCCTGTGTTTAAATAAATAAAATATGGGCGGCATGGTAGCACAGTGGTTAGCACTGTTCCTTCACAGCTCCAGGGTCCCAGGTTCGATTCCCGGCTTGGGTCACTGTCTGTGTGGAGTCTGCACATTCTCCCCGTGTGTGCGTGGGTTTCCTCCGGGTGCTCCGGTTGCCTCCCACAAGCCCTGAAAGACGTGCTGTGAGGTAATTCGGACATTCTGAATTCTCCCTCTGTGAACCCGAACAGGTGCCGGAGTGTGGCGACTTGGGGCTTTTCACAGTGGCTTCATTGCAGTGCTAATGTAAGCCTACTTGTGACAATAAAGATTATTATTATCATTATTATAATAAAACAAAAAAAAACCTCTCCAGCCCTCAACCAGAATAAGGGTTTTTATTCTGAAAGCATCAGAATGTGGAACTGGTTACTTGAAAGTACTTGAAGTAGTGGATGTGAATAGCATAGGTGCACTTAAGAAAAAGTTAAGAAGAAACTAGATATGTACATGAGGGAGGAAGGAATAGATGATAATGTTGATGGGGTGAGATGAAGTATGGTGGGAGGAGTTTTATGTAAAGCATAAATGCCAGCATAGTCTGATTGGGCAGAATGACTTGTTTCTCAATTAGGTACCATGTAACACTATGTAAATGTCGATTAAAAATATTGAGATTTGCCATTTCATAGAAGTGACAGAACAACTTCGATGGGCTGCATGGTCGACTTCTTTCAAATAAGGTTACATTCTTTCCCCCAATTGCAAGGGGCGGGATTCTCCCCTACCCGGCGGGGCGGGCGATCACGGCGGGATGGAGTGGCGTGAACCACTCCGGCGTCGGGCTACCCAAAGGTGCGGAATCCTCCGCACCTTCAGGGGCTAGGCTCACCCCGGAGTGGTTGGTGCTCCGCCGGCCGACAGGATAGGGGCTTGGCGCCACGCCAACTGGCGCGAAAGGGCCTCTGCCGGCCGGCGCGAGTTGGCGCATGCGCGGGAGCGCCAGCGCGTGCTGGCATCATCCCCGCGCATGCGCAGAGGGAATCGCTTCCGCACCGGGAATGGCGGAAGACCACAGCCTCCGGTGCGGAACAACATAGTGCCCCCACGGCACAGGCCCGCCTGCGGATCGGTGGGCCTTGACCGCGGGCCAGGCCACCGTGGGGGCACCACCCAGGGCCAGATCCCCCCGCGACCCCCCAGGAACCCAGGAGCCCACCCGCGCCGCCAGGTCCCGCCGGTAAGGGACCTACTCTAATTTACGCCGGCGGGATTGGCTACAGATGGGCAGGACCTCGGCCCATCGTGGGCCGGAGAATTCGGGCGGCCCCGGCGCCCATTGAGTCGCGCCGGACCCCGCCATTGTCCGAGGCGGGCAGCGATACTCACGCCGGGCCGGTTTTTGGTGGGGCGGGAGAATCGAGAGGATGGCGGGGGCGGGATTCACACCGATCCCCGGCGATTCTCCCACCCGGCGGGGGGTCGGAGAATCCCGCCCATGGAGTCTGAGGAGCATTTTGATGGTCTTCAGAAATCATAATGAGTTTCAATGGCATACCTTACATCTATTTGGAAGTAACATTGTCAAATGAAATACATCGCACAGCATCTGAAAACACAGTATAGGTGAAACATACTCATTTTAATCAATTTATTACAAGATCCTTGTTCAGAAAGATATTACCCAAATGAAACATAAAACTTCAACTCTTTCCGAAATTGATATTTTGAAACTACAAACTAAAACTTTGAGGATATGACTGCTTAACTATTTCCTTTTTTCTGATCTAGTCTGAATTTTGCATTTCCAAAACAGTCCAATGTCGGTCTGTAGCTAGCCTCTTGTGCAGCCCAAGACCAGTGTTCAACTATGCAGCTGAGTAAGTATCTTGATTTTAACCTAGGTTGACATCGGTTATTGAGGACACTGTTGGAAAGATTGCCCATTTACAGAACCTGAATAGATCAGACACAAACGTCTTTCACTTTTGTCTAAATTGATGACTGTTTTCAGCACTATAGACATTTAATGGAGAGGGGCCTAATGCAGTTAATCCCAGGTACTGTTCTCGCAGATGAGCAAAGCTTTGTGCAACGGTTTGGATATTCGGTTTATTAACAATTCACCACTTCCAAATTAAGTCCTCCAAGATTTCAATTCTGTTGTGCATTCCAAAAGGTGTTCAGAACAATACCAAGTGGCACTCAGCATGTGGTTTCCTGTACGTCACTGACTTTTGCTGGGGCAGCCAGAAATTCATGTTAATGAAGGGATTGGACGATTCAGATTCATCAAAATCATGTAACCGCTAAAAATATAACAAGTGTTTACGCATTTCAATTCACAACGGAGATTTCAACATTTTCTTCTGGTCTAGTAAAATGTGCCGTCATGATGTCAATTCTGATTCGCTACACAAAAGTTAGTTGGTGAAAGGTTTCAACTTCAGTACAAGTTACTGAGACAGCTTCACTTTGAATCCTATCTATATGCAGAAGCAATGCCTCCACACACATTGGCTTAGCTTTTACATCCGACACTAAAGGTATTTGATCATTAGCCTCTGGGGGATGAATTACCAACCACTTTCTCGTGTCAGCTCATAATTGGCCACTGCGGAATATATTTCCCTAAACCAGGCAACGTTTTTTTCACAAATGTATTGATGTCAGCTAATGTGTATATGAAAGGAACAAACATGCCCACCTTAATTTCTTCCCACTTCGCACCAAAAAAGCATTTCTCTTTACTATCCAGTTCATCTCATCATTCAAGAGAAAGAAATTGCCGTGAAGAACTCAAATATCAGCCTGTCAAAGCTCATTAAAGTCACAGGTAATTCATTGCAACAGTGGTTTGTCAAATGATTTCAGTGCTAATGATAAAAACTGATAGTGAGAAGATTGGTAGGGAGGAAGAAAGGATTTATGCCCAATTTGGTCAAATTAAATGATATTATCCCATCTTAAAATGTTGTTCAAATAAACGTGGCATACTAGGTAAATGTAAGGACCCAGGTAAATCTCCCATATTGTTTATGTGCACTAAGGGGTGATTATTAGTTAATAATCCCCTTGCAGGGCTCTCTATTTCTGCATCTGGTGAATCAGGTGTGTTCTGTGGCACGCACCAAACAAACTCCCTTAAGCTAGAAATTAACAGTTCAGTATCATGGCTCTATTTAGAACATGATGACATGCAACCTAACATTTAGCAAATACGTTGAGATCTTGCACCAATAAATTGCAACATTATTGCTAATGTACTGTAATAGCTTCGCCAAGGCCAGTCTTCTAATATCAAATCCCTTTATTGCAGATTCCTTCTGTTGGTACATATGTGCACAGCAGCGTCAAGAGGACAAAATGCACAATGCAGTTTTCAATATAGTACGGTTGGAGCCTTTGTTTGATGTCTCATCTCGCAACTCTGACAGCACAGCACTCCATTGCTACTGCATTATTAGCCTTGACTTTTTTCTCCTGGGTCGCGAGCATAGTCAGGACATTTCCCGGCTGCACAAACCCAACCCCGAAGAAAGCACCCCAGAAGAGAGGGTAGACAGTGGGGTCGTAGTAATGTCACTGGACGAGTAATCGAGGTGCATAGGATTCATATCCCACCCCGGCAGCTGGTGGAATTTAACTTCAGTTATTAAAAATCTGGAATTGGAAGTTCGTCTCAGTAATGCTGACTGTGAAACTATCATTGATTGTCATAAAAACCTATCTGGTTCACTAAAATCCTTCAGGGAATGAAATCTGTCACCCTTATCTGGTCTGGCCTACATCTGACTCCAAATCCACAGCCACTCAAAGGCAATAAGGGATGGGTAACAAATGCTAGCCTTGCCAATGGCATGTTATAACCTGCCTGCTTACCACTGGCTGGGGACTAATGACAATCCTACAATCCTTAGGGAGTATGAGCTTCCCCAATGAGGGGTGGCGGAAAAATCATTAGCAGAGTCCCTGCATAAATAGAGCTGGCCAGTGTGAACCCAGTAGAGAGGAGTGAGCAGCAAGAGAGTGCTGCTGTTGTATATATATATGTAATTGTAAATAAATGTTATTTTTTTCTATTCTACAAACTCGTGCTGGATTCTTCGTGGCCCTCACAAAAGCACCCAAATACTAACAAAGAATTTAGAAAAAGTTGGGATTTACACTCTGGAGTGGCGACGTTCTCTAGGAGTTGGGTAGGGTGACCCAAGAACCAGTGTGAAAGCTGTCGGGTGCAGAGGCAGGCTGAGCATTAAAACAAAGAACAGCCCTCACGCCTCACATCCCCTCACCACCACACACGCCCCATACCCCATTTTTGCCAACCTATGCTGCCTCTCATAGCCTCTCACACCCTCTATGTCTCTTTATCCACCCCATCAGCCCTCATGCCCCCTCATGCCAACCTATGCCCTTGTGGGACTTATGGGAGGAAACTGGAGCACCCGGAGGAAACCCAGCAGACATGGGGAGAACATGCAGACTATGCACAGACAGTGACCCAAGCCGGGAATCGAACCCAGGTCTCTGACACTGTGAAGCAACAGTGCGAACCACGATATGACAATACTGCCCATAATAGCCCCTATATCAGCTTAGTGCCGACCCATGCCCCCAACCGTCACCTTTTTCACTTTCTCCTACCATGCCCACTCACCCAGTGTGGGCAGACATCAGTAGCCATGCTGAAATTAAACACAACTTCACGTGAACATGTGCGTCCAGATGTCATCTCACACGTGAATAATATTATTGTCGGTGGACGTGCATGGGAGTCAGCAATAAATCTGTTGACAATTGAGCAAGTAATTAAGGCCATTAAAATGCACATTAAGTGAAATATTATGGTGACTGCAATTTCGCGATCGGTGCAAAATGGGCAGGCAGAAAATGATGTCACCCCAGGACGGTATAAAATGGCTCCAGAGTATTGCCATTATGAGTAATGAAGGGTGTAGGAGATAGTTTACTCCTGTATGTTTCGTGAAACTTTAGTTTTAGTTTTAGCTCTATTTTTAGCTTCAGTCTTTAAATTGCTAGCCTTCATTTCAGGACTCATTGGTGCCTCCAAGGCTCCTGGAGCATTTATACTGTGAGATCCCTTCCCATCGCCAGTCAGCTTTCTGTTTCTCTGATAATGGAGATTGTCTACTCCACCAGTGGGAGCTCTTTTGAGGAGGAAGAGAGAAGCAGTAGGGAGAGGAGGTCCGGTATGCACAGGCAACATCCAAGGGAGTGCCCTGTGGGAGAAGAGGTTCAGGCACAGGGGTTGCAGGGAATGTAAGGTGGAAGGGGAGCACAGAAGATGGCATTAAACTGTATCCAGAGTGCACAGACAGCGATTCAGCTACCTCAACACGTCAGAGGTGCAATGCCAGAGGAAGCTCTACTTCTCCACGGAGATCACCTCCAACTGTGTGTGTAGTCACCCCATGCCCTTGGCTCTAAAGGGCACAGTAGCCCTCAACATCTACACCTCCAACTATTTCCAGGGCTCAGTGGGGGATCTGTGTAGAGTGTCCCAACCTGCTGCACATAGGTGTGTCTAGCTGGCCACTGACACTCTATTCAGGAGGGTCATGACACTGGATGAGGCCAGTCAGGCTGGGAGAACCAGAGCCTTTGCTTCAATTGCAGTTCTCCCACATTCAGGATGCCATTAACTCCACTCATGTGGCCATCAAGATGCAATCAGGTGATTCAGGGACCTTTCTGAAGAGGAAGGTTTCAACTCCATGACCGTGCAGACTGTTTGTGACCATGAGACACAGGATCTGCAAATCTATGCAAAGTACCCTGCCGTTACAATGATGTAATGCCCACCAGAGTACCCTGCCATGATGCATAGATCCGCCGACATTAACAGGTGCCAAGTCCCAGCTAGGCTGGATGGCTGCTGGATGAGAAGGGATATCCATTGGAAAGATGACCTATGGTGCCTCTCCGGCACTCAAGGACAGAAGGGGAGGACAGGATTAATAAGAGTCACACCTCCACAAGGATGATGCTGGAGAGAATCATTCATCTGCTGAAGATGAGATTCCGAGGACTGTTCAAGGGGAGCAGTGCAATATCCTCCACAGGGTGTGAATCTTATAGTCGTTGCTTGCTGCATTCTCTATGATCTGGCTCTGACAAGGGGGGGATCCACTGGATGAAGATGATATAGAGGCAGCTCCACTGGCCACAGATATTGACTTCAGTAGTCGATCATAAGAAGAACTGGGAAAAACACAGTGCAGACATGGAGGCAGACCTCTGGAGTCCTCAGGAAGGCAAGGTCACCAGGGAGGCCTTGATTCAACGCAGCCTCATTGAGGCTTCACGTCACGGCTTCTACCTTGTACCGGGCTCTGCCTCCTTACCAGATCTTTGCAATGACCTGTTCCATTGCACCCAAAGTCCACTCAATACCTATGCAGTACATTTACAGCCCCTCTCATCCAACATGAGACACTGGCATTCCTCTCACTTCTAAAACAAGCGAAACATACTCAATTGCAAAATGTATATGCTCGTGGCACTTAAAGACAATGAACATAAATTTGTAAGGTGTGAACAGGCACACCTGTAAAAGGCTTAACAAATAATGGCACAGCTATTGTGCCAGTCCTAATGACCTTGGCAGTGTGCTCTGGCCGTCAGAGCCTGTGCGAGCTCCATCCGTGATGGTGGGCTAGCGCCATGTCTGGGCACTCCTCACTCATCGTGGCCTCAGCAAATGGCATGGGCACGAGCAAAGGGGCAGAGAAGCTGTTGCCATTCTCCAGAGAGCCCATCGCAAAGGTGGCACGAAGCTCATCCACCAGCATGAGGTTGCTCTGGAATACCCTGCTTGCCACTGATACACAGGCACCAAGCAGAGATATGAGGTGCCTCATCCATCTCTCACACTGGCAGTAACCTCTTGTGGCCAATGCCTGTTCAATGTAATGCCCACCAGGGTACTTGTATCTGTGCTGGTGCCTAGTATAGAGAGAGGGTGTGATGCAAGTGCATCTGATGGCCGCTGATCCTCCAGTGTCAAGGATGTCTCCTTGTGGTCCTGAGATCATCTGTGGATGGCGATTCTAGGGTAGGAAATAATATGTCAGTTGTATCAATCTTCACACTGTATCTCTGCATGCTCGGTGGCCTGGTGAGATAATGAAGATCTGAATCAAGGTGCCATCATCTTTCAATGAACAATGGGGACTGCCGGATTGAGGTTTCCATTTCAGATGAGACAACACAACAATGTTCACATTCTCCGATGTTCTCGCATCTGTGCGGTGCATTCTTACCTTTGTCAGAGACCCCTGCCTCTCCACAACTAGTGGACTGAGCTGGGATTTGCACTCCATCTCCAGGGCATCAATCACTCAACAGGTTTGGGGGTCCACCACCCATCCTTGACCTGTGCATCAAGCTGTTTCCACCTAGTGCTGACATCCTCCACAAGGATTCCCAGGCACTCATCCGAGAAGTGGCAGGAATGAGTGCCCACAGGACTTGCCCTCCTGCCTGGTGTGCCCAGCAGATGCAGATGCCATAGTTATTCCACACAAATCTTTCTTCCTAGAACTTGACAGCTCCCTCTGTGACTGCTAGCACCTAGGGAGCTGCCTCTGAATTCCCAATTGGTTGCCATTGGACACAGAGCCTGACAAGCTCCGCCCTTGCCCAGCCCTTCCGACCAGTGTAAAGCCACATTTCAAGATGTATGAGCCTTAAATGGCCACCCAGCGTGAAATTGCAATCAAAATGCGATCTCACCCAGAAGCAGGTTTCACATCTGCTTCCCAACAGGCATGAAATTCAGGCTCATGTGTCTATTGCAGACTTTATTTATTTTTAAAACTTTTGCATAAATAAAAATCTATTCACTACATTTGCATTCCTTCAACTATATAACCCCTTATAAGAACAAACATTTATTTCATGTGGTTAATCCTTTATAAAAATAATCATTGGAATTCATAGTTGCACTTCAAAGAGTCTATAACCACTTTGAGCTTTCAATCAAAGTGTGAAATGTAATAATACAAGATGATGAAATCAGCTATGCAGCGCAACTCCAGCAACATTAGCTCTCAGCCTTATGCCAACAGACAGTTCTTCCTGATGCTTTTGTTAGTTCCTCCTGATGCTTTTGTTCGTTCTTCCTGATGGTTTAGTTAAGTCTTCCTGATGCTTTCAATACTTAGTGACAGTTGGACATTTCCTTGCAACAGTTGCTTTTCATACCGTTGACAGTTTCTCTCAACAGTTGCTTCTGACACTTTTGATAATTGTTCTTGACAGTTACTTTTGACACTTTTGACAGCTTTAATGTTCCTCTTCACAAATTCTTTTCACAGTTCTCCAGGCAGTTCGAGTGAGATTCTGTACTTTTTACATCCACTCATATGTACTTTACAATAATTGCCAAAGGACATCTTGGGCGGGATTCTCCGAGCCCGCGCCAGGTCAGAGAATCACCAGGGGTAGTGTGCCGCCACGCCGCCCCAACACCGGGCCACTGATTCTCCAGCGACTGGAGAATCAGCGGCAATCACGCCGGCGCGGTCGGGCGCCGTTGAAAGCGGCCCCCGCGGTGATTCTGCGTTCTCCATGGGCCGAGTACCACTGAGTCCTGTTGGTGTCGTTCGTTTATGGTCCTACCCGGTGGGGCCTCAGCATTCTGGCTGTGGGGGCCGTCCTGGTTGGGGGGGGGGGGAGATGCCGACTCCTGGGGGGGCCTCCACAGTGGCCAGGCCCGCGATTGGGGGCAACCGATCGGCGGGCGGGTGTTATAACCTGCCTGCTTACCACTGGCTGGGGACTAATGGCAATCCCACAATCCTTAGGGAGTGTGAACTTCCCCAATGAGGGGGGGCAGAGAAATCATTAGCAGATTCCCTGCATAACTAAGGCTGGCCAGTATGGAACCAGCCAGAGAGGAGTGAGCAGCAAGGCAGTTACTGCTGCTGTTGTGTATATATATATGTTATTGTGAATAAATGTTATTTCTTCCTATTCTACAACTCGTGCTGGATTCTTTGTGGCCCTCACAGCGCGCTAATTCCAGGGGGGCCTATGTTCCTCCGCACGAGGCCCCTGCAGGGCTCCGCCATGTTGCCCGCGAGCCGGCATGGAGATGGCCGTGGCGCGCATGCGTGGACCCACGCAGGCCGTGGAGCGCAGGTGCGGACCCGCACCAGCCGTGTAGGGCCGGCCTTCGGCGCTGGAGCAGCGCACAGCTAGCCCCCGAGGAAGGGGAGAATGACTGGGCCTGGAGGCCCGTTGACGTCGGCGTCGCTCGCGCTGGTTTTTACGCCGGCGTCACACTTGGCCGGGATTTCGGAGTATCCCGGCCCTTACCTCTCCCAAAGGTCACCTGACATACAGCTTGGTATGGAGCCTGCTCTGCCCAAGACCGCAGGAAACCACAAAAGGTTGTGAATGTAACCCAGTCCATCACGCAAACCAGCCTCCCATCCATTGACTCTAACTATAATTCCCGCTGCCTCGGAAAGGCAGCCAGCATAATTAAGGACCCCACACACCCCGGACATATTCTCTTCCACCTTCTTCCGTCAGGATAAAGATACCAAAGTTTGAGGTCATTTAGCAACCGAATCAAGAACAGCTTCTTCCCTACTGCCATCAGACCTTTGAATGGACCTACCTCGTATTAAGTTGATCTTTTGTCTCCACCTTGCTATAACTGTAGCATTATATTCTGCTGTCTGTCCTTCCTTTCCTATGTACGGTATACATTGTTTGTACATCATGCAAGAAACAATACTTTTCACTGTACACTAATACATGTGACAAAAATAAATCAAATCAAATCAAATCAAAAACCTCTCCAAAATATTTCCATGTTCAAAGGGGTACCCCGCCTCTTGAAGATGGTACTCCACCTCTCCAAGGTACTGTGGAAAGTTTAGACCTGCTCCAAACAGGTCTAACCTGCACATTTGGGGTTTCCCATTCCTGGCTAATGAAAATCAGACATGACTGGAGGCAGCAGCTGTTTTATGTGGACAGCTGCTCCACAAAATGCATATCCGCAAATCCCAACTCGACCCCGTTCCTGCACCCATAAAAATGGTAGGTGCTGTGTTTGGGGGAGGGATTGAGTGGCAGTCTAGAATTTTGCATTCATGTTCTTGAGTGGGACTTGAATCCAATTGGAACAATGATGAACGTGAGAAATAATTTACAACCCAATGAGGAACCATTGGATATTGTCCAGGTCTTGCTGCGTTTACACGTGGACTGCTTCAGTGTCTGAGGAGTCACGAATGGTGTTAAACATTGTGCAGTCATCAGCAAACATCTCCACATCTGACCTTACGTTGGAAGCAAGGTCATTGATGAAGCAGCTGATGATGGTTGGGCCTATGACACTACCCTGAGGAACTCCTGCAGTGCTGTCTCAGGACTGAAATGACCGACCTCCAACAACCTCAACCATCTTCCTTTGTATGACTCCAACCAGTGGAGAGTTCCCCGCTGATTCCCGTTGACTCCAGTTTTGCTAGGGCTCCCTGATGCCATACTCGGTCAAATGCTGCCTTGATGTCAAGGGCAGTTACTCTCACCTCACCCCTGGAGTTCTTTTGTCTATGTTTGGGGTCAGGAGCTGAATGACCCTAGCCAGAACAATGAGGAACAATGATGAACGTGAGAAACAATGTACAACCCAATGAGGAACCAGTCCAATCATTAATAAAGAATATTTGTTAAAGTAAAAACAAGAGGCTAATACGCAATGACACTTAAGTATATTAATAAATAAATAAACACACTGTTTTATCTGAAGTTTCCTCTTGTTCCCCAAATATACCTGTTATATTATGCTTGGTGGTAATATGTTGTGTTCTTTGTCTTTTCTTCCAGAATGGTCCATTGTGTTGATGGCAAAGAATCCACCAATCATGAGACTGAAACAAAACTGATTTATTGTATAACTATACATTAAATGAAGTTTGCACACTCTACTGAGCTATAGTTAATAATAAAGTAATATCGAATCTGGTTAGCAGTATTCAATAATTTAAATAGTCACTAATTATACTATGATCTAACCTTGTGTTAACCTATCTAATCTGATCTTCTCCTAGTGCTGTTCTCATGCGTTCTCCTTCACTAACTACTCAGCATTAGACTTACTGAGGTCTAATTTATGTACAGAGTGGGGGGGAGACAGTATGTTGTGCAGTGGTTAGCACAGGGACTGCGGCGCTGAGGACCCGGGTTCGAATCCCGGCCCTGGGTCACTGTCCATGTGGAGTTTGCATATTCTCCCCATGTCTGCCTGGGTTTCACCCCCACAACCCAAAGATGTGCTGGTTAGGTGGATTGGCCATGCCCCTTAATTGGAAAAGAAAAATAATTGGCCACTCTAAATTTATAAAAAAAATAAAGAATGATTTATGTACAGAGAAGTGGTGGTGCCCTCTAGTGTTTGAATTGCACAGAAATGTAATAATTAACCCTTCACTAACTTGACTATATGCATATCATTACAATACCCACATTTCCTGAACTCACTGAGACATCCCTTTTACAAGCAACATCCAATTTTAGTAACCCTGTAGGTCAAATCCAGCTAATAGTTACTACACAATAGTAACTAAGTGACCAGGTCTCTGCCGGGTCCAATGAAGGCACAAAACTGCATCCTTTTGAGGCTTTGCGCAGGTGAAGAAGACACAGCCTGAGTGATTGAGACACATCCAGAGTGGGAATTGGAACTTGGTAATTCGGTGCAGTGAGGTAATTCGGTGCAGAGTGGAAGAAGGTGCTTTTTCCCTACCGTTTTGCTATCCTTCTTCTGGCCTGTAACTGTTGATCTGCAGGGAGAGAACCAGAGAGCATCCTGGGAAGGTAAGTGATTTTTATTTTTATGACCCTTTCAAATTGTGTGTGTGTGTGTGTGGGGGGGGGGGGGGGGGGCGCTGTCAGTGACACCACAGTAAAGCTGTGAGCTGATTGGCTGGTTGGGAATCTGTTAAATTTGGAAAAAAAATAATATTGCAAAAAAAATCTCATTGACTAACTAGATAGTGGAGTAACTGAACCTGAGGGCAGAGGTCGGTATTTAGCATTTAATTTTACAGTGAAAATCATCCAGCGTCAGGGCCATATTGTTAATTGTAACTCATTCTAACAATAGTTCTAGTGTTTATTTTAAATTAATTAATTTGTGCTTAAATGTCACTCAGCGGGGTGCAGTGCTCCAACTGTGAGATGTGGCAGATCTGGGACGCTTCCAGTGTTCCGGTCCACTATGTCTGCAGCAAGTGTAACCAATGGCAGCCCCTCACAGACCACGTGGTTCGGTTGGAGCAGCAATTGGATGCACTTAGGAGCATGCAGGTGGCGGAAGGCGTCATAGATAGGAGCTATAGGGATGTAGTCACACCCAAGGTGCAGGCAGAGAGATGGGTGACCACCAGAAGGGGCAGGCAGTCAGTGCAGGAATCTCCTGTGGTTGTCCCCCTCTCGAACAGGTGTACTGCTTTGGATACAGTTGGGGGGAATAGCCTATCAGGGGAAAACAGCAGCAGCCAGAGAAGTGGCACCACGGCTGGCTCTGAAGTTCAGCAGGGAAGGTCAAAGCGCAGAAGAGCAATAGTCATAGGGACTCTATAGTCAGGGGCACAGATAGGCACTTCTGTGGACGTGAAAGAGACTCCAGGATGGTATGTTGCCTCCCTGGTGCCAGGGTCCAGGATGTCTCCGAACGGGTAGCGGGCATCCTGAAGGGGGAGGGCAAACAGGCAGAGGTCGTTGTACATATTGGTACTAATGACATAGGCAGGGAGGGGCATGAGGTCATGCAGCAGGAGTTCAAGGAGCTAAGCAGAAAGTTAAAAGACAGGACCTCTAGGGTTGTAATTTCAGGATTACTCCCTGTGCCAAATGCCAGTGAGGCTGGAAATAGGAAGATAGAGCAGCTAAACATGTGGCTAAACAGCTGGTGTAGGACGGAGGGTTTCCGTTATCTGGACCACTGGGAGCTCTTCTGGGGCAGGTGTGACCTGTATAAGAAGGATGGGTTGCATCTAAACCGGAGAGGCATAAATATCCTTGCCGCGAGGTTTGCTAGTGTCACACGGGAGGGTTTAAACTAGTATGGCGGTGGGTGGGTACCGGAGCAATAGGTCAGAAGGTGAAAAAATTGAGGGAGAACTAGGGAATAGGGCCAGTATGGCTCTGAGGAAGAGCAGGCAGGGAGATGTTGCTGAAAACAGCGGGGCTGGTGGTATTAAGTGCATATGTTTTAATGCAAGAAGTATAACAGGTAAGGCAGATGAAATTAGAGCTTGGATTAGTACTTGGAACTATGATGTTGTTGCCATTACAGAGACTTGGTTGAGGGAAGGACAGGATTGGCAGCTAAACGTTCCAGGATTTAGATGTTTCAGGTGGGAGAGAGGGGGATGTAAAAGGGGTGGAGGAGTTGCGCTACTGGTTAGGGAGACTATCACAGCTGTACTGCGGGAGGACACCTCAGAGGGCAGTGAGGCTATATGAGTAGAGATGGAATAAGAAGGGTGCAGTCACAACTTTGGGAGTTTACTACAGGCCTTCCAACAGTCAGCGGGAGATAGAGGAGCAGATAGGTAGACAGATTTTGGAAAGGAGTAAAAGCAACAGGGTTGTTGTGATGGGAGACTTTAACTTCCCCAATATTGACTGGGACTCACTTAGTGCTAGGGGCTTGGACGGGGCAGAGTTTGTAAAGAGTATCCAGGAGGGCTTCTTAAAACAATATGTAGATAATCCAACTAGGGAAGGGGCTGTACTGGACCTGGTATTGGGGAATGAGCCCGGCCAGGTGGTAGAAGTTTCAGTACGGGAGCATTTCGGAAACAGTGACCACAATTCAGTAATTTTTTGGTCCTAGGGTGAATGTGCTAAATTGGGGGAAGGCTAATTAAAACAATATTAGACAGGAACCGAAGTACCTAGATTGGGGGCGGATGTTTGAAGGTAAATCAACATCTGACATGTGAGAGGCTTTCAAATGTCAGCAGAAAGGAATTCAGGACCGGCATATTCCTGTGCGGAAGAAGGATAAATACGGCAAACTTCGGGAACCTTGGATAACGAGAGATATTGTAGACCTCATCAAAAAGAAAAAGGAGGCATTTGTCAGGGCTAGGAGGCTGGGAACAGACAAAGCCTATGTAGAATATAAGGAAAGTAGGAAGGAACTTAAGCAAGGAGTCAGGAGGGCTAAAAGGGGTCACAAAAAGTCATTGGCAAATAGGATTAAGGAAAATCCCAAGGCTTTTTACACGTATATAAAAAGCAAGAGTGTAGCCAGGGAATGGGTGGGCCCACTGAAGGACAGGCGAGGGAATCTATGTGTGGTGCCAGAGGAAATGGGCGAGGTACTAAATGAATACTTTGCATCAGTATTCACCAAAGAGAAGGAATTGGTGGATGTTGAGTCTGGAGAAGGGTGTGTAGATAGCCTGGGTCACATTGAGATCCAAAAAGACGAGGTGTTGGGTGTCTTAAAAAATATTAAGGTAGATAAGTCCCCAGGGCCTAATGGGATCTACCCCAGAATATTGAAGGAGGCTGGAGAGGAAATTGCTGATGTCTTGACAGAAATCATTGGATCCTCAGTATCTTCAGGTGTTGTCCCGGAGGACTGGGGAATAGCCAATGTTCCTTTGTTTAAGAAGGGTAGCAAGGATAATCCAGGAAACTACAGGCCGGTGAGCCTTACATCAGTGGTAGGGAAATTACTGTCGAGAAATCTTCAAGGCAGGATCTACTCCCATTTGGAAGCAAATGGACATATTAGCAAGAGACAGCATGGTTTTGTGAAGGGGAGGTCGTGTCTCACTAACTTGATAGAGTTTTCCGAGGAGATCACAAAGATGATTGGTGCAGGTAGGGCAGTGGATGGTGTCTATATGGACTTCAGTAAGGCCTTTGACAAGGTCTCTCATGGCAGACTGGTACAAAAGGTGAAGTCACATGGGATCAGGGATGAGCTGGCAAGATGGATACAGAACTGGCTAGGTCATAGAAGGCAGAGAGTAGCAATGGAAGGTTGCTTTTCTAATTGGAGGGATGTGACTAGTGGTATTCCGCAGGGATCAGTGCTGGGACCTTTGCTGTTCATAGTATATATAAATGACTTGGAGGAAAATGTAACTGGTCTGATTAGTAAGTTTGCAGTCGACACAAAGGTTGGTGGATAGCGATGAGGACTGTCAGAGGATACAGCAGGATTTAGATCGTTTGGAGACTTGGGCGGAGAGATGGCAGGTGGAGTTTAATCCGGACAAATGTGAGGTAATGCATTTTGGAAGGTCTAATGCAGGTAGGGAATATATAGTGAATGGTAGAACCCTCCAGAGTATTGACAATCAGTGAGGTCTAGGTGTACAGGTCCACAGGTCACTGAAAGGGGCAACACAGGTGGGGAAGGTAGTCAAGAAGGCATACGGCATGTTTGCCTTCATTGGCCAGGGCATTGAGTATAAAAATTGGCAAGTCATGTTGCAGCTGTATAGAACATTAGTTAGGCCACACTTGGAGTATAGTGTTCAATTCTGGTTGCCACACTACCAGAAGGATGTGGAGGCTTTAGAGAGGTTGCAGAAGAGATTTACCAGAATGTTGCCTGGTATGGAGGGCATTAGCTATGAGGAGAGGTTCAATAAACTAGGTTTGTTCTCACTGGAACAATGGAGGTTGAGGGGCGACCTGATAGAGGTCTACAAAATTATGAGGGGCACAGACAGAGTGGATAGTCAGAGGCTTTTTACCAGGGTAGAGGGGTCAATTAATAGGGGGCATAGGTTTAAGGTGCGAGGGGCAAGGTTTAGAGGAGATGTACGAGGCAAGTTTTTTACACAGATGGTAGTGGGTGCCTGGAACTCGCTGCCGGGCGAGGTGGTGGAAGCAGAGACGATCGTGAAGTTTAAGGGTCATCTTGACAAATACATGAATAGGATGGGAATAGAGGGATACAGACCCCGGAAGTGCAGAAGATTTTAGTTTAGACGGGCAGCATGGTCGGCACAGGCTTGGAGGGCCGAAGGGTCCGTTCCTGTGCTGTACTTTTCTTTGTTCTTTGTTCTTTGTTCATTGAGAATATCTGCAATCTGCTGTGGCTCTAAATGTTAGATGGAACTAACTTCTGTGGCTCAGATCACAGATGGAACTCGCCTGTCTGACTGTTGGATGGAGAACCAGCCTCTCTTCCCAATGAGGGTGTTAGCAGTTATACTGTTCAACCTCTTTGATATCCCACCCTGTAGATTCGGCTATCTACATCTCACAACTTAATTGCCTTTCGAAGTTATTGTTTGTACAGCCCCACTGATATTTGGTAAACAATGTTTCTGATATGACCATTTGCACCTCAATGTCTCTAAACACGTGCTAATCTTGTTACAGGGCAAATGGCATCTCATTATTCCTTCAGATACCTGCTAGGTTTTTACTTGTCTGTTATTTTGTTTTTATTTCAAATTCACTGTTAACCTTGGTCATTTCCCAGATCCTTAACATTACCAACTGAGCTACAGTGGAAACCCGAGAGGCTTTTTAAAAAGCCAGTTGAATACAGGAAGAACATTTCTGACCTGCGACTTCTTATGTTAAAAGTGCTATACAAATGTTAGCTGTTGTTTTGGCATTTTAATGGTGCAAAATAAGTGCAAATTTTAGGTTTTATATATGTATAAAATCATATATTGAATTACGCTGATGCTTTTATTTCGATAAGTTACACAATAATATCCTTGCGCTATAAAAATATCGGGAAGCTATTGCAGATTATACAGAATTGGAACCAGCAACACAGATGAATGTAACCTCATGCCCATCAACTGTCTGTGTATTCGCTACCCCTCTATAACACCACCAAGAACAGTGCCAATATTTTCAATAGAACTAGTTAGAAACATTGGACCAGTTGCACTCTCCTTACACCTCTGAGAGCTGGGATCTAGCCCAGGCTATTAGAATAAACCTCTTCTCTGCCAGCAATGAGGATTCAACATGAAATGAGATTGGCAATTTGCACTTAAAAACAAATGGGCTCAGATCCAAGGCATTGAGAAGAAAAGCAGAGAATGAAATGTGATTTGGCAATCTCACTCAGACATGCCTTTGGCTAGGGTACCTTTGTGCCAAGTGAATTTAAATTTGATGGAGGATTCAAGGTGAACAAAGGACCTTTCAAGCATGAGCTTCAGATGGGTTAAAGTGGCAGAATGGAAGAAAATATGTTGTGCACTAGGCTTGGATGATAACTGATCATAAAATCGTTGTTGCTGATTCTGGGTAAAGTTACTGAATCAATTCTCAGGATCAATGTTATTGGTCACCAATGAAGTGGGGGGTTCAGCGATGATACCACTTAAAACTGAATAGTTAGCATGCCACTAGAGTAATTTTACATAAGTTACTTTATTAAGGAGTGAGATGAATTAGAGGACTGAGTAATCATTATTAACCATTAAACATGTATTTTTAGGACATAGCAGTAATAAGTAATCGAATGGGATTTAGGTTAGCTAACTTGTCCGCAAGGACATCATTTCTGATATCTTGTCTTTGTGAAACAAATACAGGAAGCTGGTTTTGCTGCCTTGCTTCTCACAGACAATGAATGCACAGCAAGTTACGAGTAAGCATAGCGGTCAGGATGAGGATGAATCATGCGCAGCTTGAAATTCTATTGGGTGAAGTTTAAACATTGCTTGCAATTCTATTGGATCAGTTTAAATGTAGCAGCTTCAGGGATTGGATCGCATCCAACTGGGGTGGGTTATTGATTTTTGAACGTTGTATAAGTACTGTGTTCTGGTCTTTGTTCGGCAGAACAGGTCTTGGCAGATATCCAGTCTGTTCTCCGTGTACACATAACAAGCTTGATTAAATAGCCATCTTGTCCAGGTTGCCGTTGTGTTTTTTCCTCTCTGTACTGAGTTGAGCCACAGGGAATAATCCCATGTGGAAGGTCTTGAAACCGCTCCTACATCAACCAATATGATAATAATCTAGTAAATATCAACCGGCAAGATTTCATAAGGTGAAGTTCCTACCTAGCTACCTTCCTTCTTTTTTAAAGTAGTGACATCCAAGTTGACAAAAAAAGCAATAAGAAGTGAGCCTCGCCGTTCAGCAGCTGTAGCCCCACAACCCAGAGTTTTCTCATCAGTGACACAATGGGAATCTGCCTTCAGCATAATGACAGGAGCAACTCAGGACATCTTGCACTGTCCAGGATGCCTAACTCCAGCTCCCTGCACCAGGCAGACTACACTTAAACCAAATACGCATCTAAGGAGTTATGGGCAAAGAAGCTTTTGAAGAGTCAGGCTGATTTCTCATCTAGTGCATTGAGTGACAGGGTGGTGTAGACTGGTGCTCTCCGTCGCTTTGCCTTTCTTGGTGTAAATCCATTTCACAAACTGACATGGATCTTGCATATATGCTGTAGAAAACGGTGAGTCGTAACAGTTTGCTATTCACGGGGTTCCCGAGGCAATCGTTTCAGAAAATAGCCCCACCTTCACTGACGATGATTTCCAGCGTTTTGTTGGAGAAAATGGCATACGACACACGGGAATAGTCCCTAGTAATCTAGTGTTGAACGAGCTGGCTGAGCGGGCCATTCAAACTTTCAAAAATAGCATGAAAAAGCAGTCCGATAAACCACTTCTCCAGAGGTTGGCTAATATTCTACTGCTGGACAACTCAACCCCTCATTCAACCATGGGGGTTACGCCAGCTGAGCCGCTCATGGGCCTTCGGTTGAGAAGCCGATTGGACCTGGTATTTCCAAATTTGGCGTGGAGGGTGGAGACACAGCAGGCCTCCCAGAAGAGTCAGTGGTCAGAGCAGAGAGAGCACAGGTTGATCCAGGTGGCAGACCCGGCTTTGGTCCAGAACTTCCCAGCAGGTTCGCCATGGTTAGAAGGATGGGTTTTGACGCTTCGGGGCTGATGTCTTATGTCGTCGATATTAACGGGAGTCCCCTTAAGGAGCACGTTGACCACCTGAGGAGTCATGGGGTGGTGACTCCCAGCGTGGAGTCTATGAGTTCTATGGGCACCGTGAATCCTCCTGTAACTTGTTCCAGCCAAGGGGGGCAGGGACTCCCACTTGTGTTCAACCGACTGTGGCTGTTGAGGGTGCTGGGACTAGTTCACACATTGTGGAAGTGGTCCTGCCTGAGGTGACATTGACTGTGGACTACTTAATTGCTCAAAGGGGTGCCAAGCTTGTGAGTGGGCTTTGGAGGTCCGTCAGCACCCCTGTTAGGTGTCCCTGTTAATAATTGTGGCTTTTGTACATAGTTATGGGAAAGTGTACAAAGGGATTTAAGGGAGGGAGGGATGTGATAGCGTGGCCCTTTTAAGGGGGCGGGCTCCAAGGACGACATGGTAGGCTCGGGCCAATCACACGGGAGTGAGTGAAACCCACCCAATGGGTTGCTTGCATGGGGCAGTGTGGGCCCGGGAGATGCAGAGTAAAAACTTGCGTTGTGTTCTGTGCTTGTTACCTAAATGCCTTTTCCTTTCATCAAGAAACTCCTTTGTTTACTGCTAGAAGCCTCCAGTGTATATCTCGGGACACCACAGCTGGCCTATACATCTACTGCAGGGCTGGAAAATCCTGGCCTGGGATTTCTGCAAGGAGCAGCTCACTTCCTGACTCCCCAAATGCTGTCCACCATCTACAAAGCACAAGTCAGGAGTGTGTTGGAATATTCTCCACTGATACAGCTAAGTGCAGCTCCAACAATCTTCAAGAATTCATGACACCACCCAGGACAAAGCAGCCTGTATGATCAGCATTGCATTCACCACCTTAACCCTTCTTCCGTTTCGGCAGTGCCTCAGGATTGAGAATGGCTTGCTTCCACTCCAGGACGATGAGTTCTGAAATGGCTGATGAATCCAACGGGTGATCCACAAACTCTGCCACATGCAGTGCAGGTGGTTCTTGATGGATTTGGCAGGTGAGGTGTTTGGTGGTCTTTCCAACACCTTTACTTCACCTCTGCAAGCTGCTGATGAAGTCTCTTGATGTTTTTGGTATCATCCCAAATAGAACTTCTCGAATTTGTTCAGTCATAAGCCAGAACATACCATGAGTCATCAGGGATCTTTGGTTTCTCCGGGGATGCTTTCAGGACATTCATAAAGCATTTGCTGCTGTCCTCCTGCGAGTCTCCTAACCTAACTGAGTTCAAATGGAGCAATTGCTTCAGGGAGTCTGATGTCAAGCACACATAACATATGTCCCAGCCAGTGGAAGTGGTTTTGAGTGATTAGCGCCTCAATACTGGGCACGTTGGCTTGGAAAAGGACACCACTATTGGGCCACTTTCCATACCACTGGATTTGGAGGAATTTGCCAAGGCATCATTGGTAGTATTTCACTTTGGACTGTCTGCTGTGGGTTGTTGAAGCCTCAAAAACATATAGCAGAGCGGAGATTACTGCTGCCAGTAAACAATGCAAACCATGTCCTTAGCCTTTGATTTGAGATGCTGGCCCTTAAATACTCTTTTCCTGTGTGGGGGAGGGGTGGGGTGGGGGTGGGGAACACGTGATGCGAGTGCAGGAGCGGCTACATTTTAGTGAGCTCTGACACTTGCTATGATACCATGGGCTGGTGTGTGATCAAATCCAGCCCCACTTGACCCAGTGGTAATACGGTTGAAATTAACTCATAATTTAAAAAATATCCTCAGTCTGATTTCATATTGTTGTCTTTTGTCCTGCCAAGGTTGTGTGATGTTTGTGCACGAAGAGGAGGGTCGTTTGTTATCCTGTTTTGGCATAAACCATATTGAGTTGGCAAAGTGATATGTGGTTTGTGCACAGTCTTGGCCCTTATTTCATGTGCTGTAAGCTTTGCATTTATGAGGAGGGAGTGTATTTCACACACCCCTTACCTCATTTATAGAGAAGATGATTAGAGACACAGTGGGGCGATGGGTGGTTGGTTGCTATGGTGGCGGGTGGTCGGGTTAGGCAAGTCCTCACTGGGATTTAGGAAAGCCCCCAGATAGAGCTAATCATATCGGGTTTTTAATTTGCTTACATTGAATTTTGAGAATCGATGCTTATCTCCTCTGAAGGTCCAGACAGATCATGTATCCTTAAGAGCACTGGGTTCCTTGTGATTCTTCCTTATGGTTAGCATTTTGGAACTATTAGAGTAGGGGGTAATGAGTAGTGATTACCCCCAGTGTGGTCAATTTATCTTTGCTCGATTTGATGAAGTGAGAGTGTACTGTGCCTCTGCGTTGCTGAAGGCCTTCATCAGTTTGGGGTAGACTTGATGGGGGATTTAGGTGCCCTCCGCCAAGTGGTTTCAAATAATTAAACTGGCTTCCTGAGTGTCCTCCTCGTCTTAGTTGAATGTTCCATGAGGAGGCAACACTGACTTGTCTCCTCCATTGTATGCTCTGGTATTCAGCACTGGTCTGTGTCCAATATCCTTGAGCTAACTCGGACATTCCTCCCTTGGGAGTGGGGGAGTGGATCTTCATCTGGATGAGCAGCGTAACATTATGGGCCCTATTTCGGTATATTGATAGGGAGGGGGTTCCCGTATCATATTGAGGGGGAGGGAATTGTTCCCTCTTCCCAAGATGCCCAAATAATGGGTGACTTGGTGGTTCTTCTCTTTGGTGGCAGGTCTCCTTGTTCGAGGCGGATGTGCTGTTTTTAATGTTGTTGGAGCTGGTGCTCTGCCCTGGGTATGGTTGGTGAGGAGTAGGCCTGGCTGGGTGGTGGGTTTTGCCTGTGCTCGATGTCCTGGATATACTGACTCCTTTGTGTAAGATTGTGCTGGATTCGGCCAGGTCCAGTGTTGAGGCTGATATCTTGTTGCCGCCTTATTCTTGGGACATCCCTTCTCGAAGGCACCTATTAGGGACAACCTGAGAGCCTGACTTTTGATGTGTTATGAGTATCCTTGGTTTATTGATGCCTTTGTGCATGAGGGTGAGGGGTTGAGCTGGGTCCGGCTCTGTGGTTGATATCTTGTTTCTCCCACCCCACCCCACATTTATAGCTGAGAGATTCTCTTGCCTGAACGGGCAATATTTTATCTTCTTCTTCACTTGGTGGCTGTGTGTTGAAGGAATATATCCTGGTTCTTCTTACCCTAAGACCCTCTGCTCTTGGTAGTTTTCCTAACAAGACAGGATAAAATCCTGTCTTGATCAGGTTGTTGGGAGATGCTGACTGTACTGACTATAATCTGTAACTGCAGCTGCACACTAGGTCCACTTTGTACAAATATGTGTAATGATGATCTTTCTGGACTGCGCCTGAGATTGGGGTTAAGTTGCAATTTGTGGACAGCTCCCTGTAGGTATGGATATGTTTGTTCTCTCACTGCTGTGTCGGAGGCTCTTCTGTCCACCTCCATTTTGAGTGGACAAACATCAACCATCGATATGATTCTGGTGGGAGCCATTTTGTCCACTTTAATATTATTGAACCTGTGTACATCTAATCCTTCTTCTGAATTGCTCGCTACTCCAGTCGTTTTCAAACCCAGGGTTGCAGCCAGCGGGTGGGTTGCTGGCTCGTGTTGGGGGGGGGGGGGGGTTCATGTGTCGTAGTGCCCTCGATCGCGGGCCCATGCGTCGCGCCGTTGCCGATCGTGGGACGGAGTGCCAAATGGAGCGACTGGCTTTTAAAAATGATGGCCGCCGCCGGTCGTTCCACGCATGTGTGCGCCCTCAGCAGTGCACAGGCCCAGAGCCCAGCAGGGCAGACTGCCTCCTCCTGATGTCAGCGTGTTGACCCAGGAGCAGATTTTGTTTGAAATCGCTGGAGTCTTCCTTCTTGGAGAGGCGGCGGAGAGCAGGGCACGCTCTCATACACTGACATCACGTGTTCTGGATGCGAGAGAGATTCCTCCATTTTGCAGCTGCCAGCAGTGCTGATGTGAACTCCAGAGTCTCTGGTGAACACCCATGAAGAAGAAGCTGAAAGCAGGGACAAAACTGCGTAAAGATGATTACCTGAGGTATGGGTTTATTAATTGTGCCAATGCAAATCAAGATGCAAAGCCCATGTGTGTATATGCAGGGAAGCACTGGCAAATGAAAGATTAAGACCCTCAAAAACTTCAGAAGCATTTGAACACTCAGCATGGCGAGTTCGAGGACAAACCCCTTCATTTTTTTTCAACGGGTGCAGTGAGATCCTAAATCATCGGCTGAAGTCATTGTCAGAAATGTGAAATTGAATAACAAAGCAAGTGAGATCTTGAGGAAGAAGCAGGCTCACCTGTCACATTAGAGCTAAGCAAAAATGGCGGGCCATGAAGTTTGGGCGATGTGGGTCATGAAGGTCGGCCGGTTGGTAAAAATAGGTCCCGGCAAAAAAGTTTGAAAAACACTGCTCTACTCTGTGAACTGGACCCGGAAATTTTTTTTCTAGCTCTGGACAGGTTCTGTTTAGCCTCGCACTTACTTCCTATGTGCCTTTTCCTGCCACAGGCTGAACACACAGTTTCCTTCAACCTACACTTCTCCTGGGGGTGGGTTCACCACACTGAAAGCATTCTTCACCATTCTTTGTTTGTAGACTGGATCTGCTGTACCTCTGCGCTCAAGCCCTTCCCATGTTCCCATTCCTCCTTTCTTTGGGTTAGGTAATTCTTCAGACCATCTATCAATTTTTTCCAGATCAGCTGGTTCATGGACCAACTGTTGGGCACACTTCACTCGAGTAATTCTTTGCTCCCCGTCTGAAGAGACTGTTCTTACAGACTCGGTCTTATACCATTTTGACTTTAAAGAGATTAACCTTACGCCATTAGACTTTGTTTTTTTTCTTTTGGGAAGTCTCCTCCTCCTGACTAATCTTTCCACCAGAATCTCTACAGGATTCCGAGGATTCCGAATCAGTTACAAAATCGGGTTCTGTGACCACCTCTAGTGGTTTCTTTCTTGAATGCTCTTGTTTAATTACTTTTACTTTGGAATGAAATGAAACTGCTGCGGAAGGACCTGCGGTTGTGGCTGGCTTTTTTTTCATTGGGACAGACTGGCAGAGGCGGAGGGACTTCTGGAGTTGGATCTACTGTTTCGGAGAGTGGTTCTATGGGTGTTGGGGGCCGATTGAATAGACGTTCCCCCCAGGTCAGGGAATTATCCGGTAACCTCTCTTTAGCTCTACATAGACTGTCCATAATTGCTCCTTCTGTTGGTACTTGCTGTAGTCTCGTTTCTCTTTTGGAGCTGGCTCATTGCAATCAGGGACTATTTGGTCCATTTTCTATCTCTCATATGGGTATCTGTTCCCCAAACTCTTATATCATCAAGGTACCATTGTCCTTTGGAAGTATTGTGCTTTGGAAATTTCTGATCAATCTCTGTTCTGGTTTTGGTCAAATCAAATTGCTGTTCTATGTAACTCTTTGTTATCTGGAACATTTCAGTGGGATTCTCTGATCCCCCGCTGGGTTGGGGAATCCACGGGGGGGGGGGCGGCGTGAATCCCGCCCCGCCGCTCCAACGCCAGCTGCCGTATTCTCCGGCGCCCATTTTGGTGCGGGGGTTGGGATCACACCACGCCAGTCGAGGGCCGTTGCAGCGGCACCCCCCCCCCCCAACCCCCCCAGCAATTCTCAGGGCCCTGATGGGCTGAGCGGCCGTCGGTTTCTGGCCAGTCCCACCGGCATGGATTGGACATAGTCCCACATGGCGGGACCTGGCTGGAAGGCCAGCTTGTGCGGTCCTCGGGGGGGCGCAGGGCGATCCGGCCCTTGGGGGGCCCTCACGGTGGCCTGGCCCGCGATCAGGGCCCACCGATCTGCGGGCGGGCCTGTGCCATGGGAGCAGTCCTTCCTTCCGCACCGGCCTCTGGAGGGCTCCGCCATGGCCTGCGCGGAGAAAATACCCCCCTGCGCATGCGCTAGTATGTGCCAGCCGGTCTGCGAACCATGCCGGCGGTTCTGCGCATGCACTAACTCACGCCGGCCCTTTGGCGGCGGTTGACACGGCGCCAATCCCTCTGGCACCGGAAGTGCATAGGATTCCGCAACATCTGGTCGGCCCGCGCCGGAGTGGTCCACACCATTTATTACGCTGGCGTCGGGCTATCGTGGGGATTCGGGAGAATCTCGCCCTTCTTCTGCAGAAATATTGGTAGGACTTGGCCGCCCCGAAAGGTTGTAGGCATATTTTCGGCTGCCATTTCAACTCCTAATCTTCAGTCGGGGGGGATCGTAATATATATATATCTCTATAACGTTGTATGAGACATATATACCATCATCAGACGCCTGTCTGTTACTGGGACTTGGGCCAATTTCAACCCGGACGTTTTCATAAGGGGTGTGTTGGAGGTCACCCAACACTAAACAGCTGTAGATGTGAGGGTCTCGTATCTCGGTTCTGCCGATCTGCTGCCAAATGCCTCGGTCTGGTGTTCAGTGTCTTCCTCCTCGCACTCCTGGCTAGCTCACCAAATTATTGGGACTCTTATTTTACCTTCTTCTGATGAGAGCCAATAGTCCAATTGATTGGAGGTTTCAAAAATACAACTTTATTGTTAATTATTCACTAGAATGCACATGAATAAGAACTGAAACAAAAGTTAGAAACAGAATATCAAACAATATATAAGAGTCAAACACATGGCAAAAAGCAATAAACATAAAAGCATAATAAAATCACTTTAAACACAGACAAACTGATAGGTGATTCAAGAATTCAGGAAGGTAGGAATTCAGGAACAAGATCTCGTCCATGAGGTCCTACTTTTAAGGGAATCCTTATCTCTGGTCTAATGCCTCATTTACTCTCATTGGTTTCTACTTCTCAGCTGAGACCTCCTTGTTTGTTCAAATGGATGTCTGTTACTTGGAGGATGATTTATTAATCAAACATTGGCCATTTGTTTTACGATTTGACTGTTTCGCTAAGAAAGCTATTTCAGACTGTAGTTTGCAAAACCATTATTATTTATTTACAGCTCTATATACATCCTGGTCACTCTACACAAGGTTGTACCTCTTCCCTCTGGATTGCTATGAATTAATCATGTGACATTTCGTTATGATCCTTGGCCAGACCCCCCAAGTTGTTGGTAAGATTCAGTTAGACCAATAACGTTTTGTTCAAAGTAGCCAAAGTTTGAGATTAAAGACACTTGCTTTTAAGAATAAAGCTACAAGATTTCATGTGTTTTTGAACAAACAGGAACAAACTTTACTATACAACTTCAGAGAGATAAAACAGTTTGCAAGAATTATCGTATACTCTAACATTCAGGATGAGTATGAGGTACATGTGAATGAACAGACAAATTATGGTCGGACATACCACGCGACAGAGTAAACGACAGCTGCAACCAAAAAAGCTTCCATGGATTTTCAACAACGCACCTAGGAGTTATTCCCATTGTGAGCCACCCAATCTCACTGAAACGCAGGATTCTTCCATCCCGCGGCAGTGTGTCCACGCCATCGTAAACGCTGTCCCATTTTACGACGGCGTAAACGGGATGCTCCCACGACTAATTCTGGCCCCTACAAGGGGCCAGCATGGCGCAGGAGTGGTTCGCGCCGCTCCAGCTGCAGATCCCGGCGCGAACTGTGCGCCGCGGGATCCGCGCATGCACAGTTGCGCCATCGCCAACGAGGACAAGCGCAGTGACACTGGCACCAATGCGCGCATGCGCAGTGGCCTCCTTCAACGCGTCGGCCCCGCGCAACATGGCACAGGGCTACAGGGGCCGGCGCATAGGAAAGGAGGCCCCCAGCCACAGAGGCTGGCCAGCAGATCAGTGATCCCCGATTGCGGGCCAGGCCACATCGGAGGCCCCCCCCCCGGGGTCGGACACCCCTCCTCCCCCCAAAGACCGACACCCGGCCCTTACATGCCGAGGACCCGTCGGCCCAGAGCAGGTTAGAATGGCGCTGGCGGGACTCGCCTCTTCTTCTGGCCACTCGGCCCATCCGGGCCAGAGAATCGGCAGGCAGGCCATGTAGAACGGCCTGCGACCAGGGCCGCGCCAACCATGACGGCACCGATGGCGCCAATTCTCCGCTCTGCGGAAAATCGGGTGCCAGCGTCGGGGCTGCGTGGCGCGATTCGCGCAGCCCGCCACCGATTCTCCGACCCGGCGTGGGGTCGGAGAATCCTGCCTGGTTTTCTCACATGACAATTGCATCATAGTTAAATGAGTATCAGGTCCTTCTGATGCTAACACTTTACTCTACATCTCTCCCCATGCTTTTATGCCAGCTATAGTGTCCACCTACTTATTTTCCACCCTGAATGTTATTGATGTGAACTCCATCATCATTGCTGTTTAAATACATTTGCTATTGTATGGTGAGTACCTGACACTTGACTTATTTGCTACTGAACATAGAGGAAATTGAACTGGCAAGAGTTTCAGCAAACCCTGCATACTGCCAGATAGCCCAAAAAGTGACAATAGACAAAGTGCTAGGCTGCCCTGTCCCATAAACATCCCTGATGGAATATGTAATGAGTGAAAACCCAGCAGAAATTTCCTGTCCCTATGGCCCTATTAAGTCATATTTCCAATCAATAGATTTGAATTTCTGGATTTTAGTGCTTTAGTGCTTTGGCACTGACATAACAATCACTCTCTCTTGTGTTGGTCAGTGTCAAAAGTATCTTCCTTCCACCATTCGTGACAAAGGAAGAGAACCATTTTCTCCTCAAAGTCACAATCATACTAATTCAAATCACTATCTCCGTCAACCACTTCTACCAATGAATGGCAGCAGAATTTAAATGTTCCTTTTCATTGCCCGTGATTAATTTGGTTGTATGTAAAAGTGTGTTTTCTTACCCTCAGAGGGATTTTCCCAATTTGAATAATCCCAGCAGTGAGATTTTTTGAGTTTTATTGTTTTTATATGAGTTGATCCATTAGCCGAAGTGAAGGTCTTGCAAAGCAAAGCTTTCTCAGTCAGCTGTGAGGCTGCTCAGTATTGAATAGCTGCAAATATTCAGACTTACTGAAGCAGAGACTCAGGACTCTCTGGAGCTCAAAATCCCAAAGGCCATTTTAATAGTCATTTGTGTTCAAACTTCTAAAGTAGTGACTGAAAGTTCATAATATGCAGGGATATTTCACGAGGATACTCAAAGTATGCATCACATAAGGGCAGGAGAGGGATTAGCCATGGACCATATGTTTTCAGAGGTCTTTTCAAAACAGTTTATTTTCACTTTCAATCATTTTGTTTAAGTACTGTAGCCATGTTTGTCAATCTTCAACTATGTGTGAAATTGGCTTGAAACAATTTGAAGAGAAACCACTTATTTGACAATATCTTTTTTAGTCTTTATTCATGTTGAGATCAATGTTTTAAATAGCCCCATTGAGCCACTACATTTTCAACAGGAAGTTACCAAATGAATTATAATGTTAATATCAGGATTATGTTTCTTCTGCTTGAAATATATGCAATTACATAATGGGCTCTTAAATCATGCAGTCACACTCCCAAAAACATGATCCAGCCTCCTGAAACTATACTGTTACTTTCCAACTGATGCCCCACAAACACATCTCCACTCTGTACCATGGTACCCTCCAGATTAAAAGACACCAGATGGGGGGAAGTGGGGGGGTGGGGGGGGGGGGGGGGGGCGTAGAAAGAGGAAGACTATGCTACAGATTGTGCAAAGGCCAATTCAGGATAGTGTTGTGAGTTTTCAGCTCTCCTAGATGCCGTTCCTTCCGGAGGATGATTGTTGAAGTGAGTTTGGCCAAGAAGGTTTGATGCTGCACACATTCTGTTTGTAATCTGCTGTTTTGGACAGCAGTCTGCAGTGTTGCAGAAAACCTAACCAATGCCAATTGGGTCAACCCTGAAGAACAAACCACTTTGGAAACTATTGGCTGTAGGAATACGCTGCTTCCCATCCCCACAACAAACATCTATGGAATGAAAGCCCAATGGAAGAAAATAAATCACACACTCTTGTAGTGTTCTTTGTGTTGCTTATTTCAGGATGATTGGATAGTGTCCACAAAGACCACAGAATCGCTTTTACTTTATCAATGCTATGATTTTATTTACACTACACTACTAAAACTGGGGTTCGACACTTAGTCCTTAAGAATACAGAACTGATCAATAACATCTAACAACACTCATCTACTGCTAGTCTCACTACTGGTATGAACTATAATCTAACCTTGCTCACACTATCTGCTCTTATGACCTTCACTAGGTATCCCCTGCATACACTCTTCCCCTATGGTCCAGCATCACTGCCTTATATAGTCGCATCTGTAGCTCCCTATAGTGGCTACTCTCGACACTACATTTGTAATGCCGATAGTTATGATAATACCACAATTCTGAATTTGCAGGTGCTCTGGAATCTTTTCCCGGCAGATCTCCAGCTAAGGAAATAAGAACAGGCCAATGCAGAATCAGACCGCAAGCTAACAACGGTCTTCCTAAAGTCAACCCATCCCTGCAAGCTCCCTCGATATACAGGGAGTGTCCTTATTATCTTCTGAATTAGCCAAAATCTTCGGACTATTGGCAAATAAGTTTGATTTCTAAACACAATTGTTCCAAAGGTGTACCAAATGATGCCAGCAAACCTGAAGTACTAATGTAAGGCTGTCTGATTAACTGTAGCCTATCATCGTATAAACAAAGGTTTCACTGAAAGAATGATGTTAAATCCTTATACATTTCCTACCAATGAACTCACTTATAATAGTAAATCCAATGAAAATGGACAACGGAAGAACTTGCGTCTTCAATTTTTATTTGCACTTAATAAAACATGTTCAACCTTCATATTCTCTTGGGTGCAGTCCACCAGCACAAAGTAAAAAATTGCTCTGCATTTCAAGTGCAACACATATTTTGAAGCCAGTCACAGGGAAAGAGTCAAACTGTGACTGATATACTATCCAATTAACCTGTGCTTTCAGCCACTCAGCCCAAAGCAACAACAGCAACAAGTAATTTATACTTGCAGCCAGTCAGGCAAATGTATTTTCAAAATTAAAATCTCCCAAGCTTTTAAAAAAAAGTAAAGATAAGGCAGTAGTTAGCAATGGTGATCCTACCCCACGGCCGCTCTGCTTCACTCAGTATTGTAAGAAGTCTTACAACACCAGGTTAAAGCCCAACAGGTTTGTTTCGATGTCACTAGCTTTCGGAGCGCTGCTCCTTCCTCAGGTGAATGCAGAGGTATGTTCCAGAAACAGATATATAGACAGATTCAAAGATGCCAGACAATGCTTGGAATGCGAGCATTAGCATGTGATTAAATCTTTTTTGCCGCCATCTCAGTCATTGGCAGGCAAAGATTTTCGAAAATTAAATCGCGAGTGCAATGCCTGCAGTTACAGGATACTGAGGCAAGATTGGCCACATGTACAGGAGAACCGCTGGCCATAGCGGGGACTAAAATGACCTCAGTAGTCTACGGAGAGCAGTTTGTAAGGTTACCACTGATTATAGTAAAAGGACATAGCTATGAGGAGAGGTTGAATAAACTTGGTTTGTTCTCACTGGAACGAAGGAGGTTGCGGGGCGACCTGATAGAGGTCTACCAAATTATGAGGGGCATAGACAGAGTGGATAGTCAGAGACTTTTTCCCAGGGTTGACGGGGCATAGGTTTACGGTGCGAGGGGCAAGGTTTAGATGAGATGTACGAGGTAAATTTTTTACACAGAGGGTAGTGGGTGCCTGGAACTCGCTGCCGGAGGAGATGGTGGAAGCAGGGATGATTCTGACGTTTAAGGGGCATCTTGACAAATACATGAATAGGATGGGAATAGAGGGATACGGACCCCGGAAGTGTGGAACGTTTAAGTTTAGACGGGCAGCATGGTCAACGCAGGCTTGGAGGGCCGAAGGACCTATTCCTGTGCTGTACTTTTCTTTGTTCTTTGTTCTTTTGACATGGCCTCAGTTTACTAGGACGCGATTGACTGCACCGTTTCCGACTTGATTCACAGCGGATTTTCCAGTTGGGCTTTGGAGGCCTCTACGAGATATTGGGGAAATACCCTGTGGTTTTCCAGGCCGGCTTGGAGAAAATAAAATGTAGATTCTGACGCACATCAAACTATATCCGGATTCGCCTAGTTCCCTGCGCATTGTTACCAAAGGTTGAGGCAGAACACGGACGGCTAGAAATCCTGGGGATCATCAGGCTGGTTAAATTCACAAACTGGGCAGCACTGTTAGTACCTGTCCTGGAGCCACACAAATCTGTTCCCTTTGTGGGGATTATAAACTGACTGCGAATAGGGCCTCCAGATTATACTGGTACCCGATGCTGCGGATTGAGGATTTATATGCAAAATTAGCTGGAGGTCATTCATTCACAAAGCTCAACATGAGCCATGCTTACCTCTAATTAAAGTTGGACCCTGAATCTCGGTGACATGTGATGATAAATATCCACAGGAGGTTGTACATTCGACTGTCTTTCAGGGTATCATCTGCTTGTGCCATTTTCCAGCGGGTTATGGAAAATATTCTGCAGGGGGCTGCCACGTGTGGCGGTCTATTTGAATGGCGTTTTGGTTACGTGGACAACAGAACGTGAGCATCTGAGCAACCTGGACAAGGTACTCCGCTGCTTTTCGGAAACGGGTGAACGCCTCAAGAGAGAGGAGCGCGTTTTTCACGCCAAAGAGGTTATTTATCGGGATATCGGGTAGGCTAGAAGGGTCTCCACACAGTGGGGGAAAAGGAACATGTCATCAAACA
Organism: Scyliorhinus torazame; assembly: GCF_047496885.1. Lineage (NCBI taxonomy): Eukaryota > Metazoa > Chordata > Chondrichthyes > Carcharhiniformes > Scyliorhinidae > Scyliorhinus > Scyliorhinus torazame. Next base: position 190,904,997 of record NC_092718.1, on the reverse strand, counting down.
AGCTGATGCACGATCAATGACCACTAAAACAAGGTTGTAGTACAACTGAAGGCTTTAATAAGCTAGATGTTTCCCCCAGCAGCTCAGGTACAGAATGAAGGCTGCTGGGGCGGCACGGGTTCTTATACCCCGCCTATCAGGGCGGAGCTATTATGCACTCTAGCCAATGGCAAGCATATAGGTTCTACCAATGGTACTTCAGCCTCTCAGGTACTGTAATACCTATAATACCACACAAGACCCCCCACCGAAAAATACAATCAGACTGCAATCATTTCTGGGACTGGTAAACTACCACAGAAAATTCATCACGGGCCTCGCAACCATTCTAGCCTCCCTACATGGCCTGATTGAAAAAGAATCAGGAGTGGGTGTGCGGAGCGCCGCAGGAAGAAGCGTTTGCTAACCTGAAAAGGCAGTTGACTTCACCCGTCCTGCTGACACGTTAGAATCCTGCCAAACCTCTCCTCGTCACATGTGATGCCTCACCATATGGCATCGGTGTCATTCTATCACATCAGATGGATGATGGTAGGGAGCAGCCGATTGCAACTGCCTCGAGAGCAGCGCAATTATGCGCAAATCGAGAAAGAAAGTTTAACCGGGGTCTTTGCTGTACAGAGGTTCCATCAGTAAGTGTGATGCGCAATCAATTGCACAAAGGCGCAGATTGGGTACAACTGTGGCTTTATTGCAGTCAGATGTGTGGCCTCCTGCTGCAGCTGGTGAAATGGCAGGGCACTGGAGGTCATGCATATTTATACAGTTCTTAGTGGGCGGAGCCAGCTGGCAGGGGCTACCGGTGAACCTGTAATGCAGGTCCTACCTTACAATCCCCTAATACAGTAGTTCCCCACATTCAGCCTCTGTTAAAAATGAGTCCGGCGGGGGTGATGTGTAACTATATACAAAGAGTGCAATTATGTACAGTGTTTAAGAAGAAAAAACAGAAAAAGTCCATGTTGACAGTCCGTAGTCCGTCAAAGGTTCAGCCGATCCGGTGCTTTGGTGTTTCGTTGGGAGCGGTGTAATGGTGGCGGCGAAGTCGGTGCTGGCGGTGGTGGAGGTGGCACCCATGGCAGTGGTGGTGGTGCTGATGCTGGCCAGTCATCGGGGAACTCCGGGAGTATCTTGGCGGCCATCGGGGAACTCAACGTAGGCATATTGAGGGTTGGCATGGAGCAGGTGAACCCTGTCCACCAAGGGTTCTGCTTTGTGGAGTCAGACGTGCCTACGGAGAAGGACCGGTCCTGGAGCAGCGAGCCAAGTCGGGAGCGACACCCCGGATGTGGACTTCCTGGGGAAGGTAAAAACATGTTCATGGGGTGTGTTATTAGTGGCGGTGCACAATAGTGACCGGATGGAGTGTAGAGCGTCAGGGAGGACCTCCTGCCAGCGAGAGGCTGGGAGGTTCCTGGGCCGTAGGGCCAGCTGGACAGCCCTCCAAACCATCCCATTCTCCCGTTCTACTTGTCCGTTTCCCCGGGGGTTGTAGCTGGTCGTCCTGCTGGAGGCTATACCCCTGCTGAGCAGGAACTGACGCAGCTCATCGCTCATGAATGAGGATCCCCTGTCACTGTGGATGTAAGCGGGGAAACCGAACAGAGCGAAGATTGTGTTGAGAGCTTTGATGACGGTGGCAGACGTCATATCGGGGCATGGGATGGCGAAGGGGAATCTAGAGTACTCATCGACCACACTGAGAATGTACATGTTACGGTCGGTGGAGGGGAGGGGCCCTTTGAAATCCACGCTGAGGCGTTCAAAGGGGCGGGAAGCCTTCACCAGGCGCGCACGGTCCGGCCGGTAGATGTGCGGCTTGCACTCCGCACAGACCTGGCAGTCCCTGGTGACTTCCTTACTTCCTCGACGGAGTAGGGCAGTTTCCGAGCTTTGACCAGATGGTACAATCGAGTGACCCCCGGGTGACAAAGGCTGTTGTGTAGGGCCCGGAGTTGGTTCACTTGTGCGCTGGCACATGTACCTCGGGAGAGGGCGTCTGGGGGCTCTGAGTTTACTGGGGCGATACAAAATCTCGTAATTATAGGTGGAGAGCTCGATTCTCCACCGCAAGATTTTATCATTTTTGATCTTGCCCCGCTGTGTGTTATTGAACATGAAGGCTACCGACCGTTGGTCAGTGAGGAGAGTGAATCTCCTGCCGGCCAGGTAGTGCCTCCAATGCGGCACAGCCTCAACGATAGCTTGGGCCTCCTTCTCGACGGATGAGTGCCGAATTTCTGAGGCATGGAGGGTGCGGGAAAAGAGTGCCACGGGTCAGTCTGCCTGGTTTAGAGTGGCGGCAAGGGCGACGTCTGAAGCGTCGCTTTCTACTTGAAAAAGCAGTGACTCATCCACTGCGCGCATCCCGGCCTTGGCGATGTCTGCTCTGATGCGGGCGAAAGCGTGTTGTGCCTCGGCCGCGAGAGGGAATTGGGTAGACTGAATGAGTGGGTGAGCCTTGTCCGCATAGTTTGGGACGCACTGGGCGTAGTAGCAAAAGAACCCCAGGCAGCATTTGAGGGCCTTGGGGCAGTGGGGGAGGGGAAGCTCCATGAGGGGGCGCATGCGGTCGGGGTCGGGCCCGAGAAATCCGTTTTGGACTACATAGCCGAGAATGGCTAACCGGGTCGAGCTGAACACACACTTCTCTTTGTTATAGGTCAGGTTGAGAAGAGTGGCAGTGCGGAGGAATTTATCGAGGTTGGCATTGTGGTCCTGCTGGTCATGGCCGCAGATGGTAACATTATCTAAGTACGGAAAGGTGGCCCGCAAACCATACTGGTCGACCATTCGGTCCATTTCCCTTTGGAAGACCGAGACCCCATTTGTGACGCCGAAAGGGACCCTAAGGAAGTGGTAGAGGCGACCATCCACCTCGAAGGCCGTGTATGGATGGTCTGACTTCTGGATGGGGAGCTGGTGGTAGGCGGATTTCAGGTCAATTGTTGAGAAGACCCGGTACTGCGCAATCTGATTGACATATCAGATATGCGTGGGAGGGGGTACGCGTCGAGCTGCGTGTACCGATTGATGGTCTGGCTGTAGTCCACGACCATCTTGTGTTTCTCCCCAGTTTTAACCACTACCACTTGGGCTCTCCAAGGGCTGTTGCTGGCCTCGATAATACCCTCCTTAAGCAGCTGCTGGACTTCGGACCTGATGAAGGTCTTGTCCTGGGTGCTGTACCATCTGCTCCTGGTGGCAAAGGGCTTGCAATCCGCAGTTAGATTGGCAAAAAGGGAGAGGGGATCGACCTTGAGGGTCGCGAGACCGCAAACGGTAAGGGGGGTAAGGGCCTGCCGAATTTGAGGGTGAGGCTCTGGAGATTGCACTGGAAGTCCAGGCCCAACAGGAGTGCAGCGCAGAGATTAGGAAGGACAGAGACGCGGAAGTTACTAAATTCTACGCCCTGGACAGTGAGGGTGACTGTACAGAAGCCTCGGATCGGGATGGAGTGGGATCCGGAGGCTAGGGAGATCCTTTGATTGGCAGGATGGACCGCGAGGGAGCAGCGCCTTACCGTATCTGGGTGTACAAAGCTTTCGGTGCTCCCGGAGTCCAGCAGGCACGAGGTCGCGTGGCCGTTGATTTTCACCGTTGTCGACGCGGTGGCCGGGTTGTGCGGACGAGATTGGTCCAGCGTCATCGAAGCGAGCTGCGGGTAGTCATTGGATGTTTCGGGTGGCGAGCATGTGCGGTTCTGATCTCGGGATGTCCGGAGACCCTGTGGGGGACAAGATGGCGGCGCCCATGGTGCGCACATTGTGGGGTCGGGACAAGATGGCGGCACCCATGGTGCGCACATTGCGGGGTCGGGACAAGATTGCGGCGCCTATGGGGCGCACGTGGCCGAAGGGGGACAAGATGGCGGTTCCCATTGTGCGATTGGCGTGGGGAAGGGGGCGATAGTGGGCGCGATCGCAGCGACTGCGCGGGCCTGACACACGGCCGCGAAGTGGCCCTTCTTACTGCAGGATTTACAAACGGCAGTGCGGGCTGGGCAGTGTTGGCGGGGGTGCTTCTGCTGATCGCAGAAGTAGCAGCGGGGACCTCCGGGGTGCGCGGATCGGCGTGCGCCGCAGGCGTATTGGGAAGGCAGGGCCCCAGCTGAAGAATTCGTCGTCGGGGTCCAGGAGGGGTAGGAAGGGGTAGAAGGGTGGGCAGCGCGGCGGGAGGGCTAAGATTGTACATTGCGGGATGCGCTAAGATTGTACATTACGGGATGTGATCATCATGGAGAGCGCCAAGGTTTTCGTCTCCGCCAGTTCGAGCGTTGTCCCTTCCAGTAATCGTTCTCGGATGCGGTCTGACGCAATCCCCGTCACGAAAGCATCGCGCATGAGGAGGTTCGCGTGTTCAGCGGCCGTAACGGCCTGACAGTCACAGTCCCGGACGAGTGGAAATAGGATGCGCCAGAAGTCTTTGATGGACTCACCAGGTAGTTGCGAGTGGGTGGCGAGTACATGCCTGGCGAAGAGCGTGTTCACCTTCTGAGCATAGTGTTCTTTAAGGAGTTCCATTGCTTTCGCGTAAGTCGTGGCGTCTTGGATCAACGGGATCACGCTGGAGCTCAGTCTGGAGTACAGGACGTTTATCTTCTGAGCCTCCGTTGGCGCGGCTCCGCAGCGTTGATGTAGGCCTCAAAACATGCTAGCCAGTGAGTAAAGTCTTTTCTGGCGTCGGACGAGTGCGGATCCAGCTGCAGGCGATCGGGTTTGATTCTGATATCCATTCTGTGGAAAAATCTGACTGCAATAAATTGATGCGCAACCAATTGCACAAAGACGCAGATTGGGTACAACTGTGGCTTTATTGCAGTCAGATGCAGGCCTCCTGCTGCATCTGGCTAAATGGCAGGGCACTGGAGGTCATGCATATTTATACAGTTCTTAGTGGGCAGAGCCAGCCGGCAGGGGCTACCGGTGAACCTGTAGTGCAGGTCCTACCTTACATCCCCTAATACAGTGGTTCACCACAAAGTGTATGGCCGCCGTTTCACCGTGTTGAGGGACCACAAGCTGCTGTTGGGACTCTTCAATGAGGATAAGGCCAATCTGCCCATTGCATCGGCCAGAATCCAGAAGTATGAGTACACGTTGGAGCATTGGAGCAAATCGCGATCATGGATGCGTTGAGTCGACTCCCGCTGCTGGCTCGGCTGCCTATGCCCGCACAAAGACTATCACCTCGGTGAGCATTAGCTGGCTGCTGACTGACCTGGGCCAGTCACAGAAGGATGTGATAAAGTTCCAGAGGGATGAGGCTCAGTCCCAGAGGGACATGGCACAATCCCAGAGGGACATCGCACAGTGCCAGAGGGACATGACTCGCTCACTGATGGCCCAGTCTGTGTGCTCTATGGTTGAGGGCATCAAGGCCCTGGGTCAGACGAGGGTAGGCCTCCAGGACTGGCAGCGCCAGATGATGGTGGAGCCTCCGGACCTCACTCCAGCCTCAACTTCATCCCATACAGTACCCCGAGGGAGGAGGGAGTGAAGGGATCAATGCCGGTGCCTCCAGCACGGAGTGAAGGGCAGTGGGACAGGAAAGGTGCAGTGAAGAGAGGAGAGACAGGGAAGGAAGGAAGGAAGGACAGGGAATGTGGAGTGAATAGAGGAGTAACATGGGGGGATGTGAGCAATTATGGGGAATGGGCATCACTTGGAAGGGCAGAGTGTGGAGAGGTGTGGACAGAATAGTGGAGCTGCCGGTGGCCTGGCCTCCCAGTTGGAAAATTGGGAGGTGATGAAATTGTCCCGTGTGCAGCGGCCCTGGAGCACACATTAGCGCCCAGCGTGCCAGCCTGGTTCTACACCTGGTTCTTCCCAGCCACCCTCTTCATTCTCCTTGTCAGATGAGGCCCGGTGTTCTTTCTCCTTCTCCTCCAGCATGTCCCCCCTCTGCTGTACGATGTTTTGTAGGATGCAGCAGGCCAGCACGGTGTTAGAGACCCTCCTGGGCTTTTATTGGAGGGTATCTGCAAAGCGGTCCAGGCAATGTAAGCACATTTTGAGGACACCGACACACTGCTCAATGATGCTCCTGGTTGCAGCTTGGGCGTCGTTATAAAAGCTCTCCGCATTGGTCTGGGGCCACAGACAGGAGACATTGGCAAGACCTTAGTGGGTGACTCTTGTCGACCAAAACCCAATCCCACACTCGAGGGAGAGCCTCGACGGTGCCGGGAACCGACACGTTTGCCAGAATGTATGCATCCTGCACACTCTCCACCTCAGCAGCCATGACGCCCAGTCCCTGTTTGTAAATACCTATAGTAAATCGTGCCTGTGTGACTTCCACCTGAGAGGTGTGGAGCATTGCGGAGGCCTGGAGCATACTGGGTCCAACCGGTTAAATACATTTAAATTAATGCAAATGCCGGTTTTACAAACCCTTCCTGGCACAAACCTTGGCTGGGATTCCCCGATATCGCGGCCAAGTGTTGACGCCAGCGTCAAAATCGGCACACGGGAAGCCGGTGTCAACGGGCCTCCAGACCCAGTAATCCTCCTCTTCTTTGGGGGCTAGAACGGCGCCAGAGTGCTGTGCGCTGCTCCGGCACTGAAAGCCGGCCCTACGGATAGATGCGGGCAAGTTGTTTCCACTGGCGGATGAAAGCAGAACTAGGGGGCATAGCCTCAAAATAAGGGGAAGTAGATTTAGGACTGAGTTTAGGAGGAACCTCTTCACCCAAAGGGTTGTGTATCTATGGAACTCCTTGCCCAGTGAAGCAGTAGAGGCTCCTTCATTAAATGTTTTTAAGATAAAGATAGATAGTTTTTTGAAGAATAAAGGGATTAAGGGTTATGGTGTTCGGGCCGGAAAGTGGAGCTGAGTCCAAAAAGATCAGCCATGATCTCATTGAATGGTGGAGCAGGCGCCGAGGGGCCAGATGGCCTACTCCTGCTCCTAGTTCTTATGTTCTTATGTTCTTATGTTCTTATGTACACAGCCGTCGCGGGTCCGCTCACGCAGGCCATGGCCGTCGCGGGCCGCGCATGCGCGTGGTTTTTGTTTCCGCGCCAGCGTGGAGCAACATGTCGGCGACCGAACAGTTGGCCCACGCGGCAGGAGGTAGTCCCCCTCCAGATCATGGTCGCCCTCCGATTGGAAGGCCCCGATCGCGGGCCTGGACCCCGTGAAGGTCCCCCCCCCCTGGAGTCAGATCCTCCCGCCCCCTCCCCCACCAGGATGTCCACATCAGCTGTGGGTCCGGGCTCCCGCCGGGTGGTACCAGGTCTGAACCATGCCGGAGGGATTCGGCGGGAGATCGGCCCATCGCCCGCAGAGAATCGCCTCGGGGGCCTATTTCAGCAGACCCCGACCAGCACCGCAGAGACCACGTGGGCGCGATTGGCGCTGATACTCCAGTCGCCGGAGAATCGGGGGCCCGGCGTCGGAGCAGCTTGGCGGGATTCTCATCCCCCCCCCCACCCCCCCCGGCGATTCTTGACTTGGCGAGGGCTCAGAGAATCCCGGCCCTTGTTTTTGCCACCAGGGAGGCACCACAGCCTGGTGCCTGAATTAGCACCGGCACGGACCTGGATTTTGGACGGACACCCGATTTTCCGTCCGATCGCGATTCGTGTTTCTGACGTTGCGAGCTGGAGGAGCCAATGGACTGGACGTCATCCCAGTCAATCAAAGATCCTTACCCTTTTATTTTTATTCATTTTTTTCCCCCCTTTCAACCACCCTTTCCCCTCTGTGTTGTTTGTGTGTGTTTGCAGAGAATGGGGTGAATTAGGAAGGGGGTGTTGGGAAAGGGGTATTAGATAGTCAGTTCCATTTCCTATCCACTTAATTACTTTACTGTACATAATAAAAGGTTACTGGTGTTTTAAAATTACAAACCTGGTGACTGTAGTCTATAGGGCTTGGGTATCTTAAATAATATCTAATTTCACCTGTGTTGCAACTCCAGGTCAAGTGGGGCTGGAATTGACAGCACGTTAGCTCAGGACGTCTCAATTAGTTGGTTTAGTAGATGGGAATCCAGATATTTGCAGTCCCAATCTTAGTTACCCTATAATGGAAAGGATCATACCCCAAAAGGCCATCCCAGAAATTGTGTTGTTAAGATGAAATCTGGCATAATGGATTCCTGGCCCACTTTGTACCCTCTTACCAAAGTTGTGGTGAGAGCCTGCTAGACCAGGGATCTTTGACCCCATTTTCACAAAAGCTGATAGTGGCCTATTAAAAATTTCAGATATGAATTGTCCCAGGATGCTCATTCGCTTCAGTCTATTTGTTGAAGTAAAATTCATTGGCGTGAGAATTTATTTTTGCTACATATGCTGCTAATACTATTTAGCAGAAGACCTGTAATGGGTCATTCAGCTCTTCACGCCTGATCCGTCATTCAATTAGATCATGGTTAATCTGATTGTAGCCGCAACCCCACTTTCCTGCCGCCCCGTAACACTTGAATCCCTTGTTGGTCAAATATCTAACACAGCCTTGAATATGATCCAACCTCCACAGTTCACTGGGGTTTGAGAATTCTGCACACTGAAAACCATAAGACGTAGGAGCGAAGGTAGGCCATTTGGTTCATCCGCAAATCAATGAGATCATGACCGATCTGATGTGATAATCCATTTTCCTGCCATATCCCCAGAACCCTGGATATCCCTTGAACATTGAGAGAAAAACATTTCCCTCATGTTAAATGGGAGACGCAGATTTTTAAACTTGTGCCCCTAATTCTAGATTCCCCCAGAGGGGCAAACATCTTTTTAAGCTTGGCCATTTGATTGTGTTGCAAGGTAGGTTAGCTGACTAATGTATTGTCTTGGCTTGTGGACCTCTGGGCTGTGCCTTTAACTAGCTGTCCTAATGACTATTCCAGAGAAACAAATGACGTATTACAGTCTATGATTAAAGGTCTCTCATTTCTCATTTATGGACTGCCTCATCATCAAGCATTCACATCCCACAGGGTTTCTAATGTAAGGTACTGAAGGTCTACAAACCTATAATTGAACTTAATAATTCAATGGCACTATTTTATTTATTTACCGGATACAGGCTACATGCACTTAAGAAAAATGGTTACAAATTCTCAGTGGTGAAAAGTCAATTTCGATGTTTGTTCAGAAACATTTGTACTTCAATAAAAAATGTTTGTCTTCTCCAGAACAGTAGAATATCTCTACAATGCGAGTTACTTTGTTGAAAAAATGGATTTGTTACAAATGTTTTGAAGAAAACTACTGACTAAAGTCACCGACAGTGAAAAGTAGTAGATAGTGCGATGGTTTTAATTTTGGATTCAAACCCATCATACGATTTTTAAAAAAATGCCTAATGTTAGATTATTGCAAAAAAAAAAACCAACTAATTCACTAATCTCCTTCAGGGAAAGGAGTCTGCCACCCCATTCTTTGCACCGAGCAAGGCACTCAGTCAGTTTCCAAGATGCACACCCGTCACCATGTCCTCAGGACGAGGAGGAGTAGGAAATAAGCTTGCCAATGATATCTCCTCACTGACTCTTTTGGCGATTATCTTGTCCTTTGGTTATCAACCCTCCTACCAGTGAAAACACTTTCCTCCTATCCACTCCTTTAAAACACTTGCTAATTTTAAGAAAGAAAGACTTGAATCTATGCAGGATTTTTCTTGACCTCAGAAAGGCCCTTTACAGCCAATGAAACATAGGATTACACGACATGGGGTATTTGTCACAGCTACAGGCCACTCAGCAAACCCAGTCCACACTGGCATTTGTTCTTCAGTTGAGCCTCCTCCCACTTTATCTTATCTGGCTCTGTCATCCTAACCATATTTTTTCTTTCCCTGCATACGCTTGTCTATCTTCCCCTTAAATGTGTCTATGCTACTTGCTTCATCTCTGACAGGCAGCCCCACATTCTCACCACTCTCTGGGTAAAGAAGATGTTTCCTCCGAAATCCCCAGTGCGGCGGCACGGTGGCATAGTGGTTAGCACCGCTGCCTCACCCCTCCAGGGACCCGGGTTCAATTCCGGCCTCAGGTGACGGTCTGTGTGCAGTTTGCACTTTCTCGCCATGTCTGCGTGGGTTTCCTCCGGGTACTCCGGTTTCCTCCCACTGTCCAAAGATGTGTAGGTTAGGTGGATTGGTCAAGCTAAATTGCCCCTTAGTGTCCAAAAGGTTACTGGGTTACGGGGATAGAATGGAGGCATGGGCTTGAGTAGGATGCTCTTTCCCAGGGCCAGTGCAGACTTGATGGGCTGAACGGCCTCCTTCTGCACTGTAAATTCTATGATTTCTTGGTGACTGTCTTATATTGGTGATTTTGCTGTTATGCTCTTCCCCACATGAGGAAATAATCTCTCTGTATTCACTCTATCAAAACCTTTCATAATTTTAAAGACGCCTATTAGGTCGCCTCTCAGTCTGCTTCTTTTGAAAGAAAAGAGTCAATCCTTTCTCGATATGCAGTTGCACATATTTCTGGTATGATCCTTCTCAGTATCCTCTTCAGTGCCTTTATATCTTTTTTATAATGTGGTGGCCAGAACTGCATGCAATACCCTTAATTATGGTCTAACCAAGGTGCAGTACACGTTTAGCAGTATTTCTCTACTTTCAAATGTTATTCCTGTGGTGGCTCCAGAGGGACTTCCAGTATAACTGAACAAGGGTTTATTGGTAACAAGTAAAAGTAAACTACACACAGTCACAGAGTCACCAGACACTCTTTGGCTCAAGGTCCACTCTGCCCGGGTCCCCCCTCCCAGGGCCCTACACTTTTCTCCCATTGGTCGAGGTTCATGCGCTCCCACACGATAGGCCCTGAGCCGGTCACTTGTTCAGAATGTCCTTTTAAGGGGCCCCTTAAAAGGACCACACTACCACATACCTTCTCCTTTAAGTCGCTCAATAACATATTTACAGAACAGGTTATTTAGGAATCTATATACAATAAAACGGTTGAGAAGCACATGGGGAGCGAGCCCATATCAGTTCATCACATAGTCAATCTGTCAGGGGGATTTTCTGAGTTTCATAGACCACCTTAGTCCACCAACCTGCTCCTCCAACTCTGAGGTAGCAACCTTGCCATCCATGGAAGAGTCAGCCACTACACCAGGGATATTCCGTTCCGCAGCTCCCTCTTGGGTCGTCGATGGGTCCTCCCCAGAACTCCCAGATTCCCTGCCAACCTGACAGTTCCAACCTGTCACCAAGGATGGCACTGACCGGGCATGCCTCCTTCTCAATCCTGGGAAGCTATACTTACTTCTATGCCCCCAGAGAGATCCTCTTGACTGCTTCTTGTTTGGCCAACCCTGTTGTAAACCTTGCCGACGAATGAATATTTAGTTAGGGGTGGTCATGTGGCAGGGGGCTCATTATTAATATTTAAGTGAATGGAAATCTACCCAAATGAGGTCCACGCCCTTTGTAGGCATGAACCTCATGGCGTAGCTGGCAAGGGGCGGGGAAAATTGGGAAATGTGATCTTTCCTGATTCTTGCGGGGTTTTTCGCCCGTGTCGTCGATCCTGCACACAGCTAGTGTGTGCACAAAATCACCCTCAACACTTTGTGCTTGGTCTGCTTTTCCTATAGTAAACAAATGGCACAGTTTTTAGTGATAAGCCTGTTTGTATTCCGAGAATCCTTTGTTTCTCTACCTCACCTCAACTTGCACCTTCCAAGTGATAAGTGGCCTCCCTATTCTTCCTACCCAAACGCACCACCTCACACTTATCCATGTTGAATTTTTGCCCATTATTTTCCCATTCGACAAGGTTGTTAAACACTATTGCCATTCTGAACACCTCACCTAACCATATCTGCCCGTAGGAGAATGATCCCTGCTTCTCTAGTTTCATGTTTTGACATGGTTACCAAGTTGCAAGCCAGGCATCGGAGAGTAGTCACTTGAATGAACGTACTGCCGACACAGGGAGCTGTACCCCAGAATGAATAAATATGTTAAAATCTGCTAGGTCTGAAAACATTTTGATTGTACCAGATTGGCCGGTGGTTTCTCAATGAATATCAGCTATATTGCCCTCTAGGGAAAAATAAATCTGTTCCTAATGACTGGGTTGAATGCGCAATTCAAAATGAATTTTTAAAAAGCAGCAGTTCTGTCACAGGCTGAGCTTCACAAGTTAAGCACATGCTACACTTAACTGAGTGCTATGGCAACATTGTATAATAATGTACCGCTTTCAATTCTATCTCTCTGTTCATTTTCGAATATCGTCTCTCACACACAGACTCAGTGGCAATTAGGCCTGAAGGAATAAGTGAAATAAAGGACGTACCTTTTTCCACTTGCTTTATTCACAGATTGATTCAGGACTCGAAGGGAAAGAAATAGATGGTAGCAGCACTCGCGTGGCTCAAGAACGGTCAGCCATCAGCCAAGGTACCCACATTATTATGTCCCTGTGAGTCAGGCCTGTCCTTTAACAGAAGACCCAGAGAATGGACCTGGTGCCTGGGTTCTTCTGCTTTCCTGCAGCAGTACAATATTGCACTTATTGCCTGTGCAGTGATGTTGCAGCAGCAGTAGCAGCTGCTCTCTTCAATTCGACTGAGGAAGATTAAAAACCAGAATGCATTTGGATTGTCTTGTGTTTGTGCTGCGTGACTGAGCCATGGTTTCTGACTCTGCACTCTGTGACCCACAGGTGAAACTATTCCTATCTCGGTTCCGGCAACTCCACCAGTGTGATACTTTAATCACAATTTAGAATATGTTTGAGACGGCGTCTCGTCACCTCAGGAGAGAGGTGAGGAAACAGCTCAAAGAACATGACGAACATTAAAGTCCTTCCTGCGGAAATTTGCTGTTGTTCCCGGCTATTAAAGTGTGAGGAATACTTAAATGAATAGAACAATACAAGCAAAAAATGTGACAGTGAGCCCTAAAATGATTTTATTCCCATTTGTGAGAGTGGCCAGAGTGCTGGCTGACTAACTATTTAATCAAGGTGATTGGAAGGGCAGGTTTTGCGAACTTTATTTCTGCTCAGGCTCTTGGCTTGTTCCCCAGTAGTTGATTATGATTGCTGTGAGCAGAATTCCTCAAAGGCTGTCCCATTTCGCAGAGCTTCCATTGTCAAGTTGCTCTTAATTTCAAAGCTAATCTCAGCTTTGTGTTGATACAGCAGCAATTTTGCCAGCACATAAGCAGTTGTGCAAGGTAGGCTTCGAAATGGGCCAGTTCTGCTTATTGCAATCACTTTCAACCGAGAAACAAAAGTCTTTTTTTTCCTGCCATCTTTCTTTTTGTTAGTCCCTACCTCGTTTCGAGACCTGTTGATTGATTGAGAGGCGATGTGGTGACCTGTTGCCAGGTGCCTGCCACCATTGCTTATGAAGTTAAACAAGGGCAGTTCTGCACAACTATTCTGCTAATCTTTCTCTCACTGCCTGCGGGGTTTGGCGTGAGGGGAGAGCTGATGGAAAATCAATTAATCCCACTGGTCATGACCGACACTGGAACAAAGCTGCATTCAGATTTGAAGAAAGTCCTGCTGGATTGGCGAAATTCCTAGCGCCGGGTTTTAGCACAAGTGTGAGGAAATGAAAAATAAAACATTCAGGAATGAGGATCAATAATCTGAGGCAGTTGAACAGCAGAGTTACTCTGAGATCTATTCACATATAATTGTCATGTACACAGCAGTGCCTGAGAATTTAGCACGTGATGGGCAGCTGCTGGGTGAAAATGAATCTGTGATCAGTGGTCGAGCAGTGTCTTATGATCCCAGTCTGCTATGCCATTAAACCACCAGCAGAATGTACAATTACAACTGTTTTGATGTGCAATTTGTTATATAGTTGCTTTCTTAGCTGTTTCTTCTCATTCGCACATTCACACGCTATTGCAAAACATGCTGATCATTTGACTAATGGAATAATAATCTTTATTAGTGTCACAAGTAGGCTTACATTAACACTGCAATAAAGTTACTGTGAAAATCCCCTAGTTGCCACACTCCGGTGCCTGTTCGGGTACATTGAGGAAAAATTCAGAATGTCCAATTCACCTAACAAGCACGTCTTTCGGGTCTTCTGGGTGCAAAGCGGAGCACCCGGAGGAAACCCACGCAGGCACGGGGAGAACGCGCAGACTCCGCACGGACAGTGGCCCAAGCCGGGAATCGAGCCTGGGACCCTGGCACTGTGAAGCAACAGTGCTAACCACTGCGCTACCATGCTGCCCAGTGTCAATTTGGGATGTACTTTCTAAAACTCAAATGTGTGGTTATTTCAGCGACAACTTTGATAGATAGGGGACTCGTTCAATTTAATTTTGTGAAAGGATATCCATAAAATCTCAAAAAATGTAGGAAACCAAATTATCCATCCAATTTCAGCTGTGGCTCAACTGGCAGCACACTTGCCTTGGGAAGGCTGTATGTTCATAGTTCTGTTGCCAGGGACATAAGCGCAAACCCTAGATTATTAACACTCCTGTGCTGTGTTGCTGGAGTCCTGCACTGGTGGAGGTGCCGTCCTTTGGATGTGTGGTTAAACCAAAGCCCCCTCTGCCCTCTCTGGTGGATATACAAATAAAACTCATGGCACTGTTACAAAGAATATCATGGGAGTTGTCCGCGGTGTCTTGCCCAATGTTTGTCCTTCAGTTAACACATAAAAACAGATGATTTGGTCATTATCACATTGCTGATGTGGACATTGCTAAGGACAAACATTGGGTGAGATTTTCTGGACCCTTGTCATGGCCACTGGTGGGATATTCCAGTCCAGCCGATGTTTACAGTTTTTGCGTGGCTCATCCGTCCCGCCTCCCGGGGACCCGCCACAGCGGGGGGGGGGAGTTGTGTTCGGTGGGCCGGAAGATCCCGCCAGTGGGAAGAACTGTAAAATCCCACCCATTGTTTACCTTGTTTCCTACATTACATCAGTGCCACATCAGCCTAGTTCAAAAATACATAATTAGCTGTCAGGTGGTTTGAGAAGCCCTGAGGTCATGAAAGGCGCTCTAGAAATGCAAATTATTTCTTATTTTAACATTGTGCAAGGATTATGATTCGCACCTAAAAATATTGAGACTCTCAATAAAGTGCTGTATTGATATCTGCAAAACCATGAAGTGACAGCAACTTAATTCCAAACTTTACCAGTTGCAATGGAATTCTAAATAAGCTTCTGCAATGTCTTCCCCTTTCAAGAAAAACATCCTTTTAACTGATGAAGACTGTCCCATTTCTGACAATCAACTTATTGTTTTTGAATAAAGCTTTATTTTAAAAGGGAAAACTACCACATATCCATACATCCACAGGTGTCTTTTTGAATGACTTCTGAAAGCCAGAATATGTGTCTGTTACTGCTCCCTGTTTGTATGAGCAAATGAAAAAGGAAATGTAAAAGCAACAATAGAATGACCCCAAATTAAATGAACCGTCCATCCAGAGCGCATGTTCTGATTGCATAAAATCTCAGGAACAAACACTAGAATTTCTTCGTTAAGATTTTGAGAAACAAGCGAAGGAGAGCCATTGTCTCGTCTCTCCCACAAAAACTGTAAGAATGTAAAAATGGCAAGAAAAGATTAATTCTGATTTGAAATGCTTTGTGTCAAGAGAGGTAGGTGGCTATATTCAATGGCCTTGGTGCTGCATTCATTTAGACAATGTGTCAATCTGCCCTGAATAGCAATTTATTTTATAATTTAGAATTGAAGGCAGAGAACTGCGTGAAAGACAGAGCCATTTATGAGCTTGTCACATTGACTAGTTGTCATCAACCATCATTGTTAGGATTGCGTTTTCATATAAAAAAACTAATTACCCTCTATCATATACAAAAGCTCTCACAATAATTTGAACACAACTGCATCCTTTGTAATATTTCCTTGCTGTCATTTGGTAAACGACAAGCTACACTATCAACACTGGCTCCTAATCACCAGAGGAACTAGCAACAGCTTCAGTTCAGCCCCACTGACTGACATCTCTGAATGTATTGAAGGAGACTTTAGAACAATATTGTGGTGTGATACATCGCCTTATGAATGTAATGCTGAGACAATCAGTCTAGGATTCTGTTATATAAGTGTTACAATGGAGCTATTTGTGCAATTAAGCCCAAGTTGCCAAATAATGTTAATTTAGGGAAGGAAGGTCTTAGTACTGATTCTTAGCATTGCTACGCAATGAATACAGAATATATAACATGCAAACATGCCAAACTAGAAAAGTATAAATCCCTTTTTCAAAACATGCCAGACATAAAAGCATAAGAAATGGGAGCAGGAATAGTCACATGGCCCCTTGAGCCTGCTCTGCGATTAAACAAGATCACGGTTGATCTTCTACATCAGCGCCATTTTCCCGCACAAACCCCATGCACCTTATCACCTCCAAAACATTGCGAGCTCCAAAACAATCCCCAACATTGGCTCCATGCCACATTGAAGTCAGGGAATTACACTGAAACTGCAGTACGCCATTCTTATACTTGTTCTTATTACAATCGAAGCTGCAAGCAAACTCAACATTCCATTACTCACTACCAGAAAGAAACTTGAAGTATATGAAAGGACGTTTTGCAGGTGTTCTGGATGTAGAAATTACTAAAGCAGATGTGAATGCTGGATACACGAGGGTTATTTCCAGGATGTTTAGATGTGTTCTCGCCCAGTTTACAATTTTGTTTTTTGACATTTCTATTTGGTATTATCCCCCAGCATTTAGGGTTGTACTACAGTCTGTCTATCAAGCCAAAATAAACTGGGAAGATTACAGATATTTCACATGCAAAATACAAGCAGTTGTATGGCCTTCAATGGAAATTGACAGGTGCTAGTCTGTTTCACTAGGAAAATAGCTCGAGTGGCACAAAATTTGGATCTGTCGTGCTGTTCTGTAGGTGTTGAATGACCTTAAAGACATGCATGGTTCTTACGCACACTTCTAGTGAATATTGGTCTGGATTCCTTTTTGGTCAGGGGGTTAGCACACTCAGTGTGCCTGGTGCTGAAGGACATGTTCTTGATTCCGAGGAATTTGCACAACCACTTATTTCTGGACATGAATGCAGTAAAGAGTGTTTCCTTTGGACTTCAGAATTTTAAGATCATGGAGAGTCAACACTGAGTTGTATCAAATAAACTTAGGTTTATTTACACAGCTCCCATTAACTCTCAACCGGATCTAAACAGGGCGATGGCGAACTGGCCGACCTTATATGCAACATAAATTGAGTTTCCTCCGGCCCACTTAATCGGGGATCTCATACTCCTCAAGGGACACGGGGAAGACAATCATTCCCACCCCTTTAGTCCCAGGTGGGTTATGAGAGTTGTGGACTTGTGGAATTCTCTACCACAGAAAGGTGTTGGGGCCAATTCAGTGGATATGTTCAAGAGGGAGCTGGACGTGGTTCTTGCAGCTAAAGGGATCAAGGGACATGGAGAGAAAGCGGGAGTGGGATACTAAATTTGCATGATCAGCCATGATCATATTGAATGGTGGAGCAGGCTCGAAGGGACGAATGGCCTACTCCTGCACCTATTTTCTATGTTTCTATGTTTCTAAGCATGACGGAAAAATGAGCAGATGCAATGCAGAGATGGACAAACTGCTGGAAGTGGAAGTAGGGAGAAGGGGGAAAATGGCTCTCAGCCTGAGGCCATAAGTACCAAGTGCATGCATGGAGAAATTCTGATACCTGAATCTCAATGTGAGATTTCTGTGCTTCAGTGAGAATGTTTGCATGTCTCCGGCGGGTGAACGCCTCCACCTCGTGCATGAGGTTGGGGCAGATACAGCTGAAGGTGGTATATTGAACACACCTCACAAATGCGAGGATGAGCTGGCTCTTTGAGGGGGTAGAAGATGTGTGTGAACATTGCAGGGGGGCCCCTGCAACCCACATTCATATGTTTTGATTCTGCTCAAGGCTGGAGGATTACTGGAAGGAGGTTTTAAGGGTAATCTCTACAGTGGTGCACGTAAAACTGGACTCGGGTTCTCGAGGCCATGGGTGGGATTCTCCGACCCGGCGACAGGTTGGAGAATTGCCCGGGGGGGGGGCGGGGGACGCGAATCACACGACAGCGCTCCGATACCAGTCCATTGATTCTCTGGCGACCGGCGAATTGGCGCCGGCGGTGTGGGAGCGGCGCCGGTCGGGAGCCGCTCAATGTGGCCTTCCCAGAAATTCTCCCTGTGCGATGAGCCGAGTGCCTGACGAGTCTCGCCGGCGCCGTTCTCGTATGGTCCTTCCTGGCGGGACCTCGGCGTTCATGTTGCAGGGGCAGCCTGGTGGAGGGGAGGGGGGATCTGACTCCGGGGGGCCCTCCACGGTAGCCTGGTCCGCGTTCGGGGCTTACCGTTCGGCGGGCGGGTTTATCCGATTGGGGACCTATGTTCCTTTGCGCCGGACCCCTGTAGCTCTCCGCCATGTTCCGTTGGGGCCGGCGCGGAAAAGGAAGCCCACGCGCATGCATGGCCCTGCGCTGTTCATGGCCGCATGCACAAACTCACGCCGGCCGTGGCGCGCATGCGTGGACCCATGGCACCCGTTTCAGCAGCTGGAGCAGCGTGAGGCTCTCCAGTGCCGTGCTGGTCCCGTGTGCAGCATAGGATCGCTTATCCTAGGTGCCTGTTGACGCCGTCGTAAAACTCTCCGGCGTTTACGACAGTGTCAATACTTAGCCCCAGGATCAGAGAATCCTGCCCCTTATTCGGAGTGTCAGACCGGCCGGCGGTGGAAAGGAATGCAGAGGCAGATGTTATAGCCTTTAGTTCATTGATCGCCCGAATGCGGATCCTGTTGGGATGGAGATCAACCTCTCCACCCTGTGCCCTGACGTGGAGAGAGGACTTGCTGGAATTCTTGACTCTTGAGAAGGTCAAATTTGAGCTGAGGGGAAGGATGGAGGAGTTCTACAATTCATGAGCGTTATTCATTATGCACTTTCGAGAATTGGATTACATTGAACATTAGGGAGGGGGCGGGGTTGGGAGGGTTGGGGGGAAGGGGATGGACTGTATGTGTTAATGGTGACTATGGGTGATTCCTGATTCCTTTTTGTCATTTGTCTATGTGAACATGCGGGTTAATGTTTGGCGGTTTGGTGGGAGGATGGGATTGTTGTTACTGATATGGGGATTGACATTACATTCGTTACTGATTATTGTTTATTGTTGGTGGGTGTAAATTTGGGAGAAAATGTGAAAAAGGAGGATGTTATAACCTGCCTGCTTACCACTGGCTGGGGACTAATGTCAATCCCACAATCCTTAGGGAGTATGAGCTTCCCCAATGAGGGGGGCGGAGATTCCCTGCATAAATAAAGCTGGCCAGTATGGAACCAGCCAGAGAGGAGTGAGCAGCAAGGGAGTTACTGGTGCTGTTGTGTATATATATATATATATTATTGTAAATTAATGTTATTTCTTTCTGTTCTACAAACTCATGCTGGATTCTTTGTGGCCCTCACAAAAGAGGAGAATAAAAATATTTAAAAAGAAGAATGTTTGCATGGAAATCTGCCAGTCACAGCAGCCACAACTGCAGCCTCAGAGCAAGGCGAGGACTGCATTGCCAGTAGCTGTGAAGGTGACTGTGGCCAAGATCTCTCGCCATTTGGTTTCTCCCAAGCTGGAGCTGGAGATATTTGCAACATCTTGCAGTTTACTGTCCACTGATGCTCTCTATTCAGAGAGCTGAATGCATTTCATTCTCGTGTGTCAGAGAGAAGCAGGTATAGTGAGCATGCAGCGTTGTGATGATCCCCATGGCAAGTTCCATGAACAGCTTTGTGCATGCCCCATGTCAATTTTGAGATGTACCGCAGCTGAAAACAATTCCACTCCCTCAAAGTCCAGCTAACCATGAGTCCTGCTGGTCAAAACCCAGTGTCCTGGCAGCAGCCACAATGCCTTCCTTTTGCATCAATCTACTGCCCATCTGAATGAACGGACATCGCACAACAATCACCAGGCAGGAATGTTCCCTTCCAGTTGGGGAACACTTCAGCAGTCAAGGGCATTCAGCCTCTGATCTCCGGGTAAGCGTTCTCCAAGGCGGCCTTCAGGACCCGCGACAACACAGAATCGCCAAGCAGAAACTTATAGCCAAGTTCCGCACACATGAGTGCGGCCTCAACCGGGACCTGGGATTCATGTCACATTACATTCATCCCCCACCATCTGGCCTGCGAAATCCTACCAACTGTCCTGGCTTGATACAATTCACACCTCTTTAACCTGGGGTTACCCCATCTCTGGATCTGTAAAGATTTAATCACCTGCTAATGCTCGCATTCCTAGCATTGTTTGGCATCTTTGAATTTGTCTATATATGTGTTTCTGGAACAGACCTCTTCATTCACCTGAGGAAGGAGCAGCGCTCCGAAAGCTAGTGACATCGAAACAAACCTGTTGGACTTTAACCTGGTGTTGTAAGACTTCGTACTGTGCTCACCCCAGTCCAACGCCGGCATCTCCACATCATCTGTATTCAAGCAAAGGTTTTTCATAGGATTTCTACTGAGTGACAAGACCTATTTTTTGCCAGCATGATGCATGACTCCAGTGGGTATCATGGGCATCATGCATACCATATAAGCCATGCTACCACATGGAATGTGATTCTGCAGACCATTGGCATGGTGAAACAATTATTCTGTTGCCTGGTCTGTACTGGAAAGCCCTGTAGGACTCGGTAGAGCAGGTACCAACATAAGAACTTAAGAAATGGGAGCAGCAGAACAACATACGGTCCATTGAGCCTGCTCTGCCATTCAGTTAGATCACTGTCGATCTTCGGCCTGAACTCCGCTTTCCTAACTGATCTCCATGTCCCTTAATTCCTGGAGAGATCAAAGATCTGTCTATCTCGGTCTTAACCATATTTAAGAATTGAGCAGCATTCACAACCCTCTGAGGTGGAGAATTTCAAAGGTTCCCAACCCTTTGAGTGAAGAATTTCTCCCTCTCTCTGTCCTACATGATCAGCCCATTGTCCTGAGACTGTGTCTCCATGTTCCCGGTTCCCCAGGCAGAAGAAACAAGCTCTCACTGCCCAGGACCTTCAGATTGAGATTGGTCTGCTGCATGCTCCACAACCTCACCATCATTAGGGTGCAGTGCCTGTCACCAGCCAAATGGCCAGTGAGCTGGAAGAGGTAGAGGAAGATGAAGAGGAAGGGAAGAGCCATCCTCTTTCTGCCTGTCCTGTCTGTAGTCAACTCATCCGACATCGTACCAGTTACTGCAACCCTAATTGCTCACTCACCACCAGCTTCTCACCTTAACTTCCCTCTGTTACTGACCATTACAGTTTCTGCTTGACTACAGTGCAAACATAAAAGCCAACACAAAATAAACATTGAAACCAAATTGATGAATGGACTCATCCCATATTGCGTGTAAGCATTAACTGGGGGGCAGGTTTCGCTCAGTGGGCTACACAGTTGGTTTGTGATGAGAGCGAGGGTTCAATTCCTGTATCGGCTGAGGTTATTCATGAAGGTCCTGCCTTCTCAATCTTGCCCATCACCTGAGGTATGGTGATGCTCAGGTTAAACCACCCACCTGTAAGCTCTCCTCCTCAAAGGGGAAAGCAGCCAATGGTCATCTGGGACTATGATGACTTTACCTCACCTAAACGTTAACTTAACACTTTTGCAAATACTCTTAGTGTGTGACTTCCATCTGCCTTTTCCTGTCCTCATGCTCCTCACAGAATTATCCCAGTGGTTGCAACTTGACAGATGGGAGACTGCTGACATTCAGTGGGGGTGATCATGGATGGCTTTAGAGGAGAACTCTGGCCCTGTGGACCTTGGACTGTGCCACTTCAGCACGGGTGATAGTCGTCTGGGCTGGCAGGCTGACAGATAATTAACAGCAAAAGAACGAGAAGAATGGTGGTGATGGGAGAATGAATGCTGCCATCCTGGGAAGGGACAGCACGTTTGCGCTCCATGGAGCCACTACCACTCCTCGGAGACAGTGGCTCAGCAACATATGTAATGTGCTGGAGGACAGGTTACTGGGTGGAGCAGTGATGGCAGGCACTATCTCCTCCATGGAGGCTAGGACATGCGGGTGTGCCTAGCTCCTGCCAGTTAGGGGCTGCTGTCTCTGGTCATGCATCATCTTGTACTGTAAGAGTGAGGGAAGTGTATCAGTGAGTGTGGTGTAATATGTTTGGTTGACGGCTGCCATGGTTGAATAGCTGGTGCATGCTATGTGATGGGGTGTGAGGCCTGCAGCAGTGCTTAAGTAGGGTCAGGTAAAGGGTATGAATGTTAGATATGAGTTCTGTTAATAGAGATTGCTGAAGCTAGTGGTGCAGTTGGTGGAATGTGACATTTGACATTGTAATCACAGACCTGCACCAATAATGTGAGGTGCCAGAATTACTATAGTACTGCCCCCAGGTTATTGGAAATGCACTCCCGGCATTGACCACCATGGCTATCTGCTCCTACTGCCTTTTGAAAGCTTGCTTGGAGAGTCTCTGCCTCTTGTGGATAGAATTAACACATCTCTCCTTCTTGGCAACGCAACCAAGATCTCCAGTGCAGTGTTGTAAAATCTTGAAGCCTGCTCTTGGTACCATTATGATAATTGGTTCATGTCAGAATGAGTTCAACATCTTCAACCACTTGCTCCAGCCCAATAGCCCTCAGCTTTACGAGGTGCAGGCTGGCTTTAAATACTGCAGGCTAGCTACGGGCTTGGGCCCCCTGCTGAGGGGTGCGGCACTCAACAGCAAGGTTATTGCTGACTACACACTACGTTAATTTGCAGGCAGGACAAAGTTTGCATGCTGCCTGCATCAGGAGCGAGTAGTCTTGTGTTAATCCAGCATCGGAATCCCAGCCCCGATGTCTGGGGGTACTATTTAATTTAACCCCTCAGATATATCTCATGTCACAATGTGAACTGAAATCTTAAACAACACATGTCTATACTGAACCCAGCCAGTAGTACAGTCTACCTTCACAGCATTAAGCTCACCTGCCCTGTAGATTTCCCATGGCAGCCTCAAGTTTCGCAGGTAATTACTGAGATTGAGCGTATAGCTCATATACTGTGGCAGCCATTTTCAGGAGTGCTGAAAGGACCATAAACTGCACAGAGAGAGCGATGAAGGACTCCACAGAGAGAGCGCTGACGGATGCCACAGAGAGAGCGATGAAAGACACCACAGAGAAAGGGACACAAGCCTCCACAAAGAGAGCGACCCCATCCTCCACAGACAGCTCGGTGACAGACTCAAAAAATGGAAGGAAGCAAACACTCAAAAGCGAACGCCATGCATGAACAAGACTATGAAAGACTACCAGGCTCACGTGAACAACAAAAAGACGGTGACAGTGTACCCAGCTTATTTGAGCCACCAGAAGAAGACTATGAAAGTTTACCCAGCTCATTTAACCAACAAGAAGACACTGAATGTCTACCCACTGTATGTGAGACAAGTGATGAAGAAATCACAATTCCCATACAGGATGTGCAGGATCACAGCGAGACTGACAGATCTCAGCTCATCTGCACAGAAGCACTCAACAATCAGAGGAGGGCTACTCATGAGTCCAAAGAGACCAAGTCAATTGAAATCTTGAAGATTTTGACTCCAGAAGAGAAGCACCAAGACCCACAAGAGAATAAAATCATGAAGATTTTAACTCCAGAAGAGGAGCACCAAGAAACCAAAGGTGATTCAAATGAACCAGAAATAACTCCAGAAGAGGAGCACAAAGAAATCAATGATGATTCAAGTGAACCAGAAATTACTCGAGAAGAGGAGTACCAAGGAAGCAAAGAAGAGGAATCAAATCCACCATAAATGACTGATGTCACCAACATCAATGCAACATCAGATCATTTTCCCAATTCTTAAGAAGAAATACTCAATGTAACAGATACCTCAACGGACACTGACACCAATAACTGTGACAATGACTCAAATCATCCACACAGAACACTCATTGAGCGCAACAAGAACAGCAAGAACAAGCAACGCAAGATGCACAGCAGAAACTAGAACAATAACAGCAACAACAAAAACAACATGCAGTGCAACAAGAACAACAAAGGCAACAAGACGCATAACAGAAACAACAAGCACAACAAGAAAAACGACAAGAACAGCAACAAAAACAACACAAACAGAAACAACAAGAAAAACACCAAGAACAAAAACAACAAAAACAGAAACAACAAGCAGGACAAAAACAACAACAAGAATGACAACGAAAACAAGAAACACAGAAACAACAGAAACAACATGGTACAACTCTGCATATGAAGGACAATGCCACAGCACACTGCAAAACAATGACAAGACTACAAACGTGCCAAGGCATGACAACGAAGCCCACAAATTCACATCTGCTCCAGAACAAGCAAGCATGCCAGCTTTCAACGAAGATGACTAGACCAATACCGCAAGCATAGGAAAAAGTCCAGGTCAGACAACAAAGATGACATACAGAATCTATACCACAAACACAAGAAAAAGTCCAGGTCAGACAACAAAGATGTAACACAGAATCGCTACCGCAAGCATAGAAGAAAAAAGCATAAATCAGCCAACAAAGTGATTCGATCATTCAAATACCTCATTGATGACTTCTTGGTTACTTAAACACAGGAACACTGATGACGTTCACAAAGAAATAACAACATCAACATCACCACTTCAACAACAGAAGAAGAAAGCAACTCGACCGAACAAACTCATAAAGTATGGACTCACAATTTTTTTAAAATTAAGATTGGACTCATAATATTAATTGGCTTTGTATAATCATCAAGATCATCACAACTTTTACATTACATCATTTGTCTACCTATTTCACTCAAGCGAAAAAACCTAAGAGGCTAAATGTATTAACATTTGACGGACTAACTCATTGATTTTATGTAATACATTTGCAAACTGCATCCATTATAGAACATAAAACATTACATTACAGCGCAGTACAGGCCCTTCGGCCCTCGATGTTGCGCCGACCTGTGAAACCACTGTAAAGGCCATCTACACTATTTCCTTGTCGTCCATATGTCTATCCAATGACCATTTAGAATCATAGAATCATAGAAGTTTACAGCATGGAAACAGGCCCTTCGGCCCAACCAGTCCATGCCGCCCAGTTTTTACCATTAAGCTAGTCCCAGTTGCCCGCACTTGGCCCATAACCCTCTATACCCATCTTACCCATGTAACTATCTAAATGTTTTTTAAAAGACACAATTGTACCCGCCTCTACTACTACCTCTGGCAGCCCATTCCAGACACTCACTACCCTCTGAGTGAAGAAATTGCCCCTCTGGGCCCTTCTGAATCTCTCCCCTCTCACCTTAAACCTATGCCCTCTAGTTTTAGACTCTCCTACCTTTAGGAAAAGATGTTGACTATCTACCTTATCTATGCCCCTCATTATTTTATAGACCTCTATAAGATCACCCCTAAGCCTCCTACGCTCCAAGGAAAAAAGTCCCAGTCTATCCAGCCTCTCCTTATAACTCAAACCATCAAGTCCCGGCAACATCCTAGTAAATCTTTTCTGCACTCTTTCCAGTTTAATAATATCCTTCCTATAATAGGGTGACCAGAACTGCACACAGTATTCCAAGTGTGGCCGTACCAATGTCTTGTACAACTTCAACAAGACGTCCCAACTCCTGTATTCAATGTTCTGACCAATGAAACCAAGCATGCCGAATGCCTTCTTCACCACCCTGTCCACCTGCGACTCCACCTTCAAGGAGCTATGAACCTGTACTCCTAGATCTCTTTGTTCTATAACTCTCCCCAACGCCATACCATTAACTGAGTAGGTCCTGGCCTGATTCAATCTGCCAAAATGCATCACCTCACATTTATCTAAATTAAACTCCATCTGCCATTCGTCGGCCCACTGGCCTAATTGATCAAGATCCCGTTGCAATCCTAGATAACCTTCTTCACTATCCACTGTGCCACCAATCTTGGTGTCATCTGCAAACTTACTAACCATGCCTCCTAAATTCTCATCCAAATCATTAATATAAATCACAAACAACAGTGGACCCAGCACCGATCCCTGAGGCACACCACTGGTTACAGGCCTCCAGTTTGAAAAACAACCCTCTACAACCACCCTCTGCCTTCTGTCGTCCAGCCAATTTTGAATCCAATTGGCAACCTCACCCTGGATCCCGTGAGCTTTAACCTTCTGCAACAACCTACCATGCGGTACCTTGTCAAAGGCTTTGCTAAAGTCCATGTAGACAACGTCTACTGCACTGCCCTCATCTACCTTCTTGGTCACCCCCTCAAAAAACTCAATCAAATTTGTGAGACATGATTTTCCACGCACAAAGCCATGCTGACTGCCCCGAATCAGTCCTTGCCTCTCTAAATGCTTGTAGATCCTGTCTCTCAGAATACCTTCTAGCAACTTACCTACTACAGACGTTAGGCTCACCAGTCTGTAGTTCCCAGGCTTTTCCCTGCTGCCCTTCTTAAACAAGGGCACAACATTCGCCACTCTCCAATCTTCAGGCACCTCACCTGTGGCTGCCGATGATTCAAATATCTCTGTTAGGGGACCCGCAATTTCCTCCCTAGCCTCCCTCAACATCCTGGGATACATTTCATCAGGTCCCGGGGATTTATCTACCTTGCTGCGCTTTAAGACTTCCAGCACCTCCTCCTCTGTAATATGCACACTTCTCAAGACATCACTATTTATTTCCCTTAGTTTCCTAACATCCATGCCTTTCTCCACCGTGAATACCGATGAGAAATATTCATTCAGGATCTCACCCAACTCTTATGGCTCTGCACATAGATGCCCTTGTCGATCCTTAAGAGGCCCTACTCTGTCCCTAGTTACTCTTTTCCCCTTTATGTATTTGTAGAATCTCTTTGGATTCTCCCTTGCATTATTTGCCAAAGCAATTTCATGTCCCCTTTTTGCCCTCCTGATTTCCCTCTTAACTCTATTTCGACAATCTCTATACTCTTCAAGGGATCCACTTGATCCCAGTTGCTTATGTACGTCATATGCCTACTTCTTCTTTTTAACCAGAGTCTCAATATCTCGAGTCATCCAGGGTTCCCTACTTCTACCAGCCTTACCCTTCACTCTAAAGGGAATGTGCTTACCCTGCACCCTGGTTAACACATTTTTAAAAGCCTCCCATTTACCAGCCGTCCCTTTGCCTGCCAACAGTCTTCCCCAATCTACCTCTGCAAGTTCCTGTCTGATACCATCAAAATTGGCCTTGCCCCAATTAAGAATTTTAACTCTTGGGCCAGACCTATCATTCTCCATAACTATCTTAAAACTAATGGAGTTATGGTCACTTGTCCCAAAGTGATCTCTCACTAGCACTTCTGTCACTTGCCCTTCCTTGTTTCCCAAGACGAGGTCAAGTTTTGCCCCCTCTCTAGTCGGTCCATCCACATACTGAATGAGAAATTCCTCCTGAATACACTCAACAAATTTCCCTCCATCCAAGCCCCTAATGCTATGGCTGTCCCAGTCAATGTTGGGAAAGTTAAAGTCCCCTACTACCACCCTATTATTCTTGCAGCTATCTGTAATCTCCTTACATATTTGCTCCTCAATTTCCCGCTGACTATTTGGGGGCCTGTAGTACAGTCCTACCAAGGTGATCTCTCCCTTCTTATTTTTCAGTTCCACCCATATAGACTCAGTGGGCGAACCCTCGGATATATCCCCTCTAAGTACTGCCGTGATGTTCTCCCTAATCAAAAACACCACTCCCCCTCCTCTCTTACCTCCTGTTCTATCCTTTCTATAGCATCTGTACCCCGGAACATTGAGCTGCCAGTCCTGCCCCTCCCTTAGCCATGTTTCAGTCATAGCTATAATATCCCAGTCCCATGTGCCCGTCCATGCCCTGAGTTCATCCGCTTTGCCCGTCAGGCCCCTTGCATTGAAATAAATGCAGTTTAATGTAGACCATCCTTGCTCTCTGCCCTGCTTTCTCAGGTCATGCTTTACACACTCTCCCTTCCTGCCTTTTGTTTCTGTCCCCACTGACTTCCTACATCGGTTCCCATCCCCCTGCCACATTAGTTTAAACCCTCCCCAACTGCACTAGCAAACACACCCCCGAGAACATTGGTTCCGGTCCCACCCAGATGCAGACCGTCCAATTTGTACAGGTCCCACCTCCCCCAGAACCGGTCCCAATATCCCAGGAATTTGAAACCCTCCCTCTTGCACCATCTCTCAAGCCACGTATTCATCCTAGCTATCCTGTCATTCCTACTCTGACTATCACGTGGCACTGGTAGAAATCCTGAGATTACTACCTTTGAGGTCCTACTTTTTAGTTTAACTCCTAACTCCCTAAATTCAGCTTGTAGGACCTCATCCCAATTTTTACCTATATCGTTGGTGCCTATATGCACCACGACAGCTGGCTGTTCACCCTCCCCCTCCAGAATGCCCTGCAGCCGCTCCGAGACATCCTTGACCCTTGCACCAGGGAGGCAACATACCAACCTGGATTCTCGTTTGCGTCCACAGAAACGCCTGTCTATTCCCCTTACAATTGAATCTCCTATCGCTATAGCTCTTCCACTCTTTTTCCCGCCCTTCTGTGCAGCAGAGCCAGCCACGGTGCCGTGAACCTGGCTGCTGCCACCTTCCCCTGGTGAGCCATCTCCCCCAACAGTTTCCAAAACGGTAAATCTGTTTTGGAGGGAGATGACCGTAGGGGATCCCTGCACTGCCTTCCTACTCTTCCTCTGTCTGTTGGTCACCCATTCCCTATCTGCCTCAGTAATTTTAATCTGCGGTGTGACCAACTCACTGAATGTGCTATCCACAACTTCCTCAGCATCGCGGATGCTTCAAAGTGAGTCCATCCGCAGCTCCAGAGCCATCAAGCGGTCTAACAGGAGCTGCAGTTGGACACACTTCTTGCAGATGAAGGAGTCAGGGACACCAGAAGGGTCCCTGACTTGCCACATCTCACAAGAGGAGCATGACACGGGTCTGAGCTCTCCTGCCCTTAGTGTTGGCGAGGGCATTTGAATGCCCTTAGTGTTGGCGAGTCCACTACTGTTCCAGGCAGGGCATTCCATGACATTATTACTGTTTGCTCAATTTTCTTTACAACATACAGTAAATATGTACCATGAAAAAAGGGGGATGTAGTGATCTCTATATGTGCATATGTATAAGGGGTTAATGTGTAATCAGTAGCACCACATGATCACTAGAGGGCCGGACCAACAGGGGTATAAAAGGCAACCACATTGGGTTTCTCTCTCTCTCTTGGGTGCACTGTGACCAAGGCAATAGCAGACTAGTTCAGATGGCTAGCGGAGTTTCGCATAGTTACCGTAGTTAGATCTTGTTAACCTTATCACCAGTATCAAAGTTAAAGTAAAGAACTCACACAATTATTGTTATAGATACTCAATAAACCTTTTGTTACTACTGGACGAGTTTGAGTCCTCTTCATCGAGATTCAGAAGACCTCATCACTAACCAAGGTTTGAGTAGCACATGTTACCTACCACACAGGTAACAAAACAGTACCCTTTCCATTTTCCTGACACTTCAATGCTGCTCCTTTGACCCTCCCCCCAACCTTTAGAACCCCCATCACCCTCTGCTAATTTTGAAGCACTCCTCTTCAAGGGGATGTTGCAAGCCCACTTCAAACCAACCTGCGAGATCTCCCAACCTCCCAAATGGTAAGATGGCCAAAGCAGTGTAATTAGGACTCATCACCTGTATTTAAATGAGCTCAATTTAACATTAGAGCACATATTATGAACTACAATTCTTCTCTGGGATCAGAAATCCTGAAAATGGTGAATATTTTTAACTGTTATTGATATGTTAAAAACTATGATTTTTTTGGGCCACTTAACACCAGACACTGCAATTCATGAATGTGCTTTGGGATGATTTTGGGAGATGTGATCAATGGTAACACGTAGCTGGCAGTCGGTGCTTCCTTCTGCAAACAGTAGTATGTGATGTCTCTTTACGGACATTGGGCGGAATCCTGTGGCCGTGCCAGCAGCAGGAAGCAATGCCGGTGGAGGGACCTAATTTGGCATGAGGCCAAAAATCAAATTCTCGGACTTTAAAGGCGGTTTAAAGGCGGGTCAAGCTTCACGCCTGTGGAAATCACTCCCACGTGCATGCACAACACTGAACATAGGCACCAGAATATTCTGGGCAATGTTTATAACTACAGCCATATTGGGCTGGATTCCCCATTTGGGAGATTATGGGTGGGATTCTCCGTCCCGCCACACCAGATTTCTGGATTCTCTGTTTCGCCAGCTGGTCATTGGGGTTACCCATTGTGGGGCAGCCCCCGGCCATCGGGTAAACCCTGGGCTGCTGGCCAAACGGAGAATCCTGACAGCAGGGAATTCAGCACTATGTTCTCACGCTGGAGATGAATCGCCTCTGATTTGCACTCGTGCTGGGAATCACGCCCAGAGGTGATTTACTATCCCTTGCCATCCAAATTTATGCATGGCGGGGATTGCAGCTAATGGATCTGTTGGAACTAGATGCAGGTCACAGATGCTCTCCTTCAAGGAATGGACACATGGAGCTGCAATGTAAGTATTATAGCAGCAATTCCTCTCACTGCCCCTGTCTGCACTGCTTTCTAGCTTCCAGACAGGTGTCTCTTTTCATATGGTAAGGGGGAGTCCTTTTAGGCA
Organism: Scyliorhinus torazame; assembly: GCF_047496885.1. Classification (NCBI taxonomy): domain Eukaryota; kingdom Metazoa; phylum Chordata; class Chondrichthyes; order Carcharhiniformes; family Scyliorhinidae; genus Scyliorhinus; species Scyliorhinus torazame. The sequence continues at coordinate 190,874,320 of NC_092718.1, read as the reverse complement.
GGGGGTCCCTGGGGCAGGGTCTCCCTATCAGAGTGGTCCCTGTGGGTGATTCCCCTATTCACAGAGATCCCAGGGGGGATTTGGTAGAGGAGGCATGGGTGGGTAGTGCATTGTTGGTGGGGGTGGTCTTTCGATGGGCTGAGATGATCTCTCCCAGTGGTAGACCTCACAGTGGGCCAAGGGGGCAACAGTGAACCGCTCCCAAGTGATTCCCGGATGTGGGACCAGAGGACCATACAAGACCGGAGCATAAGGTGCCGGGCCTGCTAAATATCTGCAAATTGGCCTTTGCGGGTTATCTGGTGGGAGTTTCTGTTAACGGGCTCTCTGGTCTCTGGGGTCTCTGGTGGGCGGCTCTGATGGGGGATCTGGTGGAGGTGGGTTATTTGCATTGTGGGGAGGAGGGGCCTTCCAATGGACTTTGGGAGCATCTAACTTAAAGACCTCCCCCCACTATGCACACCACGAGATCCATCACGCCAGGGCTATGCTGATAAATGCCTGCACCGACCCACACCGGTGTGATTGCTGGCCCAGAGGACTGGAGAATCATGGACGCATGGAAAATCGGATGCCCAGCCTGTTAATAGGATGCAAAGGGTCAATTTGACCTAATGGCGACCTCCTGCTGGTGTAGGGTGCGAATTTTGATACTGCCGCCAGAGTGCGACTAGAGCTTTCGGAACGGGTGCTAATCCCATTTTTTTGATGAGGATGGATTCTCCACCTGACCGTGGATCTCTCCGCTGGCATCGGGGATCGGAGTTTGACACTGTGCCAATTTGTGCCAGGGAGCACTGCCAGGGAACTGCCTTGGAATGTCCCCCCCCCCCAGCCCCCCACATCCCCAGGAGCTATATTTATGTCTGCGTCTCAGGAAGGATACTCTCGACTGCCTTATGTCTGGCCAAACCTGTTGAGAACCTTGTTGATGTGAAGTCATATTGACGAGGTATGAATATTTATTGAGGGGCCTGCTAATAATATTTAATTTAATTTAAATCTATTGAAACGAGTGCTGTCACTGGCGAAAGATGGGGAAAATCAAGACACGCGATCCCTCCGACAAGAATCATGTTTCCCAGTTCTCTTGGGATTTTACACCTGTGGTAGTCAGTATTAGAGGTATTACGGTACCCTGTAATGCTGTAAGACCATTGGTGTAGGAGGTACTGTTTTCATTGGTTAAGCCTGCCTGCTGGTTCCGCCCAGTAAGGCGGAGTATAAGAGCCTGTGTCTCCCCAGCAGCTGCCTTCTGTACCTGCGCTGCTGGGGGAAACATCTAGTCCAATAAAGCCTTCAATTGTCTCCAATCTCGCTTCTGGAGTTATTGATCGAGCATCAATTTATTACACTAGATTGTAAAGAATGGAGCTCCGAATCAAGCCGGAGTGTCTGCAACTCAGCCCCCACGCGGCAAACTCAGCGGCAACCTTCAAGCACTGGCTAGCGTGTTTCAATTGATATCGCAGGACGGCCACAATTACACCCACGGAGGACCAGAAAATGCAAGTTCTGCACTCGAGGGTGAGCCCAGAGATCTACACTCTCATCGAGGACGCGGATGATTTCGAGGCCGCAATGAATCTGCTGAAAGGACACCATATTCGCCCTGTAAACCAGGTCTACGTTCGACATCTACTAGCGTCGAGGTGACAAATCCCTGTGGAATCGCTGGAGGAGTTCTACCATGCGCTCCTGGTGTTCGGGAGGAACTGTAACTGCCTGCAAGTTTCGGCCAGTGACCACACAGAACGTTTGACCCGGGATGCATTTATTGCAGGTATGCTGTCCTCCCAAATCTGCCAGCGATTGCTGGAGAAAGAGACACTAGGCCTCAAGGAGGCACGGGCCCTTGCTAGCTCCCTGGATGTGGCCTCCCGAAACGCCCGCGCTTACGTCACCGTCCGCGTGGTAGCCCCTTGGGCAGCGTGGAACCCCCCTGCGACCGACTCCGATGCACCCCCCATCCCCCCACAAGCTTGTGCTGCGAGACTGCCAGGAAACCCCGGGGGGCCCCGCTGCTATTTTTGCGGGCAAGTCAAGCACCCCCAACAACGCTGTCCGGCCCGCTCGTCCCTCTGCAAAGGATGCGGCAAAAAGGGTCACTTCGTGGCGGTATGTCAGGCCCGGGCAGTCGCTGCGGTGTCCGGAGGCGAATCAGGACCACCACCACAACCCTCTCCACGGGCCACGTGCGGCAAGCGGACACCGCCATCTTCCTCCTTCAGGGCCATGTGTGGCCTCCGGGCGCCGCCACCTTGTCTCTCCGATAATACATGTGATGGATGGGCGCCGCCATCTTATGCACCCCCAGCCATGTGAGACCAGTGGGCGGCGCCATCTTGGCTGGACTCTCAGGACCCCGACTCGGATGACCACACACCGCCCGAGGAGAACATCCAACTTCTGCCACGACTCGCCTCGATGACCCTGGACCGGTCTCGGCCCCGAACACTCTCAACTGCAACGACGACCGTGCTCATCAATGGGCATGAAACATCCTGTCTGATCGACTCTGGGAGCACGGAGAGCTTCATACACCCCAACACGGTAAGGCGCTGTTCTCTCCCCATTTACCCAGTTAACCAAAAAATCTCCCTGGCCTCTGGGTCTCATTCGGTGGCGATCAAGGGGTTCTGCATAGCGAACCTCACGGTACAGGGAAGGGAGTTTAAAAATTACCGGCTCTACGTCCTTCCCCACCTCTGCGCTGCCACACTCCTAGGGTTAGATTTTCAATGCAACCTCCAAAGCTTAACCTTTAAATTCGGCGGTCCTATACCCGCCCTCACTGTCTGCAGCCTCGCGATCCTCAAGGTCGATCCGCCTTCCCTGTTTGCGAACCTCACCCCGGATTGCAAACCCGTCGCCACCAGGAGCAGATGGTACACTGCCCAGGACCGGACCTTTATTAGGTCGGAGGTCCAGCGATTACTGAGGGAAGGTGTCATTGAGGCTAGCAACAGTCCCTGGAGAGCTCAAGTAGTGGTTGTAAAGACCGGGGAGAAGCATAGGATGGTCATCGATTATAGCCAGACCAGCAACAGGTATACGCAGCTTGACGCGTACCCTCTCGCCCGCATATCTGATCTGGTCAACAGGATCGCACAATACAAAGTCTTTTCCACGGTGGATCTCAAGTCCGCCTACCACCAGCTCCCCATCTGCCCTAGCGACCGCAAATACACTGCTTTCGAAGCAGATGGGCGACTCTACCACTTCCTAAGGGTCCCCTTTGGTGTCACGAATGGAGTCTTGGTCTTCCAACGAGAGATGGACCGAATGGTTGACCGGTACGGTTTGCGGGCCACGTTTCCGTACCTCGATAATGTCACCATCTGTGGCCAAGACCAGCAGGACCACGACACCAACCGCCGAAAATTCCTCCCTACCGCAAAAATCCTTAATCTCACATATAATAAGGATAAATGCGTGTTCAGCACCGACCGTCTAGCCATCCTCGGCTACATAGTGCTTGATGGTGTTATAGGCCCAGACCCTGAACCCATGCGCTTCCTCATGGAGTTCCCCCTCCCTCACTGCTCCAAGGCCCTGAAACGCTGCCTGGGATTTTTCTCTTATTATGCCCAGTGGGTCCTCGACTATGCGGACAAGGCCCGCCTGCTAATCCAATCCACAGATTTCCCCTGTCGACAGAGGCCCGCGAGGCTGTCAGCCGCATAAAAGCGGACATCGCAAAGGCCACGATGCACGCCATCAACGAGTCCCTCCCCTTCCAAGTCAAGAGCGACGCGTCCGACGTAGATCTGGCGGCCACCCTCAACCAAGCGGGCAGACCCGTGGCCTTCTTCTCATGCACCTTCCCGCTTCAGAAATCTGTCATTCTTCAGTTGAAAAGGAGGCCCAGGCCATAGTCGAAGCTGGGTGGCATTGGAGGCATTACCTGGCCAGCAGGAGATTCACTCTCCTCACTGACCAACGGTCAGCGGCCTTCATGTTCGAAAATGCACAGCGGGGCAAGATAAAGAATTACAAGATCTTACGGTGGAGGATCGAACTCTCCACCTACAACTATGAGATCTTATATCGTCCCGGGAAGCTAAACGAGTCTCCTGATGCCCTATCCCGCGGCACATGTGCCAAGGGACAAGTGGACCGCCTCCGCGCCCTCCACGAGGACCTCCGCCACCCGGGGGTCACTCGATTCTTCCATTTCATTAAAACCCGCAACCTGCCCTACTCCATCGAGGAGGTCAGGACAGCCACCAGGAACTGCCAAATCTGCGCAGAGTGCAAGCCGCACTTCTACGGGCCAGAGAAAGCGCACCTGATAAAGGCTTCTCGTCACTTTGAACGCCTCAGTATGGACTTCAAAGGGCCCCTCCCCTGCACCGTCTGTAACACGTGCTTCCTGAACGTGATTGACGAGTACTTCCGGTTCCCATTCGCCATTCCCTGCCCCGACATGACCGCAGCCACCATCATAAAAGCCCTCCACAGTATCTTTACACTGTTCGGTTTCCCCGCCTACATACACAGCGAGAGGGGGTCCTCCTTTATGAGCGACGAACTGCATCAATTCCTGCTCAGCAAGGGCATTGCCTCGAGCAGGATGACCAGTTACAACCCCCAGGGAAACGGACTGGTAGAGAGGGAGAACGGAACGGTCTGGAAGACCATCCTACTGGCCCTACGGTCCAGGGATCTCCCAGTCTCCCGCTGGCAGGAGGTCCTCCCGGATGCCCTCCACATCAACCGGTCACTGCTGTGGACCACGACCAACTAAACACCTCACGAACGTCTCCTTGTCTTCCCTAGGATGTCCTGCTCCGGGACCTCGCTCCCAACCTGGCTGGCAGCTCCTGGACCCATCCTGCTCCGCAAACACGTGCGGGCGCACAAGTCAGACCTGTTGGTCGAGAGGGCCCATCTCCCCCACGCTAACTGTCAGTAGGCCTACGTGGCGTACCCCGACGGCCGACAGGATACGGTCTCCCTACGGGACCTGGCGCTCGCTGGATCCCCACACACACCCCCACCACCAATCCCACCCTCCCTCCCACCGACGCACCCCACAACCGCCCCTTTCCAGGTGGATCGGTCCTCCCACCGGTCCCGTCTAGAGGTGATGACGCTGCTGAGGAAGCCGAAGCCACGCTCATGGAGCCACAGATGCCCGAGCCGGCACCTGCCTCACCACCGAAGCTACAACGATCGCAGAGGACAACCAGGGCCCCCGATTGACTAATTGCTTCATTCTGAACTGTAAATAAATTTTGTAAATAGTTGCGATGTAACGAGGCAAAACCACTGTACTGATGTCTACTGGGTGCCTTCATAACCTTAACCTCCACCACTGTGTAATGTGAGGCCACCGCCCCCCCCCCCCCACCGTGGACTCTTTTTTTATCAGGGGGTGAATGTGGTAGTCGGTATTAGATGTATTACGGTACCCTGTAATGCTGTAAGACCATTGGTGTAGGAGGTACTGGTTTCATTGGTTAAGCCTGCCTGCTGGTTCCGCCCAGTAAGGCGGAGTATAAGAGCCCATGTCTCCCCAGCAGCTGCCTTCTGTACCTGCACTGCTGGGGGAAACATCTAGTGTAATAAAGCCTTCAATTGTCTCCAATCTCGCTTCTGGAGTTATTGATCGAGCATCAACACCCGCACCGCCAATTCCGTAAACGGCTAGTGCGGGCTCAAGATCGCGCCAGCCCCCTGTCACCTTTGGGCCATGCGGTCATTTGTCCATAACACTATCTAAACTTACATAGAATGCACAGCAATGATCATTCGGCCCATATTGTGGTTTGTGCTCCATGCCAGCCTGCTACATGCACAAAGTGAAAATTGCCGCACTATGCTTTCATGACGGGTTGCCTATGGATTCCCACAATAGACATTTCACAGATGGAAACACTTTATTCCTCCAGTCGAAATGTTTCGTACCTTCCAAACAGATTCTCTATGCTTCCCACAACAAACATTTCAGCTTCCAGATGGCAATCCCAAATCTCTTGAAGCCAATGCATTCTTCAGAAATTCCCTGTGATTCATTTTCCCTTCAGAAACTCCTGATTTCTCATATCCCATGCTCCATAATATCTTGGCGGATGGACTTGTCACCTGACTCAATCATTTGCATTTACCTGCTCCTTTTGTCTTTCAAATGACTTTATCAATGTGGTGATTACTGCCTGCCCCCTCACAAGAGAAGTAAAACCTTCTCTCCATGCTTTTCTATTTTATTACCAAATTATTTTTATAAGAGTGAATTTCACCATAAAGGATAGCAGTTGAGTTGCCATCATTTGCATGAACCAATACAAGCTATAAAATTAAACCTCCGAAGGAATGATATATTTGCCTTGGAGCTGGTACAGCAAAAGTTCACTAGCTAGGTTCCTGTGTTGAGATTGTCTCATGATGAGAAGCTGAGTAAATTGGACCTATACTCTGGAGTTTAAAAGGATGGAGAAACATCCCCCAGGTTGTTTCCCCCTGGTTGGGGAATGTAAAACATGGGGCACAGCCTCAGGATATGAGGTCGATCTTTTAGGAACTGAGGCAAGGAGATATTTCTTCACTGGTTGTGAATCTTTGAAATTGTCCATGATGTGTTGGGTATGCCAGGTCTGCAAGGACTGCGTTTACTGCAGCAGTGAGAGAGACAGGCTTCCAACACTTGAAGAAATGCAACTCGATTTTACTGAACTCTTAACTATCATACATACTTTAACTGTGGGTTGACACTATGCTGACTTGACTGGAGACCTGAGGCTAACCTGACCAGTCTATCTTACTACCACATGGTGTATGTTCTAGCTGTTGCTCACGGCTCTGACTGTCTCAGAGGCTGAATCCCAAGAGAGCGGGAAAACTAGTGCCCTCTGGCTTTATAGTGGTCGTGTCCTGTCTGGTGATTGGCTGCTGTATTCTGTGTGTTCACTGGTCATCCTGTGTGTCAATCACTGCCCGTCTGTGCACCATCATATACTTGTGTGTATATTATGACATCTCCCCCCCTTTTTTTTTAACTCATTAAAAAAAATGTGTGTCGGTCAATAAATAGTGAGTGTGTGTGTGTACAGGAGCCTGACTATATACAAAGTATGTTAACGTATTTGGTGTCTAGTGCCGATAGAGGGCAGATAACAAATTAGGAAGAAACAATATGTACAGATGTGTAAATGGATCACAAGTTAATGCAACATTCAGTCTATAAATTCAGTCTCTGTGGCGGGCGACGAATTCTGGTTGACCGCCTCAAGGGTGGGTCAGGGGCCGCCTGCACTTGAACGGGCGGAACTGCCTCCAATGTAGAGGTCGGTAAAAGAACTGGCAGATCGGTGGCCTGAGGAACCAGCATGCGAGACGGGACATCACGTTCAGGTGGCGGGCGTGGAAGTAGCCGTAGTGCCCGCCTTTTACGCCAAAGAAAGGAGCCATCATGCATGCGAAAGAGGAACGATCTCGGGGCCACTTCCTTAACCAGCACAGCCATGGCAGACCAGCCACCGTCAGGTAGCTGAACACGAACTCGGTCAGCAGGAGCCAGAGCAGGGAGATCTGTGGTGTGGGCGTCGTACGCCGACTTGCATTGCTCCCTGTTGCATCCTCTGCAGGACCGGAAAATTGTCAAGGTCCGGGATGTGGATAGTCCGGCACCGTCGTCCGTAGTGTGTGGTTCATTAGCAGCTGTGCTGGAGACAGGCCAGCGGACAAAGGAGTCGCCCTGTAGGCTAACAGCGCCAGGTTAAAATCCAAACCCGAGTCAGCAGCTTTGCACAACAGTCTTTTAACAATGTGGACCCCCTTTTCAGCCTTCCCATTCGACTGGGGGAAGTGGGGGCTTGAAGTGACGTACGTAAAACTGTACCGCCGGGCAAAATCCGTCCACGCCTGGCTGAAGAAACAAGGGCCATTATCAGTCATAACTGTAAGTGGAATGCCATGACGGGCAAAAGTCTCTTTGCATGCCTTGATGACCTTTGCTGATGTGAGGTCAGTCAGCCTGACCACCTCGGGGTAGTTGGAAAAGTAGTCCATGAGGAGGACATAGTCTCGGCCCTTTGCATGAAAGAGGTCAATACCAACTTTGGACCATGGGGAGGACACCAGTTCATGCGGCTGTAGAGTCTATTTGGGCTGAGTCGGCTGGAACCTTTGACACGTTGGGCAATTGAGGACCGTGTTGGCGATATCCTGACTGATGCCTGGCCAATATACAGCCTCTCGGGCTCGAAGGCGACACTTTCCGACCCCCAAGTGACCCTGGTGGATTTGGCCGGGGACCAGCTCTCGCATGCTCTGTGGGATTACTATCCTGTCCAGATTCATCCATATGAAGTCCACTACCACTAGATCGTCCTTTATATTATAAAACTGGGGGCACTGCCCCTTTTGCCAACCATCTGTGAGATGTCGCATTACCTGCTGGAGTAAAGGATCCCTGGCTGTCTCCTAACGCGTTTGCATGACCCTTTCATCAGTGGCCGGAAAGTTGGATGCACAAAACTTCACCTGAGCGTCTATCTGACAGACAATGTCCGACTGCTCACATGGCGTGGTGATGGATCTAGAGAGTGCGCCGGCCACAATGAGCTCTTTGCCCGGGGTGTAGACCAGGTCAAAATCGTAGCGGCGAAGTTTGAGGAGGATACGCTGTAGCCGTGGCGTCATATCATTGAGGTCTTTTTGGATGATGTGAACCAATGGCCTGTGGTCTGTCTCGACCGTGAATTTGGGGAGTCCATACACATAATCATGGAATTTGTCAATCCCTGTGAGGAGGCCCAGGCATTCTTTTTCAATCTGAGCGTATCGTTGCTCAGTAGGTGTCATGGATCTAGAGGCATATGCGACTGGGGCCCAGGAGGAGGACTCGTCCCGCTGGAGGAGTACTGCCCCAATGACAGCCTGGCTCGCGTCGGTGGAGATCTTCGTCTCCTTGGCGGAGTCGAAAAACGCCAGTACCGGGGCCTTGGTGAGTTTCGCCCTGAGCTCACGCCACTCTTGCTCATGAGCGGGGAGCCACTGGAAGTCCGTAGTTTTTTTGACAAGATTGCGGAGAGCTGTGGTGTGAGATGCAAGGTTGGGGATAAACTTCCCAAGGAAATTGACCATCCCTAGGAAGCGGAGGACCGCCTTCTTGTCCTCCGGGGTCTTCATGGCATTAATCGCCGACACCTTATCTGCATCTGGCTGCACACCGAACTGCGAAATATGGTCATCAAGGAACTTTATTTCTGGTTGACCGAACGAGCATTTGGCTCTATTGAGTCGGAGGCCATGCTCGTGGATCCTGTTGAACACTCGCTTGAGGCGACCGATGTGCTCCTGAGGAGTTTATCTGTGGACCAGATAATAATATCATCGACGTACACTCGCACCCTCTCGATGCCCTCCATCATTTGCTCCATTATGCTGTGGAACACCTCCGAGGCGGAGATGATGCCAAAGGGCATCCGGTTGTAACAGTAGCGACCGAATGGGGTGTTAAAAGTGCACAACTTTCGACAGGACGCGTCCAGCTGTATTTACCAAAACCCCTTGGAGGCATCCAGCTTCGTGAAAAGCTTGGCGTGAGTCATTTCGCTGGTGAGCTCTTCTCGTTTAGGTATAGGGTAGTGTTCTCTCATGATGTTAAGGTTCAAATCTTTGGGGTCGCTGCAAATGCAATGTTCCCCTGACGGTTTTTTGACACAGACCATGGAGCTAACCCAGTCCGTGGGCTCAGTGACCTTAGAAATGACGCCCTGATACTGGAGGTCTTGCAACTGCTGCTTGAGGCGGTTCTTAAGGGGTGCCAGCACCCAACGCGGTGCATGAACCACAGGTGTGGCATTCGGCTTCAGCAGTATCTTGTATCGGTAAGGTAGTGTACCCATACCTTCGAAGACGCTGTGGTATTGTGCTATGATGTCATCTAATTGGGCTTGGAAGTTGACATCTGGCGAGGCCGTTGCCTCTGCGGACGACATGGTGTGAACCCGCTGCACAGGATTCAGGATTTTGCAGACCCGAGCACCGAGCAGGGAAGCTCTGTTGGTTCCTACAATTTCAAAACACAGGGTTGCTTTTGAAGAACGATGGGATACCGCAAGCTGGCATGAGCCACTGGCAACAATGGCATTGCCATTGTAGTCGAGGAGCTGGCAGGCCGGTGGAAGAATGCTTGGCTTGGTGTCAAGCTCAGACTTTGAAATGAAGTTCGCTGAAGCTCCGGTGCCCAGCCTGAAGCGTATGCGAGCCTTGTTGACCGTAAGGGTGGCACACCACTCGTCGTCCGGATTAATGCTCATCACTGGGAGTTGTTTCACCTTCTTCGCTGAAAGCATCGTATGCTTGGTGATGATGCTCACACGGAATGGGGATGTGAATCCCTCGGTGTCGGAATCTGGAACCATGTCGGAGTCTGAAACGGGTTGCTGTACTGACCGGACGTTCCTGCGCTGCGACTGGGATCGCTGTGTATTGGGCAGTTGAGCAGATCTGCACAGAGCTGCGTAGTGGCCAAGCTTGCCACACCGGAGACAGCGTTGAGATTTTGCAGGACATTGCCGCTTTAAATGGGCGGAGCCACAGTTGTTGCACGTCATGGCGCCGACGTCAGGTCACTCCGTGCGCCACCGTGCATGTGCGGTGCGGTCGAACGATGTGCGCACCTGCGCAGTTTGGTCATCGGCCTCGCCGTCCCCTTGGTCGTGGCGCGCATGCGCAGGAGCCCGGGATAAGCGCGCGAAATGGCTGCCCTCATCCAGACTCAGGCCCTGGAGCTGTTTTACAGCCTGCACCCGCTCCGCATCGTGGGGGCCTTGCCGCGCCATCTCTGCAGCCTTGATATGGGAGTACCGGTTGTTAGCATGCTCGTGGAGGACGCAGGTTTTGATGGCGATGGTAAGGGTGAGCTGCTTAACTTTAAGGAGCTGCTGGTGAAGGGGAGCGGGGTGGACCCCGAAAACGATCTGGTCGCGGATCATGGAGTCGGAAGTGGAGCCGTAGTTGCAGGACTGTGCGAGGATACGGAGATGGGTTAAGAAGGACTGAAAAGGTTCATCCTTACCCTGAAGCCTCTGCTGGAACACATAGCGTTCAAAGCTCTCGTTGACTTCGATGTCACAGTGGCTGTCGAACTTCAGCAGGACTGTTTTAAATTTGTCTTGCCCTCGCCTTCAGCAAAGGTGAGGGAGTTGAAGATGTGGATAGCGTGGTCCCCGGCTGTAGAGAGAAAGAGAGCGATCTTCCTGGCACCTGATGCGGTTTCGAGGTCGGTGGCGTCAAGATACAGCTGGGACTTCTGCTTGAAAATCTTCCAGTTAGCACCGAGGTTGCCAGCAATGCGGAGCTGCGGGGGAGGGCGGACGCTGTCCATGTTACCGGATGGCTGATCACTGGTCAAAGGCAGAATATCTCAAGGTAGGTCCGTCAAACTCAAGCATGACTCACTGGTACCATGATATGTTGGGTATGCCAGGTCTGCGAGGACTGCATTTACTGCAGCAGTGAGAGAGACAGGCTTCCAACACTTGAAGAAATGCAACTCGATTTTATTGAACTCTTAACTATCTTACATACTTTAACTGTGGGTTGACACTATGCTAAGTTGACTGGAGACCTGAGGCTAACCTGACCAGACTATCTTACTACCACATGGTGTATGTTCTAGTTGCTGCTCACGGGCTCTGACTGTCTCAGAGGCTGGATCCCAAGAAAGCGGGAAAACTAGTGCCCTCTGGCTTTATAGTGGTCGTCTCCTGTCTGGTGATTGGCTGCTATGTCCTGTGTGTTCATTGGTCATCCTGTGTGTCAATCACTGCCTGTCTGTGCACCATCATATACCTGTGTGTATATTATGACAGTCCACTTTCGAGGATTGTACAAGCTTCATTTTTCAAGACTGAGGTCAATAGATTTTTGATCTCGCAGGGAATCACCGTATTGGGGAGTGGGCAGAAAAATGGAGTTGAGGCAAAGGGTGAGCCCTGATCATTTTCAATGATGGAACAGACTTGATTGGCCGAATGCCTATTCCTCTTCCTATTTCTCATGTTCTTGTATAAACTGTCAGGGGCTTGAGATGATCAGAAAATATGTAATACTGCTTTTTCAGATAGCAACATGGAATTGTTAATGTCCACCCGAATACAAAGAAGGCATCCTCGATTAAACACAGGTTGAGCCGTAATGCACAAAATCAATTATGAGCTTTTATCAGGAAGTGTTGAGGACAGCGGAGCCCACAATACTATCATGAGAGAAAACTTTGCCTACCAAAATCTAATGATGTAGAATTTAGACCTATAATTACAGGAGTTGGATGTGTGGCATTGATTTAACTTTAGTAATTTATGTGTAATGAAATGATATACTTGTCTGATTAGAAACAAAATATATGTTTTCCAAAGCACCTGTTACGCAATGTGAACTGAAAAGAGATGTTTGATAATGATCTTCTAAAAAATAGTCACATTTATAAAGCATCTTATTATGTCAAACATTTCAAAGTGCTTCACGTATAATTAATTATCGTGAAAGTAAACGCTGCAACTAGAAACATTCCACAGGCAGTAATGAGATGAACAAGCAATTAAATCATTATGGGTACACTGTTCATAACTGCAGGAATGTTCCTTAGTCTTTTTTCAAATAGCAACATGGAATTGTTAAGGTCCGCCTAAACTCAAAGAAGGCATCCTCAATTAAACACCTCATCTAAATAATGGCACCTTTGTTAAACTGATACTTCCTCAGTACTGCACTAGTGTACGGGCTAACATTGTGAATTCAAACGCTGGTATGGGGCTCAAGCTTGAAACCAGAGGTGAGAATGCTACCAACTGAGACACACATATGTATTTAAATAATTTTATTCACTGCTAAGATTTTGCGAACATAACATGAATAATCTGACAAATATATGCAAACCAAAACTGAATGTGGGCTTTCGAACATTTGCATGGAATGTTAATCCTTTTTATATATAAACAAAATATGCAGGTTGCAAACAGTCAGCCAATTCCTATTAAAACTAATTAAAATCTTTTAGGTGTGAAAGAATTAAGAGATAACAGACTGTCTTAGAAGATAACTTTTTTTTCTCCATTTGAGTGACTGCCAGGAGCACTTACTGGGAAATGGAAAATCTCAACCCATGATTCCCCATGCGTTCATTTTATTGAAATGTCCAATTTCCCTACGTCCGTTCCCAAACATACAGCAGGATTTTTGAAAAATCTCTCCTTTATTTGCTTCAGGTACCATTTAACACTTCCTTACTATTAACTTATCACAGTGCATAGGCACAGTATTTAACGAAACTTATGCATTTAATGACCATGAGTTTGATAATATCATCAACTGCTTAACGATGCCAACAAAACAATAGTTTATTTTAAAGGGCACAATTTTTCCACTCCATTGCGCCTGGCTCCGATCCTGTTGCGCGGAAAGAATAACGGAAAAGGCCAAAAGCAAGATTTGCTCCGGGCGTGAACGATTTTGCAATTCACCTGTCCCGCTCCCCATGGTGAGATCCGGATCTCACTGAAAATGGTGAGAAGCTCATTCAGCCTAATTTGCATTCATTTTAATCTCATTAGCGAGATTGAAGTGGAATGCGGCAGCCTCCCGGAGGTTACCTGACTCCCCAGTGATAGAATTATCATAGAATTATCATACAATTTACAGTGCAGAAGGAGGCCATTCGGTCCATCGAGTCTGCACCGGCTCTTGGAAGGTCAACACCGCCACCCTATCCCCATAATCCAGCAACCCCACCCAACACTAAGGGCAATTTTGGACACTAAGGGCAATTTATCATGGCCAATCCACCTAACCTGCACATCTTTGGACTGTGGGAGGAAACCGGAGCACCCGGAGGAAACCCACGCACACACGGGGAGGATGTGCAGACTCCGCACAGACAGTGACCCAAGCTGGAATCGAACCTGGGACCCTGGAGCTGTGAAGCAATTATGCTATCCACAAGGCTACCGTGCTGCCCCTGATAAGCCACCTGGGCGTCGTTTAGCACTCTACAAAAATGGGGACCTGGCTCAATGGCTATCGAGAGGAAGTGAGTAGCCATCTCCATTTATCCCCGGCATGCTGCTCAGGGGCACCAGAGCTGCTGCCCCAGTCCGGGAAGTTCCTGAGGTGTCCTTCAGGGAGGCTGTGGATGTTCAGGGAGCTAGAGGGGATTCCTGGGCTGATGGGGGCGGGGGGAGGGGGTATGGCTTTTCATCTGTGAGGCCTTCAAGCCATCTTTAAATATTGTGGAGACCCATAACAGGGGTAACCACAGCTGCAGCCTTCTGTCCTACCAAACTCACCCAGGACAGAGCCCTGCTGTGGCATCTCTCCTGAAGGCTATCTCAAAGGGAGTATTGGCATTGTTAGTTGTGATAGCGCTTCATGCTCCTGAACTGTCAAGTTTGTCCTCAAAAGAACAGGTGCCCTGTCTGTGAGGATGATTAGTGGACTGGATATTGTGCGATCTTTGATGCCTGAACAGAGAGCCTGATCATGAGGGGCATCAGCACAATAGAGGCAGCTGCCGACAATCAAACAGTAAAGAGTAGGGCTTCACCACTGAGGACCCTCTCAAGGTCTGGATGAGCGGAAGACAACTGAGCACAATCTGCCTGATCTTTCTGGTAGAGGTCTGGGGTCTAGGGGTCCCTGATCTGCCTGGGAGTGAGTGTGACGAGCTAAGTTTGCCAGCAAAACTGTCTCACTGGATAGCACTCTGAGAGAAGGCGGGTCCTGATGGTAAGGGTGGGGGAAGGCTTGGTACTAGGATCCCAGGATGGAAGAACTAACTGATTGTCGGTCTCTATCCTTCTCCAATTACATCCAGATACAAAAATGATTGCTGGCGTCGATCCCGTGGAGACTGTCCTTGTTGTGCTTTCTGCAGACATCAAAGAAGGCAGCAAGTCCAGAACGGGCTGGAGATGGCACCACATGTGCAGATGGTAATGAATGCTAGCCTAGTCAGTGAAGCCCACATCCCTTGAATGAATAAAGGCAAACTTACATTAAAGGCCCTGCCAAATTTAGCAATGACCCGGGTGCGCATAACTATTTTGGCATGGCTCTTCCCACTGCTATGTTTGGCATTGCTCAATAAAATTGAATTCAGACCATAAGATCATAATAAATAGAAGCAGGAGCCGACCATTCAGCACATTGAGTCTGCTTCTCTATTCAATAAATCATTGCTAATCTGATTGTGGCCTTAATTTCAATTTCCCCGTCCCCCCATAACTCTTGACGTCCTTGTAGATCAAACATTTGTCTAACTTAGCCTTGAATATCATCAATGATCTAGCCTCCACTGTTGTCTTAGGAAAGAACGCCATAGACTACGCTTCCTAAGAGACGAAATTCATCATCATCTCTTCGAAATGGTAGAGCCCTGGGGCTGGATTCTCCATCGGCGGGGTCCTCCATTTCGCTGGCAGCGCACTCACGCCCATGGATTTCCCAATGGCATGGGGGCACCCACAATGGGAAACCCATTGGCTGGCTGCTGGAACGGAGAATCCCTCTGCCGGCGGGGGCAGGTCGCACCAGAAAACGGGTGTGGCGGGACGGGGAAGGGTTACTGGGATACGGGGATAGGGTAGGGGCATGGGCCTAGGTAGGGTGCTCTTTCAGTGGGATGGTGCAGACCCGATGGGCCAAATGGCCTCCTTGTGTACTGTAAATTGTATGATTCTATTCCCCCATGAGGGAAAAAATCCTCTCACTATCTCCCTATCCAACCCTTCAGAATCTTCCATGTTTCAATAAGATCACCTCACTTCTAAACTCCAATCAATATAGACCTAACATTGTCAACCTCACATTTTCGCAAATTATACTCAGTCTGCCAAATCTTTTGCCCACTGATTTAACTTATCTGTGTCCTTTCACAGACACTTCTACCTATCTTTGTATCATTGTATCATCAGCAAATCTGGCCGCAATGCCGTCAGTCCCTGTATCCAAGCCAGTAATTTAGATCAGTAAATAGTTGAGGCCCCAGCACTGATCCTTGCAGTATTCCAACCTCAACATGACCAATTTATCCCAACGCTGTTTTCTGTTAGTTAGCCATGATAATATATCACCCCCAACAACATGAGCTCTTACCTTGTGCCTTTAATTTGGCATCTTGTCGAGACTTTTTTGGAAATCCAAATGCTTTACATCCAGTAGCTCCCCTTTATCGACCCTGCTTGTTACAACTTCAAAGAGCTCTAATAAATTTGCCAAACATGATTATATCGCAAAACCATACTGACTCTGCCTGATTGTATGATGGTTTTCTAAATGTCTAACTCTTTAAAATGGATTCTAACATGTATCCAAAGGCAGATGTTAGAGTAACTGGTCTATCGTTTCCTTCTTTCTGTCTCCCTTCTTTCTTAAATAGTGGTGATATTTTTGAGATTTTCCAATCCTCTATGTCCTTTGCAGAATCTAGGGCATTTTGGAAGATTACAACCAGTGTATCCACTATCTGTACAACCACTTCTTTCAGGGTCCTGGGATGCAAGCCATCAGACTTTTACTTCCTTAAGTTTTTCGACGCCAAGACTTTCGGGCTCTGCCCTGTTGGGTTTTCCCCCAGCGGATGTAGTGAGCCATTCAAATTCTTATTGGTGGGATCTGAGGTTCCAGCCAGCGGAAAGAGCAGAACATATCACCCCAGTACTTGATTGTTTTAAGCTTCTCCCTCTCTTTTGCCCCCTGCTTTTATATTACTCCAGGGATATCTTTTTGTGCCTTCTACTGTGAAGACATATCCAAAATATTTATTAAAAGTGTCTGCTAATTCCTTGTTTCCTATTATTAATTCCCCAATCTCACCCGCTCAGGGAAAAGCACTCACTTTCGCAACTCATTTCCTTTTTACATACTTATGTAAAAGCTTTTATTGTCTGTTTTTATATTTTTCTCCTTTTTTTTGCTCATACTCCAATTTCTCCTTGTTTATTCGTTTTTAAGTTATCATTTGCTGATTTCTAAAATGTTCCCAATCAACTCGGCTACCACAAATTTTTGCAGCATTGTCCTACTTTTCTTTCAATTTGCTACCATTCTTAACGTCCTTAGCTAGCCACAGATGGTGGAGTTTTTCTTTCTCAATAGAATACACCTTTGTTGAGAGTTATGAAATATCTCCAGAAATATCTGCCCCTGCTTCTCTACCATCTTACCTTTTAACCTATTTTTCTATTTGGCTTTGGTGAACTCTTGCTTCATACCTTTGTCATTGCCTTTATTTAATTTTCAGACATTAGTTTCATAGCCACATTTCTCATCATGTTATGATCACTCTTACCTGGAAAATCCTTTACTATGAGGTCATTAATTAACCCTGGCTCATTAACATTATCAGGTCTAAAATACTCTGTTTGCTGTTTGGTACATATTGTTCTAAGATACTGTCCTGCATATACGTTTTGAACTTACCCTCCAGGCTGCCTTTGCTAATTTTATTTGTCCAATATAAATGAAGATTAAAATCCTCTATGAACATTGCAGCACCTTTACTCCATTTCCCCATTATTTCTTGAATGATACAAGCATACATATGAACATACGTAGTAGGAGTAGGCCACTCGGCCCTTCGAGCCTGCTCCACAATTCAATAAAATCATGGCTGATCTGATGTTAATCGCAGCTTCACATTCCTGCAGCTAGAGGGCCTATGAACTACTTACACTGGTGACCTCCCTGCTTTCCTGTTTTGTATCTCCATCCAAATTGATTCTATTGACTGAACTTCTGAATTTAGATTATTGCTCACTAGCGTACTGATCTCTTCCTTTATTAACAGATCTACCCCAGCTCCTTTTCCTTTCTTCCTATTGTTCCAAAATGCCAAATACACTTGAATAAGCCGAGGTGGCACCAGCAGTGCCACCCTGCCCAGAGAGCATGCACCTGGGGGCCTCTGATCCCCTGGGAGACCCCCACGAGTGCCATTCCATTTGGTCGCCACTTGTGGAGACCAGTGCTGACTGGCGCTGGCCCAAGGTCTCCGATGCGAAGGGGATAGGTCCCATGCCTAGGTAGTGGGAGTAGCTCAGGATTCTGCACATTAAAGTGAGACTAGCTATCTCATTTTAATATGCAGATTTGCTAAAAAGTGATCTCGCCCACAATAGGGTGGAATTTACATCGCAATATCTCGCAAGATCGTGTTAGATCTCGTGAGGTGTTGCGCGCCAGGTTGATCCTGGGAGCAGGGTCTCCCAGCTTTTATCAGCAATGATGCAATGCAGCAAGCTGCTTTTCGGGCGCAGCATGGCTGTCGGATCTGTCCATTTACTATTTTCCCCCACTCTGACCTTAATTGTTGGTGCACCCTTATGCTCCTTATGCACCCTTATGCTCTGCCCCATTCCTGTGACACTCTGCTTTTTATTAGCTGTCTTGTCACCCTTGCAATGTCCTATATTCAGACTTCTCTTTAATTTTCCAAATTGCCCCTCACATGAACCCTCTGTGCCCACCCCTAATAAGTTAGTCGATAGCCCATCAATATGTTGACAATATGTTTTGAATAAGTTAAGATTCTACTGCGTACCCTTAATTATATAATACTCCAAACTTTAACTGTCCTCCAAACGTATTGGTTAATTTGGAACAAGTGTCAATGGTTGTTGTGTCTTCAGTTCTGGAGACGCATCTTGACACATGCGTGCGGTTTCCAATCATAACCTTACATGAGGCATAAGCTATCGATCCTGGTGAGTATTCCACAAACATTTCATTATGAGATTCCAGACATTGTAACTTGCTTGCATAATGTTTGAATAAAAACTTTTTTACATGAACTTCGAGTAGGCACATATGGCGCATATGTATATCAGCAAAAGCATCAGGATTCTGCAAAATTCATCATGGTTTAGGGGATAGGTTTTCTGCTTCATCTTGCTTATGTTGCCTTTTTAGGGAAGAGAACTTTTACTCTGCCCTGGACTTTTTTTTATCTTTAAGGTCAAGAGCTATTATAAAATTGACCATGTGTGATAGAAAACAGCATTCTGTAAGTGCGATTTTTCCACCTGGTTTTGATAACAGCAGAATACTCTTTTAAGCGGAGATGCATCTGGCATATTTGCTCTGAAGGATTAGCAGAGGGTGCGCTGGTCAGTATCCAAGGCCTGAATAAATAATCCAATGGAATGTGAATTCCCACCGTGCCAGTCAGAGGATCTGAATTCTCTTTAAACAAAATGGTGAAGTAAAATTGACTGAAACTTTCAGATTTGTCTGAAAAACCTAACTTATTCATTTATGCTCCTCTGCAAAAGAAATATGCTGTGTTTTCCCAGGCTGGTTTGGTTGTGACTCAAGTCCCAGAATGTGGTTAACTCTTAGCTGTTCTCAGTTGTATCATCAGCTTCCCAAGAAAAGTAGACGTGGGCAATAAATGCCAACAATACTCAAAACTTGAGGGCAACACGGTAGCATTGTGGTTAGCACAATTGCTTCATAGCTCCAGGGTCCCAGGTCGATTCCCGGCTTGGGTCACTGTCTGTGCGGAGTCTGCACGTCCTCCCCGTGTGTGCGTGGGTTTCCTCCGGCTGCTCTGCTTTCCTCCCACAGTCCAAAGATGTGCAGGTTAGGTGGATTGGCCATGATAAATTGCCCTTAGTGTCCAAAATTGCCCTTAGTGTTGGGTGGGGTTGCTGGGCTATGGGGATAGGGTGGAGGTGTGGACCTTGGGTAGGGTGCTCTTTCCAAGAGCCGGTGCAGGCTTGATGGGCCGAATGGCCTCCTTCTGCACTGTAAATTCTATTCTATTCTATTCTTGAGATTGAGTTTAAAGAGAGAAGGGTGACAGGGACAGAGTTAACGGCTGGAGTTCTCTGGCCGTCCCGATTCACTGGGGGCCTGTGAACCCAACGTTTCAGATCTAAGTGATTCTTCTACTGAACTGAAGCAAGGTAGAAATATACTGAATACAGAGCTGGAAAATGGTCAGAGGAGGTGGGACGGAATGGAAGACCAGGGGATCGTTCAGGGCAAAGGAGATATTGACAAATTTGTCATGGACACAAGACAAAGGTGAATGTTGTTTGTGCCATTAAGGATGAAGGGTACTAATGGTGGGAAAAGGTGAGATCGCAGAATGTGTTAAAGGGAGCAACTGAACAACCAGGGAGCGATGGCCAATTGGCAGATAGCTGCAGGAAAATTGCGAATCAACGCACTAATTGGTAAGTTGGAATAGGAGTGAAGGAAAGTACATTATATACCTTATGTACCTTTGAATCTTTCTCACTGGCAGCACTCAGTCTGTCAGGCGCATAAGTAGGCAGCACACCACAGTTAAACCAGTGAAGAAGACAGATTTCTCTCTTCCTTTTCCTCATTATCATCCATCATCCATCTCCTGCACTAACAAAGTTTCACACCATTGCAGAACCCTTTGTTACTACTACAGAATGATAATGTCTGTATATCCAACCCAGTTTGATAGAATACATGATGCTATTAAAGTCAGCTGGAAGTTAGTTTTAAGAATGCAGATATTTATGTTGGGATCAGAGAAGAAAATTGCACACTTGAGATTATCAGGGTTACTAGCCTACATTTTCTGACTGAGCCTGACTGAAGATAGGGTGGTGTGTGATTTATTCCTGCCCAACGCATTGAGCGCTGACCCCATGGTAATTGCTGTGGTCAGCCTCATTAAAATATGATGAGTGAGCTTCAGACATAAAAAAACAAGATCCAGTAGCAGCTGAAAAGACCAGGCAATATGCTGCTTCCAACTGACAGTGAAGAAACATTTAGGTAAGTTTTCTTGATCCCAAATGAGTCCGACTCGAGTTGGTAAGAAGAAAACTTAGTTTATTGCACAGCAATTATATTTACAGTATACATCATATCCCAGCCGGGTCTGCTCTGTCAGTTTCATCATACCTGGCCGACTTTATGTAGAATTCAATCATGAATGTTCTCAGGTGGGGGAGCTCGTATTCAGCGAGACTCCTGGGGAGACTGATTGCTCCAACCCTGTAGGTCTCATGCGGGTTATAACAGTAAGAGAACAATTGGGTTGAGGTGGGCATGCATTGCACCTATTTTGTGAGCATGAAATGTGTGCCCACGATCTGTGTAGACACTGGGCTAAATTCTCCGCCTCGTGCCGCCAGTGTCGGAGTTACCGGTGAGGCGGAGAATCCGGTGGCAGTAAAGAAAACAGAGGGCGGGATTCTCTCAGCCCGGGGCCACAGAGCGTAGAATTGGCGCCATTGGCGCCGGCACGGTCGGCGGCCCCTCCGCCGATTCTCGGCCCAGGATTCTCGGCCGTAACAGAAAACCCCAGTCTGCCGGCCGTTCTAATCTGCTCTCAGCCGGCGGGAACTCGGCGCAGAAGGGTCCGGGCGCGACCTGTGGGGGGATCAACCCCGGGAGGGGACCTCCGTTGTGGTCTGGCCCGCAATCGAGGACAACCAATCGGCGGGTCAGCCTCTCGTGCTGGGGCCTCCTTTCTACCGTGCCGGCCCCTTTAGCCCTACGCCATGTTGCGTCCTGGGCCGGCGCGGAGAAGGGAGCCACTGCACATGCGCGGGTTGGCGCCGGTGCCACTGCGCATGCGCGGACCCCGTGGCACCCATTTGACGGCGGGATCAGCAGCTGGAGCAACGAGAGCCGCTCCAGTGCCATGCTGGCCCTCTGAAGGGGCCAGAATTGCTGATCCTGAGGCCAGGTTGAGAAATGCGACAGCGTTTCTGACGGCGTCATCACTTAGCCTCAGGATCTGAGAGTCCCACCCAGAATCGTTGGCAGTCACAGCCCTGTTTCTGATCCTCTGGCCCTCTGCTGGTATCAGGATTGAGATTCATGCCCCACGCCAGCGGGAGGATGCAAGACCCATTTCCATCCATTTAACAGGCTGGGCAGCATATTTTCTGGGCCCACATGATTCTCCGGTCCTCTGAGCCAGGGATCACGTGGTTGACAATTGCTACTGGTCCTGATAAATGGGTACCTGATGCGGTGGACCTTGCAGTGGACAAAGGGAGTAACTCTTTAAGGGAGTTGCCTACAAAGTCAATTTGAGGACCACCCTCCCCCTACAATGGAAGGCTTGCCCACACCACCTCCACCAGATCCCTTCCACCATCCCTTCACCAGAGACCCCTAAATAAGGAGACCTCCACAGACCATCAGAATATGGAGATCACCCCTCAGACCTCCCAGTTTATGGAGACGCTCTCACTGACCTGCAGAATATGAAGACACCCCACTGGCCCCCAATAAAGGGACTCCTGTCTGGAAGCTAGAGAGCAGTCCAGACAGAGGCAGTGAAATAAATTACTGCTTTAACACTCACCTGTGCAATACACCTGCTGGCTCGGGCACAGGAAGCAGCACCTGTCAACTACTGGAAAGAGGAAACCAGTCAGCTGTGTTCAAACCCCCTCATCTCTGATCTGCAAGCCATTGATTTATTTCTCTTTAATATTGATTTCACTAGGCTGTGTTTGGAAGCTTCCACACACCACAGCTGTCAGCATTGTTCCATTCTTCTTTCTTCATGGTTGAGTAAGTGCTCTAACCGCAATGTTTCTAAACATCAAACTCTGATTGACAGCTCCTGGACCACTTCAAACAGAATATCAGTCGCTGTTATGACCAGAGTGGATGATATTTGCTTAGCAAACCAAATCCCAGAGGGAAACCTGTCTTACTGATCATAAACATTGTTTTTTGCATTTTGAAAATCAAGAACTACTGATCCCAAAAGCTTAGAACTCCAGTAAAACCTTGAGAGTTTTAAAACTAAATGATTTATTAACAAGAAAAAACTTAAGCATTTAAGATTTAAGATGCATTGTTAAAACAGTCTTACAGAACAACCCAAAAAAAAACACTTGGTAAAACACGCAAGTAAGCTGCCTCTTTGACAGCAATCCCCTAATAATTTGTTAACTATGCCAATCCAATAATATGACCCAAGGCAAAAAAAAAAAGCGTCACTTTAATAAAGGTCTACCACATAATACCT
Organism: Scyliorhinus torazame; assembly: GCF_047496885.1. Classification (NCBI taxonomy): domain Eukaryota; kingdom Metazoa; phylum Chordata; class Chondrichthyes; order Carcharhiniformes; family Scyliorhinidae; genus Scyliorhinus; species Scyliorhinus torazame. The sequence goes on along the minus strand of NC_092718.1, from coordinate 190,851,330 downwards.
CCAACACATCCACTCTGATGTGAAAATCCAAAAGAAACGTTCAGAAAGACTGCTTTCTGAAAAGAAAGATTGTTTGGGCTTGACTGGATGGCTGCTTCAAAATCACAACATAATAATAATAACCTTTTATTGTCACAAGTATGAAGTTACTGTGAAAAGCCCTGAGTCACCACATTCCAGCGCCTGTTCGGGTAAGCTGGTATGGGAATTGAACCCGTGCTGCTGGCCTTATTCTGCATCACAAACCAGCTGTCTAGCCCACTGAGCTAAACCAGCTTTTTTCACATTCACACCGTCTCCCAGCACAGATCATGGTCTCAGGTCATTTTCCACCACATAGCCATCTCAACTGAGCTCAACATCTTCCCTTAAATGTTTTGTGCCTTTCTTCTTGGATCCATTGTCCTCAAACATCTCTTTGAACTCAACTTTTCCAAAATATAAATATCTTTCATGTTTCCCTATTATCTCCACTTTCAGGGGAATAAAATTCAATATATTTACCCCTGTTTGCTTATGAAACCATTGTAAGCTATAACAGTTCCTTGTTGCTTTAGAACTTCCCTTTTAATTTCATTCAACAGCTGAAAAGTCCATACTTACCTCCGAATGCCAATCTTAAACCCAACCTATTTACTTGTAAATCCACACAACCTCAACATAACCTCTCATTACAAATATATGAGCCTAACACATTTACATTTTTATCTCTCAGCTCTCACAGACAAGCTGTCTCTATTAGCCTTCTCCCCAGTTCAATTAGTCACGGGCACACATATTCATACACAGCCCTATTTACAGAATTTTATTATAACACCAGAAATATAAAACAATCCATCATCTGAGTCACAATGGCTACCTATTAACTTTTCTGTAATTTTTTTGAAAGGAACAAAAGGCTAACAGGAAGAGAACTGTAGCAATTCACTGCTCTTCAAACCTGTGGCCTCAGTCTCTGTGAAAATAAGCTCCTATGGATGGGTGGGGAGGTGGGGAAAGGTGGCGGAAGGGTGTGGGCCCATTGAAAGTACCAGATATGAGGTTGTTAGAGGGTAGGGACTAGGTTAAGATTCATCAGAGGTTCCTATTTGTATCCCTTGCCACCTGCTGTACACCTCATGTCAAGAAAGTATATCCTGAAGCCGTGTCTCATGTCAGTGTTTCTATAAGCTACTTGTGAAATGTAACAGTATATGGTTGAACTGCATCCCTATTATCTCTGCATAGATTTATTTTGAGGAAGAAGAAGCAGTTCCCAGAAGATCTGATCCCACAACAAATCACACAAACTCCCCTTTCCACATATCAGCTCAGAGATGTCTGACACAGGGCTAGAAGGGAGTATACAGTGCATGATACACTGTATCGATGATCAGGGGCAGCTGGTGACAGCAGAGAACAAAGAATGTATGATTACTTTGCCAGGCTGAGTATGTCACTGCTTAACTAAGAAGTTTGTAATGCGCACAGTTTGGGTCCTGCTTTTAAAAGAATAATTTTGTTATGGGCACTCTCGGCCATTCTAACAGTATGCTGGAAATGGTAATTAGATGAAGGAAATCATTTCATGAATACTTCTCACCGTGCTGAGGCATTTGACAATACCAGATACATCTGCAATGGTGCACTCCATAAAATTGCTACAATGTAGAAGGAGGCCATTCGGCCCATTGAGTTTGCACAGACCCTCTGAAGGAGTACCCTACCTCGGCCCATTCCTCTGCCCTATCCCCATAACCCCATCTAACCTGCATACCTTTGGACATTAAGGAGCAATTTTAGCATGGCCAATCCACCTAACCTGCACATCTTTGGACACCAAGGGGCAATTTTAGCATGGCCAATCCACCTAACCTGCACATCTTTGGACTGTAAGAGGAAACCAGAGCACCCAGAGGAAACACACACAAACACGGGGAGAATGTATAAACTCCACTCAGACAGTCACCCAAGGCCAGAATTGAACCTGACACTGTGAGGCAGCAGTGCTAACTACTGTGCCACCGTGCCACCCAGCATTGCCAGTGATTCTACAATGGATGTATCAACTGTTGTTATAGAGGGTTGGATTGCAAATGTGGAAAGGAATGTCCCATCAACTACTATGAGGTGAGGATTACCTGAATCTGAAAGGGTTTCTGTTGACGCACAATGCCTAGTCACCTCACTGCATTCAGGGCAGTACTGTGGTAGAGAACATAGCTGAACACTGTTCCACCATGGCTTTTGATTGTGTGGAGTGTGCTTCTGGTTATTTTTGAGAGTTGCGTTGAAGCTTATGTGTAGAGTCAAGTCTTGGATATAGAAAGAACTGCTATTGCATTCAACACCACTCCAGATTAGGAGAGGTTCATAACATATGAGAGCTATATGAATTTCTCTAGTTGGCAAAGAGTTCTCTTTTGTTGGCTCCTAATGTAACTATCACTCCCATTGCTTTGCCGGATAGTCCTCTTTATTGAGTTCCAAAACCTTGCTTCTTTGTGGGGCTGTGACATACAGCATGCGGCAGTCCACAGTAATCCTAGAAACTCTGACTGGGCTGTAATGAAGGCATAGCGATTGAGGAACATGAAGTGCTGCTCAGCATGCTAGTGGTACGCTTAATAGTAAACCTCCAGCGGAGACAGGCACATCATTATATCTGCATTCAGCAGGTATCCTGGGAAACCACAGAAGTGCCATAAACCATGCTGCAGAGGATATAGCTTCATTCCCCGAGGAGCAACCCTGAGACCTTTTGGGATCAAACATTGATGTCATCGCAGACTGCTTTTAAATGAAGGCATTGTGACAGCTGCTGGGGAAGTGAACATTTATTTGTATCAGTGCTGGTGGTTTGAGATGAGCTGCGCATTCAGAGAGTGGAATTCTATGTCAGGAGTGATAATGTATAGTTGAGAGTTTCACTCTCCAGCATTTTAGAAATCTTGCCACTTTGTAAAATTGGAGAGTCCATTCACGCTGCTATTAGTCATCCATTGGAGATGGACTGTGGTCTCAAAGCAAACAATGTGGGACTGACCAGAAGAATCGCTGGTGGGAAATGCTAGAGAATTCAGCCTTAAATGTCTACCTGCAGCAGAGACGCAGATGGATCAGTGACTGCTAATAGACGAGTCACTCAGCTCAGTGGCGCAGGTTACCAATGCAACAAGAAAAGCAAACAAAGCTCTGGGGGTCATTTCTCATTGAAAAGTGGAGCGGTTATGTTAAACCTGTATTGAACATGAGTTAGACTGCACTTGGAGTATGTGAAAAATTCATGTCATATATTTGAGAGGATTTAGAGGCACAGGAGAACATGCAAGGAAGATTCACTAGAATTATATCAGCGCTTATACATGATATCGAACAGGAAAGATTGCACAGGCTTGGGGATTTTCTCTACAAGAATAGGGAATTCAGGAGAACACATATTTCTAACTAGAGTGGTTAGAATGTGGTACCACTGCCACAGAAAGCAATTCAGGCATCGTGCATAGATGCACTTAAGGGAAAGCTAGATAAACACACGAGGAAGAAAAAAATGGATAGTTAAGGAGCTAGATAAAGGAGGGGAGGAGGCTTGGTGGAGTGTGGATCTATTGTATCGAATGGCCTGATTCTGTGCATGGATTTTTGTTGAGTCAGGATGACCTGGGAGCCCTTTAAAAATGGTGGCTAGTCCCGATTCCAGGATTTTCGACTCCGTTTCCGGAGTTTCCAATTTTCAACTGAGGCTTTCAAGGGCACAGGCTGGTTCGGATTGCCAGTCCCCACCTTGCAATCATGACCTGGCTGGCTCCATTGCAGGAATGGGCATGTCCTGGTCCTCCACAATTTTCATGGATTCAGGCAAGGTTTTCAATGAGTCATGGTCCATGGTATCTCAAGGGAGTTATGAATCATAGTCTGTATGGGGGACCTTTTCAAAAGGTCCTCCTCATGTCCCCTTTACCAAGCTATGCACCTCCATCCACCCCCACTGTCCCTTATGCCCCCTAAGCCAAGGTAAGCACGACAAATAACCCCGATGGCTCCTCAAGCACCTCCATGACAGGCTATGGAACTTCCAGGCCCATTCACCCATGATACACCATATGGAAGCAATTAACCCAACAGTGAAATAATGTGTAAAAAAAAAACTTTTAAAAACGTGATTCATTGATAACTTTCCACTTCCTTAAAGATAAGAAGAATTTTCTTTTTTTCTTTTTCTTTAGTCCTTTTGCTTTTGGAGAGTTAATGAGTAGGCATTGAATAAGTACTCAAAGAAGTATACAAACTTAGGTTTGTAGAAGTTACTGGGTTGTATTGACTGATAGCAAGAGACTAAGAAGCAGAAGGGTTTATTCTTAGGAGCTATTACATGCTGTGTGTCTGCCCTTGCTGGGGGCGAACTCCAGTGCTACCGATACGTCACTTCCTGTGTTTACGTCATCCCGATGCACACCTGGCCACCCAATCTACAAGATTAATGCTTAACAACATAGCAATATTCAGGAATTCCTGAGGGGAATTTCCATAACTAAGTAAGGTGACAGGTGTCATTCCAGAAATGTCCCCTTAGCATCTTAGTCCTTCAGTTCTAACTGTCGTCCCTAGGCTGCCAATTATTTTTTCCAACTTTTAATGAACAATTATGTTTCAGGAAGGACAATTCTTTCTTGCATACTCTGTACAAAAAGCACTGCAAGTATAGGAATTACATTACTCTTGCTGTGGGGATATAAGGCTTTTGTAAATGGTCATTGCAAGTCTCATTTTAATGGTTTCTTGAAATGCATAAGTTTCTTCCTCTGAGCGCCTAATTTATCTCAAAGCGATTATGACCTGCATTTTAATTTTGGGGTTTGCCACAGCTGCAGGAGTGATGCACTGTAAATTTAATATGCTGTTTAAATAGTGTCAGCTTAATTTCACATTGGCTCAGTCTCAATCTGATAACATTGATCAGACAGGGACGAGCACTAGGCCAGTGAGCATCAAATGTTATGGTTTTGTTTTTTTTGATTATTTCTATAGAGCTTAGAAGTCCCACATTTTTAAATGACATTTTAATCGCACCAATGAATGCAAATATATTCAATTCAATTGTGATGTTTTGCATTCGGTTAGGGTGTTTTTATAAGTGATGTACATATCACAATTCTATACTGAGAAGTTTATAGATTATTCATAGTATCTGTGTATATGTTTTGAACTGGTCTATTTTGAGAAGAATCATGATGTATTTGGAAGTCTTATACATGTCTCAATTTTTCACTTGTCTATTTATCGAGTAATTATGACATATTTGGCCGTATCGGTATGTTTCACAGCTTGGCACTGGTTTACTCTACTTGTTTTGCCCTGTTCACACCTAACTTCAAGTTTGGTTCCAGAAATCATTTGGAATTTGTGCAATTCAGTTTCAAATCCAGGTTGTCCTTTCTCAAAAATAAAGGACGTGGGGTAAAAGTGGCCTGGACTGCCCCAGTGAGGTCTCCCAGGTGCGGCCTGTAAATTCTGTATTTTTAACTACATTGATCTGGATCACACCCAGTGAGAGCGAGATCCAGATTGCGCAACGTCTCGCGAGATTCCGTTGAGCCACGCAAGACGTTTCGAGTGTCGGGAATTTCGCGAGAAGCCTCTCGCGAGAATCAACGGCCTCGACCCGACACCAAGCCAGGAACAGCGAGACTGCTGAATCATGCCCTCTTTCTCTTTACGTGTTATCTGCAAATCATGGGTGGGATTCTCTGACCCCCGCCGGGTCGGAGAATCGTCGGGGGCTGGCGTGAATCCCGCCCCCGCCGGTTGCCGAATTCTCCGCCACCGGATATTCGGCGGGGGCGGGAATCGCGCCGCGCCGGTTGGCGGGCCCCCCCTGGCGATTCTCCGGCCCGGACAGGCCGAAGTCCCGCTGCTGGAATGCCTGTCCCACCGGCGTGGATTAAACCACCTCTCTTACCAGCGGGACAAGGCAGCGCGGGCGGGCTCCAGGGTCCGTGGGGGGGGGGGGCACGGGGCGATCTGGCCCCGGGGGGTGCCCCCACGGTGGCCTGGCCCGCGATCGGGGCCCACCGATCCGTGGGCGGGCCTGTGCCGTGGGGGCACTCTTTTCCTTCCGCCTTCACCACGGTCTCCACCATAGCGGAGGCGGAAGAGACCCCCTCCACTGCGCATGCGTGGGGATGCCGTGAGCGGCCGCTGACGCTCCCACGCATGCGCCGCCCGGCAAAGTCATTTCCGCGCCAGCTGGCGGGGCACCAAAGGCCTTTCCCACCAGCTGGCGGGGCGGAAATCAGTCCGGCGCGGGCCTAGCCCCTCAAAATGCGGGCTCGGCCTCTCAAGATGCAGAGGATTCCGCACCTTTGGGGCGGCGTGATGCCGGGCTGATTCGCGCCGTTTTTGGCGCTGGTCGGCGGACATCGCGCCGATTGCGGAGAATTCCGCCCCATATGTTTATTCTGCATTGATCCCAACTATCTGCAAAGAACCACGTTCTTCTAAATTAAATGTCATTTACTATTGCATGTCCTACTTCCAGTGTACATCTACATCTTTTTGGAATCGATTACACTCCTGGATCATTTTACCCCTTGCATAGATTTTGCTGTCGCCTGTTCATTTTACCATTCCCCAACACCACTATTCAGATAATTAATAAACACTATGAAGAGCGGTGGGCCTAAGTTCAGTCTCCGGGAACGCCACTAGTAACACATCTCTAAGCTGACCTTCATTGTTAACTAAAACCTTTCAGCTTTAGAGTTGTAGCCAATTCTTAAACCCACATTTAAAATTTATACTGATGCCGCAAGATTCTATCTGAAGTAACCTGGTGTGAGGTACCTTATCAAAGACTTTCTGGAATTCAAGATAGTCAATACTTTGCTCCTCCTCTATCCGAGTGAATTCCTCAAAAGACACTTATTGAATTTTTTAGACATGACCTATTTTTTCAGAAGTTTTGTTGTGACTGTCTGACAGCGTCTTCTCTTTCCTGATCGGCTTCTAATAGTTTAGGTCTATGTTAGTCAGTTCTTTCATAGCTTCTAGCTTAGCTATGGCACTTCTAGCAAGGTTTATAACAGCGTGAATGTTGTCCAATGCTGCATTTTCCCCATTTTTTTGGCCAACCTCTCTCAAAGCCCTTGATTCACAGAATCATAGAGTTTTACTGCACAGCAAGAGTCACTTCGGCCCATCGTGTCTCATAGAATCGTAGAATCCCTACAGTGCAGAAGGAGGCTATTCAGCACATTGAGTCTACACCGACCCTCTGAAAGAACACCCTACATAGGCCCACTCCCCCGCCCCATCCCTGTAACCCCATAACCCTAAGGGGCAATTTAGTATGGTCAATCCACCTAACCTGCACATCTTTGGACTGTGGGAGGACACCGGAGCACCCGAAGGAAACCCACGCAGACACGGAGAGAATGTGCAAGCTCGACACAAACAGTCACCCGAGGCTGGAATTGAACCCGGGTTGCTGGCTCTGTGAGGCAGCAGTGCTAACCATTGTGCCACCGCGCCGCCTGTCTGTGCCAGTCATACGTTGATATCATTTAATAGGTGTTGACAGTCCTCTAGTAACTCACGCAAGTGACTGGTGCTCACATACAGGCTCAAAGAGTGGATTTTGAGATGCTAGTCAAGTGTGTCATTGCAGCTGACCCGACCTGACACCCATTCTCCATGATCTCCAGCAGAACTCACTGGATAATATGATCAGAAATAGGTATCCGGACTGATTTTCTTTTACATCTTTCCCCAATGCAGGGGCACTGAGGAAAAATATGTTTCTGCCCGACCTGAGATCAATAGTTTTAGCACAGCACCTTCTTGATCTACGTGGCTCAGTACAATGCAAGGCAGTGTATTTTCTTGCTGAGTCATTGAAGATCCCCATGCGACAGTCTAAAGTAAGGAGGTTCACTAACTCAGCTTTTGAAATGTTCTAAACTGTTCAAAATATGGGTACATGTGTTGAATTTCTTGACTTCATACAATACAGCATTAAATTATCTAGTCCACATGCCAAGGGAGTTAAATACTATCAATAACAACAATGGCAGATGAGACAAAAATCTGAGGAGCAGGATCTTCATATAAATGTGTTACTATAAAGATCGTTCTCTTGAGACTGTCCAAAATGATGTTTAATGCGAAAATTGGAGCAGAGTCAATCTATTCATTGTTATCTCTTATTAAAGAAATCACTCTGTCAGCAATAATGGATGCACATACTGAAAGATACGAGACCTACAGAGTAGACATAAGTATGGAAAAAAATAGATATTATACTGTTCAAAACTGCTGAAGCAGTGTGTGCCGAATGGTGCTTTAGGTGGATGTACTGAAAATCTTCAGGGGTCTTCTGTAATAACCACTCGTTAAAAAGCAGGGTACGCTTTAGCGATTGTTGTTGTTCATAGGTTCATAAAATTAAAAATAAGATGCCATTTTATTAATAGACAGGGGTAAGCCTAAATAAAAGCTGTAGGCGGCACATTTACCATTATAAAAGAAAACATTCATTTGGAGCTTTTTGAATAAGATGTTCCGAAAAGCAACACCCATGCATTTTTCAGGGAACAGTAGGAGAAAAGGGAGCCATTGAAGGCACAGTCAAATATATATTGTTTCTATTAATGAGGAGATTAATGCCTGAGGGCTCTTCCATCAAATTTATAGGTGTTGATTGCAGCGGACGTTGGGTGTTTTTAAATCTTTCATGGGCTGTGTACATCACTGGCTTGCCCTTGAACCGAATAACTTGCCAGACCATTTCAGAGGGTAGTTAAGGGCCTGTCACATGACTATGGGTTTGGAGTCACAGCATGTAGGCCAGACCAGGTAAGGATGGCAGATTTCCTCCCAGTGAATCAGATGGGTTTTTATAGCAATCAATGATAATTGTCACGGTCACCATTACTGAGACTAGCTTTCTACCCTACCAGTTGCCATAAGCTGGGATTTGATCCCATGTCTCTGCAGCCTAGCGAGTGGTTTTACCTGTTTTGGCATAGCCATTAATCTCCGCACACAGTGCATGCCAGCTACTGGGTGCTGACAAGGTTTAACCACAGAATCCTTGACTGGAATGAAATGAAATTGCTTCAGTGTTAGCAGTGTTGAAGCAACTGTTGCCTCAATGTTAACTTGTCAGAAATCTAGTGACAGGCACCAAGGCCGACAGCAAACTGTCGGTCTGTCTGAGGCCTGCTAGATAGTAACTCAAACTGGCTTGAAGGTGGCAGCTAGATAGCAGGCTGGGTGCGGAAGACTAATGCTGGGGCTCAAAGGACAAGTCACTACCATTAAGGTAAGTGCTTGGGTGGAAATTCAATTGGAGCTCATGAATGGGTGTGAAAGGGGTAAACCAGGGGCAACAGAGGCCTGGAGAAGCATTTCCACTACACTTACACTTATGGGCCAACAATGCAAGTAACAAAACAATGTAAGAAAAATATGTTGCCCTTTTTGGTCCTCGTCTACTCCAGCTCTTCTTGCTGCAAGGGACTCCTATGCACAGTTTTGGGTAAAACAGCAACCAGGCCCCAATTATATCATTGGAGCTCAGTCTGCATATTTGAAGACTCTGCCAGAAGAACTGGAAGTTGCAGGAAAACACTTTTTTTTGAAGCAGACTTTAATGCTCTCGAAGAGTGGATAACATCTATAGAACTGAAATGCCATGAGATATTTTAAACACACAGCCCTTTAAAAATAAAAAAAACATTCAGCCTGTGACAGTGAGAGTTGAACAGCTCTATACTCGTAATTAATTACAACTGTTGTTTGTTGACATTTCTCCAAAGGCTATCAGCATGTCCTTGGAATCCCTACAGTGCAGAAGGAGGCTATTCGGCCCATCAAGTCTTCACCGATGATCTGAACGAGCACCCTACCTAGGACGACTTACCCAACCTATCCCCCTCATGGTCAATCCGCCTAACCTGCACATCTTTGGACATTAAGGGGAAATTTAGCTTGGCCAATTCACCGAACCTGCACATCTTTGGACATTAAGGGGCAATCTAGCATGTTCAATTCACCTAATCTGCACATCTTTCGGCTGTGTGAAGAAACCCATGCAGAGACAGAGAGACTGTGCAAACTCCACACAGATAATCACCCAGGCCTGGAATTGAAGCCAGGTGCCGCCCCCCACTCCCCCCAGAATGAATGTCATGCCTTTGCAGGGGGGCCGGGGGGGGGGGGGGGGCTTTCCCCCGAGGCAGCTGCAGTGAGCCGGTAAATTTCCTGACACATACTACCCACCTTGGGAGTAAAAATCCAGGCCCTTGGATCATAAGATAAATTTTAAGCAATTCACTTTTAAATGACAGCTCCAGCTTTCATACTGCAATTTCTTCATCAATGCCTGTTCCATCTGAGACAGATTAGTGCAGCAAGCCTGTCACATTACTGCTGAAATCTGAGGCACTCCTTAAATGCCCAGATTGCCGGGTTAATTACTATTCGAGATGAATTGAGTACATTAGTGCTTAATGTAAACATTCTTCTTGTGGTAATTTTGATTGAGGCAGGGAAGAGTAATGAATGATTGCTGTGTCACACTTAAGATTGATGGCGGTCATGAGACATTTGCTGACCATGTTGAGCTTAAAACTGACAGCAAATACCGAGAGTATACCAATCAATATTATTCATAATTTTTCTACATTCACCGAATTTTTAAAGGTTGGATATGCCCAGTTGTCACAACCCCTAGTCCTTCAGAGTAAATCGTTGAAGCATAGCATCTCCACCTCTGCTATCACTCTTCAATGGTGTGATGACCCCCACAAGGACCATGGAGTATCAATAATAGATCTCCTTGTGCGGCTCATGGAGTATGACTTTCCCTGGTAGCAGGTGGAGGTCCGTCCAGCTGGTGCTCATTAACTGAGGCCTTTAAAGGCTGGCCCTACCCAGGAGCTGCAGCGCTGGTAGACCTGGGTTGGGACTCTATTGCTATATGCTGTGGTTGCAGCTTTAGAATTGTGATACACATAAACTATGTTGGGCTTTCTGCTCATGTCTCCTGGATCCACACACTGGCGATGAGGAGCAAGGAATAGATTCTGGACAGCCTTTCCATAGTCAAACGATTCCAATAGAAAAAGATGAAGAGAATCCGAAAATGCCACTATTTGGTAAAATAGAGCCATGCGATGCGGGCGTGGAAGATTGGCCCCAGTCTGTCGAAAAAATGTGATACTTCTTACAGGCAAATGGCATAGAAAACAAGGACTGACAGAAGATGATTTTCCTGACCACTTGCAGTGCCCCAACGTTCAGGATCATTAAAAACCCGACCTACCTGGCAGCCCCGGACTCTAAGTCCTTCAATGAACTGATAGACCTAGTGGCGAACCACCAAGACCTGAAACCATCTGTGATACTGCAATGTTATAGATTCAACAAGGCCAGAAGAATCAATAACGGAATTCCTGACAAGATTTCAGAAACTGGCGGAACACTGTGAATGTGGACCGTCCCTTCATGGGATGCATCAGGACCAGCTGGTATGTGAGATAAATAATGTCACAACCCAGAGGAAACTGCAGCCGGAAGATATCCTGGACCTTTAAAAGAGCATTAGAATTGGCACTGTCTCATAAATTTGCATAGGAAGGGGCCCAGGAACTCCAGGGTTCCATGGATTACAGCGTCCTCTGCGTCAGGTGACCCCCATACAGGAGAACCCGTTTCCCCATGGACCGTACTCATGAGACACACCCGCCACCAAGTCAATAATTAGGCATGGTGTATAAGGAGTACGGTTGACAGCCGCGAGACATCCAAAACAAATGGGAAATCAATCACAGAGTTGCCGCACTGTGGTCGTAGGGCATGCCCTACCAGGCTGCCAGAATCGGCAGAATGCTTATCGCACAGGTCGTAAGACAAAACCACCTCATATCAGGGCTTTACAAATCAACCAGCCCAAACAGTAAGAGCTAATGCAACTGAATTGCATTACTGCCGCCAAAGTGGCCCCAATCTGGATCAAACTCCTTTCAACCGCACCCCTTGGACATGGAGTGGAGATGCCGGCGTTGGACTGGGGTGAGCACAGTAAGAAGTTTTACAACACCAGGTTAAAGTCCAACAGGTTTGTTTCGATGTCACTAGCTTTCGGAGCGTTGCTCCTTCCTCACCTGTTTAAAAAATAAGCAGAAGTGGTCGTGGCGAGCACCACAAGATGAAGTTTTTACAAGGGTGAAGAAGCAGCTACTGTCATCTAACATTACAACCCCTCAAGACCACTCATATGAACCTGCAAAGCTTCTGCTTATGGAGAAGGAGTGGTGCTCTCTCACCAATGGGATGATGGCACTGGACGGCCAATCATGTATGCATCCAGGACCCTGGAAGACACAGAGAGGAGATATGCACAGATTATACAAGAGGGATTGGCCATGATATTCGCGGTAAAGAGGTTTCAGCAATACGTCCACGGACGACACATTACCATAGAACATAGAACATAGAACATAGATTGGCCATTCTAAATTGCCCTTAGTGTGGGGTGGAGTTGCTGGGTTATGGGGATAGGGTGGAGATGTTGACCTTGGGTGGGGTGCTCTTTCCAAGAGCCGGTGCAGACTCGATGGGCCGAATGGCCTCCTTCTGTACTGTAAATTCTATGATAAACTACATGAACACCGCACAGGTGATTATACAATCCTTCCTCGCAAAATGCAAGAAATTAAGTGTGGAAGACGACATTAACCTGGGCGGAGCCCTAGTGATAGTTCCGCACCCAGATCAGTGCCCAATGTTAGAAGAGCTACATGGCCGCCATCCAGGAGTCTCAAAAATGAAGATGCTCGCAAGGTGCTACATTTGGTGGTCTGGACTCAATGCAGACATTGAGAATGCAGTGGGCCAGTGCCCAGATGCCAAGCGAATCAGAAGATCCCACCAATGGCCTTGCTGCACCCATGAGAATGGCCAGGGAGACCCTGAGTACAAGATAAGCAGATTTTGCCAGACCGTTCATGGGGTCTATGTTTTTAATCTTAATTGATGCCATCCCAAATGAATCGACGTGCATCGGATGGCTTCCATTACTTCTAATGCCACTGTAGAGAGACTCCAACAGTCATTTAGTAACCACTGAATACCGGAGGTCCTCGTAAAAGATAATGGATAATGGGTCCCTGTTCACCTGTAAGGAATTCCAGGCATTTATGAAGACTAATGGAGTGGAGCAAATTCGTACAGCAACATATCACCCATCCTCAAGCGACCTAGCCAAATGGGCGGTTCAAACTTTTAAGAGTGGCATGAAAAAGCAAACCACCGGCTCGATCGAGACAAAACTAGCATGATACTTCTTTAATTATAGGACCATGCCACCCACCACAAAAGGAATTACGCCAAAAGAACAACTAATAGGTCGGCAACTCTGAGCCAGAATCATCTTAATGTTCCCCAGCTTAAACGGGAAGGTAGAGTCAAAGCAAGAGACCAGAAGAGAAACCAGAACAGCCGAAGACCAGGTGGGGTCCTTAGACCGGGAGACGCTGTCCACGTCCGTAACTTCGGAGGTGGCTCCCCTTGGGTTAATAAGAACATAAGAACTAAGAGCAGGAGTAGGCCATCTGGACGCTCGAGCCCGCTCCACCATTCAATAAGATCATGGCTGATTTTTTTGTGGACTTAGCTCCACTTACCCGCCCGCTCACCATAACCCTTAATTCGTTTACTGTACAAAAATCTATCTATCTTTGCCATGAAAACATTCAACGAGGTAGCCTCAACTGCTTCACTGGGCAGGGAACACCACAAATTTACAACCCTTTGGGTGAAGAAGTTCCTCTTCAACTCAGTCCGAAATCTACTCCCCTTATTTTGAGGCTATGCCCCCTAGTTCTAGTTTGAACCTCCCTGCTTCTATCTTATCTATCCCCTTCATAATTTCATATGTTCTATAGATCCCCCCCTCATTCTTCTAAATTCCAGTGAGTATAGTCCCAATCTACTCAGTCTCTCATCATAAGCCAATCCTCTCAACTCCGGAATCAACCTAGTGAATCTCCTCTGCACACCCTCCAGTGCCAGTACATCCTTTCTCAACTAAGGAGACCAAAACTGTACTCCAGGTGTGGCCTCACCAGCACCCTATACAGCTGCAACATAACCTCCCTGTTTTTAAACTCCACCCCTCTAGCAATGAAGGACCAATTTCCATTTGCCTTCTTAATTACCAGTTGCACCTGCAAACCAACCTTTTTCTGATTCATGCACAAGGACACCCAGGCCCTTCTGCATAGCATCATGCTGCAATTTTTACTATTTAGCCCATTTTGCAGTTATTCCTACCAAAATGGATGACCTCACATTTACTTCCATCTGCCAGACCCTTGCCCACTCACTTAAACTATCTATATCCCTCTGCAGACTTTCAGTGTCTTCTGCGCACTTTGCTCTACCACTCATCTTAACGTCATCTGTGAATTTTGACATATTACACTTAGTCCCCAACTCCAGATCATCTATGTAAATTGTAAACAATTGCGGTCCCAACACTGATCCCTGAGGCACACTTCTAGCCACTGATCGTCAACCAGAAAAACACCAATTTATCCCCACTCTTTGCTTTCTGTTAGTTAACTAATCCTCTATCCATGCTAATACATTACCCGTAATGATTCCGGGAGTCGTGATAGAGAAAGTGGGGCCCAAATGATATAACATCAAAAATCAGAGGGAAGATCTCAGGAAAACAGGCCGACCACCTCAGAAACAGGGAACCCCCTCACTGAGGGAACTACTCCTGATGAAACTGCACCCTCAACTTCCTTCATACCGGCCTACAGGCAGGGCCCAAGAGTCAGCAAGACGATGAGGACTTGGGCTCTGAAATGGAAGTAGAAGTGACAGGACCTCAGCCCAAGTCACATTCGAGGAAGAGCCCCAAGCAACAGGCCATCGGTGCTCATGGCAGAAGAAAGGATCCCCCACCCGCTATGTGCCCCCCCGACCTGGCCTCACTGATGGTCGACATGCATGGCCACATGCAAAGAGACAAAGGAGGCCTCATCGTCATGAGAGCGAGGGAGAACATTCGGACTGGGGCGGGAGATGGATGTGATTACACCCATGAGGACCACAGGAGATGAATAACAGATCTCCCCATGGGGCTTCTGTAGTATGTGCTTCCCTGGTAGCAGGCAGAGGCTGGGACTCGTTAACTGAGGCCTTTAAATGCCCCTAACTGGGACCGTCAGCGCTGGTAGTCATGCGCTGTATTGCTGTACCCTTCGGTAGCGGCTTTACTATTGTGCTATAAATAAACTACAATAACCTTCCTGCTCGTGTCTCCCAGATCAGCACAAATGGGGCAAAAAATAGTTTTTAAAATCTCTAAGGTGGTGTCATTTCTGATCAACAGCAATCACCTTTAGCATCTCCATTTTCTATTGCCTTGTTGCCGCCCCCACCCCTAACAACTCTTCAGCTTTCCACAAAACCTTCATCTGTCCAAGACTTGAAAACTGCTTCCAACACCTGGGCAACCTCCATCAGCAACTCACATTCTCAAAAAGGTGCCGCGGAGAAGCTTTGTGTCTCATGGGCAATCGTTTTACTACTCTACATTGCTGCCAAGTTTTCGAAAATATTTTCAAACAATATTTGGCTATTTTTGATTGTGCGCTAATATTGCCGAAATGTTCCAATGCCAAAAATAGTAAACAAAAACCACAACAAAATCCCCAAATTGAGAAAAAAGCATATTGATAAAGCAAATTGCAAAACCTATTGGGAAAAAAAGTAGTTAAAACTTCCCCGTCATTTTATGATTCTCTTCCTAGGAAGTTAAGCCCAGTGCAGAAGGAGGACAGAATGCTCAGCTCGCCATAATCTATGGCAAGTTAAACATGTCACACTTTTGGGTTAGCCATCCATGGTCCCTTTCAGGGCTGCTGATTTAGACCACTCACTGCCTGATGGAAAAGGGCAGAAGAGTGTGCGGTGTCACTCTGTCAACTTACACCTCAAAATTCCAATCAGTGTCCTATATTTGTCTTAGAATCTTTTTGGGCAGCGTTTCGCATCTGGGGTTGAGATCATGATATTGGCAGCATATGCAGGTCCCAATCCTGTACCATGCTGGGAATATTCACTCAACAGCTATATTTGCAGGATTGGACAATTGACAACCAGAGGGCCATTCAGAATCCATTTAATGATGGTGGAAGGGCTTCTGAAGCTGGAGGGCCAATAGGAGGCCCACCATATGAACATATATTGGAGGGGATCAGGTTCCAGGGGCGAGCTTTAGTGGAAAAATTTCAAGACGTCATTTTGGGTGAGTTTGGTGGGGTGTTTCATGTCGGCTGTAAAGGCGAGATCGCGGCCCGTATTCAACTGTACCTAGTCCTGAAAATCAGACCCCACATGATTCTCGACGTGCCTGACATCCTCGCTTTCTGATTCGCCCGACTGGTGCCTCATCTGTTCACCTGGGAGGCAATGGCAGCTGCAGTGAGTGCGGGCAGCATGAGAAGGAGGACCGCCGTCCAATGTCGGAAGATGACAAACAAGCTCCAATGAGCTGCAAGAGTAAGTTACCACCTCTCTCCTGGCATCAGTTCCACCTGCCATTCCTCAAATTCCCAAACATTCCCACCCCCATCCCGAGCACTGGTGCAGCATCTCCAGTGTCCTTGAGCTGCATGCTGGAAAATAGAAATGGCTACTCACCTCCTCACTTCCCTTCAGAAGCCTTTGCACCAGATTCACGTTTTTAAAAAGGAGTACTAAATGACGCCCGCATGATTTCTCGCTGGGGCGTTGGATAATTCCTGGGACGCCGCTGCATTTGACTTCAATCTCATGGATGAGATTTAACTAATTGCAAATGAGGGTTAATGATATTCCTGCCATTTTTGGGTGAGACCCAGGACTCGCCATTGGGAGAGTGTCGGGTGAATCGCAAAATGGCACACGCCCTCCGCGAATCAAGATTTTGCCCTCTCCCACTATTCACCCGACACTCCCGGATCCATCACGCCGGGCGTAATACGGTCGCTGAATCGCACACATCGTTAATAAACACTTCCATGGACTCCTGCAATTTTAATTGAGTAACCCAGCATAAGTTTGACCACAAGAGCTGCAAGAGGAGATGTTTCCTCTTTTATTCAATTTTCAAGCCCCCAAAGCCCTCATACATGTAACAGTAATTCACCAGAGGAGCCACAATTACGGTGTCAGTTAAGACGTTTACATTGTGAAGTCCCTATTTCACAAAGATGGAGTTTAGAATGCTTCATTTTCAGAAACAAAGTGGGTCAATCAATTATACTGTATAAACTATAATGCAATTTTAAAGTGTTTGAAATAATTCAGTGTAATATTTGTGCTTGACAGTATAATGAATATCAGGAAAACTGACATTACAGTACATAATGTTTCTTATTCCAATGCCGCCCTCAAATATGCCAAAAATAAAATAATTTACACATTATTATGACACTCGTAACCACTCAATTGTAGTTTACCAATGTAAGATTTCGATCCTATTTAGAAAGCTCTCTCAGATTCATAAATTTAAAAAGGTTGTGAAACTCTACAGTGAAGAGAGTGCTATTGATTGGCAACCCATACACTCACTGTCGCAAACAAAGTGGTGTGTCCAGCCTTTTTTCCCTTAGGGCCCAGGAGAAAGAGAGTTGGTTTGACCATCGGGTGTATTTTATTTTGTAGTCATGTAAAATGGCTAACTCCCGATTAGAATGGCCAAACCCCGATTTAAAATGCGAACGAAAGAGGCTGATGGGAAAATCAGCCAACAGGACTCAAACAGACAGCTGCAGGTAAAACAGTGTATTCGCCTCTGGGGAAGCCAGACCGAATCGATACCTGCAGCCATCAACATAACAACACCCCAGCCATATGCATATAAAGTAGCAATCCCGGGAACAGTATGCTACAAATTAGTAACACAAAGCCGACCCAGACTTTTCGGCGCCAGCAGGAGCTGATACAAAAAGAGGTAAACGACCACCCCTCGATCAAGGAATCGCTCCCGCGTTGGAGAATATCGAACCAAGTGATTGGGACCAAGTCCAATCACTTGGAACCAGGTACAAGGTCCGCCCCGAGAGGCGGGAAGCCCCTGGGGACTATAAGATTAGGAGCCAAGTTCAAATCGACCCTTCTTCACTCTTCTCCTCCCGGCTGCACCCTTCTTCACTTTCTCCAACAACAGTCGAAAGAAACGTAAGTCTTACTCCAAAAATTGCTACCAGATAGACACTCCTGACTATCGACCTGTACCAGCTTTGAAATCCCGCAGGCTCAGAACCCATACGAAAGGCCATTCGTTTCCCTGACCTGGTGGGCCATTTCCAAAGTTAAGTATTGGCCTGTTAGTTGTAGGAAGTAGCTTAGAGGTAGAATTAATGTATAAGTATTGATTGCTGTATATAATAAATGAGCGTTGATTTAACTCTTACTAAGCGGTGTGTTGGATTATTAATCATTACTCGGACTTGAACCACGTGGCGGTATCAGAAAGAAACCTGGCGACTCAAGAGCAAAGGTGATAGAACAAGAGCAATTAAACTAAGGCTAAAACGAGCAACAATTTGTCAACTGTTTCTGAGAAAACTGCATCTGAGGGGGAACAAAGTAATAAAAATACATTTATTTGGGTAGAGAATGGAATAGCAAAGCAAATGTCTGCGTTTATAGAATCACTACAGTGCAGAAGGCAGCCATTCAGCCCATTGAGTCTGCACCAACCCTCTGAAAGAGCACTCCATTCAAGCCAACTCCCCCACCCTACCCTAATAATCCTTTAACCTAGCATGGTCATCTTTGGCTACTAAGGGGCAATGTAACATGGTCAATCCACCTAACCTGCACACCTTTGTGGGAGGAAACCAGAGCACCCAGAGGAAACCCACGCGAACACGGGGAGAATGTGCAAACTCCACACAGTCACCCAAGGCCAGAATTGAATCGGGTTCCTGATGCTGTGTGGCATGCTAACCACTGTGCCACCCTGCCGCCGAGGTTTGAAGAACTGAGGGCACTTGAACTACTGGAGAGCTAAGGAAAATGTTTGAGCTTGGACAAAGGAATTAGACTTTTTGATGCCAACAATTTCCAAAAAGCTTAAAATATAAGAGCCAGTTCTAAGCGTAAATTCAGGGAATCAGTATGTTACGCCTGCAATAGGTGGTGCTCTTTCGGAGGGTCAATGCAGACTCGATGGGCCAAATGGCCTCCTTCTGCACTGTAGGGATTCTACTCTTCTGCTCTAGTACACAGTGGTGAGAATAACCCTGAAAACGGATCTGACGTATACGGGTTAAACAAAATTAAGATGGGCAAGACAGCCCCAATTCCTCTTTCGTTGATGGTAAATGATCAGCCACTCAGAATGTGAATGGACACGGGGGCCTTCACTACAGTTGTTGGTGAACAAACATATCATTTACACGGTGGGGTCCAGAAGTTCAGAAGCACAACGGCCAGGCTAGCCAAGTATACTGGGGAAACTTTAAGGATGTTAGGAACAAACACAACACCTATAAGCTACTGCCACCAGTCAGCTCAACTGCCTCTAATAATAGTGAGGTGGGGGGGAGGGGGCAAGGGCCAATTCCGAAGGGCTGAGTTTGGCTACGTAAAATTAGATTAAATTGGCTAGGAATCTTCAAAGTTAACAAAGCAGATTTTCATGACGTCTTAAAAGAATACTAGGAGGTTTTCAAGATGAGTTATGCAAGAAACAAGCCCCAAAAGTACAGATATATGTGGATCCTGAGTCCACGCCCAAGTTTCACAGAGCCCGACCCATCCCCTTTCCCTTAAATGAGAAAGTTAAGTCTGGACTCAAGCGGCTAAAAGAATTAGGCACCATCAAGCCTGTACAGTTTTTGGAGTGGGCTACTCCAATCGTTCCAGTGGTTAAGCCAGATGGAATGAGTAGGATATGTGGGGACTACAAATTAACTGTGAATCAGGTAGCAAAATTGGACTGATACGCAGTACCAAGAATTGAAGATTTATATGCTAAATTAGCAGGAGGTTTAATTTACACTAAACAATATGAGCCATGCATATCGAGGTATTGAGTGAATTTGTTTTGTTACTATAAATACCAACCAGTATACCTGGCTACCTCCGGAGTCTCATCAGTATGTGAAATTTTCTAGTGCACAATGGAAAGTTTATTACAGGGACTACCCAAGGTACTTGTCTATCTGGATGATATATTAATAACAAGAGCGTCCAAAGAGAAGAACCTAACAAATCGCGAAGACTTTTAAAAAAGATTTAGAAGGCTGGAGTCATGGTGAAAAGAGAAAAATGTACTTTCAAATTTCGGGAAGAGGCGTACTTTGGGTTTTGAATCGACGCCCAAGGGCTGCACCTATTGGAAGAGAAGCTAAAAGCAATTAAGGAAGCACTAGTCCCCAAAAATACATCAGAATTGAAATCATTTTTAGGAATGGTGAATTATTGTGGTAGATTGATTCCTAAAATTTCTACAATGTTGGCACCCCTACATACACTGCTCAAGAAGCCCCAGAGGTAGGGGCAGCACGGTGGTGCAGTGGTTAGCACTGCTGCCTCACAGCGCCGAGCTTCCAGGTTCGATCCCGGCTGTCCGTGTGGAGTTTGCTCATTCTCCCCGTGTTTCGCCCCCACAACCCAAAGATGTGCAGGATAGATGGATTGGCCACGCAAAATTGCCCCTTAATTGGAAAAAATGAATTGGGTACTCTAAAGTTTTTTGAAAAGAAGCACCAGAGGTGGTACTGGAGAGAGCATCATAAAGAAGACTTTGAACAAGTTAAACTAGCTTTGCAGCCACCCAGTCTCTTGGTTCATTTTGACCCCTCAAAAGAGATCGTTCTTAGCTGCGATGCAGCTCCTTATGGAATTGGAGCAGTTTTATTGCACAAGATGGTGCAGAAAGGCCTATCGCCTGTGCCTCAACGTCTCTGACCGATGCTGAACAAGCTTACTCTAAAATCGAAAAACAGGGACTAGCATAATCTTTGGAGTGAAGAAGTTTATAGAATTCCTACAGTGCAGAAGGTGGCTGTTCAGCCCAGCTTACCTGCACCGACCCTATGAAACAACACTCCACCCAAGCCCACACACCCTCCCTATCCCAGTAACCCCTTAACCTAAGCTGCACATGTTTGGACACTGAGGGCCAATTTAACATTGCCAATGCATCTAACCTGCACATCTTTGACTGTGGGAGGAAACCCATGCAGCCAAAGTGAAAACTCCACACAGACAGTCACCTAAGGCTGGAATTGAACACAGGTCTCTGGTGATGTGAGGCAGTAGTGCTAACCACTGCGCCACTAACATGATGCTTATGGACGGCATTTCATAGTAGTCACTGACCGCAAACCCCTGTTAGGCCTATTTAGAGAGGCTAAGGCCATGCCTCCCATAGCTTCAGCTAGGGTCCAACTCTGGCCGCTATTGTTAGCAGCCTATGAGTATAACTGTCAGCAGAGGTCTGGCAGACACATATTAAACGGGAACACTTTAAGCTGCCTACCCCTACCCGAGAATATACCACCTCCGCGAGAAATTGTTCTTGCTCTAAATTTTCTTGACACACTGCCAGTGTCGGTGCAATAGGTCAAATGTTGGACCCGGAAGGACCCCATATTATCTCGAGTCAAACATATGATCCTCCACGCCTGGTATTATGATTAAAGGTCTGAGCAATTACCACCCTTTCAGACAAGAAAAGACGAGTTAAGTTGTGAAGATGGCATATTATTCTAGGGAGCAAGGGTGGTCCACTCCCGCTACGAAGTTATTATTACAAGTTACACAGTGCCCACCCTAGGATGGTAAAGATGAAAATGCTCGCATGCAGTTATATGTGATGGCCCTGGATGGATACCAACATAGAAAATCTCATCAAACAATGTCGAATGAAGCAAAATGTGCCATCTGCATCCCTAATGCACCCTTAGGAGTGGCAAAGTTGACTATCAGTGTGACTACACCTCGATTTTGCAGGCCCATTCAGGGGCCCCATGTTCTTGCTCACAATAGAAGCTCACTCCAAGTGGTTGGACATACACAAAATGAAGTTCATGACCTCATCAGCAACAGTACAGAAATTGTGACAGCCATTCGCCACCCATGGCTTACCCAGGTGCTGATCTCAGATAATGGGACTGCTTTTACTAGTGAGGCGTTCCAGCATTTCATGAAAGCCAATGGCATTCAACATATGGACAGCTCCCTACCACCCTGCATCCAATGGACTGGCTGTGAGAGCCACCCAAACATTCAAAGCCACCATGAAGAAACAGTCATCAACCTCTCCACAAACCAATCTGGCCTGTTTCCTGATCGCCGAGAGAACAACACTTCATGTCACCACAGGTGTTACACCGGCCGAGTTGCTCATGAGCAATCTGCACCATTACAAATCGAGAGTGAGCCCATTGAAGTTCAAATCGAAGTACCTGCTAGTGAATTATGATGCTCCCAAAGTAGCAGGAAGTCACCAGATCGACTTACCTTAAAAGGGACTGTGTTAAGAATGTGATGAATGCAGATACTGTATGGCAGGCAATTGGTGCAGTAAGGGTTAAAAGCCTGAGTTAGTATGTGCATGTTTTTAAAAGAAATCCTAGTTTGAAAGACAACCAAGTTTTGGAGTCAAGAGGTGCAATTAAAGCATCACATTATAACGTGGCTGTCCAATATCACTACAACCATATTTCCCAAAATACAAGAGGTTATTAATGTAAGCTCTGCAGGTTCCTGCTTCCACTTGCACCACCTCATTTGTGCACTGTGATTCATCCTTTGTCAGTCTTCAAGCTAAATCATTTCATCCTCCAGGATATTATGTACTCAGGACGATAAAAGGCTGTTAGACCCATACACATTCAGTCCGCTTTGTACTTTAGCACCTTGGAAGAGGCAGAAATACACATATACCTGTAACCAACTCAGGAAACCACTGTCAAAAATACCTCTCCAGTTTTTCAAAAGTGATCCCGTTCATTATTATCAATCATTTACTGCCTCGATCGTTACATTGAAGGATATGTTCTAGTCTTTCGGCGTATTCTACCTAAGTGAAGTTATAATCTATTACCTGCTTCTAAGCTATTAACTCCATCATGAAATTTTGTATCACCTTAATAAATATGCTAACAAGTGCACTCCAGATTGTTGTTAAGAAACTTGCATTTTATAGTGTTTCTCTTGTTCTCTTTCATGTCCTGAAGTACATTGCAGTCAACCAGGTACTTTTGAGCTGCAGTCAATGTTCTGAATTAATATAGGGGGAGATGATCATTTATTTGTACATAGTATGGACACAGAAACAACAATCAGAAGTATCTCAACTTTGAGGTCTGCTTTCATCTAGGGGTCCATGAGACAGTTTCAAGGTCCTGCCAAAAATAACCAGAGAATGCATCAAATGTGGGCTTTGTGCAATCCACTTGCACCTTTCGTTCTCTCTCATGCGCTTGAGCACCACCAGCATTCAATGCAACCAAGTGCCAGTAACTGAGCTTTTCCACTTACACAGGCAAGTGTGTACACAGGCAACAAGTCACAGCAGCTCTCACCCGAACCTTGATTTGGTGCCCAGTGATGCACTATCAATTACGACGAGACGAGAGTAGAGAGTAATCGAGGTTTTATTAAGCAGAGATGTGTGGCCTCCTGCAGCTGCTACCAGAAATGGGAGCAGTTCGGGGTGCACACACATTTATACTCCGCCTACTGGGCGGAGCCAGAGATCTACCCCCATACCTGTAGTACAGGAGCTTTACCGTATTACCTCTAATACAACTATTATACAAACAGTGGTGACTACCACATTCACCCCGTTAAAAAAGAGTCAAGCGGGGGTGGTGGAAAACTATTTACAGGTTTGTGAGTATTTAAAGGTTACAGTCTGGTGAAAATTTACAAATTTAGCTGGTCGGGTGCCTTGAACCTCTGCTGTGAGTGCCTCGATCCCGGTGGTGATGCAGGCGCCGACTTGGTCGCCTGTGACTCCGGGAGCATGTTGTCTTCATCTTCATCCCCGGGAGGAACCAGTGGGAGGACGGATCGTCCTGGGGTGGGGGCTGTAGTGAGGTGCGCTGGGGGGAGGGTGGGTGGCGCCGGGGCAAGTGGAGGGGGGGGGTGTCGGGTGGTGTTGGGCCATGGGTGGGGATCCAGCTGGTGCCAAGTCCCTGAGGGAGACTGTGTCCTGGCGGCCGTCCGGATACGCCACGTAGGTGTACTGCGGGTTCGCATGCAGCATTGTGCCCTTTCGACCAACGGGTCTGCCTTGCGGAGCCGCACGTGTTTGCGGAGGAGGACGGGTCCTGGAGCTGCCAGCCATGTTGGGAGCGAAACCCCGCAGGTGGACGTCCTAGGGAAGGCAAGGTGGCGTTCATGGGGGGTTTCATTAGTCGCAGTGCAGAGTAGCGATCGGATGGAATGGAGCGCATCGGGGAGGGCCTCCTGCCAGCGGGAGATTTTTAGACCACAGGGCCAGCAGGACGGCCTTCCATTCTCCCCCTCCACCTGCCTGTTTCCCCAAGGGTTGTAGCTGGTCGTCCTGCTCGAGGCAATGCCCTTGCTGAGCAGGAACTGACGCAGCTCATCACTCATAAAGGAGGATCCCCGCTCGCTGTGAACGTAAACTAGGAAACCGAACAGGGCGAAGATGGTGTTGAGTGCTTTAATGACCATGGCAGACGTCATATCGGGGCATGGGATGGCGAAGGGGAATCTGGAGTATTCATCGGCCACGTTCAGGAAGTACGTGTTTCGGTTGGTGGAGGGAGGGGCCCTTTGAAGTCCATACTGAGGCGTTCAAAGGGGCGGGAGGCCTTCACCAGGTGCGCTCGGTCTGGCCGGTAGAAGTGCGCTTTGCACTCTATCAATTACAACGAGACGAGAGTGGAGAGTAATCAAGGCCTTATTACGCAGAGGTGTGGAGCCTCCCGCAGCTGCTGCCGAAATGGCTGCAGCTCGGAGAGCCCACACATTTATACTCCGCCTACTGGGCGGAGCCAGCAGGCAGGGATCTACCCCCGTACCTGTAGTAATTTACCGTAATACCCTCGTATGCAGTATATACAATACAACAGTGGTGACTACCACATTCACCCCCTGTTAAAAAAGAGTCCAGCGGGGGTGGTGGAAAACTATTTACATACAGGTTGTTTAAAATTTAACAAATAGGTTACAAATTTAGACGAACGGGCGCCTTGATCCGTCGTTGCGAGCGCCGCAGTTCTGGTGGCGATTCAGGCGTCGGTTCGGTCGTCGGTGACTCCGGGAGCGTGTCGACCTCATTTTCATCCCCGGGTGGGACCAAGGGGAGGACGGATCGTCCTGGAGCGGGGGCTGTGGTGGGGTGCGCTGGGGGGAGGAAGGGTGGTGCCGAGGCAGGGGGGGGGGGGGGGATGGGGGGAGGGGGGGTTGTGGGGGGGGGGAACCCAGCTGGTGCCAGGTCCCTGAGGGACACTGTGTCTTGGCGGCCGTCATGATACGCTACGTAGGCATACTGCGGGTTCGCGTGGAGTAGCTGTACCCTCTCAACCAACAGGTCCACCTTGTGGAGCCGCATGTGCTTGCGGAGGAGAACGGGTCCTGGAGCTGCCAGCCATATTGGGAGCGAAACCCCGGAGGTGGACTTCCTGGGGAAGGCGAAGAGACGTTCATGGGGAGTTTTGTTAGTCGCAGTGCACAGGAGCGACCGAATGGAGTGAAGGGCGTCGGGGACGACCTCCTGCCAGCGGGAGGCTGGGAGTTTTCTGGACCGTAGGGCCAGCTGGACGGCCTTCCAGACCGTCCCAATCTCCTGCTTCGCCTGCCCGTTTCCGCAGGGGTTGTAGCTGGTTGTCCTGCTCGAGGCAATGCCCCTGTTGAGCAGGTACTGATGCAGCTCATCGCTCATAAAAGAGGATCCCCGGTCGCTGTGGACGTAGGCGGGGAAACCGAACAGAGCGAAGATGGTGTTGAGGGCTTTGATGACGGTGGCAGACGTCATATCGGGGCATGGGATGGCGAAGGGGAATCTTGAATATTCGTCGACCACATTAAGAAAGTACGTGTTGCGGTCGGTGGAGGGGAGGGGCCCTTTGAAGTCCACGCTGAGGCGTTCAAAGGGGTGGGAGGCCTTCACCAGGCGCGTATGGTCTGGCCGATAGAAGTGCGGTTTACACTCCGCGCAGACCTGGCAGTCTCTGGTGATAGCCCTGACTTCCTCGATGGAGTAGGGCAGATTGCGGGCCTTAATGAAGTGATAAAAACGGGTGACCTTTGGGTGACAGAGATCGTAGTGCAGGGTCCGGAGACGGACCACTTGTGCGCTCGCACATGTACCTCGGGACAGGGCATCGGGGGGCTCGTTGAGTTTACCGGGGCGATACAAAATCTCATAATTGTAGGTGGGGAGCTCGATCCTCCACCTCAAGATCTTTTCTTTTTTGATCTTACCCCGCTGTGTGTTGTTAAACATGAAGGCAACCGACTGTTGGTCTGTGAGGAGAGTGAATCTCCTGCCGGCCAGGTAATGCCTCCAATGCCGCACAGCTTCAACGATAGCTTGGGCCTCCTTTTCAACAGAGGAGTGCCGAATTTCGGAGGCATGGAGGGTGCGGGAAAAGAATGCCACGGGCCTGCCTGCCTGGTTGAGGGTGGCGGCCAGAGTGACGTCTGATGCATCGCTCTCGAATTGGAAGGGGAGCGTCTCGTCGACCGTGTGCATCGCTGCCTTGGCGATGTCGGCCTTGATACAGTTGAAGGCCTGGTGAGCCTCGGCCATCAGGGGAAAAACTGTGGAGTGGATGAGTGGGAGGGCCTTGTCCGCATAGTTGGGGACCCACTGGGCGTAGTATGAGGAGAACCCCAGGCATCGTTTGAGGGCCATGGGGCAGTGGGGAAGGGGGAGTTCCATGAGGGGGTGCATGCGATCGTGGTCGGGCCCTAGGACTCTGTTCTGAACCACATAGCCGAGACTGGCTAATCGGTTCGTGCTGAACATGCACTTCTACTTGCTGTAGGTTAGGTTGAGGAGTTTGGCGGTGTGGAGGAAGTTGGAAAGATTAGCGTCATGGTCCTGCTGATCATGGCCGCAGATGGTGACGTTATCCAGGTACGGGAAAGTGGCCCGCAGTCCGTGCCGGTCAACCATTCGGTCCATCTCTCGTTGGAAGACTGAGACCCTGTTCGTGACACGGAGGGAACCTAGGGAAGTGGTAAAGGCGGCCATCCGCTTCAAACGCGGTCCGACTTGAGAGTGGGGAGCTGGTGATAGGCAGATTTCAGGTCCACTGTTGAGAAGTCCCGGTACTGTGCAATCTGATTGACCATACCAGATATGCGTGGGAGGGGGTACGCGTCGAGCTGCGTGTACCGATTGATGGTCTGACTGTAATATATCCTGCTTTTCTCCCCAGTTTTCACCACTGCCACTTGGGCTCTCCAGGGGCTGTTGCTGGCCTCGATAATACCTTCCCGCAGCAGCCGCTGGACCTCAGACCTGATGAAGGTCCAGTCCTGCGCTCTGTACCGTCTGCTCCTGGTGGCGACGCGTCCGGGGTGAGGTTCGCAAACAGGGAAGGTGGGTCGACCTTAAGGGTCGTGAGGCTGCATCCAGTAAGGGGTGGTAGTGGCCCGCCAAATTTCAGGGTTAGACTCTGGAGGTTGCACTGGAAGTCCAGGCCGAGTAACAAGGCAGCGCAGAGGTTGGGGAGGACATAGAGCCGGAAGCCGCTGAACTCTACGCCCTGGATGGTGAGGGTGGCGGTGCAATACCCCCGGATCGCCACGGAGTGGGATCCGGAGGCCAGGGAGATTCTCTGGTTGATGGGGTGTACCGTGAGGGAGCAGCGCCTTACCGTATCGGGGTGGATGAAGCTCTCAGTGCTCCCAGAGTCCAGAAGTCAGGATATTTTGTGCTCGTCAACCTTCACTGTCGTCGATGTGGTCGCGAGGTTGTGCGGTCAGGACTGGTCGATCGTGATGGAGGCCAGACGTGGCTGGTTGGCGGCGGTTGCAGGCGATGAGCAGCCTGATGAGGTGCCCGACGAGCAGGGGGCCTGAGGCGGGGAAGATGGCGGCGCCCACGGGCCGCACATGTTGTGAGGCGAGCAAGATGGTGAGCAAGATGGTGGCGCCCACGGGCCGCACGTGGTCTGAGGCGAGGAAGATGGCGGCGTCCGCGGGTCGCACATGGGGGGTGCCGGGACAATAGCGGTGACCGAGCGGGCCTGGCACACAGCAGAGAAATGTCCGTCCTTCCCGCAGGACTTGCAGAGCGCGCCCCGTGCCGGGCAGCGCTGTCGGCGGTGTTTTGAGTGTCCGCAGAAGTAGCACTTGGGTCCCCCGGGGTTGGTTGGCTGCCGCGCGGTGCAGGCATGGAGTTGGCTGGGGGAGGTCGCTGATGGGGTCCACGGGAGGGTGTTCGCTGGCGGGGTCCACGATGCCCAGGAGGTGTGGGCCGTGCGATCGGGGGCATATGCCTGTATATTGCGTGATGCGACTGTGAGCGAGAGCGCTAGTTTCTTGGTCACCGCGAGGTCGTGGGTAGCCCCTTCTAAGAGGCGCTGGCGGATGTAGGCCGACCCTGTGCCCGTAACGAACGCGTCTCTAAGTAGCAGGTCAGAATGTTCAGCGGCCGAAATGGCCTGGCAATCACAGTCTCTCACCAGGACGTGCAGGGCACGCCCAAAATCTTCCACTGACTCCCCGGGGAGTTATTGCCGCGTGGACAGGAGGTGCCTGGCGTAGATTTTGTTAGTCTGCTGAGTGTAGTTCTCCTTCAGTAGCGCCATGGCCTCTGCGTAGGTCGGTGCCTCCCGGATGAGGGGAAAGATATTGGAGCTCAGCCGCGTGCAAAGGATCTGGAGCTTCTGTGCCTCTGAGGGTGGGTCTGTCGCAGATCCAATGTATGCTTCAAAGCAAGCTAGCCAATGTGCGAAGTCCGACTTGGCATTGTCTGCTTGAGGATGCAGCTGCAGGCGATCAGGCTTGATGTGGAGATCCATCGTTGTAAAATCTCTGCGTAATAAATTGATGCACTATCAATTATGACGAGACGAGAGTATTGAGTAATCGAGGCTTTATTACACAGAGATGTGTGGCCTCCCGCAGCTTCTGACGAAATGGCTGCAGCTCGGAGAGCCTACACATTTATACTCCGCCTCCTGGGCGGAGCCAGCAGGCAGGGATCTACCTTGTATCTGTAGTACAGGGGCCTTACCGTAGTACCCTCGTTTGTAGTATATACAATTCAACAGTGGTGACTACCATACACTCCGCGCAGACCTAGCAGCCTCTGATGATGGCCCTGACCTCCGCAATGGAATAGGGCAGGTTGCAGGCCTTTATGAAGTGAAAGAACTGGGTGACCCCTGGGTGACAGAGACCATCGTGTAGGGCCCGGAGTTGGTCCACTTGTGCGCTGGCACATGTACCTCGTGATAGGGCATCGGGAGGCTCGTTGAGCTTCCCGGGGCGATACAAAATCTCGTAATTGTAAGTGGAGAGCTCGATCCTCCACCTTAAGATTTTATAATTTTTGATCTAGCCCCGCTGCGTGTTGTTGAACATGAAGGCAACCGACCGTTGGTCAGTGAGGAGAGTGAATCTCCTGCCGGCCAGGTAATGCCTCCAATGCCGCACAGCTTCTACGATGGCTTGAGCCTCCTTTTCGACAGAGGAGTGCCGAATTTCGGAGGCATGGAGGGTGCGGGAAAAGAATGCCACGGGTCTGCCTGCCTATTTGAGGGTTGTGGTAGTATGTATTGGGGGTCATGTGGGACTGGAAGCCCTAATGTCATTGGCTGACAGATCCCGGGTCCTGGTTGGCCGTTGACCTCAAGCTCCGCCCTGAAGGCGAAGTATAAGAAGCCGGTGTCTTCCCCCGCATGCCAGTTTACTATCGGGCTGCTGGGGAACAGACACGCTTAATAAAGCCTCATCGACTTCACTCTATTCGTTTCATGGAGTCTTTGTGCGCTACAATTTATTAAGCGTGCCTAAAAAGGACTATGGAGCTCAGGATCATTCCAGAATGCCTGAGGATCAGCCCCCACGCAATGAATGCAGCAGCAGCCTTCAAACACTGGCAGACTTGCTTCGAGGCCTACCTCAGACCGACCACCGGCCGGGTCTCAGACGAACAAAAACTGCAGGTCCTGCACTCGAGGGTGAGCACGGAGATTTTCACCCTCATTGAAGACACCGACGATTTCCAGACGGCGTTCGCAGCACTGAAAAGTCTCTATGTCCGCCCAGTTAACCAAATCTACGCTCACTACCA
Source organism: Scyliorhinus torazame (assembly GCF_047496885.1). Classification (NCBI taxonomy): domain Eukaryota; kingdom Metazoa; phylum Chordata; class Chondrichthyes; order Carcharhiniformes; family Scyliorhinidae; genus Scyliorhinus; species Scyliorhinus torazame. The sequence continues at coordinate 190,821,038 of NC_092718.1, read as the reverse complement.
GCTCGCGACAAGACGGCAAGCTCCCGGAGAATCGATGGACGAGTTCTACGCCGCGCTACCCGCGCCTACGGCCCCGACCGCGCGGCAGGCCATTGGGCCCCATACGTACCCGTCACGGCAAACCCCCCCCCGGACACCCTACAGGCTTGCGCGGTCCAAACGCCGAGTCGCACCAGGGGCGCCCGCTGTTATTTCTGCGGCCAGGCGAAACACCCCCGACAACGCAGTCCGGCCCGCGCAGCCATCTGCAAAAGCTGCGGGAAAAAGGGCCACTATGCGGTGGTGTGCCGATCCCGCGAGGTCGCCGCCGTCCCGGGGCCACAGGGAGCCCTACAGGCAGTCTATGCCTCCCAACCCCCCCAGCACGCCATGTGCGACCCGCAGGCGCAGCCGCTCTGGGTCCCGACCACCGCGGCCCCGGGAGAACTGGGAGACCTGCACGCCGCCTACGCTCCCCAACCCCCCTCCCCGCAGTCCATGTACGACCCGCCGCCGGCGCTCCCGATTTGGGTGCCGGCCAACACTCTCCACGGAGAGGAATGGGTCTTTCGCGTCCCGAACGCCACCCTCACCCCCCTCCCGCGCCCCACGCCTGACCCACCGGCGCCGCCTACCTGGGCCCTGACCGCCGCTGTCCCCGGTGAGGGAGCTCCTCGCGCTCCTTGCGCTCGCAGCCCCACGCCTGTCCCGCCGGCGCCGCCGACCTGGGCCCTCACCCCGCGCCCCACTCCTGTCCCGCCGGCGCCGCCTACCTGGGCCCCGACCGCCGCTGTCCCCGGCGAGGGAGCTCCGCACGGTCCCAGCGCTCGCGGCCCCACGCCTGTCCCGCCGGCGCCGCCGACCTGGGCCCTCACCCCCGTCCCGCGCCCCACGCCTGACCCGCCGGCGCAACCTACCTGGGCCCCGACCGCCGCTGTCCCCGGTGAGGAGCTCCTTGCGCTCCTTGCGCTCGCGGCCCCGCGCCTGACCCGCCGGCGCCGCCGGCTTGGGCCCCGACCACCGCTGTCCCCGGCGAGGGAGCTCCGCGCGGTCCTAGCGCCCGCGGCCCTGGCGCTCGCAGTGAGGGAGCTCCGCGCGGTCCTAGCGCCCGCGGCCCTGGCGCTCGCAGTGAAGGAACTCCGCGCGGTCCTAGCGCTCCCCAGACCCCCCAGCACACTATGTGCGACCCGCAGCCGCCGCCATCCCCACCACGAGGGGAGGAGGGGCGCAGCCATCTTGGACCGCCCCCGACCTGTACGACGCATGGGGGCGGCCATTTTGTCCACCCCCGACGCCATCTTGTGACCCCTCAGCCACGTGCGATGTATGGGGCAGCCATTTTGTCCATCTCCGACGCCATCTTGGACGGCAACAACAGACCCCACCCCACTACTACAACCACGGCTCGCTTCGGTTACGCTCGATCAGGCTCGGCCCCGGACTTTCCAGACGACGACGACAACGGTCCTAATTAACGGCCACGAGACGCCATGCCTAGTCGACTCCGGGAGCACGGAAAGTTTTATACACCCCGACATGGTAAGACGCTGTTCCTTAACTACCTACCCCAGTGCACAAAAGATTTGCCTAGCTGCAGGATCCCACTCCATACAGATCCAGGGATTCTGCATAGTTACCCTAACGGTACAGGGGAGGGAATTCAAAAACTACAAAATTAATGTCCTTCCCCAACTCTGTGCCCCCACCTTGCTGGGCTTAGATTTCCAATGTAACCTACAGAGCCTTACGTTTAAATTCGGTGGCCCCATACCCCCACTCACTATCTGCGGCCTCGCTACCCTCAAGGTGCAACCCCCGTCCTTGTTTGCGAACCTCACCCCGGATTGCAAACCCGTCGCCACTAGGAGCAGACGGTACAGCGCCCAGGACCGGACCTTCATTCGGTCCGAAGTCCAGCGGCTACTAAAGGAGGGCATAATCCAGGCCAGCAATAGTCCCTGGAGAGCGCAGGTGGTAGTAGTGAAGACAGGGGAGAAACAAAGGATGGTCATTGACTATAGCCAGACCATCAACAGGTACACACAACTAGACGCGTACCCTCTCCCCCGCATATCCGACATGGTCAATCGGATCGCCCAGTATAAAGTCTTCTCCACCGTGGACCTCAAGTCCGCCTACCATCAGCTCCCCATCCGCCCAAGTGACCGCAAGTACACAGCCTTCGAGGCAGACGGGCGATTATACCATTTCCTACGGGTCCCTTTTGGCGTCACAAACGGGGTCTCGGTCTTCCAACGGGAGATGGACCGAATGGTTGATCAACATGGGTTACGGGCCACGTTCCCGTACCTCGACAATGTAACCATCTGCGGCCACAATCAGCAGGACCACGACGCCAACCTCCAAAAATTCCTCCAGACCGCCAAAGCCTTGAACCTCACGTACAACGAGGACAAGTGCGTTTTTAGCACCGATCGGCTAGCCATTCTGGGCTACATAGTGCGCAATGGGATAATAGGCCCCGACCCCGAACGTATGCGCGCACTCATGGAATTTCCCCTCCCGCACTGCCCAAAAGCCCTGAAACGCTGCCTGGGGTTCTTTTCGTACTACGCCCAAAGGGTCCCCCAGTACGCAGACAAGGCCCGCCCCCTAATACAGACCACGACCTTCCCTCTGTCGACAGAGGCTTGCCAGGCCTTCAGCCGCATCAAAGCGGACATCGCAAAGGCCACGATGCGCGCCATCGACGAGTCCCTCCCCTTCCAGGTCGAGAGCGACGCCTCCGACGTAGCTCTAGCGGCTACCCTTAACCAAGCGGGCAGACCCGTGGCCTTCTTCTCCCGAACCCTCCACGCCTCAGAAATCCGCCACTCCTCAGTGGAAAAGGAAGCCCAAGCCATAGTGGAAGCTGTGCGACATTGGAGGCATTACCTGGCCGGCAGGAGATTCACTCTCCTCACTGACCAACGGTCGGTAGCCTTCATGTTCGATAATGCACAGCGGGGCAAGATTAAAAATGACAAGATCTTAAGGTGGAGGATCGAGCTCTCCACTTTTAACTATGAGATCTTGCACCGGCCTGGAAAGCTGAACGAGCCGTCCGATGCCCTATCCCGCGGCACATGTGCCAACGCACAAATTAACCGCCTCCAAACCCTCCACGAGGACCTCTGCCACCCGGGGATCACTCAGTTTTACCACTTCATCAAGTCCCGCAATCTCCCATACTCTTTAGAAGAGGTCCATACAGTCACAAGGGACTGCCACATCTGCGCGGAATGCAAGCCGCATTTTTTCAGGCCAGATGGAGCGCACCTGATTAAGGCTTCCCGCCCCTTTGAACGCCTCAGTCTCGATTTCAAAGAGCCCCTCCCCTCCACCGACCGCAACGCATATTTCCTTAATGTAGTGGACGAATACTCCCGCTTCCCTTTTGCCATTCCCTGCTCCGACATGACCGCGGCCACAGTCATTAAAGCCCTGAACAGCATCTTCACGCTGTTCGGTTACCCCGCATACGTCCACAGCGACAGGGGGTCCTCTTTCATGAGTGACGAGCTGCGCCAGTTCCTGCTCAGCAAGGGCATAGCCTCAAGCAGGACGACCAGCTACAACCCCCGGGGGAACGGGCAAGTAGAAAGGGAGAACGGCACGGTCTGGAAGGCCGTCCTACTGGCCCTAAGGTCCAGGGATCTCCCAGTTTCACGGTGGCAGGAGGTCCTCCCGGACGCTCTCCATTCCATCCGGTCGTTATTATGTACAAGCACTAATCAAACGCCGCACGAGCGTCTCCTTGTCTTCCCTAGGAGGTCCTCCTCTGGAACGTCGCTGCCGACCTGGCTGGCGGCCCCAGGACCCATCCTGCTCCGAAAGCATGTGCGGGCACATAAGGCGGACCCGTTGGTCGAAAGGGTTCACCTCCTCCACGCAAACCCCCAGTACGCCTACGTGGAGTACCCCGACGGCCGACAGGACACGGTCTCCCTGCGGGATCTGGCGCCCACCGGCACCACAGACACCTCCCCGACACCATCAACCCAACCGCCCCCCTTCCTGCCACTGCCGCACCCCGCGACCGCCCCCTTCCCAGGAGGATCAGTTCCCCTCCCTTTTGCACCGACAGCTGAAACCGTGCGGCTCCTGGAGGCGACAACACTGGTACAAGCACCACCACCACCGCCGGGGCCGAGGCGATCGACACGGACGACCAGACCGCCCGACCGACTCGTGGCGTCGATGTAAAACAAAGATGGACTGTCCAATGAACATTTTCTTTTCCTATACCCTCTGTAAATAGTTGTAACAGGACGAAACTGTCCAATACTGTACTACCATGTAACTGTTCTATCCTCCCAGGACCAGCCCTGTAAACCCTTACCACCATACGAAGCATCACCCCGCCGGGTTCAATTTTGACAAGGGGTGAATGTGGTAGTATGTATTGGGGGTCATGTGGGACTGGAAGCCCTAATGTCATTGGCTGACAGATCCCGGGTCCTGGTTGGCCGTTGACCTCAAGCTCCGCCCTGAAGGCGAAGTATAAGAAGCCGGTGTCTTCCCCCACATGCCAGTTTACTATCGGGCTGCTGGGGAACAGACACACTTAATAAAGCCTCATCGACTTCACTCTATTCGTCTCATGGAGTCTTTGTGCGCTACAAGGGTGGCGGCCAGAGCGACGTCCGATGCATCGCTCTCAACCTGAAAGGGCAGGGCCTCATCGACCGCGTGCATTGTTGCCTTGGCGTTGTCAGCCTTGATACGGTTGAAGGCCTGGCGGGCCTCAGCCGTCAGGGGGAAAACTGTGGAGTGGATGAGTGGGCGGGCCTTGTCCGCATAGTTAGGGACCCACTCGGCATAATAGGAGAAAAACCCCAGAGGCATCGTTTTAGGGCCTTGGGGCAGTGGGGGAGAGGGAGTTCCATGAGGGGGCGCATGCGATCGGGGTTGGGCCCTGGAACTGCATTTTCCACAACATAGCAAGGATGGCTAAGCGGTTGGTGCGGAACACGCACTTCTCCTTATTATACGTGAGCTTCAGGACTTTGGCGGTGCGAAGAAATTTGGCATGGTTGACGTTGTGGTCCTGCAGGTCGTGGCCGCAGATGGTGACGTTATCTAGGTACGGGAAGGTGGCCCGCAGCCCGTACCGGTCAACCATTCGGTCCATCTCACGTTGGAAGACCGAGACCCCGTTAGTGACGCCGAATGGAACCCTAAGGAAGTGGTAAAGGCGGCCGTCTGCTTCGAACGCAGTGTATTGGTGGTCCGCCTTGCGAATGGGGAGCTGGTGGTAGGCAGATTTCAGGTCCACTGTAGAAAAGACCCGGTACTGTGCAATCTGATTGACCATATCAGATATGCGTGGGAGGGGGTACGCGTCGAGCTGCGTGTACCGATTGATGGTCTGACTGTAGTCAATGACCATCCTGTGTTTCTCCCCAGTCTTTACTACTACCACTTGGGCTCTCCAGGGGCTGTTGCTGGCCTCAATGATGCCTTCCCGCAGCAGCCGCTGGACCTCCGACCTGATGAAGGTGCTGTCCTGGGCACTGTACCATCTGCTCCTGGTGACGATGGATTTGCAAACAGGGAAGGTGGATCGACCTTAAGGGTCGTGAGGCCGCATACGGTGAGGGGTGGTAGGGGTCCGCCGAATTTTAGAGTTAGGCTTTGGAGGTTGCACTGGAAGTCGAGGCTGAGTAACAGGGCAGCGCAGAGGTTGGGGAGGACGTAGAGTCGGAAGTTGCTGAACTCTACGCCCTGGACGGTGAGGGTGGCGATGCAGTACCCCCGGATTTCCACGAATGGGATCTGGAGGCCAGGGAGCTTCTTTAGGTAACGGGGTGTACCGCGAGGGAGCAGTGCCTTACCATAGAGGGGTGGATGAAGCTTTCCGTGCTCCCGGAGTCAAGGAGGAAGGAAGTCTTGTGCCCATCAACTTTCACCGCCGTCGTCACGGTTACGAGGTTGTGAGGCCGGGACTGGTCGAGCTTGATGGGGGGTCCTGAGGTGCCATCCAAAACGGCGCAGAAGATGGCAGCGCCCATGGCGGGTGGCGTTATAGATGGCGGCGCCCATGGGCCGCACATTGTCTGCTGGGGGGAAGATGGCGTTGCCCACGGGCCGCACATGGTCTGCGGGGACGAAAAAGGCGGCGCCCATGGATCACACATGGGGGGTGCAGGAACGCTGGGCCTATAAAATGCAGCGATCGACCGGGCCTGGCACACAGCAGCAAGATGTCCTTTCTTTCCGCAGGCCTTGCAGTTTACACTCCGCGCTGGGCAGCGCTGCCGGGGGTGTTTGGTCTGCCCGCAGAAGTAGCATTTGGGCCCCCCCGGGGTTGGCTGGTTGCCGCGCGGCGCAGGCTTGGGGTGGGCTGGGGGCGGAAGCTGGTGGGGCCCATGATGTCCATGAGGGTGCCGTGCGGTCGGGAGCGTATGACTGTACGTTACGGGAGGCAACAGTCAGTGAGTTTGCGAGCTGCCTGGTTGCCGCAAGGTCAAGCACACCCCTTCTAATAGGCGCTGGCGGATGTACGCCGAAACTGCCTGGCAATCACAGTTCCTCGCCAGGATGTGCAGGGCACGCCAGAAATCGTCTAAAGACTCACCAGGGAGTTGCTGTCTCGTGGACAGGACGTGCTTGGCGTACAGTTTGTTGATCGGGCGAATACAATGTCCTTTCAGGAGCTCCATTGCTTCCGTGTAAGTCGGCGCACCCCGGATAAGGGGACAAATATCAGAGCTCACCCGTGAGTAAAGGACCTGGAGCTTCTGTGCGTTCGAGGGTTGGTCCGTCGCGGATCGGAGGTAGCTCTCGAAACAAGCGAGCCAGTGGTCGAAGGCCGACGCAGCGTTGGCTGCTTGCGGGTGCAGCTGTAAGCGATCAGGCTTGATGCATAGTTCCATCGCTGTAATATCTCTGCTTAATAAATTGATGCACTATCAATTACGACAAGACGAGAGTAGAGAGTAATCAAGGCTTTATTAAGCAGAGATGTGTGGCCTCCTGCAGCTGCTACCAGAAATTATCATAGATTATCATAGAATTTACAGTGCAGAAGGAGGCCATTCGGCCCATCGGGTCTGCACCTGCTCTTGGAAAGAGCACCCTACCCAAGGTCAACACCTCCACCCAATCTCCATAACCCAGTAAACCCACCAAGGGCAATTTTGGACACTAAGGGCAATTTATCATGGTCAATCCACCTAATTTGCACATCTTTGGACTGTGGGAGGAAACCGGAGCACCCGGAGGAAACCCACGCACACACGGGGAGGATGTGCAGACTCTGCACAGACAGTTACCCAGGCCGGAATCGAACCTGGGACCCTGGAGCCGTGAAGCAATTGTGCTATCTACAATGCTACCGTGCTGCCTGGGAGCAGCTCGGTGTGCACCCACATTTATACTCCGCCTACTGGGCAGAGCCAGCAGGCAGGGATCTACTCCCGTATCTGTAGTACAGGAGCCTTACCGTATTACCTCTGATACAACTATTATACAAACAGTGGTGACTACCACACCCAGCAACATGTTTCACAATAAGTAGGTAAAGCTAAAACCAATACTAAATACATAGAAACATAGAAAATAGGAGCAGGAGGAGGTAATTCTACCCTTCGAGCTTGCTCCGCCATTCATTATGATCATGGCCGACCATCCAACTCAATAGCCTGTTCCCGCCTTCCCCCTCTATCCTTTGTCCCCTTCACCCCAAATGATTTATCTAACTGCTTCTTGAAAACACACAATGTTTTGTCCTCAACTGCTTTCTGCGGTAGCGAATTCCACAGGCCCACCACTCTCTGGATGAAGACATTTCTCCTCATCTCAGTCCTAAATGGCCTACCCTGTATCCTCAGACTGTAATCCTTGTTTCTGGACACGCCCACCATCGGGAATATCTTTCTTGTATTAGGTTTTCAATGAGATTCCTCCTCATTCTTCTGAACCCCAGCGAATACAATCTTAACCGACTCAATCTTTCCTCATAGGTAAATCCTGCCATCCCAGGAATTAGTGTAACTAATTTTCATGCAGAAAAAATGATAGTGTGTGGAATTTCAGGCTACCTGAAGCAAAACCTTTGAGAACACCTGATAAATAACCTGATAATTTGTTTTCATAGAATCATAGAATTTACAGTGCAGAAGGAGGCCATCCGGCCCATCGAGTCTGCACCGGCTCTTGGAAAGAGCACGCTACTTAAGCCCACACCTCCACCCTAGCCCCACAACCCAGTAACCCCACCGAACCTTTTTTTGGACACTCAGGGCAATTGATCATGGCCAATCCACCCAACCTCCACATCTTTGGACTGTGGGAGGAAACCGGAGCACCCGGAGGAAAACCACGCAGACATGGGGAGAACGTGTGGACTTCGCACAGGCAGTGACCCAAGCCGGAAATCGAACCTGGGGTCCTGGGGCTGTGAAGCAACTGTGCTAACCACTGTGCCACCGTGCTTTTTTATTTTTGGGAATTTGTTGGGAAATAAATACTTTTCCCAATATGAAATATCTGTTCATCTCTTCTGCTGTGCGCTTGCTAACGTCTATAACTCTGCCTGAACTTCCCCACAATGGTTCTATTTGTTCTCAAACTCCTGACATAAGCAAAAACAGCCTTACCCATTATTTCAGCTATATTCAATTATCATCCTTTCTGGAGTCATTTCAACTTGCTCAATATCACTTTCTAAACGACTGTTCTTTTTGTTCTTATCTCTGCACAAAAGTCTATGATTCATTCTTAATGCCGTAAAATACTTTTGACCATAAATACTTTCTTCCTCGGTCTTCATAGTGTTTTCTTCGTTTTCAGCCTCAGCTCACATCTCATTCAGACAAGGCAATGATTAGCGTTGCTGCTTCACAGCTCCAGGATCCCAGGTTCGATTCCCGGCGTGTGTCACCGTCTGTGCGGAGTCTGCATGTTCTCCCCGTGTCTGCGCGGGTTTCCGTGGGGTACTCCGGTTCCCTCCCACATTCAAAGATATGCAGGTTAGGTGGATTGGCCATGCTAAATTATCCTTAGTGTCCAGAAAAAAATGGTTAGGTGGGGTTACTGGGTTGCAGGGATAGGATGGAGGTGGACTTGGATGGGGTGCTCTTTCTAAGGGCCAGTGCAGACCCGATGGGCCGAATGGTCTCCTTCTGCACTATAAATTCTATGGTTTTATGAAGTGGTGAGTGGGAAAAAAAAAATTGCATTCCGTAGAATTATGTAGGGCACGATTTAACCCCTCAGGGTTTTTGGCTTAGTCAGGTGCCTGAAGTGTTCTAGGTCAGGGGTCACCCCTGGGCTGGGGGTGTCGGACCTTTCGTCTGTGAGGCCTTCAAGCCATCTTTAAATATTGTCAAGACCCATAACAGGGGCAACCACAGCTGCAGCCTTCTGTCCTACCAAACATTCCCAGGACAGAGCCCTGCTGCTGCTTCTCTTCTGAATGTCAATTCCACTCCCTTTGACTGTGAGCAGCCTCTAGCTTCACAGCGGAAGGCTATTTCAAATGCGGAATTAGTCTTGTTACTGGTGAGAGCACTTCCCGCTCCTCAACTCTCAAGTGCCTCCTGAAGGGCACATGTGCCATGTCTGAGAAGATTATCAAGCAAACTTTGGTGCCTGAACAGAGTGCCTGTACTCCAGGGTCTTCAGCACTATAGAGTCAGCTGCCAACAATCAAACACTAAAGAGCAGGGTTCAGCACTGGGGTCCTCTCACGACCAAAGAATTGGGGAGGGCGCCTGAGTACGGTCTCCCTAATGTTCCTGGCAGAGGTCTGGGGTCTGGGTTCTAGGGCTCCTGATGTGTCCGGGGGGTGACAGTGCAAAGCAAGGTTTGTGGGCACAACTGGCTCGCTGGATGGAACTCTGAGAGAAGGTGGGACACGTAAGGGTGGGGGAGGCTTAGGGGATTAGAGGATCCCGGAATGGAATCCCTAACTGATTGTCGGTCCCTCTCTCCTTCTACAACTCCTTACAATTGCCAAAATGCAAAATGGTTGCTGGTGTTGAGTCTGCAGTAGCTTCCCTTGCGTTGCTACCGGCAGCCAAGGTGGACAGACGCTGAGAAGGCAGCAGCGACAATGCAGGCTCGAGGCAGCGCCCTATGTGCAGGGGACCGCCGCACACTCTGAAGGCCTGGCCGCCCATCAGGCTGAGCATGGGCCCAGAAGGGGAGGCCTGTGACGGCCTGAGGTATACAGGCATCGTTGGTCATTCAATGAGGTGGCGGACATCATGTGCCGCAGAAGTCTTTTTCTCAGGAGAGACAGTGCGGCACCTGTGCCACGCCCTCGCAGACTTGGCACCCTGTGGAGGAGGAGGACTCTTACTCCTGGTGGTCATGAAGGTCACCACAGCCTTCAACCTTTATAGCACCGCAGCATTCCAGGGCTCAAGCGGGGACCTTTGTGGCATTGCACAATCTACAGTCCACAGGTGCATCCAGGAGGTGATGGATGCCCTGTTTGCCGGGACCTTTGACTGGACTAAGCCCACCAAGGTGCCCAAGCTGCAGGATTTGCCGCCATCACCAGCATGCCCCAGATCCAGGGGGCCATCGACGGCACACATGTCAGCCAGCGCGCACCGGGGCATCAGGGAGTGCCCCATATTAACAGCAAGGAATTCCACCCACTGAATGTTCAGATCGTGTGCAACCACTGCCTGCGTATCATGCACGTGTGTGCTGGTGACCCAGGGAGCATGCGTGGCAGCTACATCCTGGGGCACCCCGAGATCCTGTGTCATCGAGGATGATCCAGGATGACGGGTTGGTGTCACCGTGCCACCCTGTTCTGCCGGCTGCCCTTGAGATATGTCGGTGTCAGGAGGAGGGGATTTGGAAGAACTGGAAACCGCCATTGTCTCCTTGGTGGCAGGCCCTGGGTTGATCTCCAGTGCTTCCTCCTTTCTGACGGTGCCCTTATGGAACTGGGGGACTCCATGGATGGAGGGGCAGCTGATGTGAGTTCCAGAGGCCTTTAAGTCATCTGGCACTGCAAGTCCTTGTGGCTCCTCATTGTCTGTACCATGGTGTTGACGCCCTCAATGACCATCCTCAATGACTTGGCCATACTCTGGAATGTGTTGGCAATGTCCACTGACATCCCCTCCTGAATTTCACAGTGGTGTCCTACCATCTACATCAACTCTGGGAGAACATTGTCCAGAGGCTCAGCATCTGATTGGAACCTAGCTGTGTCGTGAGATCCAGCAGCCCTCCGACTGCTGTCTCTTGGATGTCCCTGTCTCCACTTGATGTGCATCAGCAACTGTGTGGTGCTCACCATATTGTGCCCCAGAAGCCTGTCCAGTCATGGTGCCCACCGATGAAAGGTGAGGTTGATAGCTGTGACGCCTTAATGGTGTTCTTCTTGGAGCTTTCCTCCGAGGTGGTAACTTGGGTGGCAGTGCGGGGGGAAACGATTCCGGATGGCCTGGCCTCATTATATGGAGATCCTGTGAGACAATGAACATGTGGTCAATGAGAGGGAAGGATCATTTTGTCTGACATGAACTAATCACTTGAGACAGGTCATCTAGGTGAAGGGGCAGTGGATCCTCACCTCTGTGACTCAGCCCAACCTGGCTGTCGGTGACTACTCACTCCTCGGACAACACCGCGGTTTATAGGGTCTGTTCCTCATGGGGCTGAGAACTCGAATCTCTGGAACTCCGCGTCCCATCGTGGGCCTTTCCCTCTTATTATGGGCTATCTTCTCCTGCAGAGAGAAAGAGAAGTCATTGTGAGCCTCACGCTTGATGGATCAGAGGGGCCTATAGCAGGTGGCATATGTGGGCACCGCACCTGGACATGAAGGAGTTGCGCTGTTGGGTGCCGGGATTGCTGAGGAACAAACACGAAGATCGGACGAGGGGAGGGTGCGAGGTGTCAGCCAGTGATTTGTGAGGGGGGCGGGTTTGGGAATTTGAGGGGTGGCAGGCAGAACTGACGCCAGGCGAGAGGTGGTAACTTATCCTTGCATCTCGGTCATGCAGCCCTCACTGACAGCCAGAGTCTCCCATCTCCCATGCGGCATTGCTGACCCTGCTGCTGGTCCTCCGACCCGTTGGGGTAACAGGGTGGCCTGTCACTCATCGGCAGCGTCAAGAAGCCTGGACAGGTCGGCATTGCCAATGTAAGGAGCAGATCTGTGCACTGCCATGCTTATGTGTTGACTGGGAGTGAGTGGCGAGGGAGTGTTTAAAAGCAGCTCCCCCTAGTCTTTGGGAGAAGCCATGGTCTCAGGTTCAATTCCCGGCTTGGGTCACTGTCTGTGTGGAGTCTGCACGTTCTCCCCGTGTCTGCGTGTGTTTCCTCCGAGTGCTCCAGTTTCCTCCCAGAAATCCCGAAAGACGTGCTTGTTAGGTGAATTGGACATTCTGAATTCTCCCTCTGTGAACCCGAACAGGCGCCGGAATGTGGAGAATAGCGGATTTTCACAGTAACTTCATTGCAGTGTTAATGTGAGCCTACTTGTGAAAATAAGAATTATTATTATTATTATTAATTTCTCCCTAGGGGTATAACCTCACAGTTCCGGTATCATCCTTGCAAAACCTTTCTGCCACCTCTCATTTGTTTCTAAAGCGCTTTTATAACATACTGATCCGAACTGTGAGAACTTCTTCAACTGTGGTCTAAACAAGATATGAGACGATTTTCGCATTATTTCTTCACTATTCAATTATTTTGCTCCCCAAGTGATTGACTTGCTTTCAGGCCTCATTACCTGCATCATAACTTTTAATGGTTTGTCTATTTGTACTCGCAGATTGCTTTACTCCTCTGTCCCATTTAGATTTTTGTCTTCAAAGTAATATGGCCGACTCCCACCCCTAATTCCTATATTCCCAACATGTGACCTCCAATATTATGTTTCTTACCAAAATGTAGGGCAGGGTTCTCTGTTTGGCAGACAAAGGGTGTCATTTAACGGGAAGGTCTCTGGATGGGATCTACCGGTCGCATTGCGCCTGAAAAGCAGCATGGCACAACGTGATCGGTAGATGCTGGGATATCCCACTTCCGGGATCTACCTGGCTCATCATGCCTTGCGAAATCTAATGCGATCTCGTGAGACGTTGCAATGTGAATCCCACCCATTGTGGGCGGGATTACTTTCTGTAAATTCTGAATATTGTGCTAGTCTCACTATTATATGCATCCCCGAAATATAAACAAGGCATGGGACTTAACTCCCTCACCTTGGAGACCTCGGGCAAGTGCCATTCAGTACTGGTCTCCACAAATGGGGGTCTGTCAGGGGATTGGAGCCCCCAGGTGCATGCCCTCTGGGTAGGGTGGCATCGTGGCAAAGGTCGATCGAGGGCAGCACGGTAGCATTGTGGTTAGCACAATTGCTTCACAGCTACAGGGTCCCAGGTTTGATTCCCGGCTTGGGTCACTGTCTGTGCAGTGTCTGCACGTTCTCCCCGTGTCTGCGTGGGTTTCCTCCGGGTGCTCCGGTTTCCTCCCGCAGTCCAAAGATGTGCAGTTTAGGTGGATTGGCTATGCTAAATTGCCCTTAGTGTCCAAAATTGCCCTTAGTGTTGGGTGGGGTTACTGGGTTATGGGGATAGAGTGGAGGTGTGGGCTTGGGTGGGGTGCTCTTTCTAAGAGCCGGTGCAGACTGTGATGGGCCGAATGGCCTCCTTCTGCACTGTAAATTCTATGAAAATATTCTATATGCCAAGCTGGCAAATTTGGGCAGCGGTGCTCAGGCCAGGATGTGCCCTGCGCCGGTGTGGTGGGGCACGGGTGGCTCAGGGACCTCCTTATAGTGAGTTGGGGCTTGGGGGGGGGAGGGGGCTTGAGAGTTGCGTCAGGGGCTCAAGAGATCGGGATGCCATCGGGCTAAGTGCAATCTCGTTAGGGAGTTCCCCGCTGAGGCCCCTGACCTACCCGGATGGTCGTTAAATGGTGGGGTGTTTCTCGGTGTCGGATCACTGGGAAACACCCAGTTAATCCCATGTGCGAAGGAATTCTGTCCCCATTTGGGTAGATCACGCCCTCTAAGTGTCATCTGTGGTGGGGTTTTCTTGGAGGATGCCCCGATCTCCATGTGAGCTTGAGGGTCCCCCAGACCCACCACCCATGGGCAATGTCACCCCCACACACATGTGCATTGCCCCACATGCCCCCAAGTGAGGACACCCCGCTGTGGGTGTCCCCATTTTCAGGCCTTACCAAACCCCCTTTTGAGCCTCGCCCCTCCAGGACCCTGCCCCTTCAACCCCGTCAACCCCTCAGAGGTCACTTCACAGCTGCTCTTCACCACCCCCACCTTTCATACTCCCACTCAGCCTCCCTTTCCTAGGCATGGCCCCCCTTTGGCCCTGACCTTTGCAGTGTTAGTCTGGCATCCTGGCAGTGCTCCTGATACCTTTGCAGTGCCATCCTGGCACCTTGGCAGTGATCAAGGGATGGACACAAAATGCTAACCAGTCCCATGGATTCCCTGGCGGCTGAGTGTGCGAACAATGGGAAACCCTGCGATAGCGGCGAGACTGGGAGATCCCACCGCCGACCAATGGCAGGTTGGCTCCGGGGTGGGGGAGGGGGGAATCCTGCCCAAATTATCCGTATCTATACCTATCAACAGTATTGAGAAATGAGAGGAATTGAAAATGGACGTTTTTAATAATTTGCATATTTTTATATCTTAAAACACAACCAGCACTGTTGATGTAATCAGTTGGAGCAGAATTCCACATTCATAGTTTTCATCGCTGACAGAATTCTTTAAATAAAGTGGCAGCAACTTTGGTAAAAGCCACATCACAATGCCATATTGCAATTAGTTATTGATGTTGAATTCCCGTTGTGCCAAACTGCAGATTTACATTTTCATGTTGTGTAAAACTGTTCGAACAGTATTGAACATTTGGGATCTGTGGCATTACTTACAATAAATTTAAACAGGCCGTCAGCTAAATGAAGGTGCATTTGCATTTCTTTACTGCTTTGCTATTGATTTCTCTCTTAGGATTGCATTACTACCATGAAAGCCATTTGAGAACTTGGCAATGCAGCCAAATCTGCAACAATTAATTTGGTTACACTTCCTGACTATGTACACAGCTTTAATTGGACAATATTGACCTTCTGATCACATTTAATATTACAAACATACATGTTTGCATTGATTTGTGCTTTGCAGCAACAACTTAATGCACCATAATCAAACTGAGCTTCCTGAATTTCATATAACGAAGGGTAACTGATTAACTAATGCTTCAAACCAGCGCTTTTCACTGATCATCCAAGTCACAGTGACTGAACAGAGGCATCTCTGAGGAAATCGCTGCGGGAGTTTAATTTTGGCGATGGGGATATCACCTGCTGGCTGAAACCCACGTTCCCTCTCTTGGGGAAGACTCGCTAGAATTAAGTGCCCATCAGGGACTTAACTGCCCAGTAGCAGACCTTCCCCGGGATTTAAGTCCCTGTGTGCGGTAATCCTGGTACGGAATGCTGTGTCAAGTCAAAAAGACATTCTGCCTATCACACAAATGAGCAATGTGTGAAATGAATATTAATGCCAGTGTGATGTTGGGTATGTAGGCCATGCTTCCCAAAGGCTGGCTGATCAAACAGCATGACAGCAAGTCACTTCTGTTGTTCACAATGGGCAAGGTACAGGCTGTATTCAGCCAGACCGTGCTTGCTAAACTCAAAACGCAGTGTCCGGCATTAGATGTGATTCTGTGATTGGACAACATTTGCTAAATACTCCTCAGTGTGCTAAGAAATGCGTTGACAACCAATTTAAGATTGTCAGTCGGGCTCACAGTGTGGTGCATTTGTGTGTACTGGAAGCTACTTATGTTAATATATAGGGCCCTGTTCTTTGGCGACAGAAAGAACATATACAAACATTATGCCTGTTTCAGCGAAACAAAATAAATGATAGCTATGTTCTGGTTCATCACTCGGGGCAATGCCATGAACATTCAGACTGAAATTGCCTGATTTAAACATCAAGCAATGCTTGGCAGGAAACTGTCAGTCATCATCAACTCGAGCATTCTCCATGACAATGCGTCGAACAATCAGAGTCCACTTGCCAACCAATCAGTAGCCTCTTCTCATACAGTATGAATTTATTGTCTCTCTTGGACCTGTATTCTTGCAAAATGTCCTGATGAGTGTCAAATGAAAAACTTCAGCAGAAGGTCTCTTTGTTGAACAATTGATAGCTTAGGCGAGTGAGCACAGAATTTTGCAGTTGGAGCGTAACGTGGGAAAATGTGAACTTGTCCACTTTTTGCAGCAAAAATAAAAAAGCAGCATATTATTTTGATCGGGAAAAATGGAAGAACTCTAAGATGCAGAAGGGTCTGGGTGTCCTGCTGCACGAATCAAAGAACAAAGAATAAAGAAAAGTACAGCACAGGAACAGGCCCTTCGGCCCTCCAAGCCCGTGCCAACCATGCTGCCCGACTAAACTACAATCTTCTACACTTCCTGGGTCCGTAGCCCTCTATTCCCATCCTATTCATGTATTTGTCAAGATGCCCCTTAAATGTCACTATCGTCCCTGCTTCCACCACCTCCTCCGGTAGCGAGTTCCAGGCACCCACTACTCTCTGTGTAAAAAACTTGCCTCGTACATCTACTCTAAACATTGCCCCTCGCACCTTAAACCTATGCCCCCTAGTAATTGACCCCTCTACCCTGAGGAAAAGCCTCTGACTATCCACTCTGTCTATGCCCCTCATAATTTTATCTATCAGGTCACCCCTCAACCTCCATCGTTCCAATGAGAACAAACCGAGTTTATTCAACCGCTCCTCATAGCTAATGCCCTCCATACCAGGCAACATCCTGGTAAATCTCTTCTGCAAAGCCTCCACATCCTTCTGTAGTGTGGCAACCAGAATTGAACACTATACTCCAAGTGTGGCCTAACTAAGGTTCTACACAGCTGCAACATGACCTGCCAATTCTTATACTCAATGCCCCGGCCAATGAAGGCAAGCATGCCGTATGCCTTCTTGACTACCTTCTCCACCTGTGTTGCCCCTTTCAGTGACCTGTGGACCTGTATACCTAGGTCTCTCTGACTTTCAACACTCTTGAGGGTTCTACCATTCACTGTATATTCCCTACCTGCATTAGACCTTCCAAAATGCATTACCTCACATTTGACCGGATTAAACTCCATCTGCCATCTCTCCGCCCAAGTCTCCAAACAATCTAAATCCTGCTGTATCCTCTGACAGTCCTCATCGCTATCCACAATTCCACCAACGTTTGTGTCGTCTGCAAACTTACTAATCAGACCAGTTACATTTTCCTCCAAATCATTTATATATACTACAAACAGCAAAGGTCCCAGCACTGATCCCTGCGGAACACCACTAGCCACAGCCCTCCAATTAGAAAAGCATCCTTCCATTGCTACTCTCTGTGTTCTATGACCTAGCCAGTTCTGTATCCACCTTGCCAGCTCACCCCTGATCCCGTGTGACTTCACCTTTTGTACTAGTATACCATGAGGGACCTTGTCAAAGGCCTTACTGAAGTCCATATAGACAACATCCACTGCCCTATCTGCATCAATCATCTTTGTGACCTCTTCGAAAAACTCTATCAAGTTAGTGAGACACAACCTCCCCTTCACAAAACCATGCTGCCTCTCACTAATACGTCCATTTGCTTCCAAATGGGAGTAGATCCTGTCTCGAAGCATTCTCTCCAGTAATTTCCCTACCACTGACGTAAGGCTCACCGGCCTGTAGTTCCCTGGATTATCTTTGCTACCCTTCTTAAACAAAGAAACAACATTGGCTATTCTCCAGTCCTTCGGAACATCACCTGAAGACAGAGAGGATCCAAAGATTTCTGTCAAGGCCTCAGCAATTTCCTCTCTAGCCTCTTTCAGTATTCTGGGATAGATCCCATCAGGCCCTGGGGACTTATCTACCTTAATATTTTTCAAGACGCCCAACACCTCGTCTTTTTGGATCTCAATGTGACCCAGGCTATCTTCACACCCTTCTCCAGACTCAACATCCACCAATTCCTTCTCTTTAGTGAATACTAATGCGAAGTATTCATTTAGTACCTCGCCCATTTCCTCTGGCTCCACACATAGATTCCCTTGCCTATCCTTCAGTGGGCCAACCCTTTCCCTGGCTACCCTCTTGCTTTTTATGTACGTGTAAAAAGCCTTGGGATTTTCCTTAACCCTATTTGCCAATGACCTTTCATGACCCCTTCTAGCCCTCCTGACTCCTTGTTTAAGCTCCTTCCTACTTTCCTTATATTCCACATAGGCTTCGTCTGTTCCCAGCCTTTTAGCCCTGACAAATGCCTCCTTTTTCTTTTTGACGAGGTCGACAATATCTCTCGTTATCCAAGGTTCCCGAAAATTGCCGTATTTATCCTTCTTCCTCACAGGAACATGTCGGTCCTGGATTCCTTTCAACTGACACTTGAAAGCCTCCCACATGTCAGATGTTGATTTACCCTCAAACATCTGCCCCCAATCTATGTTCTTCAGTTCCCGCCTAATATTGTTATAATTAGCCTTCCCCCAATTTAGCACATTCACCCTAGGTCCACTCTTATCCTTGTCCACCAGCACTTTAAAACTTACTGAATTGTGGTCACTGTTCCCGAAATGCTCCCCTACTGAAACTTCTACCACCTGGCCGGGCTCATTCCCCAGTACCAGGTCCAGTACAGCCCCTTCCCTAGTTGGACTGTCTACATATTACCTAGAAAATAGAGCACAGAACAGGCCCTTCAGCCCACGATGTTGTGCCGAACCTTTGTCCTAGATTAATCATAGATTATCATTGAATTTACAGTGCAGAAGGAGGCCATTCGGCCCTTTGTGTCTGCACCGGCTCTTGGAAAGAGCACCCTACCCAAATTCAACACCTCCACCCAACACCAAGGGCAATTTTAGACACTAAGGGCAATTTATCATGGCCAATCCACCTAACCTGCACATCTTTGGACTGTGGGAGGAAACCGGAGCACCCGGAGGAAACCCACGCAGACACGGGGAGGATGTGCAGACTCCGCACAGACAGTGATCCAAGCCGGAATCGAACCTGTGACCCTGGAGCTGTGAAGCAATTGTGCTATCCACAATGCTACTGTGCTGCCATTAAGGACAAATAAATCTACACTATATCATTTTACCGTAATCCATGTACCTATCCAATAGCTGCTTGAAGATCCCTAATGCTTCCGACTCAACTACTTCCACAGGCAGTGCATTCCATCCCATGCCCCCACTACTCTCTGGGTAAAGAACATACCTCTGATATCCCTCCTATATCTTCCACCTTTCACCTTAAATTTATGTCCCCTTGTAATGGTTTGTTCCACCCGGGGAAAAAGTCTCTGATTGTCTACTCTATCTATTCCCCTGATCATCTTATAAACCTCTATCAAGTCGCCCCTCATCCTTCTCCGTTCTAATGAGAAAAGGCCTAGCACCCTCAACCTTTCCTCGTAAGACTTACTCTCCATTCCAGGCAACATCCTGGTAAATCTCCTTTGCACCTTTTCCAAAGCTTCCACATCCTTCCTAAAATGAGGCGACCAGAACTGTACACAGTACTCCAAATGTGGCCTTACCAAAGTTTTGTACAGCTGCATCATCACCTCACGGCTCTTAAATTCAATCCCTCTGTTAATGAACGCGAGCACACCATAGGCCTTCTTCACAGCTCTATCCACTTGAGTGGCAACTTTCAAAGATGTATGAACATAGACCCCAAGATCTCTCTGCTCCTCCACATTGCCAAGAACTCTACCGTTAACCCTGTATTCCGCATTCATATTTATCCTTCCATAATGGACAACCTCACACTTTTCAGGGTTAAACTCCATCTGCCACTTCTCAGCCCAGCTCTGCATCCTATCTATGTCTCTTTGCAGCCGACAACAGCCCTCCTCACTATCCACAACTCCACCAATCTTCGTATCGTCTGCAAATTTACTGACCCACCCTTCAACTCCCTCATCCAAGTCATTAATGAAAATCTCAAACAGCAGAGGACCCCGAACTGCTCCCTGCGGTACGCCACTGGTAACTGGCATCCAGGCTGAATATTTGCCATTCACCACCACTCTCTGACTTCTATCGGTTAGCCAGTTCGTTATCCAACTGGCCAAATTTCCCACTATACCATACCTCCTTACTTTCTGCAGAAGCCTACCATGGGGAACCTTATCAAATGCCTTACGAAAATACATGTACACTACATCCACTGCTTTACCTTCATCCACATGCTTGGTCACCTCCTCAAAGAATTCAATAAGACTTGTAAGGCAAGACCTACCCCTCACAAATCCGTGCTGACTATCCCTAATCAAGCAGTGTCTTTTCAGATGCTCAGAAATCCTATCCTTCAGTACCCTTTCCATTATTTTGCCTACCACCGAAGTAAGACTAACTGGCCTGTAATTCCCAGGGTTATCCCTAGTCCCTTTTTTGAATAGGGGCACGACATTCGCCACTCTCCAATCCCCTGGTACCACCCCTGTTGACAGTGAGGACGAAAAGATCATTGCCAACGGCTCTGCAATTTCATCTCTTGCTTCCCATAGAATCCTTGGATATATCCCGTCAGGCCCGGGGGACTTGTCTATCCTCAAGTTTTTCAAAATGCCCAACACATCTTCCTTCCTAACAAGTATTTCCTCGAGCTTACCAATCTGTTTCACACTGTCCTCTCCAACAATATCACCCCTCTCATTTGTAAATACAGAAGAAAAGTACTCATTCAAGACCTCTCCTATCTCTTCAGACTCAATACACAATCTCCCGCTACTGTCCCTGATCTAGTCATTCTCATATTTCTCACGTATGTGTAAAAGGCCTTGGGGTTTTCCTTGATCCTCCCCGCCAAAGATTGTTCATGCCCTCTCTTAGCTCTCCTAATCCCTTTCTTCAGTTCCCTCCTGGCTATCTTGTATCCCTCCAATGCCCTGTCTGAACCTTGTTTCCTCAGCCTTACATAAGTCTCCTTTTTCCTCTTAACAAGACATTCAACCTCTCTTGTCAACCGTGGTTCCCTCACTCGACCATCTCTTCCCTGCCTGACAGGGACATACATATCAAGGACACGTAGTACCTGTTCCTTGAACAAGTTTGACATTTCACTTGCGTCCTTCCCTGACAGCCTATGTTCCCAACTGATGCACTTCAATTCTTGTCTGACAACATCGTATTTACCCTTCTCCCAATTGTAAACCTTGCGCTGTTGCACGCACCTAACCCTCTCCATTACTAAAGTGAAAGTCACAGAATTGTGGTCACTATCTCCAAAATGCTCCCCCACTAACAAATCTATCACTTGCCCTGGTTCATTACCAAGTACAAAATCCAATATTGCCCCTCCTCTGGTCGGACAATCTACATACTGTGTTAGAAAAGCATCCTGGACACACTGCACAAACACCACCCATCCAAGCTATTTGATCTAAAGAGTTTCCACTCAATATTTGGGAAGTTAAAGTCACCCATGACTACTACCCTGTGACTTCTGCACCTTTCCAAAATCTGTTTCCCAATCTGTTCCTCCACATCTCTGCTACTATTGGGGGGCCTATAGAAAACTCCTAACAAGGTGACTGCTCCTTTCCTATTTCTGACTTCAACCCATACTACCTCAGTAGGCAGATACTCCTCGAACTGCCTTTCTGCAGCTGTTATACTATCTCTAATTAACAATGCCACCTCCCCACCTCTTTTACCACCCTCCCTAATCTTATTGAAACATCTATAACCAGGGACCTCCAACAACCATTTCTGCCCCTCTTCTATCCAAGTTTCCGTGATGGCCACCACATCGTAGTCCCAAGTACCGATCCATGCCTTAAGTTCACCCACCTTATTCCTGATGCTTCTTGCATTGAAGTATACACACTTCAACCCATCTCCGTGCCTGCAAGTACTCTCCTTTGTCAGTGTTCCCTTCCCCACTGCCTCATTACACGCTTTGGCGTCCTGAATATCGGCTACCTTAGTTGCTGGACTACAAATCCGGTTCCCATTCCCCAGCCAAATTAGTTTGAACCCTCCTGAAGAGTACTAGAAAACCTCCCTCCCAGGATATTGGTGCCCCTCTGGTTCAGATGCAACCCGTCCTGCTTGTACAGGTCCCACCTTCCCCAGAATGCGCTCCAATTATCCAAATACCTGAAGCCCTCCCTCCTACACCATTCCTGCAGCCACGAGTTCAGCTGCACTCTCTCCCTATTCCTAGACTCGCTATCACGTGGCACCGGCAACAAACCAGAGATGACAACTCTGTCTGTCCTGGCTTTTAACTTCCAGCCTAACTCCCTAAACTTGTTTATTACCACCACACCCCTTTTCCTACCTACGTCGTTGGTACCAATGTGCACCACGACTTCTGGCTGCTCACCTCCCCCTTAAGGATCCTGAAGACACGATCCGAGACATCCCTGGCCCTGGCACCCGGGAGGCAACATACCTTCCGGGAGTCTCGCTCGCGACCACAGAATCTCCTATCTATTCCCCTAACCATTGAATCTCCTACAACTATTGCTTTTCTATTCTCCCCCCTTCCCTTCTGAGCCCCAGAGCCAGACTCAGTGCCAGAGACCTGGCCGCTAGGGCCTTCCCCCGGTAGGTCATCCCCCCCCAACAGCATCCAAAACTGTATACTTGTTTTGAAGGGGAGCGGCCACGAGGGATCCCTGCACTGTCTGCCTGTTTGTTTTTTTCCCCCTGACTGTAACCCAGTTATTCTTGTCCTGTACCTTGGGTGTGGTTACCTCCCTGTAACTCTTCTCAATCAACCCCTCTGCCTTCCGGATGATCCGAAGTTCATCCAGCTTCAGCTCCAGTTCCCTACCACGGTCTTTGAGGAGCTGAAGTTGGGTGCACAATTGTTTTAAGAAGCCCTCCTGGATGCTCCTTACAAACTCTGCCCCGTCTAAGACCCTGGCACAAGTGAGTCCCAGTCAATATTGGGAAAGTTGAAGGCTCCCATCACAACAACCCTGGTGTTTTTATTCTTTTCCAAAATCTGTCTACCTATCTGCTCCTCTATCTCCCACTGGCTGTTGGGAGGCCTGTAGTAAACCCCCAACATTGTGACTGCACCCTTCTTATTCCTGATCTCTACCCATATAGCCTCACTGCCCTCTGAGGTGTCCTCCCGTAGTACAGCTATGGTATTCTCCCTAACCAGTAGCGCAACTCCGCCACCCCTTTTACATCCCCCTCTATCCCGCCTGAAACATCTAAATCCTGGAACCTTAGCTGCCAATCCTGCCCTTCCCTCAACCAGGTCTCTGTAATGGCAACAACATCATAGTTCCAAGTACTAATCCAAGATCTAAGTTCATCTGCCTTACCCGTAATACATCTTGCATTAAAACATATGCACTTCAGGCCACCAGACCCGCTGTGTTCAGCAACTTCTCCCTGTCTGCTCTGCCTCAGAGCCATACTGGCCCTATTCCCTAGTTCTCCCTCAATGCTCTCACCTTCTGACCTATTGCTCCCGTGCCCAACCACCTGCCATTCTAGTTTAAACCCTCCCATGTGACACTAGCAAACCTCGCGGCCAGGATATTTATGCCTCTCCAGTTTAGATGCAACCCGTCCTTCTTATATAGGTCACACCTGCCCCGGAAGAGCTCCCAGTGGTCCAGATAACGGAAACCCTCCCTCCTACACTAGCTCCCTGAACTCCTGCTGCAGGACCTCATGCCCCTTCCTGCTTATGTCGTTAGTACCAATATGTACAATGACCTCTGCCTGTTTGCCCTCCCCCTTCAGGATGCCCTCTACCCGTTCGGAGACATCCTGGACCCTGGCACGAGGGAGGCAACATACCATCCTGGAGTCTCTTTCACATCCACAGAAGCGCCTATCTGTGCCCCTGACTATCGAGTCCCCTATGACTATTGCTCTTCTGCACTTTGACCCTCCCTGCTGAACATCAGAGCCAACCGTGGTGCCACTGCTCTGGCTGCTTCTGTTTTCCCCGATAGGCTATCCCCCCCCGACAGTATCCAAAGGGGTATACCTTTTCGAGAGAGGGACAACCACAGGGGATTCCTGCACTGACTGCCTGCCCTTTCTGGTGGTCACCCATTTCTCTGCCTGCACCTTGGGTGTGACCACATTTATATAACTGCTATCTATGATGCTTTCCGCCACCTGCATGCTCCTAAATGCATCCAACTGCTGCTCCAACCGAACCATGCGGTCTGTGAGGAGCTCCAGTTGGGTGCACTTTCTGCAGATGAAGCCATCCGGGACGCTGGAAGCATCCCCGACCTGCCACATCTCACAGTCAGAGCACTGCACCCCTCTAATTGACATTGCGTCAATTAATTAGTAAATTAAATTTAAAAGTTTTTTTTAAAGTTACTGTTAACTAGATGTTTCCTAGCACTAGATTTCTACTATAAATGTGAAAGCTAAATACAGTACTCTCCGATATCTGGCTTTGATACCCCTCTAAATTATAATTAAGTAATTGTGTTTAATTCATTTAACAATGCTTAATTTTTTTAATTTAGTGTAGATTCCCAACCAGCCAATCAGGTCACAGCTTTTCTGTGATGTCACTTCAGTTTCCCCCTTCCCCCCCACACACACAATTTGAAAAGGCAATAAAAGTAAAAATGAATAAGAATCACTTACTTACCTTCCGAGGGTCTCAGATGCTCTCTGGTTCTCTCCCTGAAGATTAAAAGTTACAGGCCAGAAGAAAGAGAGAGAACAAAACAGTAAGGAAAAAGCACCTTCTCCCATTCTGCACTGAATTACCTCACTGCACCAACTTACCAAGTTCCAAATTCCCCTCTGGATATGTCTCACTCCGGCTGTGTCTCCTTCACTTGCGCAAAGCTTACTGAGTGCGCTTTATGTCTGTCTTTTATACAGACTTCAGCTGACCAGGATGACTCACACTACTTAAGCTTCAAAGAGAAGAATACAATGTGCACCTTTGTGCCCCTAAACAGGCCTCAGGTGATTGACGATAACTGCCTCTCAGCAATTAGGGTGGGGGCAGCTTCAGCCAATCAGACACTAATCTACACACTGCACTTTTAACTGAAAAACAGCAGAATTAGACTTACCACTTACCTTTCCTGATTACCTCCCTGCATCAAATTACCAAGTTCCAAATTCCCACTCTGGATATGTCTCATTTCTCTGCCTGCACCTTGGGTGTGACCACATTTAGATGTGTCTCCTTCACTTGCGCATCAGGAGAATTTAGTTAGCAGTTGCAGCAGATGATTCGAGGCAAACGGAATGTCACTGCATATTGTAAGGGAAACGGAATATAACAGTAGGGAAGTTTTTCTGCAGTTGTAAAGGGCATTTGTGAGACCACAGCTTCGCACAGTTTGGGTCTCTCTTATTTAAGAAATGGTGTAATTCTTATTAGAGGCAGTGCATAGAAGATTCACTCAAATGATTCCTGGGATGAAGGGGTGGTCTTGTGAGGAAAGGTTGTTCAGGTTGGGCCTGTATCCATTGGAGTTTAGAAGAGTTTAGAGGTGATATTATTGAAATACCGATGTTCCCGAGGGGACTTGACAAGGTGGGTGCTGGCCCTGTGGGACACACTAAATATCGGGGACTCTGTTTAAAAATAAGGGGCGTCATTCTCCGACCCCCCGCCGGGTCGGAGAATGGCCGTTGGCCGCCGTGAATCCCGCCCCCGCCCCCGCCGAAGTCTCCGAAGGGAGAAAAGTCGGCGGGGCGTTAATGGCGCCGCTGCCGCGGAGAATGTCACGGGTCTGCGCAAGGCAGCCGATTTTCGGCCTGCCGATATTCTCCCTTCCGGATGGGCCGAAGTCCCGTCGACGTGATGACCGTTCACGTCGACGTCAATCAAACCTCCTTTTCATCGGCGTGAACCTGGAGCAGCGAGGAGGTGAGTGACGGCCTGGGGGGTTGGCTCTGGGCAGGAAATGGCGTGGCCGCAGACTGATTGCCTGAGGAGAGGTGTGTCTCGGCTTGTGTGTGTGTGCGGCGGGGGGGGGGGGGGGTGGTTAGAGTAGGCTGGGCTCCGGGGGAGTGCCGGGAGGGGGTCCGTGCCGGGGTGGAGGTTGGGGGTTGTGGAGGGGGTCCGTGCCGGGGTGGAGGTTGGGGGGGGGGGTCCGTGCTGGGGTGGAGGTTGGGGGGAGGTCCGTGCTGGGGTGGAGGTTGGGGGTTGGGGAGGGGTTCCGTGCCGGGGTGGAGGTTGGGGGGGGGTCCGTGCTGGGGTGGAGGTTGGGGGTTGGGGAGGGGGTCCGTGCCGGGGTGGAGGTTGGGGGTTGTGGAGGGGGTCCGTGCCGGGGTGGAGGTTGGGGGGGGGGTCCGTGCTGGGGTGGAGGTTGGGGGGAGGTCCGTGCTGGGGTGGAGGTTGGGGGTTGGGGAGGGGTTCCGTGCCGGGGTGGAGGTTGGGGGGGGGTCCGTGCTGGGGTGGAGGTTGGGGGTTGGGGAGGGGGTCCGTGCCGGGGTGGAGGTTGGGGGTTGGGGAGGGGGTCCGTGCCGGGGTGGAGGTTGGGGGGGGGGTCCGTGCCGGGGTGGAGGTTGGGGAGGGGGTCCGTGCCGGGGTGGAGGTTGGGGAGGGGGTCCGTGCCGGGGTGGAGGTTGGGGGGTTGGGGAGGGGTTCCGTGCCGGGGTGGAGGTTGGGGGGGGGGTCCGTGCTGGGGTGGAGGTTGGGGGTTGGGGAGGGGGTCCGTGCCGGGGTGGAGGTTGGGGGTTGGGGAGGGGGTCCGTGCCGGGGTGGAGGTTGGGGGGGGGGTCCGTGCCGGGGTGGAGGTTGGGGAGGGGGTCCGTGCCGGGGTGGAGGTTGGGGAGGGAGTCCGTGCCGGGGTGGAGGTTGGGGGTTGTGGAGGGGGTCCGTGCCGGGGTGGAGGTTGGGGGTTGGGGAGGGGGTCCGTGCCGGGGTGGAGGTTGGGGAGGGGGTCCGTGCCGGGGTGGAGGTTGGGGGTTGGGGAGGGGGTCCATGCCGGGGTCGAGGTTGGGGGTTGGGGAGGGGGTCCGTGCCGGGGTGGAGGTTGGGGGGGGGTCCGTGCCGGGGTGGAGGTTGGGGAGGGGGTCCGTGCCGGGGTGGAGGTTGGGGAGGGGGTCCGTGCCGGGGTGGAGGTTGGGGGTTGGGGAGGGGTTCCGTGCCGGGGTGGAGGTTGGGGGGGGTCCGTGCTGGGGTGGAGGTTGGGGGTTGGGGAGGGGGTCCGTGCCGGGGTGGAGGTTGGGGGTTGGGGAGGGGGTCCGTGCCGGGGTGGAGGTTGGGGGGGGGGTCCGTGCCGGGGTGGAGGTTGGGGAGGGGGTCCGTGCCGGGGTGGAGGTTGGGGAGGGGGTCCGTGCCGGGGTGGAGGTTGGGGGTTGTGGAGGGGGTCCGTGCCGGGGTGGAGGTTGGGGAGGGGGTCCGTGCCGGGGTGGGTAATGGGAGGGCAAATGAGTTGGTCCACCTGGCCAGGTGCCAGCCTCCAACAGTTGGACCCATGCGGTCCATGCCACCTGGCTGGGGGGAGGAGGGGATATGGGCAATGATGACATGTCGTCGTTCCCCTCCCCCCCACCAGGTCATCATGTTTTCAGATCATCCAGCGATGTTGGCCGCCGTGGTGGCAGCCGCTCATGTCTTTGTTGCCCTGGATGAGGAGGAGGAGGAGGAGGAGGAGGAGCGTGCCAGAGAGGCGGCGCAGGCTGCCGCAGAGGGGCAGGCGGCAGCCGCCCAGGCTGGAGGGACACCTGACCGACAGGACGAGGAGGGGGAGGAGGACGTCGCGGCCCCACGGCAACGGAGGCACCCGAGGGCGCGCCGTGTGTACCGGCCCCGGCAGTCATACCAGGACCTCACGGACCGGGAATGCAGGAGGAGACTCCGGATGAGCCGGGAAACCGTGGCACACATCTGCCACCTGCTGGCACACCTGTCACCGCGTGGCACTGGCGGGGGACACCCTCTCCCCGTGTCCGTCAAGGTTACGGTGGCCCTGAACGTTTATGCAACGGGGTCATTCCAGGCACCGAGTGGGGACCTGTCCGGCATATCGCAGACATCGGTGCATCGGTGCATCCGGGCAGTGACAGATGCCCTTTATGCCATGGCGCACCGCTACATCCGCTTCCCCGTGGACCGGGCCAGCCAAGATGCCCGGGCCGTGGGCTTCTCTGCCATTGCCGGGTTCCCCATGGTCCAGGGCGCGATCGATGGGATGCACGTCGCCGTGCGGCCACCTGCAGATAACAGGGCCGTGTTCACTAATAGGAAGGGGACCTATTCGATGAACGTACAGGTGGTCTGCGACCACCGCATGATGATCCTGCACGTCTGCGCCCGTTACCCAGGCAGTGTACACGACTCATTCGTGTTGTCGCGGTCATCCATCCCCGGCATGTACGAGGGACGCCATCCCCGGCTGAGGGGCTGGTTGCTGGGCGACAGGGGCTACCCATTGCGATCGTGGCTGATGACGCCTATACGGAGGCCACGCAATGAGGCGGAGAACCGCTACAATGATGCCCATGTAGCGACAAGGGGAGTGATCGAGAGGTGCTTTGGCGTGCTGAAGATGCGTTTCAGGTGCCTGGACCTCTCTGGGGGCGCCCTCCAGTATCGGTCAGATAGGGTCGGCCGCATCATTGTGGTGTGCTGCGTCCTGCACAACATAGCCCAGCAGAGGGGCGATGTGCCGCAGGCAGAGGAGGGCGGAGTGGAGGAGCAGCAGGAAGAGGCCCAGTCCTCCCAGATGAGGGGGATGGGGGCAATGGTCAGGGCAGACGGGGTAGACACAGACGGGTGGCTGTCCACCATTACCGGCTGGCCCAGCGGGCACGGGACAGACTGATAGACGCCCGCTTCACTGACTAGATGGGCGTGGGAATCGGGTAGTATGGCCACAGACCGCACACCATGACAACAGCCGACCACCCACACCCCCCACCCATCCACCTACCCAGCACCCTCACCCCCCTCCCCAACCCCACACACCCCACCCGCATGCACACCACCCCCCCACTCCCAATTGCCGATCCACCGGCGGCACAACGGGCCGGGCTCACCCAGTTGCGGGTGGACGCGTGTCTATCGCAGGCCATGGAGAATGATGACAACCCGCCTCCGATGAGCTCCTGGCTCTACATCGTTGGACTATGTCTGACCCATGGCCACAGTACCACCATCCACCCGGACCATCCCTGCATGCGGCTGTGACACTGCAGCGCACGGTCCCGTCCTCTGCCCGGGGGATGTTGATGGCGGCCCAGGGGGAAGGGGGCAGACTCACCTGGGGCTGAGGTAAGACCACCCCTCACACACACACTTGCGCTCAACGTACATGACACCCCCGCACACTTTGGACAGAGCACAAAGGCAGCTTCGGTAGGTGTAACATTGACTTTAATAACCAAAGGAGTTCATGCACGTGCCCTAGCGCCTAAAACTCATCTGTGCCCTGCACCCGTGCCAACTTACTCAGTGTCTAATTGTTTGGCCTTACGGGCCCTTTGACTACGTCTAC
The DNA here is from genome assembly GCF_047496885.1 of Scyliorhinus torazame. Lineage (NCBI taxonomy): Eukaryota > Metazoa > Chordata > Chondrichthyes > Carcharhiniformes > Scyliorhinidae > Scyliorhinus > Scyliorhinus torazame. The sequence goes on along the minus strand of NC_092718.1, from coordinate 190,791,599 downwards.
GTGGTTCCCCAGACGGTACAGCAGAACTGGAGGTGGACTCCTGTGATTCCTGCCCTCTGACACTGGATCCCTTTGGCGGCCGTTTCCTGGGGCGTCCTGGCCTAGATGGGCCAGGCTGCGGCCCGGGCGACTGGGATGGCGAGCTGCCAGCCTGTCCTGCCCGTTGCCCACCCGATGCACCTGGGACGGAAGGGGGGGAGTCCGAGGTGTCGCGGTGTACCGGGACCTCCCCTACAGAGGGAGCCGGGACGGACCACACCACCTCCTCCTCCCTCGGGGTGCCCGATGGCCCCCAGGCCTCTACATGGGTGGGGGATGCGAACGGACTGGCCATCCGACGCGCCCCCGACATCTGGCGCTGCCAGTCCTGGAGGCCCGTGCTGGTATCGACAGGGGTCTGCAGGTTTGCAGCCATGGAGCCCAGGGGGTTGTCGAACCCTGTCTGCGACAGTGCGACGCCAGCTCGCACATGGCCACTGGCGCCGATGCCCTCAGCGATGGCCTGCTGAGACTGGGCCATGGCCTGCAGAGACTGGGCCATGGCCTGCAGAGACTGGGCTATGGCCTGCTGAGACTGGGCCATGGCCTGCTGAGACTGGGCTATGGCGTTGAGCGCCTCTGCCATCTGGCGCTGGCACTGGCTCATGGCCTCCTGTGAGAGGGCAGCCATTTCCTGGGCCACAGACGCCGCCTGCACGGAAGGCCCCAGGCCTCGCAAACCGTTCCCCATGTCTGACACCGTCGCACCCATTGCCTCCACCGCGGACGCCACCCGTGCGGTGTCAGCCTGGGTGGCACGCATGACCGGGACCACTCCCAGCTCCTGGACGCGGGTGGACTCCTCCACCTGCGACCGCAGCCGCCGCAAGCCACCCGTCACCCTATTCGCTCGTCTCCGTGTCGGTGGTTGCATCGGATCTATGTGTGGGTGTGGTAACTGCAGGAACCCGGGATCCATCTGGGCGGCAGATGTTCGCTTGGCCTGGGCTGCCCTCCGACCGCCCGGTCCCTCTGCTGCTCCTACCTCCACCTGCTGTACCGGGACGGCTGTGTTGTGCGCACCAGTGAGTGTACCAGACGCCTCATCATTAAGTGCCCAACCGTGGTGAGTGTTTCTGCGATGGTGGAGGGTGTTGGTGACAGCAGTGGCGTTGTGTCGTGCTCTTCGTCCCACTCTGACTCCATGGCACTTTGGGGTGGGGGTTCGTCTCCACCCATCCACTCTGAGTCACTGTCCGGTATTTCGTCTTCCCGGGTAGGGGTGTCCTGGGTAGTGCTGTCCCGGGTAGTGCTGTCCCGGGTAGGGGTGTCCCGGGTAGTGCTGTCCCGGGTAGTGGTGTCCCGGGTAGGGGTGTCCTGGGTAGTGGTGTCCCGGGTAGGGGTGTCCTGGATAGTGGTGTCCTGGGTAGTGGTGTCCTGGCTCGGATGTGACGGGGGCCTGTGGCTGCCCCCCTCATCGCTGGGTGGTCGCTCCCGCACGTGACGGGGGTGTCGTCTCCCTGTTGCTCCAGGTCTCTCCGTCTCCCGTGGTCTCCGAGGGGCATCCTGCGGGCGTCGCATGCTGGAGGGTTCGGGTCTCTCCGTCTCCCGTGGTCTCCGAGGGGCATCCTGCGGGCGTCGCATGCTGGAGGGTTCGGGTCTCTCCGTCTCCCGTAGTCTCCGAGGGGCATCCTGCGGGCGTCGCATGCTGGAGGGTTCGGGTCTCTCCGTCTCCCGTGGTCTCCGAGGGGCATCCTGCGGGCGTCGCATGCTGGAGGGTTCGGGTCTCTCCGTCTCCCGTGGTCTCCGAGGGGCATCCTGCGGGCGTCGCATGCTGGAGGGTTCGGGTCTCTCCGTCTCCCGTGGTCTCCGAGGGGCATCCTGCGGGCGTCGCATGCTGGAGGGTGCGGGTCTCTCCGTCTCCCGTGGTCTCCGAGGGGCATCCTGCGGGCGTCGCATGCTGGAGGGTGCGGGTCTCTCCGTCTCCCGTGGTCTCGGAGGGGCATCCTGCGGGCGTCGCATGCTGGAGGGTGCGGGTCTCTCCGTCTCCCGTGGTCTCCGAGGGGCATCCTGCGGGCGGTCTGCATCTGCGGGGATGGGTGCCTGGACGTTTGGTCCTGCGATACACAATGAAGCATGCATGGTTAGACATCAGGCAGTGATCAGGTGATACGGGGGAGGGGGATATAGGGGAGGGGGGATATGGGGGAGGGGGGATATGGGGAATATGGGGGATATGGGGGAGGGGGGATATGGGGGAGGGGGGATATGGGGGAGGGGGGATATGGGGGAGGGGGGAATATGGGGGATATGGGGGAGGGGGGATATGGGGGAGGGGGGGACATGGGGGAGGGGGGATATGGGGGATATGGGGGAGGGGGGATATGGGGGAGGGGGATATGGGGGAGGGGGGAATATGGGGGAGGGGGGAATATGGGGGATATGGGGAGGGGGGATATGGGGGATATGGGGGAGGGGGGATATGGGGGAGGGGGGATATGGGGGATATGGGGGAGGGGGGATATGGGGGAGGGGGGATATGGGGGAGGGGGGATATGGGGGAGGGGGGATATGGGGGATATGGGGGAGGGGAGATATGGGGGAGGGGGGATATGGGGGATATGGGGGAGGGGGGATATGGGGGAGGGGGGATATGTGGGAGGGGGGGATATGGGGGAGGGGGGATATGGGGGATATGGGGGGGGGATATGGGGGAGGGGGGATATGGGGGATATGGGGGAGGGGGGATATGGGGGAGGGGGGATATGGGGAGGGGGGATATGGGGGAGGGGGGGATATGGGGGATATGGGGGATATGGGGGAGGGGGGGATATGGGGGAGGGGGGATATGGGGGATATGGGGGAGGGGGGATATGGGGGAGGGGGGATATGGGGGAGGGGGATATGGGGGATATGGGGGAGGGGGGGTATGGGGGAGGGGGGATATGGGGGAGGGGGAATATGGGGGAGGGGGGATATGGGGGATATGGGGGAGGGGGGGATATGGGGGAGGGGGGATATGGGGGATATGGGGGAGGGGGGATATGGGGGAGGGGGGGATATGGGGGAGGGGGTGATATGGGGGAGGGGGGATATGGGGGATATGGGGGAGGGGGGATATGGGGGAGGGGGGATATGGGGGATATGGGGGAGGGGGGATATGGGGGAGGGGGGATATGGGGGAGGGGGGATATGGAGGATATGGGGGATATGGGGGAGGGGGGATATGGGGGAGGGGGGATATGGGGGAGGGGGGATATGGGGGAGGGGGGAATATGGGGGATATGGGGGAGGGGGGATATGGGGGATATGGGGGAGGGGGGGATATGGGGGAGGGGGATATGGGGGAGGGGGGATATGGGGGAGGGGGGGATATGGGGGAGGGGGGGATATGGGGGAGGGGGGATATGGGGGAGGGGGGATATGGGGGATATGGGGGATATGGGGGAGGGGGGGATATGGGGGAGGGGGGGATATGGGGGAGGGGGGATTTGGGGGAGAGGGGATATGGGGGATATGGGGGACGCTCACCCTGCCTGCTCTGACGAGGTCGTTCACCTTCTTGTGGCACTGGGTGCCTGTCCGTGGTGTTAGGGCCACAGCGGTGACGGCCTCTGCCACCTCCCTCCACAGACGCCGGCTGTGGCGTGGGGCAACTCTGCGGCCGTGCCCAGGATACAGGGCGTCCCTCCTCTGCTCCACCGCATCCAGGAGCGCCTCCACATCGCGTGACTCGAACCTCGGGGCTGAGCGACGGCCAGCCATCAAGTCGGGTGTTGCGGTCGGCTGTTCCGGTCGGGTGGGGGGGAGCTGCGCGGCCTTATGAGCCGTCACGCCGTGCAGCGCGTATGACGCTGCACGGCGTGAACCACTGCGCAAGCGCAGATCCCGTTACGTCGCTGCTAGCCCATTTCGGGCCGCAGACTATCGGCCCATTTTTATGACGTGACGCAAGTGGGATTTGCGCCGTTTTTTGCGCCGATCGGCGGAGTTTCCGCCGATAACGGAGAATTTCGCCCAAGGTGTCTCCCATTTAAGATGGAGATGAGAATTATTTTTCTTTCAGAGGGTCGTAGGAAATTCTTCTCTCCCCCCCTCCCCCCCCTCCCAGAAATTTGAATATTTGTAGGCTGAGTTGGATAGATTCTTGACTGAGAAGGAAGTCAAAGGGTGTGGGGGGTAGACAGGAAAGTAGAGGCCATTTCAGATCAGCCACTATCTTATTAAATGGCAGAGCAGGCTTGATGCTCTGAATGGCTTACTCCTGCTCCTAATTCACATGCTCATAGCTCTCCATTACCCGGCACTGTCAACAGTGACTTCTGTTATTAATGCACCCACCAGTCCACAAATGAGTAAGGGCTGTTAGAGATCATAGGGAGGGGGTGGATGGCTGGGGTAGGAGAGGGTTGAAAAAAGGGGTAGGGGAGTGGCTTTAGTGGTTCAACTCCCTTCCCAATGTCAGGTTTCTTGATTAGGCACTGAGAGCCTTTGAATGAGGGCCCCCGCTTTATCTGCTTCCTGTATGGTGACTCTCCTACATGCTGTTAGTTGAATACCAGGGTGGGGGGGAAGGGCTCTTAAGTGGGAAGGCGTCTAACACATGCCTGACTGATGTAAGTGGGACATCATCATTTATGTCATACACTGCATGTCCCATTTGCTAACCCGCTATTCTATACCAGGCAATGACCTACTCCAGTAAAAGAGAATCTAACCACCTCCCTCTGACCTTCAATAGCATTGCCATTGTTGAATCCCCCAAACTCAACATCATGGGGTTACTATTGAGCAGAAACTGAACTGGACGAGTCACATAAATAGTGTGGCTATATGTGCAGGTCAGAGGCTGAGAAATTTGCAGTGAGTAACTCACCTCCTGACTCTCCAAAGACTGTCCACCATCTACAAGTCAGGCGTGTGATGGAGTACTCTCCATTTTTCTTGATGAGTGCAGCTCCAAAAATGCTCAAGAAGCTCAACACCATCCAGGAGAAAGCAGCCCGCTTGATTGGCATCCCTTCTGTCATGATATTCAGGTGAACATCACAGCACATACATACACACATAATGGTGGACAGATCAACGGACCAATCAACACACGCAACACGACAGCCAATCACGGACAAGAGCATACACAGTACAAAGCAGGGAACACAACACTTCCTGGGCACTCGAGCAGGAGAGAGCTCAGGGCACAGACCTCATTGCCAGCCAATCAGAGGTTCACCATGTGCTGAATACCAGAGTTTACTATGTTTATAGTTCAATGAAATAAAACTGCGTTGTACCATACGCAACTATGTTGGTTCGTTTGTGTGTCAGAGTACCCAACACTTCACCTTCCACCAAAATTCACTATCTCCACTACTTATGCACAGTAGCAGCTATGTGTACCATCTATAAGATACACTGACGGTACTCACCAAGGCGCCTTAGACAGCACCTTCCTAAATCGCGACCAGTGCCATCTGGAAGGACAAGGGCAGCAGATACGGGGGAACACCGCCATCTGCAAGTTCCCCTCCAAGTCACTCATCGTCCTGACTTGAAAATATTTTGCCATTCTTTCACTGTTGCTTGGTCAAAATCCTCGAACTCACAGCCTAATAGCGTGTACCTACTCTGCAGGGATTACAGTGGTTCAAGAAGGCAGCTCACCATCACCTTCTCAAGGACAATTAGGGATGGGCAACAAATGCTGGCCTAGCCAGCGAAGCCCACATCCCATTGGAGAATTTAAAAAATGTATCCACTTACAGTGGTGTCAACATCCAATTGAGCACAAACAGACGTATCGAATCATATTGTATAGAAATAATACTCAAATACTGATTCGTTCGGCTTTACGAATGGACTGAATTGCATCAAATCCATTACGCGTTGTTGGGATCATTATGAAAGCAATTAGATTCACATTGCTGGATGCAGTTGCCATATTGGGCTGACTAAAAATATTGTTGGCCCAGTGGTAACCTTAAAATGATTTTCTGTTACTTCACCTTTCTCCGTCTGCATTACAAACATATTGCACATTTGATTGCTTGACACCTATTATTGACGTATCTACGAGTGGAATCTTGTGACCTGCAAAATGCAAACATCTTGGTCTTTGAAATGTCAGGAAGCCACTTTGTCATTCGATCATGCAATTTTAATCTCCAATACATAACCTCAATCAACTATCATAAAACGTGGTATAAAATTTATCGCTACAATCTGATTTATTACAGATGCAGGACCATGTAAACACATGCTGCTTGTGGATACAGATTATCACAGGTGCCCCCTGGCATTTTAGTTCAATCAGAACTTATCCAGGATAAATTTGAACAGCAAAAACTTTTACTTCCATCGTGAAGAATGGATTAGTTGTTTCATGGATGTGGCACCTTGGTAATTATTCATGAAACAAGCAGAGGCCAGAAATCAGTATTTGTTCAGTCAATCCTTGGACTAACCCGGATAATTTTATTAACAGTCGGTTTGTAGTGCTAATCTATATTTAATTTCCATTAAGAGAATTTCTATTAAGCATCATTAATATGGATAACTTGATCAAAGGTTTTACCTTCACATTTCAAAACTCTGCTTCAATCTGAGTGTTAATATGTGGAGCTTGCAAAATCATAACATTTGAACATAAATTTGAAGCAAACGTGAAAAATGTAATTTTAAATGAATGATTTGTGCAGTTGTGACAATCCCATTAGAAGCAGTAAAGCAATTTAGCTGCTATCTCATTTATTACATGAATAGTTTATTTGTTTTGCATTTAGTCTTTATTCATTTATTATTTACATTTCTTATTTTTTTCAATTAATGCAGGCAGGATTCAACATAATAGTCATTGGGTTTTATTTATTAGTTTAAAGGGCAGGATACCAAAAGATACACTGGGGAACCTTACGCATGCCAAAAATTCACTTTACAGTTAATTCATGTAATCATCTATTTCAGGAATAGTAACACAGCCAGGTATAAGCTTTATTTCAACGTGCTCGATTTTGCACAGGGACAGGACAGGATATGATTTTTGAATTAAGTTTCACACCAGGGGTTTGGTATTCCTGTCAAAGCTTCATTAAGGTCATTAATGAAGAACCGCAGTGTTCCACAGCTTAATAATCAAAGCTGAAGACTGTTTTATATCAGGTTAGGACTGGTGTCACTGAGTTAACAAAGGAGAGTATCACCACCCATATCTACTGCTGGGTGCATTGCAGTAAAATAAGTAAATGAGGACGAAAGCCTGGCTCAATAATGCAAGTAGGTGAGAGGTTCTTGGGAGGATGTACCTGGGATGTTCTGCCTGGAACTTGCAGTATACTGTCTGCAAGGTACTTGAGTCTACAAGGTCGCCATCATCTTCAGCTCCTCTGCTTCCAAGCTCTGAAAAGAGACACTTGGGAGTCTGTCACTTTGCCTCTCGAGTATGGGCAGGTTTGCAATTTTCAAATACACGCTGATAGCAAGCAAGATTTCCCACTTTGCACTTGGGTAAAATTACACCCTATGCTTTCTTTTCTGCATTATAAAAGAATGTCAGGCTGCAAGATGCATTAAAAGAAAACTTACATGTGTCTCAAGCCTCATCTGTGGGGCATAAACCCACAAACTCCTCGTCTTGGAGACGAGAGTGCTACCAGCTGTGCTACGAGTGACATACGGAAATTGAAGTATATGTTTGCTCTGTCAAATTTTGTCTCAGTCATCTGTTATATGCATGATTATTCTACAGACTGAGGACCTGTGGAGGTATATATAGAGAGAGAGATTAGTTTCTTGTTGGCTATCCTGCATTTGCTACTGCAAACCTAACTAGATCATGACCAGTAAAGATTCTCTTGCGACCATGGGGGATTCTTCAATGAAAGTAACCTTAAAAGTGAAGGATTTGGAGGAAAGTGGACTAAAAGATCTAAAGCTTTAACAGCAAAAGTACATGCTAGCAGCTTCCCCATATTGCTTGGTGAGTCAGTTCTGTGTTTTTTGTTGGGAAAATAGCAGTGACATGGAAATGTCAGGGAGAAATTGGAATATTTTCTGGATGAGGAGTTTAAATCTCCACCGGAGATGCGGGTGGGTGTGAAACTTCATGCTGCTGGCTGGAGTGCTGCATCCAAGGCTTCATCCTGTCACTGGATCGCTTTCCTGGAAGAAGGATATGGGGGCAGCAAGGCTACTCACCTGAAAGTATTGGGCCGCCAACTCAGCTAGCGGAGGGCCTATTAAAACCTATCGAAGGAGGCTGACTGGGATTCTCCTGTTTGCCTCCAGGCTCCTGGAGGCGGTGGGGAACTGTTTAGCTTCATGGAGGCAGCCTCCTGGCAGCCAACCAGAGTGGGCGGGTGGACCAATGTTCAAGGTGACTTATCGGCCTTCCCTGACCGCCTGCCTGCTTGGGTGCAACAGCAAACTGCCCTGTAGAGGTTCTCCCTCTCCACCATCGTGCCCCAGCTGCCAAGGCCATGGTTCATTTTAAGTTTGAAAAAGTTGGAGCGAGGGCACCTCCATGTTGAAGTGCCCTCTCTCTCTCTTGTCTGCCGTTGCATTCTGCTGCAGGGTTCAAGCTGGAAGTCCTCTGATTTTCCCTTAAGCTTGCTGTCCTTCATCAGCCAGTGACCCTGCCCTCTGGCCATTAATTGACCACTCCGGGGAAAATTGCAATGGGTGACTGTTTGCCCACACAATGCCTTTTGAACCGTTTTTCAGCCTGATGGCGGATTTCAGAGGCAGAGTAAATCCTACCCCTGGTTTTATAGAAACAATGAAGTGAGTTGATGGGCTGGAGATTCCGGTTGGTTGCGCTGCTGTTTTGTCAGCGCAATCTGCCCACAATTGGTGAATAAAGTGCAGGCATGCAGATTTTTTTTAGCATAAATTACTTTCAGCACAAGTTTCTATGATTCTTTGCACTGGTTTCAAAGCAATGAACGAGATGTTGACCCTGAGTGTAAAATTGATCTCGTCCCCAAATCAAATTAATTGCCATTGAAAGTTCCTGTTAACTATTCTCATTTTCAAACTTCCAGGGAGGTTCTAAATATTGGGCTGAATTCTCCGCTTCCTGCAGGCAGTAGCTGAGTTACCGATGTGGCGGAGAATCCAGTGTCAGACAAAAAAATGTGGGGGCTGGATTCACCGTTTTTCAGGCTAAGTGCCGACGCTGGCAGAGGAACTGTGGCGTTTTACGACGCTAAAATCGGCGCCGAACCCTCACCGATCCTGCGACCGGTGGGGGGCTAGCAGCGGCGCAGGTAAAACTCCCAGCTCACACGATATAAACAGCTGGAGAATGGTCGGGTCCTTGGCCATGTATGCGCACGGCGATGATCTGCAGAGGCAGTGCCGTAAAACATGGTGCCAGCCGTGCGCTGACCTGACCTGCCAAATACTGCGCCCCTGGCCACCCCCTGGCCAATCCCCACAAGTCCCCCCAGCCCTCGTGGAAGCCCCTCCAGCGAGCTGCATGACTCCCGGCTGACTGTGGTGGCGCTGGATCAGTCCGCAGCCACCACTCCGGTTTCCCGACAACTGAGACCACACGTAAGCTGCGTGGTCGGGAACCCGGCCCCCTCGGGGGCGGAGTATCGGGTGAAGGCCTTCAGGTGATGCGCCAGCACCGTTCCAATGGCATGCGGCGCGCAACGCGATAATGCCATTTTGGAGGGGACAGAGAATAGAAAAGCCGCCCCCGATTTGGGTGTTGGAAGGGATTCTCTGCCCGATCGTCGATTACGATGTCAGCGTTGGGCATGGTGAATCCCGCCCGGGATCTGCGCACTCTTCCTTTGTTCCGGTCCCTCACTGGCAGTGGCATCGAGGTTCGCATCCCACACCAGCGTGAGGATGCAAATAGATTAAATTGATCCATTTGCAGCCCTTAATGTTAATTTAAGCCTACTTGTGACAAAAGTAAAGATTATTACTATTATTATTATTAAACGGAGGGGCACCGGATTCTCCAAGCCTGTGTGATTCTTCAGTCCTTTGGGCCGGGATTCATGTGGGCAAGAATTGGTGCAGGTAATTCCAAGCGTGGCCCTGGTGCGATGGACCTCATGAAGGGCTAAGGGGGTAACTCTTTTCGGGAGTTGCTCCCAAAATCCCTCAGAGGGCCACAACCCCCCCCCACAATGCAATTCATGCCAACTCTAAACCCATCAGACCCCTCCACTGCCACCCGCCAGAGAGCCCCCATAGGAGTCCCCTGCCAAAGACCCCCTATCAAAAAGATCCCCACCAGAAATACCCCCATAAGAAAGCCCCCCACTAGAGATGCCCCATTACAGAGACGCAAGCAGAAACCCCCCATAAAGGGCGGCATGTGGCACAGTGGTTAGCACTGGGACTACGGCGCTGAGGACCCGGGTTCAAATCCCGGCCCTAGGTCCACATGTCCGTGTGGAGTTTGCACATTCTCCCCTTGTCTGCGTGGGTTTCACCACCACAACCCAAAGATGTGCAGGTTTGGTGGATTGGCCATGCTTAATTGGAAAAAAAAATATTAAATAAAAATAAACCCCCCCCGTAAGAGAGAACCCCACTAGAAAACCCCTCATTGGAGAGACCCCCACCAGAGACCCCCCCCATAAGAGAGACCCTTGTCTGGAAACCCCCCCCCCCCCATTACAGAGACACCTGCCTGGAACCCCCATTACAGAGTCAACACACTCCAATGGCAAGTGGTAAGAGCAAGAGAGATTCCTGGTCAGCTGTGTGATGGAAACCTCACTATCCATTGTTCAATACTGCAACATGCATGTAAAAAGTGCATGTTGCTACAGAACCACAGACACTATTACGATCTGTGACTTTGTATAACTGGGGATTGGATTGGATTTGTTTATTGTCACATGTACCAAGGTACAGTGAAAAGTATTTTCCTGCGAGCAGCTCAGCAGATCTTTAAGTACATAAAAAGAACAGGAAATAAAAGAAAATACATAATAGGGCACACAAGGTAACGCAATGTAACTACATAGAACCAGCATCGGGTGAAGCATACAGGGGTGTAGTGTTAAATGAAATGAAATGAAAATCGCTTATTGTCACAAGAGGTAATGAGGTCAGTCCATAAGACGGCCATTTAGGAATCTAGTAACAGCGGGGAAGGAGCTGTTTTTGAATCTGTTTGTGCGTGTTCTCAGACTTTTGTATCTCCTGCCCGATGGAAGAAGTTGGAAGAGTGAGTAAGCCGGGTGGGAGGGGTCTTTGATTATGCTGCCCGCTTTCCCCAGGCAACGGGAGGTGTAGATAGAGTCAATGGATGAGAGGCAGGTTTGTGTGATGAACTGGGCTGTGCTCACGACTCTCTGAAGTTTCTGGTGATCTTGGGCCGAGCAGTTGCCATACCAGGCTATGATACAGCCAGATAGGATGCTTTCTATGGTGCATCTGTAAAAGTTGGTAAGAGTTAATGTGGACATTCCGAATTTCATTAGTTTCCTGAGGAAGTATTGGCGCTATTGTGCTTTGTGGTAGCGTCGACGTGGGTGGACCAGGACAGATTTTTGGAAATGTGTTCCCCTAGGAATTTGAAACTGTTAACCAGCTCCACCTCGGCCCCATTGATGCTGACAGGGGTGTGTGCAGTACTTTGCTTTCTGAAGTCAATGACCAGCTCTTTAGTTTTGCTGGCATTGAGGGAGAGATTGTTGTCCCTGCACCACTCCACTAGGTTCTCTATCTCCCTCCTGTATTCTGACTCGTTGTTATTCGAGATCTGGCCCACTTTGGTCGTATCATCAGCAAACTTGTAGGTGGAGTTGGAACCAAATGTTGCCATGCAGTCATGTGTGTACAGGGAGTATAGTAGGGGGCTAAGTATGCAGCCTTGCGGGGCCCCGGTGTTGAGTACTATTGTGGAGGAGGTGTTGTTTATTCTTACTGATTGTGGTCTGTGGGTTAGAAAGTCAAGGTCCAGTTGCAGAGTGAGGAGCCAAGTCCTAGGTTTTGGAGCTTTGATATGAGCTTGGCTAGGATTATGGTGTTGAAGGCGGAGCTGTAGTCAATAAATAGGAGTCTGATGTTTGAGTCCTTGTTGTCGAGATGCTCTAGGGATGAGTGTAGAGCCAGGGAGATGGTGTCTGCTGTGGACCGGTTGTGGCGGTATGCGAATTGCAGTGGATCAAGGCGTTCTGGGAGTATGGAGGTGATACACTTCATGACCAACCTCTCGAGGCACTTCATTACGACTGAAGTCAGGGCCACCGGATGGTAGTCATTGAGGCACGTTGCCTGGTTCTTCTTTGGCACCGGTATGATGATGGTCTTCTTGAAGCAGGTGGGGACCTCGGAGCAGAGTAGGGACAGGTTAAAGATGTCCACGAACATTTCTGCCATCTGGTCCACGCAGGTTCTTAGAGCACGACCAGGGATCCCGTCCGGACCTGTCGCCTTGCGAGGGTTCACTTTCAGGAAAGCCGATCTGACTTCGGAAGCTGTGATGGTGGGTATGGGTGTGTTATGGGCTGCTGGGGCACTCTACAGCGGATCGTTGGTTTCCTTCTTGAACCGAGCATAGAATGCATTGAGTTCATCCGGGAGGGTGCAGTGCTGCTGGAGATACTGCTCGGCTTCGCTTTGTAGCCCGTTATGTTGTTTAGACCTTGCCACAACTGCCGAGAGTCTGTAATGCTAGTCTGTGACTCCAGCTTGGTCTGATATTCTCTATGGCATCTCGGATCCTTTGCAGAAGTCGTAGCTGGATTTCTTATACAGGTCAGGGTCACCTGACTTGAACCCTTTCAGTAGGGAGTCAATCTCGTGATTGAGCCATTGTTTCCGGTTGGGGAGCACACATTTGCTGATGAAGTCTGTGACGGTGGCGGCATACTCATTTAAGTTGGTCGCTGAGTTCTGAAATAAGGGGTGTTGAATTCCCAGGATTTGCTGTATAAAGAAATGTCTGGGGACTTTGGGTCGGTTGTCTTGTGTTTACCAACACTTAAAGAAGGGAGTTGTTGAAATTCAGCAGCAAGGGTCAGGCAAGGATGGCATAATGGTAAATGTCACTGGACTGGTAATCTGGGGGCCAAGGTGAGTTTTCTAGGGATAGAGGTTAAAATCCCATCATGGCAGTTGCTGAAGTTTAAATTCAATTAATAAATCTGGAATATCAAGCCAATCTCAGTAATGGTGGCTAATGAAACTATCATGGATTGTAAAACCCCATCTGGTTCACTAAGGTCTTTTAAGGAAGGAAATCTGCCATACTTACTTGGTTTGGCCTTCGTATGGCCACAGCAATGTGGTTGACTCCTAACTGCCCTCTGAAATGGTCCAGTAAGAAATGAAATGAAATGAAATAAAAATGAATGGAATGAAAATCGCTTATTGTCACAAGTAGGCTTCAAATGAAGTTACTGTGAAAAGCCTCTAGTCGCCACATTCTGGCGCGGGAATTGAACTGTGCTGCTGGCCTGCCTTGGTCTGCTATAAAAGCCAGTTCTTTAGCCCTGTGCTGAACCAGCCCCTTAGAAACGCAAGGGCAATTAGGGGCAGGCAATAAATACTGGCCTTGCCTATGATGTCTACATCCATAGAACAATAGAATTGCTACAGTGCAGAAAGAGGCCATTCGGGCCATCAAATCTGCACTGACCCTCTGAAAGAGGGAGCTGTGAGGCAGATGTGCTGACCACTGTGTCACTGTGCCACCCATGAAACAATAAAGAGATGCTGGGAATTTTAACATGGAAGAGAGGGAACCTTGGGTTAGCAGCTTTGAAAGAATAGTCTTGGTGTTTTACAGCACTGGAGTTGATTGCTAGAGGATATTGGGGAAGGAAACCTGAGTTTGTCAGTAATGGGGAAGGGTAGAATAGTCTCTGGGTCAGCACCTGGCACTGGGGAGGATAGGTAATGGAGTGAGACCTCAGGGAATGAAAAAGTAGAACTTGTCCAATCGTTTTTCACTCTTTTGCAGCAAACTACAGCATCATGTGATGCACACGGCCTTCTCCAACTCAACCACCTCTATGCCAGCTCGGGAATATTCATCAGAAGGTGAGTTGTGATGGATAAGCAAGTGGCCTTACCGAGCGCGACAGCATCTCAATGGTTAGCTGGAGGTTTGAAATGCGATTCCTGGTTGCCTAATCTTTATGAAAATCAACTTTATTTTCAATCATATTTTAACCCCCACAATCTTCTCCACAAAGTTTAAAATGATAATGAGCAGCATCTTGCTAGGTTAGCTGATGAAACTGATTGCACACAAGTCATTATAATCAGTCAGATCTCCTTTTTTGAAAAGGCAATTCTGTTTGGACCCCTGGTTCTTGGCTAGCTGATTATATCACAAAGTAGATGGAAAGTTTGACTGGAGGTACTGTATTTGCAATCAACTGTTTTGTAGCAATTCCATTAATTTTCAGACAAAGTCAGACAATTCGAGTTCAACGTTGATATACTTTTGAATATTTCCTATTCATAAGAAGAACCTAGGGCGCGATTCTCCGACCCCCCCACCGGGTCAGAGAATCGCCGGGGGCCGTCGTGAATCCCGCCCCCGCAGTGTCGCGAATTCTCCGCCACTGGTGATTCGGTGGGGGCGGGAATCGCGCCGTGCCGGTCGGCGGGAATCCCCCGGAGATTCTCCGGTCCGCGATGGGCCAAAGTCCCGCCACTGTCAACCCACGCCAGCCGGCGTGGATTGAACCACCTTTGGGACGGCGGGACACGGCGGCGCGGGCGGGCTCCGGGGTCCTGGGGGGAGGCGCGGGGCGATCTGGCCCCGGGGGGTTCCCCCACGGTGGCCTGGCCCGCGATCGGGTCCCACCGATCCGTGGGCGGGCCTGTGCCGTGGGGGCACTCTTTTCCTTCCGCCTTCGCCATGGTCTCCACTATGGCGGAGGCGGAAGAGACCCCCTCCACTGCGCATGCGCGGGGATGCCGTGAGAGGCCGCTGATGCTCCCGCGCATGCGCCGCCCGGCAAAGTCATTTCCGCGCCGGCTGGCGGGGCACCAAAGTCCTTTCCCGCCAGCTGGTGGGGCGGAAATCAGTCCGGCGCGGGCCTAGCCCCTCAAGGAAAGGGCTGGGACCCTCAAGATGTGGAGAATTCCTCACTTTTGGGGCGGCGCGATGCCGGACTGATTCACGCCGCTTTTGGCGGCGGTCGGCGGACATCGCGCCGATTACGGAGAATCTCGCCCTTGTATCTAACATCAGGGAACATGGAGTGAATTCTCCGCCAGCCGGATTCTCCCTTTCGCCAGCAGCGCACCCACACCCGCAGGTTCCTGGCGGTGTGGGAAGGCCACAAAGGGAAATTGGCCGGTGGTGGGAACGGAGCATCCCACTCCCGGTGAGGGAGCGCCGCAGAGGAACATGCAGCCAGGGGACCAGAGAATCCCGTCCAAATCGATGCATTTTTATTGAAATTTTAAATATTATCCTCAACCCATTTTTAGTATGTCTTATATTTCTTCCTAAATACTTGAACATCACCTGTCACCATCTCCCTGAAGTTTGTCTTTTCAACAAATAAGAACATGGGATGATCCTGGAAATGACTGTCTAGTGCTGTTGTACAAATTCTTAACACACACATATTTAATTTCTTCACATTCTATTGGAAACAAAGTGGAATTTACCTGTCCATTCTAAATGGATAAGCACTCCTGTTAAAACGGGAGTGGGAAACTGTTGATGTAAATGTGTTGGAGTTTGTATAAAATCCCAAATAGTAATTTCAACCCTATAGAGGATAAAAGACTGGTGGAATCATCATAGGTGGCAAATACAGTACCATCAGAATCCTTCGACTGTAATTGACAAGATTATAGTTCAATCAATTTATACAGTCAACAGAACCCATGAAGTGTTGTATTATCTCCTATTTTTTAATATGTCTGCCTTTACTTTTTCCCCCCCAAATGTGTTAATTTTCCATTCAAGTTTTAATATAGGTGTTTCGGACACAAGTTACACCAGCGAGTTTAATTGTTGGCATCTCAAGCTGCCTAATCTTTCAGTTTTGTTTGATGAGACGTGAAAGGGCATTTGGCTGCCAAAGCAGAATGTGCAAACTTCCCACATGACAAGATGGGACATATCATAGATTATCATAGAATTTACAGTGCAGAAGGAGGCCATTCAGCCCATCGAGTCTGCACCGGCTCTTGGAAAGAGCACCCTACCCAAGGTCAACATCTCCACCCTATCCCCATAACCCAGTAACCCCACCAAACACTAAGGGCAAATTTGGACACTAAGGGCAATTTCTCATGGCCAATCCACCTAACCTGCACATCTTTGGACTGTGGGAGGAAACCGGAGCACCCGGAGGAAACCCACGCACACACAGGGAGGATGTGCAGACTCCGCACAGACAGTGACCAAGCCGGAATCGAACCTGGGACCCTGGAGCTGTGAAGCAATTGTGCTATCCAAAATGCTACCGTGCTGCCCCAATATATGCCCCACATATATATGTATAAAGTATCGCTCTAAGACTGTCATGCCTACGTTAATAACTGACCTCATAGCCCTGCTTGACTACAAAAGTACAAATCAGTAACACAACTGCAAACAAGGAAAACATTCCTACGAATGCAATATCCCACCAGTAACTTTAGCAGAACTCTAAAGAGAAACACAATGGTGCTGAAAGTTCAAAGAACATTTTTAGTCCATTCAAAACCTTAAAATCATTTCAGTAAATAATGAGCAGAGGGAGAAAGATGTTGGCACAAGTTATTGGTACTGTAAAAATGATAAATTACTTATTTTACTAGATGGCTATGTTAAAGTGAACATTGGAAAATCTAGCAGTTTATTTCATACCCTCTTTACTTTTCAACCAAGCTCAAGGTGTGACATTACTATTGAATCCGCTGGAGATGACAAATGAACTGAGTCTTCTGGAGGACTGCTGTCTGCATTAGAAATCAATAAGAGACATGTTTCTGCTACCAGCCCATTACTACTCTGTGGTCATTTAATGACCTGGTGGATCATGGAGCTCATGCTTTCCTTGCCATTTTCCCTAGAAATGAGTTCTTAATGTCAGCTGGGAAGTGCTGGAAAGAAGTAACTTGCTTCCAGAGGTGGAGTAGGACAACATCAGATGAAGAGCCAGTTCAATCTGCATTGCAACTTTGCTGGTTCTAGATTAACATAAATTTCTGTCACACAGCTGTCAAACAATCCAACCATTTAACTTGAATTTAGGTAAGGACGGCACGGTACATAGTGGTTAGCACTGCTACCTCACAGCGCCAGGGATCCAGGTTCGATTCCAGCCTTGGGTGACTGTGTGGAGTTTGGACGTTCTCCCTGTGTCTGCATGGGTTTTCTCCGTGCTCCAGTTTCCTCCCACAGTCCAAAGAAGTACAGCATAGGTGGGGTTACGGGGATAGGGTGGGGGAATGGGCCTAGACAGAGTGTTGTTTCAGAGGGTTGGTGCAGACTTGATGGGCTGAATGGCCTCCTTCTGCACAGTAGGGATTCTATGGTTCTATGGACTTTATGGAATGTGCAATGTAAAATAAATGAAAATTGCTTATTGTCACAAGTAGGCTTCAATGAAGTTACTGTGAAAAGCCCCTAGTCACCACATTCTGGTGCCTGTTCGGGGAGGCTGGTCCGGGAATTGAACCGTGCTGCTGGCCTGCCTTGGTCTGCTTTAAAAGCCAGCTATTTAGCCCAGTGTGCTAAACCAGCCCCTGTAGAAGATAATAGAAGCCCCTGTAATAGAAGATAAAAGTAAAATCAGGATACAGTGTCAAACCTTTCAAGGTTAAGATACCAGACTCCAAATTACAGTTGCCAATATTAGCTTGCAAGTGAATAATACAATTTATTCATATCTCCTCTGAATTAATGGATAGAATAATGCTGCATAAGTATGTTAAGGGTCTTCTACTTTCTGCATTGTCATTTTTCAGCCACTGAATTCAAAATTATGTAAAATTCCCTTGACCCCGTTCTCCAAATCTGCTGTTCCCTCAAGTGCTAACACAGTTTAGTCCTGAGTGCCAATATGTTTTCACATTTTTTTTTAATGTTAGTTTGCTCTGCCCATTGGAATGTAAAGATTCATTTGACATCAGGATAGGAGATTTGAGAAAGGTTACAGGACAGACAACAGGGGCGATATTCTCCGGTATCGGCGCTATGTCCGCCGACTGGCGCCCAAAACGGCGCAAATCAGTCGGGCATCGCGCCGCCCCAAAGGTGCGGAATGCTCCGCATCTTTGGGGGCCGAGCCTCAACCTTGAGGGGCTAGGCCTGCGCCGGACGAATTTCTGCCCCGCCAGCTGGCGGGAAAGGCCTTTGGTGCCCCGCCAGCTGGCGCGGAACTGACATCTCCGGGCGGCGCATGCGCGGGAGCGTTAGCGGCCGCTCACGGCATATCCGCGCATGCGCAGTGGAGGGAGTCTCTTCCGCCTCCGCCATGGTGGAGACCGTGGCGAAGGCGGAAGGAAAAGAGTGCCCCCACAGCACAGGACCGCCCGCGGATCGGTGGGCCCCGATCGCGGGCCAGGCCACCGTGGGGGCCCCCCCCCGGGGCCAGATCGCCCCACGCCCCCCCCCCCCAGGACCCCGGAGCCCGCCCGCGGCGCCTTGTCCCGCCGGTAAGGTAGGTATTTTAATCTACGCCGGCGGGACAGGCATTTTGGCGGCGGGACTTCGGCCCATCTGGGCCGGAGACCGGGCGCAGTGCTAACCATTGTGGGCCACCGTGCCGCCCAACTTTGTGCTGAACGAATCATGGCAGCTGTTCATTACACTTGGATGGTTTTGCCGGGAAATTTGCTGTGATTAGAACGCCACTTCATAATAGCATTTTTCAGAGTTTATGGGACATCTCTGAGCGCCGCAAGCAGCATTTTATCTTCTTAACTCATTGGATTGAATAATTGTTGATAAGGCAGGCAGAGTCTGAACAAGTAAGCAGAAATGAGAATCCTTAATTCAATGTAAAATCATGTGCGCAAAGCGAAATAAAGCGAGAGAAGGAAAGATGGCATTAAGGGAGAGCAAAAGAGATGGGACAAGGAATAAAATGGCTTATGTATTTTTTTTCAAATCTTCAACAATAACTCAAATCAGAAAAAATGAGATTCCACACTTCTAAGGGTTCCTTGTGAGTGACAGCAAAGTTGTTTGGCAGTAATCAATACTTTGCATGCTAATAAAAAGTGTACGCCTCCTGGTTCACTATTCAATGAAGAAGGCAGAAGGCGTAGGTGGTCCGGCCTTCATCTACATCCCATTAGGGGGATGCAAATGAATTTCACCCCGGCCTCCAGTGGGTTTCCCGATCGACCATGGCGGGCATCAACGGAAGATCAAGTGGGAAATTCATGCTGGCGCAAAACCGAATTATGGCCTTCCCACCGAAAATCCCCCCCCCCCACTCCTCACCCCACCCAACCATCATTGTGCCTGTTGGCAGAGGCTTGGGGGAATCCCACCACATGTGTTTGCATGCGAGTGGAAGAGAAGATTGTTAGTAAAGCTGAGGTTATCTATTTTGGTTAGTGGAGGTTAACAGATTAAAGCATTGGGGATCTTCACTTCAAAATTGAAGACACATTCTTAATGGCTTTCAAACTCCCGTGTAAACCCCAACAGATTTTGACATTATCACCTTCACTACTTTTTATTTAACGGGATTTGATGAAGAATTCTCCTCGGTGCTTTTAAATTGACTGTTTTCAATTTTCCCTTGCAAGATACAGTTGTAAAACATTAAAAAAAGAGAGGTCACAGGTCGACCATGATTCATAACGAAAGCTCATTAAAGTATTTTGTCTGAGATATCTCATCTCCATCCTGAGCAAGATCATTTCTTTCCATTTCACACCGCTCAGCGAGTCTTTTTAATCAGATAGCTAAGACTGGCAACTGAATCACCCTCCTACTGAGCAGCATTGTACTGAAAACAAACCGTCCCTCAACTGATAATGTTTTTCAGTGACTGGCAATAGGCTCCTTCTCCTCTACCTCCCTGAATACTCCATTTGGTTTGGGCTCTGCATGTGCAATGCCTCATAAAATCAACTCGGTTTATCGTTACAAATTTGACTTGGTGCCTGCTTTGAGAGCACAATCATTTGTCTACATATGCTATTGTAATCTTAAAGGAGTTGCTGTTGTTTTGCCCAGCTGCACTACCTCTCGTGGAAGACAGACTATGTAGTGGACTTTTATTTTAACATAATTCATCATTTTGCCAATCCACTGCCTCTAAAGGCAGTTGGGGAATAAAACTGTCTTTAACGGCCAAAGTAAATAAGGACAAGTACAAGATATTTATTATACAGGTTATAAATCAAGTTTAAATTATGTTAAGAATACCATTTTACATTTCTCCAGAATACTGTAATGGTGAAGTAACTGCTACAGAGTCTGCCCTTGTGGTTCATTGGTATGCATCTGTACTGCATGCTCACCTGGTTGATTGCCTAACCGTGGCCTTAATATAGGAGGAAAGGACTTGTATTAATCATAGAATGCCTACAGTGCAGAAGGAGGCCATTTGGTCCGTTGAGTGTGCACTGACCGTCTGAAAAAGCATTCCACCCAAGCCCCACAGTCCAAACCGACGCACCCGGAGGAGACACATGCGGACATGCGGAAACACAGGGAGAATGTGCAAGCTCCACACAGACGGTTACCCGAGGTCGGAACTGAACCCGGGTCCCTCGCACTGTGAGGCTAAAGTGATAACCACTGTGCCATGGTGCCTCCCTAAGATGAGCATCACTTTGTCCTCGCTACAATTCACCATCATTCTGCTGCAGCAACCAGTCAGTCACTTTAGTACCCCGCCCACGAATGGAGTGACCATGTTGGTGATCCCCCGCAGCCCCCACAGTAGTGAGAAGAAGTGAGACCCCATGTTGGGAGAGGTCTTCACATCCTAGTCGTCGTCATCACCAAAACGAGAGGCTATGGGGGCATCCCGGACGCTGTGTCCCAAGCAGGCCCTGGCAATTGTCGGAGGTCCTTCCTCCTTCTCCTCTGTGGGTTGCATATCGCTGCCTTCCCTTACATCCTCTTCATTGGAGGAGACTTGGCTCCTCATTTCCTCCCTGGTCCAGCTGCTTGTTCTGCTGCAGTGCCAAGTTGTGCTGAGCACAGCAGACCACTATGATGCTGGACACCTGGAGGTTGTATTGGAGGGCT
Organism: Scyliorhinus torazame; assembly: GCF_047496885.1. Lineage (NCBI taxonomy): Eukaryota > Metazoa > Chordata > Chondrichthyes > Carcharhiniformes > Scyliorhinidae > Scyliorhinus > Scyliorhinus torazame. The sequence continues at coordinate 190,770,472 of NC_092718.1, read as the reverse complement.
CCCCTTGACTGGTCCACCCCTCCAACCCGATGGGTGAAGAGTGAGAGCAGTTGAGTGCATTCAATGGGCCTGCATTCTAACCTCAAGGGGGGAACAAGGTACTGCCTCCTGTCATCCCTTGAACGGGGAGACTAATGAGAAAATTCACCAAAACACCTTGCATTGGGGGCCACATCTTTGTCACCTCTCTGTTAAGTAGATGCGTGTATGACGGATTCACAGCCATGAAGGGCCACTAAGGCCCGTGAGCAATCCCACCCCCAGAGATGCCGAGACAGAACATACCACCACCCGTCACCAACACCCTCCCCCCCATTGACCCCGGGTTGCACTTATCTGGGTCCCCCACATCATCCCCGCTGCCCCCTCAGCAATTGGCACCCTGGATGGTAATAGCGACCTGAGCGCTTACCTCCGATATCCCCTTCGAGGGTGAGGTTGCCGCTTTCTTGTTTTTATACAGCTGTTGTAAATCACGCTGGAGGGGACCGGTGAAACTTCAAATAAGGGGGGATAATCCCAGTGGGAGGGATCACTAATGATATTGTCATGTATTTAAATTAGATTCCGTGCCTTATGTGGCAGGATTCTCTTTATGCCACCGGCGAGGGACCTGAAAAGTCAGAAAACCCGATTCCGTCGGCGAGTAACGTGTTTCCCAATTCTCGCCATATTTGCTGCCCGAATGTCCATTCCCCCTGATGGCTAACGCAAGCTCAAAATTCCACCTTTAACATTTAGACTTATCGCCTCTAGTCCTGGAGTTCCCAAGCAGCAGAAATCATTTCTCTCTGTCTACAGTACCCAAACAGGTGCTGGAATGTGGCGACTAGAGGCTTTTCACAGTGACAGCATTGCAGTGTTAATGTAAGCCTACTTGTGAAAATAAAGATCTTTTTATTTTTATTTTTTATTTATCTGTTCCCCATAGTACCTTGAAAACTTACACCAAATCATCCCTTAATCTTCCTAATTCCAGGGAGAACACCCCTAGTTTGTGTAATCTCTTCTTGTAATTTAACCCTTGCAAGTCCAGGTATTATGCGAGGAAATCTATGATCCCTCCAATGATTATATTCTTCCCAAAGTGTGGTGCCATTAACTACCCAGAATCAAGTCTCAGCTTAACTTCACACTGTTGGGATGAATCTCCAACTATGCAGCTTGAGTTTAATACCGCACTGAAGTGTCAGTCTAGATTAGGCATTTATATCTTGGTGTGGGACTTGAACTTAATCTTTGAACCCAGAATATAATTGATACAGCCAGTTTAAGGCAAGCCTGCTTGATCTTTCTTACAATCCATCATTGGTTTCTAATTGGCCCAGCACCCCCAAGGTCGCAGAGCATGCAATTACTGTTGTTCGTCTGTGAGACTAAGGGCAAATACAGTGTGTCTTTTTTTAAACAGCTTATTCCATAAAATGCTTATGTGCTGCGATGCTGTGGCTACTGTAAAGCATCTATTGCAAGATCTTTTTCCCTCATGGCCCCTTGCTGAGGATGTTATTCTGCCCATCTGCCTGCTGGACTTTGTGTTGGCTGTTTATTCGTCACATCGATCAGCAAAGCCTTAGAGTGACATATAACCGCTGTCAATAAAGGAGAATAATTGAGGGTAAATTCCTATAATGGCTGTAAAATGAAGTCTGCAAGTGAAAAAGAGCCAAACATCAGTGAAGTCAAAACAGTCTCCATCGAGGTGGTATCATTAGTACCATCCTCAGCAATGCCAGGAAAGTAAGACTGGCATTTTTATAGCCCCTTAATATGTCACTCTGAATTATCGCAAAGCACTTTGCATAGAATGTATAACCTCAAAATCCAGTGAGCATGTAGGAGGACAGTAAGTTCCATCGCAATTGAATTGTGAAAATCACTGGGAATGATGCGAGTTGTCCGGTCCCTGTCGAGATTCTCAGTCGAAATCCAGAAATCAGGAACAATGACATTTCAGTTCATATATATGTATTCTGGTTGTAGAATGAACAAAGATATGGAGCTGAGTTTGCAGTTCTTTAACCCCTGTCTGCATCTCCAAATCAAGGTGAAATAAATTATAAAATCAAGCAGGAATCAATTGCACCTGATTGCTGCCTGATTTCAGCCCAGCTTAATTAACACTCAACCGAGGGTGCATGGCAGAAACTCATCTGAAGCAGCCAGAGTTTCATTTCGATATTAAAAAGGGAGACGTGCGAAGTGTCCATTCCCTCTTCCTGTCAGTGAACCTGCTGGGCAGTAAGTCCGAGGGATGTTCAGGCAGGAAACCATTTGAAGGGCAAAGCTTTAAAAGACTGGGGCTGGATTCGCTGTAGCCTGATTCCGAAATCGGGATTGGCGATCAGGCGGAGAATGGACTCCGACATTGGAATTGGGGCAGGTGGCAGTTTGATGCCGGACCGCGATGCTCAACCCCTCCAAACCGGCGCCTTTGAGATGCGTGCTGTGTGCAGTTGCAAGGTCGTTGGCGTGTCATCGGCCGACCCACCCGTGGTGCTCCGTCTCCGATGGGCCGAGTTCCCAACGGCACGGGCCACATATGGTCCCAGCTGTCGGGAACCCAGCATGCTGGCTGTGGACTGTGTCCAGTGCCGCCGCACTCATTCGGGATCTGTGCCGCTGACCGCGGGGCTTCTGCTAAGGCTGGGGGTCTGTTGGGGGGTGGCCAGGGGGTGGGCTGTGGGCTCAGGGTGGGTGGGTTAGGATTTCAGCACAGCCTGTGCCATGTTTTCCGGCCTGACCGGTGCAGGCCATCAACACTGCGCATGTGCGGCCCGGGACCCGGTGATTCTCCGGCCGTTTCCCGCGTGATCCACGGGTTGTTCACGCGGCGCCGGTGCTAGGCCCCCACCGGTACTGGAATTGGTGAGGGGTTCGCGCTGATTTCCCTGCCGTGAACCACTCGCTGATTCTCCGTTGGCGCTGGAACGGAGAAGTCCGCCATGCTTTTTTTAAGGCCCCCCCTGCAGACACTTTGTGTCAGTTGTCACTAGCGTGCCATTACAAGAAGGGAAGTGTGTCATGTGATCCAGCCTCAGTTTCACTTTGGCCCAAGCGCAGCCCTGCTGCTGATGTCTTCATGCTTTCTACCTTTAATACTTCATGCTTATTACCTTTCTTCCCTTGTGCCTAGTCTAAATAAGTGAACCCGCAACCCTTTTGAGCGATTGGTGCCGTTAAGTCATTATAAAAACACAACATGGTCTTCAGCAGTGGTCAAATAGCGTGGCAACAAGGTTACTTACTGATATGACATGGTGAATACCTTAGAACATGCTACGAGGCATGAAATGACCCTTGACATTCTGGACTGCAATGAGTTCACAGTGTAAGAGAGTGTTGAAATCGCAGAGTGGCGACTGCACGGAAATGCTTTGGAGATACAGCTTGGGATAGTGCTCAGGTATTTCCCTGGTAAGCAGGTGGATCCCTTGTGGTAAGATTGCAGTAGATAGCCTGTCAGTTCAGCGAGTGGCACAGTGCGTCAATAGGATCAGCACCGCCTTAGCTCAGCCAAGAAAGGCATGTGGCTGGCATGTGGACCAGGTCCATAGCGAGTGAGGGAGAGTCAATCAAAAAACATCAAACAAAGCCATCATAAAAATCTGGCCAGAGAAGGTTGCAAATGTGATGCGTGACGCTGAGAGTTACTGAACAGTAAACTGAAGAGGGTCAAAGGGAAATTGTCAGCAATTCCACAAACGTCCCCAGTCTGAATCGGGATGCAGTTTACCTGCTCTTTGAATTTAAAATGTTTAAACAGCGTGCAGAGCCAAGACCAGGAGAGTCTAGAGCAGAAAAACAAGCCATAAAAAAACTTAGTAATTGGGAATGAAGGTGTACACAGGCTGAATACATTAGGATTCACAGCAGAAGAGCTAAAGGATCCCCAAAAATTATGGACCCGAATATTTTACCCGTTGAGCGCACATGCTCGACGAACCCGGAAGCGGTCGTGAAATGTGCATCCGGATGCTATTGGCCTCAGAATAAAATTTCATGCTGAATGGCCAATTACCAGGACTGGCCAAGTAAAACTGAGGTAAATTGGCCGCTTGTTGGGTCAAATTGCCCGCTAGATTGTCGGTGGGCTCCTTTCTGACTCTCGTGCGCGATTGCCGACTGAGACATTGCACATTTCTTGGGGATGGGCCTGCGGTTTCATGCATTTTCGGGTGGGGTGCCTGCAAATGTGATGCGTGACGCTGAGAGTTACTGAACAGTAAACTGAACAGTAAACAGTCGCCTGAGCGACATAAAATTCTAGCCATGGGCTACATTGGAAGACCCGTTCAGAATCAGGTTAAACGCCCATATTCATCTACTAAAGTTCACATGTCATTTTGACAACAGCCTACAGAACCCACAGACCACTTTGTCAGCAGATGCAAAGAACAGGCTACTTATTGTGATGTTTCTGATGCAGAGCTAGCAGACAGAATGATTGAGATGGTGATCACATCTACTCCCATGGACGCTTTCCAGATAAGCCCAAAACATATATCATCAAAGAGCTACGCAAGGATTGTCCGAAGTACAAAGCAGGTCAACCCATCTTAAGTTCAACCCCAAGTTCTGATGCACTCACTAGAACACCCAAACCTGACAAGACATGTGGAAGGTGTGATCCTCTAAATGCACCAAGCAAATACCCAGCATTCCTTAAATTCTGTAAGGTATGTGGCAGAAAGGGTCATTGACTGTGGCAGTGTATTAGAGCAAAGGCTACAAATGTTCTGATCCAAATAGATGATGCACAATGGGTCATTTCAAGCAATAAATGTGGTGGTATGTATTAGGGGTAGTACGGTACATGTGATGCCGAGAGGCTATTGGTAGACAGACACTGGGTCCTGATTGGATCTGCCGCCTGCTGGCTCCACCCAGTAAGGCGGAGTATAAGAACCCGGGTTCTCCCAGCAGCCGCATTCTGTAACTGAGCTGCTGGGGAACATGTCTGCTTAATAAAGCCTTCGATTGACTTCATCTCTTTTCGTCTCATGAGTAATTGATTGTGCTACAATAAGTATGACAATCTGGAATCCTGTAAGAAACAGATACATGAGATGATCGACAATCCAGAAAATCACAGTCCAAAGATGTGCAGGTTAGGTGGATTGGCCATGCTAAAGTGCCCCTTAGTGCCCAAAGATATCGGAATGGTACAGTTGGGTGGCACGAAGGGAAACCCTCCTCACAATCACTTCTTGCAACATTAACTCAAATTTGGAAAGTACAAAGCACAGAGCTGAGTGCCGGGCTGTTTGTCAATTGTCTTCATCTCATGCTTGAACCTAGGTTACTTTCCCCTCCAATTACCTGCCACTTCTTAGTCAGCGCAACAATAGTTGTTGATGGCCTGAAATGTTTTTTGAGCTACTCCAAAGCTTTAGCTATTTTGTTCTCCAGTTGCGACTCTTCCCATTAACTGGCCACATTGCTTTAAGTTTGATAAAATACAATTTTCTTCTTACGCTTGCCATGGGAGTGTACCTTTAAGAAATGTATCGTCTTCTCAAGTGGCTGCAGTGATGTCATTGTGTGGGTGAAGCTGGCTGTGAAGCTGGGTTTCACTTTCATTTTGAGCTGGGGGCTGGTAGCTGGGTTTTGGGGTCTGAGTTTTACTTTCGGTTCAAACAGTTCGAAGCTGCATTCAGACAAAGACGGTTTATTTTGGTCTCTCTCTTTCTGCATGTTGAAAGGTGTCCAGATCACTTGATAATTTTAAAGTGAGAATTGTTTTCTGGAAAGGATTCAAACCGACTGTTTTGGTAAAAAGGGTTTGTCTGGTATTGGATATTGTTATCAAGCTGAAACAGCAGAAAGGGTAGTTTTAAGGGTTATGTTTATATAGAGAACTGTAGCTGTGTGGGGAATTTATGTTTCTAGTTGGTAAAAAGTGCTTACTGTGTGTGCTTATAAAATGTTAACTGAATTCGTAGAATAAACATTGTTTAAAGTGCTTAAGACCTTCTATTGAATATAACGTGGAAAGTAGGCCTTTGTGTTCCTCGTAACAAATATTAATAAACAGTTGTGGGTCAGGGGAACTCCATGATATACTTTGGTGTTCTCTAAACCCTGGCCCATAACACACTTGTGATCATCCTAGACCCTGATGAAGCAACGCCTATTGTTGTGGACAACAGTGCAAATCCGTTTCTAGTTATGGGCAACATGGTAGCATAGTGGTTAGCACTATAGCTTCACAGCACCAGGGTCCCAGGTTTATTCCTGCTTGGGTCACTGTCTGTGCGGAGTCTGCACGTTCTCCCCGTGTCTGCGTGGGTTTCCTCCGGGTGCTCCGGCTTCCCCCCACAGTCCAAAGATATGCAGGTTAGGTGGATTGGCCATGCTAAATTGCCCTTAGGTTAGATGAGGTTACAGGGTTATGGGGATAGGGTGGAGGTGTGGGCTTGAGTGGGGTGCTCTTTCCAAGACCCGGTGCAGACTCGATGGGCTGAATGCCCTCCTTCTGCACTGTAAATTCTATGATATTCTAATGTCTTTGGTATATGCACTTAACCTTTCAAGTAGAATCACTGCTGCTTCTTAATCATTTGAACTGATGTAGACACAAATGAAAAAAATACTTCAAAATCATCCCTACGCCAAACCTTTACAAAATGATTTGTACAGATTTCCATCCTCTAACCTCTTACGTCGACGGAAGTTCATTTTCCTGTTGTGTATTATCACTGGAGTCTTTGGCTGTCCTGTTGCGAGTCAGATACAAAATGTAGTATGGATCAATCTACTGTAGTAGCCAACCTCCACTACAAAATATTGAACAATTATTTTTTAACTTTGTGTAGGTTCTTGGATCGAAATCCAGAGATGAATCGAACGATAGAGGTTTACAGAAGGAGACCATTCAGTTTATCATGTCGAAAACAATTCCACTTGTTCTCTCTCCACTTTCGATCTGTATCTTCCTCATCTTCAAATACTTCACCAATTTTTCTGAAAATGATGCAATGATTTCTGCCTCCCCAAACCCTTTGACAAAACAATCCATGCTCGTAACAATCCTACATGCAAAGATGATACAACAGGCAGGATTTTTCAGACCCACCGCGCAAGTTGCCGGCGTCTACAGTGTTTTACATGGCTCGCCCGTCTCGCCACTGGGAAACCCACCAGTCGGACCGGAAGATCCCGCCAGCAAGAAAGGCTGGAAAATCCCACCCATTTTATCATAATCCCTCGCTCCTTATTTTGGGATGCATTTTTAAAAATTGGTGACGTCATTACTGACTCCCCAACCACTGGTGGTAGTCTCCCTATTCATTGAGGAACAAAAACTACCTGATTTAAAAAACAAATTTTTCATCTCTGCTGAGAATTTTACAAATGAAAAATGATCATTGAGACGAGAAAATTGATTGACTTTGAGGAAATCAGGTTGCCCAGTTATGAAAATGACTTGATGTCCTAGCGAAATTCTGAAGGATAAGGCTCGCTCTGGCTTTGTGTCCCTAAAGCTCTCCTGCCTCTACAAAGTTCTGCAGCTGGATTGTCCTTCGGCAGGGTCCTCCGTTTTGCCGGCAGTGCACTCGCGCCCATGTGGGGTGCCCTCAATGGGAAACCCCATTGGCTTGCTGCCAGTACGGAGAATCCCACTTCCGGCGGGGGCACGCAGTACCAAAAAATGGGTGCGGTGGGACGGAGAATCCCGCCCCTGTTATTTCTGTTCCATCTCTGAAATATGCTTCCTTAGAGATCTCTCAATGCCTGGAATAGGTGCTTGCTAAATTTCTCCATCACCAGTATTCTCTTAAGGAACATCATTGCCCTCGCTCCCTTTGATATGTAATAATTTAGCCTTCTTTAAATATAATCTTCACTGCTCCATGCTGCTCACTCAATCACTTTACAATCCTTTCCTTGTCTCACTCTCCGGTCATTGCCCAGATAGTTCAATTTTGAATTTCAGCAGGGCAATCAGTGAAAACGTACACAAACAAGGTTATCCTTAGTGCAAGAGAAAGTAATTGATTATTTACATTCACACAGAGGAAGCATATAACCTTATCTCTACCAGCATTCTGTCTGCCTTTCTACACAAGCAAGACAGGACAGCATTGAACATTGAATGCAAAGGAAATCAATAGATAGGAAAGGGTTTTAGGCTAGATGGGGAATGCAAATCATCCAGTCAGCATCACTTTCAAAATTATCATTAACTTCCAGGGAGTGGCTCAGGATTTTCTCTTCACACGCTTGTTAAGAAATGCACAGGAACACTGTGCTGCTTTCCTCTTGCAGTTCACAGCTTCTAGTAAGCAGATCTGCAAAAAACATTTTGTTTATTCATTCACGTGATGTGGGTTTCGCAACCTGGCCAACATTTATTGTCCATCCCTAATTGTCCTTGAGAAGGTGGTGGTGAGCTGCCTTCTGGAACCACTGCCGTCCCTCTGGTGTAAGAACACCCACAGTGCTGTTAGGAAAGGAGTTCCAGGATTTCGAACCAGCGACAGTGAAGGAACATGATATATTTCCAAGACAGGACGTTGGAAGTGTTGGAAGTGTTCCCATGTGTCTGTTGCTCTTGTCTTTCTAAGTGGCAGAGGTCACCAGGTTGGAAGGTGCTGTTCAAGAAGCCTTGGTTGAGAAGCTGTACTAAACTTTGTAGATGGCACACACTGCTGCTACTGTGCATAATTGGTGGAAGGAGTAAATGTTTATTGTGGTGGGTGCCAATCAAGCTGGCTGCATAGTCCTGGATGCTGTTGAGATTCTTGAGTGTTACTGTCGCTGCATTCATTGGAAAGTGCAGAGTATCCCATCACACTCCTGACCTGTGCCTTGTCGGTGGTGGACAGGCTTTGGGAAGTCAGGATATGAGATACTCTCCACAGAATTCTCAGCCTCTGACCTGCTCTTGTAGCCACAGAATTTATATGGCTAGTCCGGTTCACTTTCTGGTCAATGGTAACTCCCAGAATGTAGACAGTGGGGGATTCAGCGATGGCAACGCCATTGAATGTCAAGGGGCGATGGTTAGATTCTCTCTTGTTGGAGATGGTCATTGCCTGGCACTCGTGTGGCACCAATGTTACTTGCCACTTGTCAGTCCAAGCCTGGGAATTAACCAGGACTTGTTGTATTTGGGCATGGACTGCTTCAGTATCTGAGGAGTCGGGAATGGTGCTGAAGATTATTCAATCACTCACGAACATCGCCACTTCCAGAATTATGAAGGTGGGGAGGTTACTAATGAAGCAGCTGAAGGACACTACCCTCAGGAACAATTACAACAATCTTCCTTTGTGCAAGGTATGACTCCAACCTGTGGAGAATTTGCCACTGATTCCCATTGATTCCAGTATTGCTAGGGCTCCGTAATGCCATGCTCGGGAAAATGCTGCCTGCATCTCAAGGGCAGTCATTCTCACCTTACCTCTGGAGTTCAGCTCTTTTGTCCATGTTAGAACAAAGGCTGTAATGAGATCAGGAGTTGAGTGTTGTGTTTTTATAATGAAAGCAAGGCACCAATCACCCATAAATGATTATGTAAACACATTGTGGGCTCATTTATTTAGACTGGGCTCATGGGAACATATAAACAAAGGTAAATACTTGAAGACACATCAGCAGAAAATGTGTCTGCATGTGCTCTGTTCGAAAGTGAAAGTGAAACTAAAATACAATAGCGTAGCACTTCCTCTATGGTGATGTCATGCTCCTATCCCTTCAAGACATTTTATAACATCCCCTTTCTTTTTAAAGATACTTCCCCGCCCCCTCCTCCACTCCACAGAAGTATAACTAGTCACAATATGTGTTCATGTTTAGTTATCATTACATAAGTGAATAGAACTGATGAATCTATGAGCCTCTAAAGCACAGAGGTAATCTCCTGGTATGCCAGGATCTTGTAATGGTAATCTTGTCTGGAGGCGTCTTTAATTGTTCCCAGTGCTCTTTGTGATTGTCATTCTTGAATATTGTTCCTGGTTGCATTTGGGATCCTGTCCTAGATGCAGCAGTGTACCGTGAGAAGGAATGGGTCTGATTTATCCGTGGTTTTGCCTCAGTCTTGTAGTTTGGACTTTGGTTCCGAACAAATCCTTGTCACCGTGACTGGTTGCCGTGTACCTTCTGTGGGATCCTGGACGTGAACATGTCGTCTCACTGTAAATTTGGCAATTCTGGACCTGCATTTTTGTTGTGCATCTTGGCCACCTTCTGTTGCAGTTTTAAAAGTTACTATTGAGTTTTTGAGAGAGTAGAATGGATAAGAGTAGGTAAATTGGCAAGCGTTGGTCTGCCAAATATGCCAGTGTTGGAATAGTTGCATTTAAAGGTGTTGCTCTCGGACATAACATTACAATATGTCGATCTTACTTGTGGGGTTGTCTACTTCTGAGAATTAGGGATTTTACCATTTGAATAATTTGTTCAGCCAGGTTGTTAGAACTACGATAATGAGGAAATGAATTAGTGTGATCGATATTCCATTTCTTATACATATCCTGAAATGACTTACCAATAAATTGTGGCTGTTATCTGTAATGATCTCTCTAAGTACACCAAAGTGACCGAAAATGACTCTTGGATTGTGCATGACAGCTATGCTTGATGTCTTGTGCAATTGTCGAATAATGTGGCACTTTGGAAAATAATCAACAATGAAGGTGACTCCCTGGGACATGCCTAGCTCCTCCTGGCAAGGTCAAAGTTTTCTCGCATGTTTGTGGGAATGCTGAATTGAATCAGGCCACCCTTCAATGATGGTTTTCTACAGTTTCTATACTGTAGAAACTTACATTCTACAGGGGCTGGTTTAGCACAGTGGGATAAATAGCTGGCTTGAATGCAGAACAATGCCAGCAGCATGGGTTCAATTCCCGTACCGGCCTCCCCGAACAGGCGCCGGAATATGGCGACTAGGGGCTTTTCACAGTAACTTCTGTAGCCATGTAAAATGGCTGCGTTCCGATTAATCTGGCCAAAACCCAGTTTAAAACGGCTAACCCGAAAGACTGCTGGGAAAAGCAGCCAAGAAGACACAAGCAGGCAGCTGCAGACAGTTTTGCATATTCGGCTCTGGGAAGGTAGCCCAGATCGATACTCAGGGCTATCAACAGCCCATCAGCCCAGGTATTCGCAGTTGCATTCAGGACTGTTTGCAGCCAATCTATTCAGACATCCACAGTTAAATCGGCTATCCCTGGGAACAATTGCAACATATTAGCAATTGAATACCGGGCCAGACCTGTCGGTGCCTGCAGTGGCCGAAACAAAGACAGATGAGCGACCACCCCCCGATCGAGGAATCGCCTCACCATTGGACACATCGACCCCAGAGATTGTGGACAGATCCAATCACTTGGGACTCAGGGTCAAGGGCCGCCCCAGGAGGCGGGAAGCCCCAGGCCCTATAAAAGTGAGGGTCCAAGTTCAGATCTCTCGCTCTCTCCCCTCTTCGCCTGCTCGAGACCTTCGCAAGTCCAACCACCGTGTATAGTAAGTTTGAATCCAGCGATCGCTATCCGGTAGAGACACCTAGCCACCGACCTGTAGCAGCCTTTTGAATCCCGCGGGCCAGATTTGATTGGACAAGCCATTTGTTTCCCTGACCTGGTGGGCTCTTCCTAAGTTAAGTATTGGCCAGTAGTGATAGGTTTATTATATAGAAAGTAGTATTAGGGTATTAATATTGCTTGTTGTATATAATAAATGACCATTGTTTTAATCCTTACTAAGCGGTGTGCTGTGTTATTAATCATAACCTGAACTTGAACCACGTGGCGGTATCATAAAGATACCTGGCGACTCATGAGCAAAGGTGACCTAAACAGAGCAAATAGACTAAGGTTAAAAAGAGCAACACTTCATTGAAGCCTACTTGTGACAATAAGCGATTATTATTATTATTACTTTTATTATTATTATTACATAGCTGCTGGAATTTCTGTTGTGCAAAATGAACCAGATCAATTGATGGACTTGCATTCTCCTGCAAGCGTAACATTGCAGCTCCTGTGAAACTGCCAATTTTGTTGAAACATTCTGGGTATTTCTATGGTAAGTCATTAATTGAGGTGATAGTAGTAGTTTTTCAGGCTGATCTGCCTTGTGACGTTCCACTAATTCCATGGATTGTGACTAGCATAAATTCACGGCATACCCGTAGGCCTGTGATCACTGGGCCTTTAGGCTCCATGATGTGGAACACCTGTGACACCCAGGAGGATTGATTGTACTTGGTCTTCAGGACTATTGAACCTGCACTTGGAAGTAGTAAACCGTTCTATGTTTCAGAGCAGTCGGTTTTGCATTGGCCTTCCATGTCTGTGAATACATGTTTTTAGAATTCACAGGTATAATATATTGACACTTGGCATGTGTCAATTTTGGTCAATAATGAGTAGCTATCAACTTTTTCAGGATAGATCATTTTAATCTTGCCAAACAGTTTGAATAGTGAGATGCTATCTATGATCTCTATGAGATGGGTGGTTGTGAAACATGTATTAACAGCGCCTCTCGTTGTGCACATCCCCATCATTTTCTGGTTTGTCAATCACCTCATGTATATGTTTCTGATAAGGTACTGAACGGTCTCTTTTATTGCTTGAAGGTACCCATTATATACGGTCTGTTTCGATCCGTGCATGGCTCTTTATAGCTGCATCAGCCTTTGCTCCACTGCATTGCTGCTGTCAATGGCCCTTTCTGCCACATGCCTTACAGAATTGGTGAAAAGCTGTGCATTTCCTTGATGCGTGGAAAATGCCACATCTTCCACATGTCTTGCTAGGTTTGGGTGTCTTAGTGAGTGCGTCACCAACTGGGGTTGTACTTAGGACCTATAAGCTTTGTCGATCTGCAAGGTTTGCTTTGTACCTGTTTCCATTCTTGAGTAGTTCTTTGATGCTATACATTTTGGGCTTCTTTAGCACATCCTTCTGCAATAGTTACATGGGGTGGACGTGAATACCAACTCAACAATTCTGTGTGCTAGCTCTGTTTGAAAATTCACAGTGCATACCCTTTCCTCTGCCTTTACTGATGAAGTGGTCTATGGATTTGATAGGCTGATGTCGAAATTACATGAACTCTCGTTGATGAATACGGAATTTTAACCTGATTCTGAATCCGTCTTCCAACATGGTCCCAATCCTTCTGGGACCCTTGAGCTCTTCTCTGTTAATCCTGACAATGTGCGTAGATCTTTATTCCCATTGGTAGCCAAATTGTTATGGCTTGCTTGACTGGGTACACCTAAATCAAGAAACGATAGATCTGCACACTGTTTAAACATTTTGAATTTGGATACTAGGTCATCTGCATCTCAATTCAGACTGGGGAATTTTGTGGGCATTTTGACAATATCCCTTTAATATTCCTTCTCCTATGGTACCTGGGACGAGTGTTGCTGTGGCTGCTTTCACAGGCTTTTCCAAAGTTCCACTTGTTACAACCGCAACGCTTTCTGGCCGGATTTTTAAAATCAGGTTTCCGTTTGTTTTGTTTTGTTTGTCTCTCCCTCACTCATTATCAAGCTGGCCCACACCCGAGTCACTCGCCTATCCTGATCGAGCGAACCCAGTGCTGGTCATCTCAATGTACTACGCTACTCACCAAGTATAAAGTATCTCTTTACTAAAGCATTATCACAACACTGTGCTTTAAAACATTTTCTCTGCAATCACCATGCTGTGATTTCGACATTCCCCAACACTGAGCCTCTCTTGCAGTCTGACAGAAGGTGAGGGTCATCTCATGCCATGCAGCATGATCTGAGACTGTTCACCATGTCGTACCTGTTCTGAACCTTGCTGCCAGGTTGAGCACCATGTTGCTTTGAAGGAGCTACTGCTGCACACCTTGTCATGTTTTTTTTTAATGATATAAAGGCACCAATCACTCGTAAACATGTTGTGGGTTCATTTATTTAGACTAGACACCTGGGAACATATATACAAAGGCATAAATCTTGAAGACACATCAATAGCAAAGCTGCATGCTTTGTTGGAAAGAAAAAATCAAATTAAAACTGGGTCGGATGACACCCATCCTTTCTAATGATGTCATGCTCCTTTCCGTTAAAGGCTTATTACAACACTGGTAGAACTCAAACTGGGCATCAGCGAGCAGGTTATTGCTGAGTAAATGCTGCTTGGTAGGACTGTTGATGGCACTTTGCACCACTTTATTATGATTGAGAGGAGACTGATGGGGCGTTAATTGGCCATGTTGGATTTGTCCTGCTTTTTGCGTTCAAGATATACGTGGGCGATTTTCCACATTGCCAGGTAGATGTTAGCATTGTAGCTGTACTGGAACAGCTTGGCTACAGGATTAGCTAATTCTGGAGCACATGACTTCAGCACATTTGCTGGAATGTTGGCAGGGCCTATCCCTTTACAATATCCTGTGCCTTCAGCCATTTCTTAATATCATATGGAATGAATCAAATTGGCTGAAGACTCACGTTTGTGATGTTGGGGACCTCAGGAGGACTAGATGGATCATCCACTCGGCACTTCTGGCTGATGATGGCTGCACATGCTGCAGCCTTATCTTTTACATTGTTATGCTGGGCTCCTCCATCATTTAGGATGGGAAAGTTTGTGGAATTTCCCCCTCCAGGTCTCCTTGGGCAACTTCCTCCCCACTGTATACCACTGTTCTGCCAACTCAAGCTGGTGACGGTAGTGTCTAGGACATTGTCTGTAAGGTATGAGTCCATCAGTGTGACAATGTCGGAATGTTGCTTGACTAATCTGTGGGACGGTTCTTCAAATTTTAGTACAAGGCCCCTGTAAAGAGAACTTTGCAAAGGCTGCAGGGCTGTGTTTGCCATTGTTGTTTCCAATGCCTTGGCCGATGCTGGATGGTCTGTCTGATTTAATTCCTTTTAGACTTTGTAGCAGTTTGATACATTGGAGTGACCTGCTAGAACATTTCAGAGTGCATTTAACAGTGAATCACATTGCTGTGGGTCTGACCACAGGTATGGATGGCACATTCTCTAAAGGGCATTAATGAACCAGATGAACTTTTACAACAATCAGCACTGATTTTGTGCTCACCATTACACTAGCTTTTAATTCTGGATTTATTAATTTAATTTAAATTCCACAAACTGCCGTGGTGGGATTTGAACCCATGTCGCCAGAACCTCTGGATGACAATTTCAGTAACATCACCCTCATCAATGTCTTGCTATGCCACCCTCTAAAACGCCTTTCTGACAAAAAAAAACAGGAAATGTTTGACAATTATTGGCACGGCAGTCAGCAATGGAAGTTAACATTAATATTATCATATCGAGGTTTACAGGCTGGGATGAATATTGACTGAAAATGTAAATGTTGAAGATATTTCAAAGCTTTGTGATGACGTTTGGCAAAATCGCAGCTTGTTTTAGCAGGCAAACTCTCGAGAGTAATATAGCATGTACTGACATTGCATTTAGATGTAAATTAGCTCAGCATAATCCCAATAAATCAGGGTGGTCTTTGTGATTGTTGACAAACTGCCTCTTCTGCAATGAATTAAAATCGAATGACGTTTGCAAATTTTTTATGGATCGGTGGCTGTGCCAAGATGCATGACAGGAACTGCCTTGGGGGCCATAAATATTTTTGAGAACACTTCAATACCAGCGGTTTTACTGTTCTCATTGTTATAGACAATTTATTCACTGTAGGAACACACTGTTTTAATAATGTTAACAGATTTCCATTTTCAGCCTCTATTCTTAGCTCCCTCTCATTACGCCATTCTGCCTATTCTCTGGGTAGTCATAATACTCTCCATTAATGGGTTGGTTATGCAGGCAGCCTGGTCATTATCAGTATCAGGTGAAGCAATTACTGACAAAGCAGCCTTGGACTAACTTTGCTGCAAGAAGATAATGAAGCATGACTTTCCACCCTTCAGCCCCCAGTGAATCCATCACTTTGGGTCATTGTGCTTCATGACAAACAAAAAAAATCAGGAAATTGCAGGAGGAAATGTCTATAAACGTAAACATGCTATCTCTAGGTATTTCGGTGACCTAATCAATTTTCCAACTACTGCATAGTTGCTACTCACTTAGAACAGACATCCTAAAGTCGAGTAATTCTAATTCATTCCTCCTAATTCAATGTTGCTGAATTCAAATTATCCGATCGTTCAAAAATACTTTGCTACGTTACTTGCGTTACTGAATTTGAATGATTGATTGGATAACTCTGGGGTTTTTTAAAGTACAAAACCGGTGACTTAGGCTGGTCAGGATGATATAACTCGGAGTCCTCCTGAGGTTTCCAGCACTACAGATGCCAGTGTTCAGCCAATGCGATTCAGCCTACGCGATAAGGCAGTGGATACTGCAAAGGCTATGGGCTCTGACAATATTCCATCAATCGTACTGAACAGTGCTCCAGAACTAGCCATGGCTCAACAAAGTTGTTCCAGTACAGCCACAACACTGGCATCTACACAGCAAGTGGGAAATTGCCCAAGTATGTTCTGTACACAAAAATCAGGATAAACCCAACCTGGCCAATTACCACCCCATCAATCTACTCTCGGTCATCAGTAAAGTGATGGAACGAGTCATCAACAGTGCTATCAAGTGGAAATTGCTCAGCAATAACCTGCTCACTGATGCCCAATTTGCGTTACGTCAAGGCCATTCAGCCCCTGGTTCAAACATAAACAAAAGAGCTGAATGCAAGGGATGAAATGAGAGTGACAGCCCTTGACGAAAAGGCAGCATTTGATTGAGTGTGACATCAAGGAGCATGAGCACAAATGGAGTCAATGGGAATCAGGGGGTAAACTGTCCACTGGTTGGCGTCATACCTGGCACAAAGGAAGATGGGGCGAAATTCTCCGTTATCGACGGAAAGTCCGCCGATCGGCGCAAGAAACGGCGCAAATCCGACTTGGGTCGATAGTCTCCGGCCCGAAATGGGCTAGTAGCGATGTAACGGGATCCGCGCTTGCGCAGTGGTTCGTGCCGTGCAGCGTCATACGCGCTGCACGGCGTGACGGCTCATAAGGCCGCGCTGCTCCCCCCCACCCGACCGCAACACCCGACCGCAACACCCGACTGGATGGCTGGCCGTCGCTCAGCCCCGAGGTTGGAGTCACGCGATGTGGAGGCGCTCCTGGACGCGGTGGAGCAGAGGAGGGACGCCCTGTATCCCGGGCACGGCCGCAGAGTTGCCCCACGCCACAGCCGGCGTCTGTGGAGGGAAGTGGCAGAGGCCGTCACCGCTGTGGCCCTGACACCACGGACAGGCACCCAGTGCCACAAGAAGGTGAACAACCTCGTCAGAGCAGGCAGGGTGAGCCTCCCCCTGCCCAATATCCATATCCCCCCTCCCCCATATCCCCCCTCCCTCATATCCCCCATCTCCCCCTCCCCCATATCCCCCTCCCCCATATCCCCCCTCCCCCATATCCCCCCTCCCCCATATCCCCTCTCCAACATATCCCCCCTCCCCCATATTCCCCATATCCCCCCTCCCCATAACCCCCCTCCCCCATATCCCCCCTCCCCCATATCCCCCCTCCCCCATATCCCCCCTCCCCCATATCCCCCATATCCCCAAGTGAATCCAGCCCTAACCTTAACCTCTGCAATGCACGCACAACCGATGGCGTGCATTCATATACCTGCCTAACACTGTTGCCTTTTACCCCTGCCCCCCCCCCCCCCGCAGGAGAAGCGCGCACACAACAATAGGGAGCATGTGAGGACTGGAGGAGGGCCGGCTGATGAGAGGCCACTGACCGTACACGAGGAAAGGGCCCTGGAACTGGCTGGCGGACCTGAGGACCGGGAGGTTGCTGATGCAGAGGTCGGGGGCGTACTAGCGAGTGAGGCATCGACAGCCCGTCCCCATATCCCCCCTCCCCTATATCCCCCTCCCCCGTATCACCTGATCACTGCCTGATGTCTAACCATGCATGCTTCATTGTGTATCGCAGGACCAAACGTCCAGGCACCCATCCCCGCAGATGCAGACCGCCCGCAGGATGCCCCTCGGAGACCACAGGAGACGGAGAGATCCGCACCCTCCAGCATGCGACGCCTGCAGGATGCCCCTCGGAGACCACAGGAGACGGAGAGACCCGCACCCTCCAGCATGCGACGCCCGCAGGATGCCCCTCGGAGACCACGGGAGACGGAGAGACCCGGACCCTCCAGCATGCGACGCCCGCAGGATGCCCCTCGGAGACCACGGGAGACGGAGAGACCCGGACCCTCCAGCATGCGACGCCCGCAGGATGCCCCTCGCACACCACGGGAGACGGAGAGACCTGGAGCAACAGGGAGACGACACCCCCGTCACGTGCGGGAGCGACCACCCAGCGACGAGGGGGGCAGCCACAGGCCCCCGTCACATCCGAGCCAGGACACCACTACCCAGGACACCACTACCCAGGACACCACTACCCAATACACCACTAGCCAGGACACCACTACCCAGGACACCCCTACCCGGGACAGCACTACCCAGGAAGACGAAATACCGGACAGTGACTCAGAGTGGATGGGTGGAGACGAACCCCCACCCCAAAGTGCCATGGACTCAGAGTGGGACGAAGAGCACGACACAACGCCACTGCTGTCACCAACACCCTCCACCATCGCAGAAACACTCACCACGGTTGGGCACTTTAGTGATGAGGCGTCTGGTACACTCACTGGTGCGCACAACACAGCCGTCCCGGTACAGCAGGTGGAAGTAGGAGCAGCAGAGGGACCGGGCGGTCGGAGGGCAGCCCAGCCCAAGCGAACATCTGCCGCCCAGATGGATCCCGGGTTCCTGCAGTTACCACACCCACACATAGATCCGATGCAACCACCGACCCGGAGACGAGCGAAGAGGGTGACGGGGGGCTTGCGCGGCTGCGGTCGCAGGTGGAGGAGTCCACCCGCGTCCAGGAGCTGGGAGTGGTGCCGGTCATGCGTGCCACCCAGGCCGACACCGCACGGGTGGCGTCCGCGGTGGAGGCAATGGGTGCGACGGTGTCAGACATGGGGAACGGTTTGCGAGGCCTGGGGCCTTCCGTGCAGGCGGCGTTTGTGGCCCAGGAAATGGCTGCCCTCTCACAGGAGGCCATGAGCCAGTGCCAGCGCCAGATGGCAGAGGCGCTCAACGCCATAGCCCAGTCTCAGCAGGCCATGGCCCAGTCTCTGCAGGCCATGGCCCAGTCTCAGCAGGCCATGGCCCAGTCTCTGCAGGCCATCGCTGAGGGCATCGGCGCCAGTGGCCATGTGCGAGCCTGCGTCGCACTGTCACAGACAGGGTTTGCGAACCCCCTGGGCTCCATGGCTGCAAACCTGCAGACCCCTGTCGATACCAGCACGGGCCTCCAGGACTGGCAGCGCCAGATGTCGGGGGGGCGTCGGATGGCCAGTCCGTTCGCATCCCCCACCCATGTAGAGGCCTGGGGGCCATCGGGCACCCCGAGGGAGGAGGAGATGGTGTGGTCCGTCCCTGCTCCCTCTGTAGGGGAGGTCCCGGTACACTGCGACACCTCGGACTCCCCCCCTTCCGTCCCAGGTGCATCGGGTGGGCAACGGGCAGGACAGGCTGGCAGCTCGCCATCCCAGTCGCCCGGGCCGCAGCCTGGCCCATCTAGGCCAGGACGCCCCAGGAAACGGCCGCCAAAGGGATCCAGTGTCAGAGGGCAGGAATCACAGGAGTCCACCTCCAGTTCTGCTGTACCGTCTGGGGAACCACGTAGATGTAGTCAAAGGGCCCGTAAGGCCAAACAATTAGACACTGAGTAAGTTGGCACGGGTGCAGGGCAGAGATGAGTTTTAGGGGCTAGGGCACGTGCATGAACTCCTTTGGTTATTAAAGTCAATGTTACACCTACCGAAGCTGCCTTTGTGCTCTGTCCAAAGTGTGCGGGGGTGTCATGTACGTTGAGCGCAAGTGTGTGTGTGAGGGGTGGTCTTACCTCAGCCCCAGGTGAGTCTGCCCCCTTCCCCCTGGGCAGCCATCAACATCCCCCGGGCAGAGGACGGGACCGTGCGCTGCAGTGTCACAGCCGCATGCAGGGATGGTCCGGGTGGATGGTGGTACTGTGGCCATGGGTCAGACATAGTCCAACGATGTAGAGCCAGGAGCTCATCGCAGGACGGGTTGTCATCATCCTCCATGGCCTGCGATAGACACGCGTCCACCCACAACTGTGTGAGCCCGGCCCGTTGTGCCACAGGTGGATCGGCAATGGGGGTGGGGGGGTGCATGCGGGTGGGGTGAGTGGGGTTGGGGAGGGGGGTGAGGGTGCTGGGTGGGTGGATGGGTGGGGGGTGTGGGTGGTCGGCTGTTGCCATGGTGTGCGGTCTGTGGCCATACTACCCGATTCCCATGCCCATCTAGTCAGTGAAGCGGGCGTCAATCAGTCTGTCCCGTGCCCGCTGGGCCAGCCGGTAACGGTGGACAGCCACCCGCCTGTGTCTACCCCGCCTGCCCTGACCATTGCCCCCATCCCCCTCATCTGGGGAGGACTGGGCCTCTTCCTGCTGCTCCTCCACTCCGCCCTCCTCTGCCTGGGCTATGTTGTGCAGGACGCAGCACACCACAATGATGCGGCCGACCCTATCTGACCGATACTGGAGGGCGCCCCCAGAGAGGTCCAGGCACCTGAAACGCATCTTCAGCACGCCAAAGCACCTCTCGATCACTCTCCTTGTCGCTACATGGGCATCATTGTAGCGGTTCTCCGCCTCATTGCGTGGCCTCCGTATAGGCGTCATCAGCCACGATCGCAATGGGTAGCCCCTGTCGCCCAGCAACCAGGCCCTCAGCCGGGGATGGCGTCCCTCGTACATGCCGGGGATGGATGACCGCGACAACACGAATGAGTCGTGTACACTGCCTGGGTGACGGGCGCAGACGTGCAGGATCATCATGCGGTGGTCGCAGACCACCTGTACGTTCATCGAATAGGTCCCCTTCCTATTAGTGAACACGGCCCTGTTATCTGCAGGTGGCCGCACGGCGACGTGCATCCCATCGATCGCGCCCTGGACCATGGGGAACCCGGCCACGGAAGAGAAGCCCACGGCCCGGGCATCTTGGCTGGCCCGGTCCATGGGGAAGCGGATGTAGCGGTGCGCCATGGCATATAGGGCATCTGTCACTGCCCAGATGCACCGGTGCACCGATGTCTGCGATATGCCGGACAGGTCCCCACTCTGTGCCTGGAATGACCCCGTTGCATAAAAGTTCAGGGCCACCGTAACCTTGACGGACACGGGGAGAGGGTGTCCCCCGCCAGTGCCACGCGGTGACAGGTGTGCCAGCAGGTGGCAGATGTGTGCCACGGTTTCCCGGCTCATCCGGAGTCTCCTCCTGCATTCCCGGTCCGTGAGGTCCTGATATGACTGCCGGGGCCGGTACACACGGGGCGCCCTCGGGTGCCTCCGTTGCCGTGGGGCCGCGACGTCCTCCTCCCCCTCCTCGTCCTGTTGGTCAGCTGTCCCTCCAGCCTGGGCGGCTGCCGCCTGCCCCTCTGCGGCAGCCTGCGCCGCCTCTCTGGCATGCTCCTCCTCCTCCTCCTCCTCCTCATCCAGGGCAACATAGACATGAGCGGCTGCCACCACGGCGGCCAACATCGCTGGATGATCTGAAAACATGACGGCCTGGTGGGGGGGGAGTGGAACGACGACATGTCATCATTGCCCATATCCCCTCCTCCCCCCAGCCAGGTGGCATGGACCGCATGGGTCCAACTGTTGGAGGCTGGCACCTGGCCAGGTTGACCAACTCACTTGCCCTCCCATCCCCCTCCTCGGCACGGACCCCCGCCCCCAATCTCCACCCCAGCACGGACCCCCCCCCAACTTCCACCTCAGCACGGACCCCCCTCCCAACCTCCGGCACGGCACGGACCCCCCCCCCCCAACCTCCACCCCGGCACGGACCCCCCCCCCCAACCTCCACCCCAGCACGGACCCCCCCCAACCTCCACCCCGGCACGGACCCCCCCCCAACCCCCAACCTCCACCCCAGCACGCACCCCCCCCCCAACCTCCACCCCCGCACGGACCCCCCCCAACCTCCATCCCGGCACGGACCCCGCCCAACCTCCACCCCAGCACGGACCCCCCCCAACCTGCACCCCGGCACGGCACGGACCCCCCCCAACCTCCACCCCGGCACGGACCCCCCCCCCAACCTCCACCCCAGCATGGACCCCCCCACAACCTTCACCCCGGCACGGCACGGACCCCTCCCCAACCTCCACCCCGGCACGGACCCCCCCCCCAACCTCCACCCCAGCGCGGACTGCCCCCCAACCTCCACCCCGGCACGGACCTCCCCCAACCCCCAACCTCCACCCCAGCACGGGCCCCCCCCCCAACCTCCACCCCAGCACGGACCCCCCCCAACCTCCACCCCGGCACGGCACGGACCCCCCCCCAACCTCCACCCCAGCACGGACCCCCCCCAACCTCCACCCCGGCATGGACCCCCCCCCAACCTCCACCCCAGCACAGACCCCCCCCAACCTCCACCCCGGCACGGACCCCCCCCCAACCTCCACCCCAGCATGGACCCCCCCCAACCTCACCCCGGCACGGACCCCCCATCCACCTCCCCAGCACGGACCCCCTCCGGCACTCCCCCGGAGCCCAGCCCGCCGCACACACACACAACCCGAGACACACCTCTCCTCACGCATTCAGACTGCGGCCACGCCATTGCCTGCCCAGAGCCAACCCCCCAGGCCGTCACTCACCTCCACGCTGGTCGGCGTGAGCCTGGAGCACCGGGTCACGCCGATGAAAAGGAGGTTTAATTTACGTCGACGTGAACGGTCATCACGTCGACGGGACTTCGGCCCATCCGGAAGGGAGAATATCGGCAGGCCGAAAATCGGCTTCCTTGCGCAGACCCGTGACATTCTCCGCGGCAGCGGCGACATTAACGCCCCGCCGACTTTTCTCCCTTCGGAGACTTCGGCAACCGGCTGGGGCGGGATTCACGGCGGCCAACGGCCATTCTCCGACCCTCTGGGGGGTCGGAGAATGACGCCCCAGGTTCTGGTTGTTGGAGGTCAATCATCTCAGTTTCAGGACATCACTGCAGGAGTTCCTCAGGGTAGTGTCATAGGCCCAACCACCTTCAGCTGCTTCATCAATGACCTTCCTTCTATCATAAGTCCACAAGCAGAGATGTCCCCTGACAATTGCACAATGTCAGCACCATTCCCGACTCCTCAGACACTGAAGCAATCTATGTCCAAATGCAACAAGACCTGAACAATATCCAGGCTTGTGCTGACAAGTGGCAAGTAACATTCGCACCACACAAGTGCCAGGCAATGACAATTTCCAACAAGAGAGAATCTAACCATCGGCGTTGACATTCAATTACCATCGCTGAATACACCACTATCAACATCCTGGGAGTTACCATTGACCAGAAATTGAACTGGATTAGCTATATAAGTACTGCGGCTTCAAAGGCAGATCAGATGCTCAGAATCCTGCAGTGAGTAACTCATATCCTGACTCCCCAAAGCCTGTCCACCATCAACACGGTACAAGGTAGGAGTGTGATGGAATACTTTCCTCTTTACTGGATGAGCTTAACTCCAAAAACACTCAAGAAACGACATTATCCAGGACAAAGCAGCCCACTTAATTGGCACTCCATTCACAAACATTCACTTCCTCCACCACTGGCACAAAGTAGCAGCAGTATGTACCATCTACAAGATGCACTGCAGAAACTCACCAAGGTTTCTTGGACAGCACTTTCCAAACCCATGACCACTACCATCTAGAAGGGCAAGGGCAGTAGATACATGGGAACACGACTGCCTAGAATTTCACCTCTAAGTCACTCACCATCCTGTTACAACACCCTGGGCTAGCGCGTGTTCAATTCCAGCCCCACTTGACCTGGAGTCTCAACACATTTAAATTAACCAATGATTCTTAGAAAAATACCCAAAGTCTTTGGCCCTTGGCTGCCGAATAATTACAGTCACCAGGTTTGTACATTTAAACACAATTACTTTTTATTTATAACAAGAACTCCAATGAAATATGCAGCAAACCCCATGGGTTAACTATTATCTAAATCCTAATCCCCCACTTTAACTTGCCACTGCCCTCGACACACACACATACACACTCAGACAAGACCGACAAACAGAGGGGAGGAGAGGGGTGTAAAAAGTAAGTAAAAGAAAAAAAAGATGGTTGTCTTTAATACGCTGTCCTTCAAACCAGGCTTTCAGGTCAAGATTTCTGCTTTCCAGTCTGCAATGGTTTTCACTGTAGAATCATTCAGGTCTCTGCAGTTTCAGAAATACAGCAACTCACAGCATTTCCAGAGAGAGAGAGAAGAGGAAGTAGGACTTGTCTCTCTGAAAATCATTCCTCTCTGCAGGTTCTAATCACCACCTGTTACTGGGCAGACTACGGGCTTTTGGCCAACTCATTGGCCACCAGCCAATCAATCGAACTGACTCCCATCCCATCTCTTGTGGGCTGAAAAGTCTGGGTTTTGCTGTGTGTGGACTGTTTAAAAGGCCAGCCTCGATGATGTTAGACTTTGTCCCTGTTAAAATAGAAACAGACCTACCTTCCAGCCCTCATCCCTCACACCCCTTAACCCTCACACGCTCCCCATTTCCATCCAGGTCATTACATGTCCCCCACCCGGCCCCTATAGCCCTCATGCCTCCCAAGCCAAGGTACACCCCCAAAGAACTCCTGTGTTCCTTAATTCCCCCCACACCAGAGTATGCCCCCAAACAATCCTTCTGGCCTCTCATTCCTCCCATGGCAATCTATGGCAATTCCATGCCCACTGTACACAGTATAGCACCAATTAACCCAATGATCACTAGAGAACCCTAGCATAATAGGATGTGCAAAAAGAGATTTATAAACAGTTACTTTCTTAAAATAAATCCTTTTTACTACAGAAGATAGAAGTACCAATCAATTAGACCCGTTAAGTGTCAATAGCTAAAACTGCAAGCACTTGAAACATCTTTATTTTGTGTAAGTGAACATTGTGAAAGTGGCAGCATAGATCAGAGAGCTAAGGATATACAATGAAGCTTGACTGGCTCTGGCTCTCTGATCTCTTCTATCAATTTTACCATGTTTCTTTACACAAGAAAAATATATTTTAAGCGCTTGCCATGTCTGCATAGCTTGGTATGGGGGGGGGAGCATGAGCAGCTATAGGGTGGGTGGGGCATAATTTGGTGTGGCAGCCATAGGTGTTGTTGGGGGAACATTCTTTTGCATGGAACAGAAGGGGTCACGATGGCTGTTTGTGAGGGAGCAAACCTTGCCTTTCAAAAGTTCCCTCATGCAGACAATTGTTCACAACAGCTCTTGAGGTTCCAGGAACCACAACTCTTTGGAAAGCTGGCCCGACTCCATGCAAATTGTGGTGCACTGGGATATGCCTATCCCCACAATGGAGCTGGCCAGGTTAGCCAGGCAAGGTCTGGGCATGCTATAAAAGGCAGTCTTGTAAATCAGAAACCCCAGGAATGGGCTCTGGAAAATCAGAATCTGGACCCTGCCGCCATTGTAAATGGCCCCGGAGTCACTACAACTCAGCAAAAACCTAGCCCTTAATAATAGAATCCCGAAAGTGCAGAAGGAGGCCATTCAGCCCATAAAATCTGCACCACCCTTTGATTGAGCACCCTACCTAGGCCCATTCCACCACCCTATCCCTGTAACCCCACCTAACCTGAACTGGACTGTGGGAGAAAACTCCCAGAAACACAGAGAGAACATACGAATTCCACACAGACAGTCACTCAAGGATGAAACTAAACTTGGTCCCTGGTGCTGTGAGGCAGCAGTGCAAACCACTGTGCCACCTTGCTGTACTGTTGGAGATGTTAAATCTATGTTCTCAGTTAAAAGTAAAACATCTCCTGGCTCTATTGGAAGAAGTATAGTAGAGTTCTCCCAGCACCCTGGCCAACATTTACTGCTTAACCGACATCAATATAATTGTCCCATATCTCAATTTCTATTTCAGGGGTTTTACATAAAATTACAGAAATCGTAGCACAGAAACAGTCCATTCAGCCCAACTGGTCCAGGCTTGATTTATGCTCTGCAAGTCTCTCCTCCCATTCTATTTAATCTCGCCCTACTCCACAGTTGTTTACATTGTGCCGGAGCTTTCTGGCAGGTTCTAAACATTTTGCTATTTTAGAAATTGCAAATAAAAGCCAAAAATGCTGGAAGCATTCAACAGACCAGCATTCAGCTGTGGAGAAACCAAGTTAATATTTTAGGTTTTTGGGGCTTTCCTTTGGGTTTTGTTGTGTAAGAATTGACATGCATTTCTCAACATTATAAGACTGACCATCCATCAAAAATACTTGTTACAGCACCCTGGGCGAGTGCACGGTCAATTCCAGCCCCACAGACCCCTGAGTCCCAACACAAGTAACCAATAGTTTGTTTATTTTCCTGAGATCTTTAACCCTTAATTGCTTCAATGTTACAAGCATCAGATTTATAAGTAAAACATAAACAACTGTTTATTTATAACAAGACAAAAGATGAATATTGTTATAACCTGCCTGCTTACCATTGGCTGGGGACTAATGACAATCCCACAATCCTGCAGGAGTATGAGCTTCCCCAATGAGGGGGGCAGAGAAATCATTAGCAGACTCCCTGTATAAATAAAGCTGGCCAGTTTGGAACCAGCAGGAAGGAGTAAGCAGCAAGTGAGGTTGCTGCTGTTGTGTATATATATGCTATTGTAAATAAATGTTATTTCTTTGTATCTTTGAAACTCGTGCTGGATTCTTCATGGCCCTCACAAAACTGGCGACGAGGGTTAAAGTGAATAGCTGTCTACACTGCTGAAGCCACCTCCCTGGATTTTTGTTGGATACAGGTTGGAAGTTGTTTTCTATTACACCATGCTTCTGTATGGATGTTTGGATGTTTTTGATGCTGCGCTGGAAAGCTGGAACCAGTATGCACAACGGATGCATTACTATTTCCGGACAAACAAAATCACCAAAAACGAGCGGCAGGTGGTCATATTGATCACCCCCTGCAGCCCGCATACGTTTGGGGTGATTAGGAGCCTTACGTACTCAGCTGCGCCGGACACCAAAACGTTTGATGAACTTGTGAATTTAGTGGGGCAGCATTTTAACCCAACCCCGTCCACGATAGTCCAACGTTACCGGTTTAATACCGCTGAGAGGACCCCAGGAGCATCCCTTGCCGACTTTCTATCCAGGTTATGCAGGATTGCGGAGTACTGTGACTATGGTGAGACCTTGTAAGAAATGTTACACGACCGTTTGGTTTGCGGTATTAACAATGGGGCCACCCAGAGAAAGTTGTTAGCTCAGCCAACATTGACTTTTCAACAGGCCATTCAAATAGTATTGTCCCGAGAGAGCGCAGAACGAGGAGCGCAGGAGATACAGGGAATGGAAGTGCATGCCTTGGGGCGCAACCTCTTCCATCAAAAAACATCCCCCCGCACTCCTGCGGTACCTTGTGTGAGATGACGTCCGGATCGACGCCAGTGGCCGTCAGACATTCCTCCCCGAAGGGAGCCTTCTCCAGAACCAATGGATGAGGAGCCATGCCCGTATCAGACTTGTAGGCGCCGACCCCGTCGCGGACACCGGTCCTGGGGGCGCCAGAGGCGCCGTCGTTCCGACCGAAACTGGGACCAGCCCAGGGGCCGTACCTTCCATGTGGATGAACCTGCGGTGGCTACTCCTGAGGACATGGAGATGGAGGACGACTGCCTGCAGCTGCATTGTGTGGCAGCTCCCCGTGTGGCCCCCATTAAGGTGACAGTACGGGTCAATGGTCACCCGCTTGAGATGGAGACACAGGACGCATCAGAGGGGGAATCCTCGGGCCCACGGGACGTGGATGTACAACCGTTACGCCGCTCATCACGGAAGCGCCGGTCTCCGTCTCGTTACACGTCGCCCGATCCAGCGCCTTGTGCAAATGGTGTCCGGCCTGCGGCAAAACAAGTCTGACCCCCTCCTTCGCCAGGGTCTTCGGTGGATTCCTTGGACTTTGGGGGGGAGGGACGTTATAACCTGCCTGCTTACCATTGACTGGGGACTAATGACAATCCCACAATCCTGTGGGAGTATGAGCTTCCCCAATGAGGGGGGTGGAGAAATCATGAGCAGACTCTCTGTATGAATAAAGCTGGCCAGTTTGGAACCAGCAGGAAGGAGTAAACAGCAAGTGAGGTTGCTGCTGTTGTGTGTATATATGTTATTGTAAGTAAATGTTATTTCTTTGTATCTTTGAAACTCATGCTGGATTCTTCGTGGCCCTCACAAAAAATATTTAATGGTAAGAATGGAACAATGTTCCACAAACCTCACTATTCCCCAAACCCTGGCCCATCCTCCACCCACATGCACACGAGACAGACACACAGGGGAAAAGGGGAAGGAACAAAAGAATGGGGATTAAACTGGGTGTGAGATATTTACTGATCTTCACTGCTGGGGTTGAGGTATTTTCAGGAGGTGATCTCTTCAGAATGCGAGGTGCTGAACCGCCGGTTGGTTTGGATCTTCAAGCTGGACTACTCAGGCCGGAGTCTCATGCTGTGGGATCTCCTCTAGGAACACGCTTCAATTTGTGTTGAGCTGAGTCTCACCCTCCGACATGCAGTTCAGGTCTGCTTCGTTTCTGACATATGGTCAGCTTCATCGGACTCACCAACAGCTCGTCTCAGTCAAACAGAATATCAGAGCATCAGTTTTAGTGAGGCCTTTGATTGGCACCTTTAATGGGGGAGGAATCTGGAAAGTTCCCCTTCATCAGCTCTATCTTCAGGTTTTGAATGCTGACTAGCTGCTCTGATTACCTGCAGGGAGTTACAGCTCAGATTTGAGAGAGAATTCCGCCCCCACTGGGAGAGAGATTCAGAAGGGTCCTGCTTAGCTCTGCAGCTCCAATCAAAACCCTGACTTGGAGAATCAGTCTCGCAGAGAATGCTGACCAGCTCAGCTGAGGAGAAAACGGAGCTTCCAACTGGGGTTTTCCAGAGAGATCCACCCCCTGCAGGGAGAGTGATCTTAAAGCCTTCTTCAGCTCCATCCCCCCAGAAAACACAACTGAAACCAAACACACGGGGCGGGATTCTCCACTCCCACGCCGAAGTGGCCGCGCCGTCGTGAACGCCGTCGAGGTTCACGATGGCGAGGAACGGCCCCGGTCCCGACCGATTCAGGCCCTGACAATGGGCCAGGATTGGGGCCGCGTCATCTACACGTGCCAGGCTTTGTCGCCCGCGTAAAAGCGGCACCGCATAGATGACACAGCCGGCGCCGCATAACGGACGTCATCCGCGCATGCGTGGTTGCCGTCCTCTCTAAGTCCGCCCCGCAAGAAGATGGGAGACGGATCTTGCGGGGCCGCAGAAGGAAGGAGGTCCCACTTCAGAGAGGACGGCCCGACGATCGGTGGGCACCGATCGCGGGCCACCCCACATTCCAGGTAAAGCCCGGTGCAGGAACCCCCCTCGCCCCCCCACAGGCCGCCCCCCCCCCAGCGTTCACGCACCGCTCACGACGGCAGCGACCAGGCGTGGATGGCACGGGGGGGAACCCGCCGTTTTGGCCTGGCCGCTCGGCCCATCCGGGCCTCAGAATAGCGGGAGTGCCGGAGAATCACCATTTTTGGTGTCTCCCGCGATTCTCCAGCCTGCGGCCCGCGAAACTCGACCGGGCCGTTCCCGCTGCTTGGGAGAATCGCGGGAGGGCTTCGGACCGGCGTCCCTGGAAATTTTGGCGGCCCAGGCGATTCTCCCAACCGCCGTGGGAGTGGAGAATCGCGCCCACAGAGTCACCCAGCAAGGCATTCCAGAATAAAAAGCACCAATCTGCATCGGGGCTCTGCTTAGCCCCAGGATTTCAATGGAGTTGATTGGTTGCTAGCGAAGCCATCAAAATGACATAATGGGCTATGCCACAGAGCATCAAGTGGGAGACCTGGGCCAGTACAATCGACAAGGGATTTTTCAGTTTGACCAAAATCTGCAGTTTAAAACAAAATCTGCAATTTAGCAGGTCAAAAAAAACACAGGACAAACTGGGATTTAACAAATACCTTACATACTGCATGGGCTGTAAAGCACTTTGGAATGTTCCATTAATGTGAGAGTTTCTCTTCCTCAATTGTTTCCCTTGAAGACCGCAAAATCTTAATTCCGCTACGCTCGAAATCAGAAAATCCCTCCATTATCATTTAGTTTCTAATCCAGATTCAAGTGCTGGAGATAACCATTGAATAAACTAACAGCCCGGAAATGAGTCATTCTAAAACCTCAGTGTTATAACCTGCCCGGTTTCAATTGGCTGGGTCAATTGGTTACCCCTTGTTCCTTGAGGAAAATGAGCTCCCCCAATTAGAGGAGGGCGGGGAGGGGAACTGGGCAATCATTATCAGCGTAGCTGTATAAATAGAGTTGACCAGTGTGGTACCAGCTGGAGAGGAAACCAATGGTAAACTATTGCCGAGATGGGCATATTGTTGGAAATAAAGTTACTTTCTGTTTGACTCTGCAAACACATGCTGGACTCTTCGTGGCTCTCACAAAACTCTGTTGCAACATTTGACCCAGCACTGCAAATTCATGTTTCCTTTGGCTTGCTTCCTTCTGTGCATTGAGGGCTACATTTCCCACTGTGTACATGTAGTGCTCTTATTGTTATCATGCTGCAAATCAGGAAGTTCCTCTGCATTATTAATGTTGGCAGAAAAGCAAACAGCCCCTACGTGTTACTTCGGCCTGAGTGGCATTTTCCTGTCTGAAAGAAAATGACCCCATTTGTCAATTGTAGACCTAGCCAGGAGTTTGGTTGTTGATGATCGAGTCTGGAAAGGATCCAGTTCATTATGCTGCACCCTGATCCCTGTACAGTTTAACCTCTGAGAGAGCAGGCAAAAATAACCCTGGAGAGTATATATTGGGTGGGATTTTACACAGCACGGTGGGCAGGAGACGGATGCAGAAGTAAGTCGATTGCTGACTCCAGCCTCCACCTTAGAAAGACGGCACTTGGCACGCGTGGCAGCCGGTTAACGACTGCCCAGTGGGAGATGGCGGGCAGCGTGCCAATCCAGAAACTGAAACCAATTGGAAGGAGGTCACTGTCGTGTTGGGTGTCCTGATACACAAATGAGCCAACACGGCTGTAGATGGTACAACTTGATTTTATTATGTTAACTAACAGATGCAACTAACTATAGACTTGGGTACGTTCGCTGCCAGCTAACCTATGGACCTAGCCCTATCACTAATGTTGGTGAGGCACTCAGCACATGGTCTATGTCTGAGAGTCACGCTGCAAGCTCTGTGTCCCGAGCTGTCTCCTACCAGAATGAGCGGCAACTCTCGTGTTCCCCCTTTTATAGTGCGTGTGCTCTTACTAGTGATTGGCTGCGATGTTGGTGTGTGCTGGTTGGTCCAAATGCCTGTCCATCAGTGTGTGTGTGATTGCACCATGATATGCTGATCTGGATACGATGACATCCCTCCTTTTCACAAGAAATATGTGCCTGCAGGATAATAAATAAGATTATGTACTAGGTGCAACTAAATATGTGTGTGTGAGATTAACTACAAAATGTACAGGAGGCCAACTATATCAATAGGAAGATGTCAGGTGCAACATAAGAACAAAAGTGTACCAAGAGCGGAACAAATGCAAACTCTCGAACACAGAACAATAATAGAAACATGTCAACAGTACTGTAAACCAGTTCAGTCAGTCCAATAGAACAAAAGAAACCAAAACAGGTTCATAAATTCAATCCCTCAGGTGGGCGACGAATTCAGGTTGACTGTCTCAAGGATGGGTCAGGAGCCAGCGGCTGAGGAATGGGCCTATCGACGGGCGAGAGAGGAAAATGCATCGTGGCAGGAAGCTCAACAAAGTCGACACCAGGGGCAACAGGAGGGCATGGCACCGGTGCAGTGTCGTAGTGAGCGTGGAGTCAAATGAAGGGCCTGCCGATTGCGGCGGAGAATAGAGCCATCAGTCATGCGAACAACGAATGATTGGGGAGCCACCTGGCGGAGAACCTCAGCCGTTGCTGACCAGACACCGTCCGGAAGGTGTATGCGAACATTGTCGCCAGGCTCCAGGGCAGGAAGATCAGTCCCCCGAGCATCATGTGCCACCTTCAGCTGATCGTGTGTTGCTGCATCTTTCGCAAGACCAGGGCATGATCGAGGTCAGGAACATGAATGGACGGAACAGTTGTCCTGATGGTGCGACCCATCCACAGCTGAACCGGCGACAGGCCCGTGGACAGTGGGGCTGAGCGATAAGCCAGCAAGGTCCGTTGTCAGACATGACGGTGAGCGGAATGCCATGGCGAGCGAAGGTCTCCTTGCATGCCCGGATGACAGCAGATGATGAAGTGTCATGCAGGCGTATGACCTCCGGGTAACCCGAGAAATAGTCAATGAGGATCACGTAGTCCCTGCCAAGCGCGTAAAAGAGGTCAACACCGACCTTCGACCAGGGGGAAGTGACCAACTCGTGGGGCTGAAGGGTCTCACGGGGTTGCGCCGGCTGAAACCTCTGGCAGGTGGGGCAGTTGAGCACCATGTTGACGATGGCATCGCTGATACCCGGCCACAACACAGCCTCTCGGGCCCTCCGTCTGCACTTCTCGACTCCGAGATGGCCTTCGTGCAGTTGTTCGAGGACAAGCTGGTGCATACTGTGTGGGATCACAATCCGATCCAATTTTAAGAGGATGCCATCAACGACGGCCAGGTCGTCCCGGACATTGTAAAATTGTGGGCACTGCCCCTTTAGCCACCCTTCCGCCATGTGGCGCATCACATGTTGTAGCAGGGGGTCAGCCGCAGCCTCATGTCGAATGTGGGCCAGACGTGCACCAGTGGCCGGCAGATTGGCCGATGTGAAGGCTACCTGTGCCTCGACCTGGCACACGAACCCCTCGGGGTCGGACGGTGTGTTGACCGCCCTGGACAGAGCATCTGCGAAGATAAGCTCCTTCCCCGGGGTGTAGACAAGCTGAAAGTCGTACCTACGGAACTTGAGCAGAATGTGTCGTTTAGATCCTTCTGAATAATGCTGACCAGGGGGCGATGGTCGGTCTCTACAGTGAACTGCGGAAGACCATAGACATAGTCATGAAACTTGTCAATGCCCGTCAACAATCCTAGGCAATCCTTCTCATGGTCCGCGAGGCATAGGCGACCAGAGCCCATGATGAGGTGTCGTCCCGTTGCAGGAGGACCGCACCAATACCCGATTGGCTGGCATCCGTGGAGATCTTTGTCTCCCGTGTGGTGTCGAAAAACGCCAATACCGGGGCGGTGGTGAGCTTGACCTTGAGCTCTTCCCATTCACTCTGGTGTGCAGGCAGCCACTGGAACTCCATGGACTTCTTGACCACGTGGCGAAGAGCAGTCGTGTAGGCAAGGTTGGGAATGAACTTCCCCAGGAAGTTGACCATCCCGAGAAAGCGTAGCACTGCCTTCTTGTCTGATGGCCGCTGCATGGCCGTGATGGCTGCCACCTTGTCGGCATCCGGCCGGACACCCGACCGGGAGATGTGGTCCCCCAAAAACCTCAGTTCAGTCTGGCCAAAAGAGCATTTAGCTCGGTTAAGGCGCAGGCCCTGATCTCGGATACATGCAAAGACACGCTGGAGACGACTGATGTGCTACTGTGGTGTTGTTGACCAGATGATAATATCATCTACGTAGATGCGTACCCCTTCGATGCCCTCCATCATCTGTTCCATGATGCGATGGAACACTTCAGAAGCAGAAATGATGCCGAATGGGATTCTGTTATAGCAGAACCTGCCAAATGGAGTGTTGAAAGTGCAGAGCTTCCGGCTGGACTAATCCAGTTGAATCTGCCAAAAGCCCTTTGAGGCATCAAGCTTGGTAAATATTTTTGCCCGAGCCATTTCGCTCGTGATCTCTTCCCGCTTAGGTATAGGGTAGTGCTCCCTCATGATGTTGGAATTCAAGTATTTCGGGTCAATGCAGATCCGGAGCTCGTCGGATGGCTTCTTCACACACACCATGGAGCTGACCCATGGCGTTGGCTCCGTGACCCGGGAAAGCACTCCTTGGTCTTGCAGGTCCTGCAGCTGCTGCTTGAGGCGGTCCTTGAGGGGTGCTGAGACCCTACGAGGGGCGTGAATGACTGGGGTGGCATCCGGTTTGAGCCGTATTTTGTACGTGTAGGGCAGCGTGCCCATGCCCTCGAAAACCTCCTGGTTGTGCGCAAGGAGTGAGTGGAGCTGCGCCCTATAGTCTACATCTGGAAAGTCAGATGTGCCGTCAGGAGACAAAGTGTGGACTCGCCGAACGAGGTGGAGAATCTTGCACGCCTGTGCGCCTAACAGAGATTCCTTCTAAGGTCCTACGATCTCAAATGACAGCTTGGCCGTGCGCAAGTTGTGGGTTACTTCCAGCTGGCAGGACCCCGTGGCCGGGATGATGTTCCCATTGTAATCCACCAATTGACAGTGGGAAGGTAGAATTGGTGATTTGACCTTTAATGCCTGGAAAGCTGACCATGCGAGCAGATTGGCGGAGGCACCAGTGTCCAGGCGAAATGTGACTTGGGATAGGTTGACCGTCAGGGTGGAACACCACTCTCGTCCGGATCAATGGTGTGGACTGGTTGCTGGTGGTGGTGCCTACTTGGGGACAGTCTGTTCTTATGGATGACTGCAAAGCGGAAGGGTTCGCTGTCGTCGGTGTCGCTGGTCTGCAAGGTGTCTGGAGGTGAGCCAGTGAATGTAGGCTGAATGGCCCGCACTGTCCTGCGAGACTGGCGGAATTGTTGCGAGTTGGCAGGTTGAGATGCTCGACAACAGGCAGCATAGTGGCCCAGCCTGCCACAGCGTAGGCACTGTCGGGTTCTAGCAGGACATTGCTGCTTTAAATGTGCAGATCCACAGTTGCTGCACGTCATGACGTCATTACATTCGTAACGTTCGTTGCGCCACCACGAATGCCCAGTGCGGTCCTGCGTAGCGCATCGCGTTCCTCTGCCTCAGCGTCCCCTCTTTTGGCGCATACAAGCGCGGGAGGCCTTGGAAAGCGCACAAAATGGCCGCCCTCATCCGGGCCGCGGGCCGGAAGGTACTCGATCGACTGGACCCTCTCCGCCTCGGGGGCCCCGTGCCGCGCCGTTTCGGCCGCCTGGATATGGGAGTACCGGCTGGTCGTGTTTTCATGGAGGACACAGGTCTCGATTGTAGTTGCCAGGGTGAGTTGTTTCACTTTAAGGAGCTGCTGGCGTAGGGTGTCAGACACAATCCCAAAAACTATCTGATCCCTTATCATGGAGTCGGAGGTGGCCCCGTAGCCGCAGGATTGCGCAAGGATGCAGAGGTGTGTTAGGTATGATGAAAAAGGTTCGTCCTTACCCTGCAGGCGCTGCTGAAATAGGTACCGTTCGAAGCTCTCATTTACTTCCACGCTGTAACATGATTGAACCTGAGCAGCACGTTTTGTATTTTTTTCTGTCCTCGCCTTCCGCGAATGCCAGGGAGTTAAAGATGTGGATGGCGTGTTGCCCTGCCATGGAGAGGAGAAGGGCTATCTTCCTGGTGTCCGATGCATTCTCCCTGTCTGGCCTCAAGGAATAGCTGGAAACGCTGTTTGAAAAACTTCCAGTTTACACCTAGATTGCCAGCAATTCGGAGCGGTTGCGGCGGGCTGAGGCTTTCCATGGATCAGGATGGCGGATTGCTGAAATGGTGCAGGCAGGTCTCACAGTCGCTGGTCTGCGTCCACTCGTGGTATCATGTCGTGTTGGGTGTCCTGATACACAAATGAGCCAACACGGCTGTAGATGGTACAACTTGATTTTATTATGTTAACTAACAGATGCAACTAACTATAGACTTGGGTACGTTCGCTGCCAGCTAACCTATGGACCTAGCCCGATCACTAATGTTGGTGAGGCACTCAGCACATGGTCTATGTCTGAGTGTCCCGCTGCAAACTCTGTGTCCCGAGCTGTCTCCTACCAGAATGAGCGGGAACTCTCGTGTTCCCCCTTTTATAGTGCGTGTGCTCTTACTAGTGATTGGCTGCGATGTTGTGCGTGTGCTGGTTGGTCCAAATGCCTGTCCATCAGTGTGTGTGTGATTGCACCATGATATGCTGATCTGGATATCATGACAGTTTCGGCCAACCATGCAAAGGGAGCCTTAGCACGGGACCGTAGCAGCTAGGCCAGAAAACAGAGTTTGCCTGGTTGAGGGGGAGGGGGAGGGGGAGGGGGGTGCCCAGACGAAGCTCGGCCCCAAGGTTTGACAATAACTTCCTGTGAACTCCCCTGCACTTTTTAAGAGATAGGCAGGAGGTCTTCATGACAGCTGAAGGAAAGAAGTGACCTCCCAGACAGACAAATGGCCTGGACAGAGGTTGCAGTGGAGTTCAGCAGCCTTAGGGCCACGCAGCAAAGCAGGCTGCAGCTCCGCAAAAGGCTCAGTAATCAACTGAGTTTTGCAAGAGTTGAGTGTCTCACCATTCTGGTGGTGGACAAATGTGGAAGGGTGTGATGAGAGTCGACTATGGGATCTTCTTGAGTGTTGTATGTAAGTGTGTAAGGCAGCATGATGCACACATGTGCACGGAAATCAAGATTAAGGCGAGGGATGGGAACTGCCACATTTGTCAGCTGGCAAGGGCACTGCGAGCACCGGGAAACATGCTCGCTAGCGGACTTTGTTCCCATTTGATTGGATCGTGGACTACGGGCGAGATTTACCAACCAACCCGCTGTGTGTTTTCCGCGGTGAAGGCGGCCCACCAGCGGGATTTTCTTATCCCGCTATTGTCAACGGGAGTTCCCGTTGACTGCACCCCTCGCCGCTAGAAAAAAACCATGCGCCGTCAGTGGGATTGGAATATCCCGCCGGTGTGAACACCCCTTAGAATTCCACCCTCCGAAATGTTTTGGTTGAATCGCGCCCTCCGTCTATCTTTACAAGAAAGAATAATGGCTGAGAAAGGAGCCGGTCTGGAGGTGGTGCCCTCAATGTCACCGCTCTGACAGTCATTGAGGAGGGCCTGGAATTGGCTGCCAGCCAATGAAGATGGGCCATTGGCTGAGGGGAGAGAGGAGGAAGACCCCAGGAGGGTGACAATCCAAGGGCAATTTTTCCATAAATACAGCGAGGACTGCTGAAGGGGCTGAGGGGAGGAGACAGTGCTTGAAGCTGGGGAAGCTGGCAGGGAGTTAGCATTGATCGGTTATAGGCTTACTGACAGCGGTGAGAAAGGTGTGCCTCTGCATTGAATGGTATGAGCTTCTAATACTGGACCACATCTCCTAATGGTTCATGTGTTTGCAATGATGAAGACTGTCTCACCAAACTCACTTGAAAGATCGAAGATGCCCCAACTCTCTTTTTTGTTTGCTACACAGGTGCAACCTTGACAGTTGCTGGCAACAGCCCCAAGGTTGATGTTAATCTCTGAGGGGAAACAGGGTGTTTCAGAGTGTGCAGCCTTGCTCTTCACCGGGTACCAGTGCAGATTGGTGGGTATATGTGACTTGCTATAATGGACAGATGCACTTTTGAGAACACACCGCAGTTGCTGTTGGAGACTGAGTTGGGGCAAACCTCTGGCAGTCAGGGGAATGCTGGGGGAAACTTATTTGTTGAGCCCCAGACTGATGATGAGCCTATGGAGCTTCTGTTAGGCGGCAATTGTTGAATGTTCAATGCAGAGTTGCTTGGAGATGTGGCAGGGATTTCAGAGGGATTACGCATTCTAGCACGGATGTGCAAGCCATGAGTGCTGTGATGACCCACTCAAGAGAGTGCCTGGCTTTTGTTTTGTTACCTGTGTGGGAGGTAACATGTGCTACTCAAACCTTGGTTAGTGATGACGTCTTCTGAATCTCGATGAAGAAGACTCAAACTCATCCAATAGTAGCCAAAGGTTTATTGAGTAATTATAATTGCATGAGTTCTTTACTTTAACTTTGATACTAGTGATAAGGTTAACAAGATCTAACTACGGTAACTATACGTAACTCCACTAGCCATCTGAACTAGTCTGCTATTGCCCTGGTCACAGTGCACCCATGCGAGGGAGAGAGAACCAATGTGGTTGCCTTTTATACCCCTGTTGGTGCGGCTGTCTAGTGATCATGTGGTGCTACTGATTACACATTAACCCCTTGTGTACATGCACATATAGAGATCACTACATCCCCCTTTTTTCATGTTACATATTTTCTGTATGTTGCAAAGTTAATTGAACAAGCATAATGGATGCAGTTTGCAAATGCATTACATAAAATCAATGAGTTAGTCCGTCAAATGTTAATACATTTAGCCTCTTAGGTTTTTTCGCTTGCGTGAAATAGGTAGACAAATGATGTTAAGTACAGGTTGTGATGATCTTGATGATTATACAAAGCCAATTAATATTTATGAGTCCAATCTTAATTTCAAAAAAATTGTGAGTCCATACTTTATGTGTCTGTTCGGTCGAGTTGCTTTCTTCTTCTGTTGTTGAAGTGGTGATGTTGATGTTGTTATTTCTTTGTGAACGTCGTCAGTGTTCTTGTGTTTAAGTAACCATGAAGTCATCAATGAGGTATTTGAATGGTCGAATCACTTTGTTGTCTGATTTATGCTTTTTGTTCTATGCTTGCGGTAGCGATTCTGTATTACACCTTTGTTGTCTGACCTGGACCTTTTCTTGTGTTTGTGGTATTGATTCTGTATGTCATCTTTGTTGTCTGACCTGGACTTTTTCCTGTGCTTGCTGTATTGATCTAGTGTGTCATCTGCCTTGAAAGCTGGCGTGCTTGCTTGTTCTGGAGCAGATGTGAATTTGTGAGATTCTTTGTCATGCCTTGGCCTGTTTGTAGTCTTGTCATTGTTTTGCAGTGTGCTGTGGCATTGTCCTTCATGTGCAGAGTTGTACCGTGTTGTACAGGTCATTGTTTCATTGTTGTTTTTGTGTTTGTTGTTTTTGTTGTCATTCTTGTTGTTGTTGCTCTTGTTGTTGTTTTTGTCATGCTTTTTGTTTCTGTTTTTTGCTGTTTTCGCTGTTGTTCTTGTTGTTTTTCTTGTCATGTTTGTTTCTGTTCTGGTTGTTTTCGTCGCTGTTCTTGTCGTTTTTTCTTGTCGTGCTTGTTGTTTCTGTTATGCTCCTTGGTGTCTTTGTTGTTCTTATTGTGCTGCATGTTGTTTTTGTTGTTGCTGTTGTTGTTCTTGTTTCTGCTGTGTGTCTTGCGGTGTTTGTTGTTCTTGTTGCGCTCAATGAGTGTTCCGTGTGGATGATTTGAGTCATTGTCACAGTTATTGGTGTCAGTGTCTGTTGTGGTATCTGTTACATTGAGAGTTTCTTTTTGAGAATTGTGAGAATGATCTGATGTTGCATTGATGTTGGTGACATCAGTCATGTGTGGTGGATTTGATTCCTCTTCTTTGCTTCCTTGGTACTCCTCTTCTTGAGTCATTTCTGATTCACTTAAATCATCATTGATTTCTTGGTTCTCCTCTTCTGGAGTCATTTCAGGTT
This sequence comes from Scyliorhinus torazame, assembly GCF_047496885.1. Taxonomy (NCBI): domain Eukaryota; kingdom Metazoa; phylum Chordata; class Chondrichthyes; order Carcharhiniformes; family Scyliorhinidae; genus Scyliorhinus; species Scyliorhinus torazame. Next base: position 190,730,909 of record NC_092718.1, on the reverse strand, counting down.
CACTTGAATCATCATTGATTTCTTGGTTCTCCTCTTCTGCAGTCAAAATCTGCATGATTTCATTCTTTTGTAGGTCTTGGTGCTCCTCTTCTGGAGTCAAAATCTTCAAGATTTCAATTGACTTGGTCTCTCTGGACTCATGGGTAGCCCTCCTCTGATTGTTGAGTGCTTCTGTGCAGACGAGCTGAGATCTGTAAGTCTCGCTGTGATCCTGTATGGGAATTGTGATTTCTTCGTCATTTGTCTCACATACAGTGGGTAGACATTCAGTGTCTTCTTGTTGGTTAAATGAGCTGGGTAGACTTTCATAGTCTTCTTCTGGTGGCTCAAATAAGCTGGGTAGACTGTCTTCTTGTTGATTAAATGAGCTGGGTTCTGGTGGCAGAAATAAGCTGGGTAGACTGTCATAGTCTTTTTGTTGTTCACGTGAGCTTGGTAGACTTTCATAGTCTTGTTCATGCAGGCATTCACGATGGAGTGTTTGCTTGCTTCCATGTTTCAGTCTGTCACCGAGCAGTCTGTGGAGGCTTTGTCGCTCTCTCTGTGGAGTCTTTCATCACTCTCTATGTGGAGTCTTTCATCGCTCTCTCTGTGGAGTCTTTCATCTCTCTCTCTGTGGAGTCTTTCATCACTCTCTATGTGGAGTCTTTCATCGCTCTCTCTGTGGAGTCTTTCATCTCTCTCTCTGTGGAGTCCTTCATCACTCTCTCTGTGGAGTCTTTTATCGCCCTCTCTGTGGAGTCTGTCATCGCTCTCTCTGCGGAGTCCTTCATCGCTCTCTGTGTGGAGTCTGTCATCGCTCTCTGTGTGGAGTCTTTCATCGCTCTCTCTGTGGAGTCTGTCATCGCTCTCTCTGTGGAGTCGTGCAGTATTCTCGCTGTAGCGTTGATCTGTGATCTCTGTGGGGCGTCGTCTTCTTCTTGGGTATTGCTGCCATCCAATGTATCAACGATCTGCCATGGCATCATGGTATTGGAATCATCTACCATGAGCAGAGTCGTGTTGAGCTTTGCAACCGTGTTGCTGATGCTGTGATGAGCATATCCGAATAACTCAGCCATGTCTGAGTAGTGTTGTGTGTATTGTTCGGTAGACAAATCATCTCTTTTTGTTTCGGAGTTGTTATCGTTCTCTTCATGTTCAATGAACAAATCATCTTCTTGGGTTTCGGGTTTGTCATTGTGCTCTTCAGTTTGGGTGGTGCAGACTGCTTGTTCCAGGGTGTTGTGAAAGTTATTTTCAACTGCTGGTGTAAGTTCAGACATTGTTCGGTATTTTGAGGTAAGAAAATTGGGTTTTGCAGCTTTACATTTCTTATTGTTCATTTCCGTGCATTTCCCTTTTAAGTGGGCGTGGTCCGGGTCCTCTGATGGCATGACGCTCATGACATCATGCGTAGGAATCGATTGGGCATGCGCAATTTGAGTTTCCTTTACTGTGCGCTCTTTTCGCAACTGCGCATGCGCGGCTTCTCGAGTGTATTTTGCCGTTTTCCTTCTTTTTGAGAAGTGCGCATGTGTGTACTGGCCGGAATGCTCTCGCTGAAGATGGCTGCCAATCAAAAAGTGCTGTTGCATCGAGCGAGATCCTGCCTCTGCCTCGTGGTGACTGTTCACGCCATTTTTCCCGATTTTGTTGTCTAGATACTGATTCTGTGTTTGGAAAGACTCACAGTATTGATTTTGTTTTTGTTCATAAGCAAGGCATTTTTGTATAGCAGTTTCTAGAGGTAGATACCTATCTGTGAAAGTTCTTCCTTCAAATTTTTGTCAGATAGTCCATAAATTAATTGACCCATTATCATAATGTCTCTGAAATCAGCATAATCACAGCCTTGAGGTATTAACTGGAGATTTGTAATAAAATCAGTGATGGGCCCTCTGTTTCTCTGGCATTTATGACAAGAGTTAAATCTTTCCAGCACCTCACCAGACTGACTCTTACAGTGTTCATCACATTTTTTGAGTATTACTTCTAATTTGGTGTTGTCTTCACCTTCTAAGTAACTAAAGCAATTATAGATTTCTCCTATTGAGAGTAGTAGTGCTATTTTCGTTGCGTCAGAGACCGCGCTTAAATCATTAGCTGCGATAAATATTTGGAATATCTGTTCAAATCTTTTCCAGTCATAACTTAAATTACCAGTTGTTTCCAGCTGCCCTAGAGGTCCAACGAGTTCCATAGTTAATCGTCGAGGATCCATTTGCTGCAAAGTCTTCCACAGTCGAATATCTGGTCTGAATTTTCTTCTCTTTTTGTCTAACCTAATCTAACTAGTTCTGTTAAAGCCAACACGCCTGGTACCATGTCTTGTTACCTGTGTGGTAGGTACCATGTGCTATTCAAACCTTGGTTAGTGATGAGGTCTTCTGAATCTCGATGAAGAAGACTCGAACTCGTCCAGTAGTAACAAAAGGTTTATTGAGTAACTATACCAATAATTGCATGAGTTCTTTACTTTAACTTTGATACTAGTGATAAGGTTAACAAGATCTAACTACGGTAACTATACGTAACTCCACTAGCCATCTGAACTAGTCTGCTATTGCCCTGGTCACAGTGCATCCAAGAGAGAGAGAGACCCAATGTGGTTGCCTTTTATACCCCTGTTGGTCCGGCAGTCTATTGATCATGTGGTGCTACTGATTACACATTGACCCCTTGTGTACATGCACATAAAGAGATCACGACAGCTTCCTCCCTTGACAGGCGGGTGGCTGTCACTTAGTGGCTTGAACAAGTTGAAATATTGAATCAAGTGATATGGCAGCGATGTGAGGTAACAGCAAAGAGCCAGGCTACAAACAATTTGAACAACTTCTAGGTGGCCAGCAGACCCACTTGGAGAGGACGGATCAAGGAGCCCCCTTTTGCGCTGGAACTATGATTCTGTGATTCTAGGTGGACACTGATGAGGGGGATGGAAAACCTGAGGACCTCAAAAATGCAAGCACTATCAAAAAGCATCAGAGGAATTATTGAAAAAGAAGATACGGAACCATCATAGCCATCAATATAATGGGGGAATCCTACCACAAGAATGCTTGAGTCCAGAGCTATGCTCAGTTCAGTTTTGTGGTTCAATGACACTGGCATGGGGAGCAAGCCTCAATGTCCTACCGACCGCCTGCCATGAGAGTTCCTCTGATGTGCTACTGAGCTTCTGACATAACAAGGACCTCTGCACCTACTGTAAAAGTGCATTGCCACCCAATTAAAGGCTGAGATCACTTTTAAATACTCTGCTAGGCAGCTGGCTACCAAAGGGAACTCTGGAACTGACGCACCACGCACCAATTTTATGTGATCCCTCAGCCTCCAACTCAGGGCTGGGTAGCTTTCACCCATTGAAGCCAGCTACGTAAACCACAGCATCCACCCGTGACAAAGATTAACAGTCTCAGAAAAGCTCAGGGTAGAGGCTGCCACGTTCTTGGTTTGCACAATCATGGAGAACAACGCACAAAATCATTGGAGGGGCTTCATCTTTGAAATTTGATGTGGCCGGATTCTCCGTTCCTGAGACTAAGGTGTTGATGCCAGGGCAGTATTAGTGGACTTCTATGACAGCAAAACTGGTGCCGCACCTGGACCGATTCAGCGACCGTTAAGGGGCTAGAACCGGCGCCATGCGGAACACAATCGATTCCAATGAGAAATGGTGGCGGATTCGCCGGGCCCATGGTTGACACTCAGGAGGAGGCATAGTGCCCTGGCCACCAAAGCCATCAGCTACCCACCTCCTGGGCTGCATGCGACGGACTGTCGAACACTGTGCATTTTCTGTTTCTCCCCTGCCAGGAGAAGACTGCTCATAACCTCCGGGAGTGGGGGAAGACTGGAGGGGGACCTCCAGACCTGCAGCCCCTCACCACAGCAGAGCAGAGGGCGCTAGACGTGGTCGAAAGGCCCAAAGAAAGGGCAGTCGCCGGGTTGGATTTCTGCATTGGGCAAGGAAGAGCCCCCGGTGAGTTGCGGTTCCCCATCGCACGTGTGTCACCTCCACTCCCCACGACCCCAACAATACCCTCACACCACCCTCACACCCACACCACCCTCACCCCCACACCACACTCACACCCACCACCATCACCACACCCACCACCATCCCCACACCCACACCACCCTCACACCCACACCACCCTCACCCCCACACCACACACACACCCACCACCATCACCACACCCACACCACCCTCACACCCACCACCATCCCCACACCCACACCACCCTCACACCCACACCACCCTCACCCCCACACCACACTCACACCCACCACCATCACCACACCCACACCACCCTCACACCCACACCACCCTCACCCCCACACCACACACACACCCACCACCATCCCCACACACACACCACCCTCACACCCACCACCATCCCCACACCCACACCATCCCCACACCCACACCACCCTCACCCCCACACCACACTCACACCCACCACCATCCCCACACCCACACCACCCTCACACCCACACCACCCTCACACCCACCACCATCCCCACACCCACACCACCCTCACACCCACCATCATCCCCACACCGACACCACCCTCCCACCCACCACCATCCCCACACCCACACCACCCTCACACCCACCACCATCCCCACACCCACACCACCCACACACCCACACCACCCACACCACCCTCACACCCACCACCATCCCCACATCCACACCACCCTCACACCCACCACCATCCCCACACCCACACCACCCACACACCCACACCACCCACACACCCACCACCATCCCCACACCCACACCATCCTCACACCCACCACCATCCCCACACCCACACCATCCACACACCCACACCACCCACACACCCACACCACCCTCACACCCACCACCATCCCCACACCCACACCATCCTCACACCCACCACCATCCCCACACCCACACCATCCACACACCCACACCACCCTCACACCCACCACCATCCCCACACCCACACCACCCTCACACCCACCACCATCCCCACACCACCCTCACACCCACCGCCATCCCCACACCCACACCACCCTCACACCCACCACCATCCCCACACGCACACCACCCTCACGCTCACCACCATCCCCACGCCACCCTCACACCCGCCACCATCCCCACACCCACACCACCCTCACCCCCACAACACCCTCACACCCACCACCATCCCCACACCACCCTCACACGCACACCACCCTCACCCCCACAACACCCTCACGCCCACCACCATCCCCACACCACCCTCACACCCAGATGACACCCACATCCCTGTTCCACCACAACTACCACCCCTACACCCCCCCTCCCCCCGAAACACCCCTCCTCCCTCGCAAACACACACCCCCACCCCCATTCCCTCCGGGCCCGCAATGCAATCAAGTCTCTTGTCCTGTGTCTTGCAGGAGCAGGTGATGGGCAGGACCTTCTGGTGTTCCCCCGACCCCCGGCCCCAGCCACAGCCACAGCCAGAACCCCAGGTGCCGACCAACCCATCACCTCGAACTCCCCTCCTTCTGTACCTGGTGCATCGCATGGGCAGCGGGCAAAACAGGGCGGCACCATGCCAGCTGGGAGACCTAAGCAGTAGCCGGGTCCATCCAGGCCAGATCGCCCCAGAAGGTGGCTGCCACAGGGGACCCAGGTCGCAGGGCGGGAATCACAGCAGGCCGCCTCCACTTCTGATCTACTGTCTGGGGATCCACCTAGGCATAGCGTTAGGGCCCATAAGACCAGAAAATGAGACACCAGTTAAGTTGGCACAGGCACAGGGCACAGTTTAGCAATAGGCGCTAGGGCACAAATTTGTATATATGTTTTCATATTAAACACCTGTGCACAATGTTACAACCTACCTCGATGCTCTGTCAGATGGGTGTGAGAGGTGAGCTGGTCTGGGCTGGCCGCAAAGGGGGCATATGTGGAGGGGGATGGGATGGGCAGACATTGGGGGTGGGCTTGGTCAAGGGACCGCAGTTCAGCCAGCGCTCAACTGCCCACACCGCTCCTCCCTCTGTCCCCATCTCTTCCACCCCAGGGATCCGGTGGGACCGTGTGATGGAATGGCCAGCTCGTATGCAGGGATCACCAGGTGAATGGTGGAAAGTGCTACCATGGGAGGGGTCAGACATTGTGAAACAATGCGCAGCACCAGAGCTGAGCGCAGAGCTGTAGTCATCATCCTGCATCCCATGGATCATACTCGCTGTTACTGCAAAACTAGGGCCCGCACACCTTGTTGCGGCAGGTATGGGGTGCGGGATGGAGGGTGGTGGGGTGGAGGGTGGGGGCTGGGGGGTGGTGGGGTCGGGGCACCCATATAGCCGGTGGCTCTCTGCAGGACCAGAGGCCACAGTGGGTGGTCAGTGTGGCGCGCAGCACGATGGCTGCCTTGCAGTCTACAGCAATGATGGTCCGTGCCTTGATACTGCCCCTGTCCAGCCCCTAACCAACCCAGCCCCACAGCCCATCACCCGTCAGACGACGGACAATCACGTCCACTTTATATTTTAGCCTCGTTTACAATAGTTGATAATTAGAAATCACACTTTGAAGAAAATCCTTTCAGTCCTTGGCAGAAAGTAATAAGCCTCAATAAAATGTTCACAGTTCTGTGAGTTAAGCAATTTTTAAAAACTTATTTTAATGATCTAAGCACATTTAAAATTTTTCTTTTGATTGATATTCAATTGGCAGATTCATCTGTCATTACAGGACACACTACAAATATCTCAAAGTTTAAATGAAGCTTATTTCATGAATGCTTCAGTCAGGCTGACTAACATGCATCTAAAATCTTCTTCACTTAGTCTGGACCTTACAAGGCTAGGATGACACTCTAATGAGGGTTATAGAGATTAAAGTTATATCTCCAAACAAGGTATGTAGCTGTCTGTACTGAAACTAGGATTCAGCTTCCATATATTTCAGCCATTATCTGCTCATGTCTGCCACATTCATTTCATATCAATGACATCAAGCAACCAAGCAGCTGGGCAGTCCAATTAAAATCAAAATGTTGATGCTGTTGACAGGCAGAATAAAAATGAGCACATGCATAGGATGGTACTCTAGATATTCCTTGGAGCAGATTTGTGATGGTGCAAAATGGATGACTGTGAGACAGCAGCCTGTTTTACAGCTATGTCCACTTTCATTACGAAGACATCCATAACCATTCAGAGAGGTGCTTCATGGGACATCCAACTGCTAGTCCCCTATTTTATCATCCAAAATCGCTCTCCATCAGTCTTCAGGAATTTATATAAAATTTTACATTCTCTACCTATTCCCTGTGCTCCTAAAATAGGCAGACACATTCTCACCCTATAACTTTTGTGTGGTCTGATGTTTTGACATTTGAGGGACGTCTAAACTGATTAAGGACACTTTGGGCGATGAACTTTATGAGACACCAGCAGGAAGTAGTATTGTGTGACATTCACATAGGAGTGTTATGCCGCAACAATGAGAAATCCACTGGTGACCCTTTCAACTTATTGATTTCCAAACTAACATTTGTGGAAGCTGAAATAGGCCTGTGTTAGGTGATGGAAGTAGTTCAGCTTAGGCTTCTGCTGTTGGAAATGCCTTAGGATTCGAAATAATTCTATAACCTGAGGTACAACCTTTATGACAGAATGGATGAAGGGCAGAAAAATGTGGGAGTAAATGAGGCACAGATAATTTTATGTCCAAAAATGTAATGATTGTGAATAAAATGACTGCTTCGTAGTTTCGCAGGAGGGCTGCATTTTAAAAGCTTTATAAATATAGTTCATATATGTTTGTACATTATAATTATATATTAGTCACCTCTAGCGCATGTTGTGCACATGACCTCACCCAACAAGAAAAAAAGGAATGTGTTAATGACAGCCTTGTGAACTTTTGACAATCCACCTGTCATAGTTGGTTAGATCATATGTTGTGTGAAAGATATAAGGTGCGGGGAAGTAAGAGTAGGAAGTGCAGAATATGTGAGTAGGAGGGAAATATCTAACAGTGCAAAAGTTGTGTACCTAAGCAAACGGAACATCTGAAAGCAGAAGGAATTAGAGGCAAACCTGTGACAATGTTGATAACTGTTTGTGACGGGGGTAGGGTGGAGGTAGCAGATAGGCGACACAGGAAAGACTTCCTGATTGATGTGTAAGGTGATGCTCTCCAGGGTGCTGAATTGTGTCTTCAAATTTTTACCATTAATATTAATGACTTGGCAAAGGAATAGAGAGGTGTACATCCAAGTTGACAGATGACTCTAACGGCGGGATTTTCCAGTCCTGCCGTCTGCTGGGATTGTCCAATCCCAACAAATGGCATTGCATTTTTGGCTGTGCCGTCGAATTCCCCACGATGGGTCCTGGAATAGTGAGGCGAGAAAATACCGGCCTAAGTTAGAGGAGCCATGTACAGACAGAGTGAATGGACAATACTGTCGAAAAAGAAGTTCGATGTGGGGAGATGTGAGGCCATCCACTTAGGATACAAGTAAGAAAAATGTGAGCATTGCCACCAGCGACTACGAGCTGTGGAGCAACTCAGGTTTTTTTTTATTCGTTCATGGGATGTGGGCTTCACTGGCTGGGTCAACATTTGTGGCCCATCCCTGCGAGCATTTTAAGAGTCAACCACATTGCTGTGGGTCTGGAGTCACATGTAGGCCAGACCAGGCCCTTCCCTAAATGGCATTCGTGAACCAGATGGGTTTTTATGACAATAGACAATGGTTTCATCGTCACTTTTTTCTTAGTAAGAAGTCTTACAACACCAGGTTAAAGTCCAACAGGTTTGTTTCGATGTCACTAGCTTTCGGAGCGCTGCTCCTTCCTCAGGTGAATGAAGAGGTATGTTCCAGAAACACATATATAGACAAATTCAAAGATGCCAAACAATGCTTGGAATGCGACCATTAGCAGGTGATTAAATCTTTACAGATCCAGAGATGGGGTAACCCCAGGTTAAAGAGGTGTGAATTGTATCTTAGACTTTTAATTCCAGGTTTTTATTTAATTTTATTGAATTCAAATTCCACCAGTTGCCATGGCGGGATTCGAACCCGGGTCACCAGAGATTACGCTGGGCCTCTGACTTACTAGAACAGTGACAATACCACTATGCCAGTGCATGAGGGATTGATGCTTCACTTGCACAAAGCCTTGGTCAGATCCCGTCTGAAGCACAGCATTGCGTTTTGGGCGCCGGACCTCGAGGTCATAGAATGCCCGCAGCACAGATTCACCAGAACCAAACCAGGTGGGAAAAGGTTACACTATGAGGATTGGTTGTAACCTTGCTTTTTGTCTTTCCTTTTGTTGAGTAGATTGAGGAGTATAAGAATGAAGTTGGTTTAAATGATAATGGTGATTACAATGATAAAGCAGTTTAACAGGGTAGAGCGAGAATGAGGGTTCCTGTGGCAGACGCAGCCAGCGCAAAGGGGCATTATAATCTTACAGCTAGAGCAATGGCTAGACAGGAGTAAAATCAAGAATTACTTTTGCATACAGAGGATGGCATAAAACTGGAACTCTCTTTCCAAAATAACTGGATGCTGGGGCGATTGAAAGTTTTAAGACAGAGATTAGCGTTTTTTGTTAGGTAGGAGTATAACCAGATATGGATCAAAGGCAAGTAAATAGTTTTGAGGTACAGGTCAGCCATAATAATCAGGTCAAGCATTTAATTTACGAGGAATTACTTGGCAATGTTGTGATGGAGGTGATCATGCCAGCAATTAAGGGCCTCTTCACACCCCTGTTAGCATTTTACCAATGACAGACTTAGGGATGGGGTGAGGGAATGCTCTCCGCCATGTGGGGAGACCAGCAGGCTCTGGGAGTGGGGGTGGGGGGGGGGGATCTCCTTTTCAGGCTCTTTGACCCACAGACAAAATCAACAGCAGCTCTAACCAATCCCTGTGGCACCAGCACCGCCTGCCTTCAGCAACCCCACCCCCCCCCCCCCCCCCCCGCAATCTCAATGGGTTTGCCTAACTGGCCCACTTGCCCATGTTTGATGGTATCAGCCATTGATGCATCATTGTTTTCCAGGAGCAGCCATTGCAGTGATCACTGCTGTCGGTGATGTCGCTGAGGCAATACTGCCAGCCCTCTGATTGGCCCAAAGCTCTTAGGGGCAGGCAGCCTTCTTTAAAAGGGACAGCAGTCCTTAAAGCAGCCAATCAACTGGTCAGCAAGCTGCAGCCCCTGGTCCTTTTGACTGTCGAAGACGGTTCACCCTCTGGTGGCAGGATCCCTGCTGCCATCATGAACTACAGATGAGAGTTACAGGATCTTCGTCATCCATGCAAAAAATCAGAATAGATGGCCCTGGCTCAATTATTTCTCTACTACAGCAATATTTCCTCAGCAGCAGTGGGATATCACAATCTGGAGTGAAGCTCAAACTCAAGAGCTGCTGCTTTAAGAAGATGCCACCAAGTTGAAAAGTCTTGGTTTTGCTACCTTTGCAGAGTTTGTAGCTAAGACAAGGGGTGGGATTCTCCATCCCTCTGCACCAGATTTCTGGTGCAGCGCGCCCCCAGGATTCTCCATCTCGCCAGCCAGCCAATGGGATTTCCCACTGTGAGCAACCCCGCGCCTTTGGGAAATCCCCAGGCTGCGGAGAATCCAGCTCAAGTATTCCCTCCCCTGTTTATTCCTTACTTCCAGATGGGAAAGGTCGTGAGGAGTGGAGAGGCCAATGGATTAGTTGTCAACCTGGTCTGTTAAATTAATCAATCAGAACTTCCTTCCATGAGCTCTTGTTATCGTAAGCTGTTCATGAAATTCAATTTTAATTTGCAATGGAGCTGTGAGGTATTTCAGATTCAATAGCCTATTTTTAAAGACTAATTTAGCATAACCAAATTAATTACCAGTTTAGTAAATGAGGCATATTATGGTGATATTAAATGTAAAACATTGATACAACTTGAGCACTTACGCTCCAGCACTACGTCACAGACCCGCGGGTATTTCAGGGTTGCTGATTTATGTGCAAAGGATTCATGCCATTCAATTAGAAAGGTGAGCTGGAATGTTGACACAACCAATTCTACTCATAGGAAAATACAATATCTCCTCCAGCACATGTAATTCCCTTAGTACCACTTGTGAAAGACCCAGGCTGGATAACTGGCCAGACAGGAGGTGAACTTGGCCTCATCTGATTTTATTGTTCAATCTCTTGAATAAAGATGAATAATTTACGAAGGATAATCTCAAAATTTTGATGATCATGTTCCTCTCGTCTACAATGTAATATTGCTGTGTGCGTTGAGTGACGGACAATTCTGAGATATGCTTTCAGGGTCAAGAAAGGTTAAATTGCTTTAGTTCCCCCACAAAACTGTGAGTTTAATATTTCAGGATTTCATGCTAACAGACACTTTAATGCAAAGGTATGGAGGCCTTCACAGCATATTAGAGAGCAATTACCATTATAATGTGTTTTAGCTGCATTTATATTGAGCTAAATTGAGTTCCAGCAGAAAATAATTCCTTTCGTGACTGTAGCATTTGATCTATGGTACTACAATTCTTTATGCTTTTTAAAAAAACTAATGGGAAATGAGAAAAGCATCTGACTGTAACTTAATTGCAGCCAAGGAACAAAATGTTCAAAGCTTAACCATACTTACACTGAGCAAGCATTTAGCTTTACCAGCGAGGTTAGAGGGAGCTGTTCCACCTCTTCTGCAACACAGGTAAGAACAGATAAATATATGCCTTGCTTGCCTAATCTTTGAAGGCATGAGCCTCTGTGTTCACCGGAACCTCAGACTGTAAATTTGCTTTTGAGGTCAGTCAACCTTAAAATCGAGTTTCTTCGGAATCGGGATCGGGTATTGAGATGCTGTGATTCACCGAACAAGTGGCAGCTCGAGGTGGAGCATTTTCACCTCGGCTGATGGTTTGAAATTGCCACCGTTTCTACGGTGACAACGCGTGGGTGCATCATCACCACCACAAAGCTGCCTTCGCACTTTCCCATCAGAATACCAAAAATATGCCAAATACCTAACAAAAGGCAATGCCCCCCTTCTCAATCGTTGGCTACCTTACTGATGGTTCACTGACTAGCAAACCCGTCTGCTCTGCGTATCCACTAGATCACCAGAAATGTAATTAATGTGCAGAGCGGAGGCAGCAGCAGGCGCATGTCGGCAGAGGCCAACGGGGTTTACAGGGTCCAAATGCCCCTATGTGACATGTTAATGGTTAAGATGGTCTCCAATTGTGTGGAGGACCTTAAAAGTGACAATCACCTTGAACTACTTCACCTCCGGCTCATTCAGTGGGATCCCACAGCCTGCAGCACATCATTACATAAAGGATTTCACTGATGCCATTTTTAAGAGTGCACATCAATATATTTTCTTCACAACTGTCAAGTAGAAAGAGGCTTTGCAACCATGGCTGGTTTCCTAATTTCACAAGGGGTCAATAATTGTGCCCATGTAGCCATCAAAGCACCAGTAGGGCAGCCAAAGACTTTCAGCAACCACAAATCACCACACCATAAATGTGTGAGACCACCAATCCCAGGTAGCCAGGAAGCACCTCCAATGCAGATATCCTCAGACACTCCCAAGTGCCAGGGATATTTATGGGCCTGAATCCTTGGATGGATGGTTGTTCAGAGACAAAGGATATCTCCTGAAGAAATGGCTGATGACTCCAGTATGAAGTCCAAGGAAGAAGCTGCTAATTATGACAACAAAAGCCATACAATGACCAGCCTGCACAAGGTGAGATTTCAATGCCTTGTTGCTCGTTTTAGCCTTAGTTTATTTGCTCTAATTCTGTCACCTTTGCTCTTGAGTCGCCAGGTATCTTTCTGATACCGCCACGCGGTTCAAGTCCGAGTAATGATTAATAATCCAACACACCGCTTAGTAAGAGTTAAATCAACGCTCATTTATTATATACAGCAATTAATACGTATACATTCATTCTACATCAAAACTACTACCTACCACTAACAGGCCAATACTTAACTTTGGAAATGGCCCACCAGGTCAGGGAAACAAATGGCCTTTCGAATGGGTTCTGAGCCTGCGGGATTCAAAAGCTGGTACAGGTCGATAATCAGGAGTGTCTATCTGGTAGCGATCGTTGGAGTAAAACGTACGTTTTCTTTCAGCAAGGGTCTCGAAGGGTGCGGAGAGGAGAAGAAGGGTTGATTTGAACTTGGCCCCTATTCTTATAGTCCCCAGGGGCTTCCCGCCTCTCGGGGTGGACCTTGTACCTGGTTCCAAGTGATTGGACTTGGTCCCAATCACTTGGTTCGATATTCTCCAATACTGGAGCGATTCCTTGATCGAGGGGTGGTCATTTACCTCGCTTTGTGTCAGCTCCTGCTGGCGCAGAAAGGTCTGGGTCGGCTTTGTGTGTCTATTTTGTATCGATTGTTCCCAGGGATTGCTGCTTAGTATGCAGATGGCTGGTGTGTTGTTGTGTTGATGGCTGCAGGTATCGATTCGGTCTGGCTTCTCCAGAGGCGAATACACTGTTTTACCTGCAGCTGTCTGAGTCCTGTTGGCTGATTTTCCCATCAGCCTCTTCCGTTCACCATTTTAAATCGGGGTTTGGCCATTCTATTCGGGAGTCAGCCATTTTACATGGCTACAGCCTGCATAGATCAGATGGGTTGCTCCAATATGCAGCAGCCAGAGTCTCCCTCATGGCAGAGGTCTGCCATGTGCTGCCGAATCTGGCTTTCTAGAGCGGGGAAACCGTGTTTGAGGAGGAATTACAGAACAACTTCATATAAATTCATATCCATGCATTCACACACAGGTAATGAACAAATGCAGCTAGAGACAAAACGAAAATAGCAATTATTTATTTACACAATAACTCATATCATTGGACACATCACACAAATGGGAAAGGCATACATATGCACCAAAGTGTGACTAATGTAGGGATTTCTTGATTCTTTTCCAGATGCTGTGGACTGGTGTTCCCTCCTCCTTGCCGTTATGGAGGGGATCGGTTGCTGATCATTATACCCCATTGCCTGGGATGACTGGTGGTTTTAGTCAGGGTGCCTGAGGCCTCCGGCCTGGTGGGAGTCTCCTGCACAGGGGCTTACCAGGCACCGTGCAACTTGGAGGCATCTGTGCCAATATAGTGGAACGGAAGAGAGGCCGTGGCAATTAGAAGCACCCTGAGAACTGCCCCCCAGATGGAGTCGGCAGTTACATCTCTGCATCTCTGCTTCTGTGGTGTCCATTTGGCCATCCCTGATTTCCTCAGTGGGACCAGGAGCCAAATGCAACTCTAGGTTCCTTGACCCCCCTCTCACCCTAGCACTGGGCCCTGGAGATCAGAGACATGGAGATGGATTGCAGGTTTATATGCATCCACCATGCTAACAGTGCTAGCTTTGGACCCTCCCATTGTGCCTGGCCTCCTTCTGCACTGTAAATTCTATGATGATAATCTATGATGATAATCTTCCACCCATCATCCTTGATTGGACAGTGAAAATGGAGAAGGCCTACTAATTGGCCACCTATCATAAGACCAGCCATAGAGGCAGGTGCACTTCTGACATGAGCAGGGTCAGAGAGCACAAATCATCCCGAATCCTGAAAATTTCTAACATGGAGAAAACTCCAGCCATGCATGTCTGCAGACTTGGAAGAGGGACCTGAGTTGCCGACCAATCAGGAGATTCTGTGACCAATACATCTGAGGATCAATATTGGAAGAGTCACTGCATTAATGGTTTCTTTGGATAATTAGCTTTGACCTGGTAAGGCGAACACACAAAAGTCTAATGAATAGAATGAGCTACTAATTGCTTCGTTAAGATTTAGATTCTTTGTGGCATTTACTTTTTGAGGCTTGTTGAATTTATTCAGCTGGGACTTGAAATCCAAGGATAATTATTCCCAGTTTACTGGTGCAATTCAACGAATTGGGAACTAAGTCCCACAACGATCACGTATAGCTGCGTATTTCCCAGTGCTCGCAGTGCCGGGAAATACATGGCTGTACAGCGTGACTCACACTGCATTAAGGGCCTCAGCGGGAAATGTGTGGCCGAGGCCCCGCATAGCCTCGTTTTGAACAATGAGGAATTCCGCTCGCTGGGATTCCCCTGAGCAGCGAGACACCAATCTCCGAGGTCCTTGAAGTGACACCAGACACCCCCCCTCACCCCAAAACACTATGGGAGGCCCCAGCCCTCTCCCTCCCCCCCCCCCCCCCCCCACCGTCCCAACACATCCCCAACCCAATAGCGCACGCACAATAATGCCAGCTTGGCAATGTCAGCCTGGCAATGCCCATGCCATCTGGCAGTACCACCTGGGCATCTTGGCAATGTCAGGCTGGCACTGCCAGGGTGCGTAGGTAGCACCAGCTGTGCCAGGGCACCACCCTGCCCAAAGGGCATGCAACTGCAGTCCTCTGTTCCCTTGGGAGGCCCCCACAATGCCATTCCATCTGGTCCCCATTTGTGGAGACCAGTACTAAATGGCACTCGCCTGAGGTCTCCGAGGCAAAGGGCATGAATCCCAAAGCATCAGGTATCACGGGTATCTGCAAATTAAAGTGAGACTAGCTGTCTCACTTTAATATGAAGTTTGCCAAAACGTGATCCCTCCCACAATGCGCCGCGGCGAGCTGCTTTTCAGACACAGCGTGGCCACTGGATGGCGCCTGACCTCTGTAGCTTGCCAGAAAGTTCCACCGAACCTGTCAGGGAAACCATGTGATGGCCTTTTTCAGGCAATGGCAAGAGGAATTTGCTGTCCTCCTGCCAGATTTCCAGACAGAAATCATGAATTCAGGGCCCTCATGAATAATGGCAACACACCAACAAAAACAAACAACTTTATTTATAAAGCACCTGTAATACCTTATGTACTTTTAATGTAATAAAAGTTCTGAGTCCTTCGGAGCAGAATCAGGCACAATAATGACACTGATCCACATAAAGCAATATTAAGTCAGGGGATCAATTGACCATAGAGTTAAGTTTTAAGGATCATCCCAAAAGGATTAGAGAGAGGTAAATAAAGAAAGATTTACATTTATATCATGCCGATATAACCAGCAGATGACCTAAAGTGCCTTATGGTCAATGAAGCATCTTTGAATTGTCGCCACTCTTGTCGGAAATGCAACAGCCAATTTGCACACACACATGCTCAAACAGCATGTAACCTGTTTTTGTGATGTTGGGGATTAGGCATGGGCCAGGCCACTGGGGATAACTCCCAAACTCTTCTTTGAAATAGCACCAACGGGAGCTGTCATGTTCTATAGGCTGGCCGATATGAATGTTATACTACAGAACATCTGGTTTAAATAATTTATTATGAAACAACTGCTGGGTAAGGATAACTAGAATCAATAAAATAACAAACTACTAACACAAACTAACTATTATAGAGCTACTGCAAAATACGTCTATCCACCAACACGATTTACTCCCAACTCCCCAGATACAGGGTCATGTGGTGGGTTTACACTGCCACCTGGTGGTTGGAGGTCATGTATAATATTATGTACAGAATTGCTTTATGCATATCACCATAGGAGTTTTTAATGTCAACTTAAGAGAGCAGTCAGGGCCTCAGTTTCCTGCCTGATCCAAAAGGCACTGGAATGCCAGCCTTGATTTCTGCACTTAATTAATTGCCTGGAGTGGGGCTGGTACTCAGAACCAGGTGACTCAGAGCTGCCAATTGAGCTACGGCCAACACATGTCAGGTAGAGTAGGGAACTTCAAGGATGTAATTCACATTTAAAAAAATCTTCAGAATAACTTAAATATCTTGAATGACAAATAAAAAAACATCTGGAAGGCTGCAAGCACAACAAGTTACTTGATCGAGGCACTGAGATATGAAGCAGCAAGAACATGGTAATTTTCTGTGCAATTTTCTACATGCAGTGTTACTAATCTCAGCTGCAGTGACTCATTGAGTTACACAATGGAGGAGAGAGAATTCTTTATCAGGTTGCAGTGTGAGGTACGCCAAGTAGAAGCTCAATTATACTGTGACACCTCCATGTGGCTGGTTACCAAGTGTACTGGGGAGGGGATTTGAAAGCCAGTACGTTGCTCAAACTCTCAAACAGATTCATCACATACTAAAACTAAGGATTTTTTAAAAAAAAAGGGCAACAACACTACAAGCCTGTTAAGCAATTTTCAGTGGGTATAATTAGTCATTACATTTTCCCCTCGGACTGCCTGGCTATTATAAAACACAGAGGCGGTGGCTGTGTACATGCCAGGCCATGGGTTCTTGGAGATACGCCAGTATGCGGAAGTGCAGCTGTGTATCCTTCACCACCACAGTTTGATCCTACTTCCTCTATAAGTGTGTACCTTTACCTCACTTTGAGTATGGAGGCTGTTCGGCCACAACTATTCTTCCCCTAAAATTTAAAATGTATTTAAGTTGCTGATGAAACCAAATATTTTCACACAAAGTCCCAGATATTCACTCCCACAGAGATGGGACAATTCCCGGCACACGACTCCAACCTTTAAAAAAGACTTCACAAGTGTCACGTGATGTAGACATGGGAGTGGCTGCGTTTTTGCGAGCTCTTGCGCTACTCAGTGTTTAATACTTTTTCTTATTTTGCTGCACAACCCATAAGTATTTGATCCTGATGTGTATGATCTGTGCTATGTTCCTGGAAGATCCTGGTTAAATTTTGGTGATGGGGAGCCAAGTTCTGTCAAGAAAATCCTTAATTGATTGAGGGGATTGGATTACAAATGGTCGGGATGGGGCCCAGTTCCCAATGGTGGTTGCGCTGGGGAGCGGGCCTACCCTTCGTCGATGCCATTGGCATCAAGATGATGGCTGCCATTGTGAGTGAAGTTGTGGATGACGGTTTTGGCTCCCAGGCACAGGTTATTAGTGTTCATACTGATGAACTGCGAGATATCCTAAAGAGAATGGATGAAGTGGAGAAGAAATTCCTGTCAGTCAATAGGGCAGATTTCTTGGTGGGGGCTCACCTTTAGTCCTTGGAAATCCTCCTGCAGGGTATGTCTATCATCCTTGTTGATTGGGAAGTGTGGTGCCAGAAAAGGATCATCCATGCGTCCAGTCTCCCGAGGGGAGCTGGGGATGAATTCCCATCTGAGTTTGAGAACTGGCTGCCATGCTTTGACAATCTCTAATTGAAGGCTGGGCGTTTCGAGTTCGATGGAGCACATTGTGTTCAGTCTTCAAGGCCTGGTGCCACACAGACACCCCAACGACTGGTCTAACATTGTCTTGTCCTCGGTTTTTATCGAGAAGCGTAGGAGGCGGCCGGATATGGCTGTGCTTTGCTACCCACTGGGGCCTAGGTGTCTCTTTACTGGAGCATTGCGACAATGAAATCGTGGAGGTGCAAGTGCTTTGGTGAAACTCTGGAAGGATCCTGGTTGTTGTTCAACGATCCCATCATGGCTGTGGCCTTTCCAAGTTCTGTGGATTTATTATATTATCCTGTCGTTCATCATTAATCCTGGACTTCATTCCCTTGTAATTATATCCCTGATTTTGTGTCATTGTCTTTTATCCTGACAAGTGTGTATGATATGAACACAGAGGCGTTTGTCACCTGTTATCCAGCAAAATCGTGCTGAGTTAGTTGTATGCCATGAGAGTTGTGCAGCATTTACCGTTTTTTTCTAATGTACTGTAATCCTTGCTTTTACACTGAGAGTGCGGTTTTTCAAACCCTTCATTTTAGTTATAGATAAGATGAATAGTGCTACAGCAGGATGGCGGGTAGGTGGTTTGGTATGGAGGTGACTGTTATGGTCGTATAAATCCTCATTGTGGGTGAGGAAGACTCCCGTTAAAACTATTGGTGTCATGTTTTTGTTTTGTACTTTTGTTACTTTGGGATTAAGGAATCCTTATTTGTCTCCTGTGAAAGTACAGACAGTTCATGTATCCTGGAAAAGACTGGGTTCCTTTTTTGTGTCTGTCATTGATGCCTCTGGTGTTGTTGAAGTAGGGGGAGGGGAATATGTATTGGGCACGCCCAGGCATGGTCGGTTAATCCTGGGGTATCTAACCTTTCTTGGGTTGGTCTTTTATATTCACTTGGCCCCTTGGGTGGTGACAGTGGTCACTTGTAAGTTCTAATGGATGGGGTCAGAATGTCAAGGAGCATTCGGTTCCCATTCTTGTTCTGGCATGTTTTATCTCTTTTTTTAGGAGTTTGTTTGCCCTGTGGAGGAGGGTGTGCACCATAGTGTCACGTGCTCATGGCTTTATCTTGCTACCCTGAGATCTCTTATTATTTTTGGTGTCCTTTTATCCTTTCACTTTCCTTATGAAAGTAGACGCCATTCACGACAATTTCAATCCAAGTGTATCAATATTTGCGGACCTTTTCTGTACTTGTATGTGGAATATGTGGAACTCTGTACTGTACTAGGCTTTGGGATTTGTTGCAACTTCTGGTTATATGTAAAATACTCCCTCAGAACTAATATCTTTGACAATTGTTTTTATGTATGTCTTTTCTTTGTTTTGGGATTAAAGAATTGTTGGTTGGCTCCTACAGTGTTACAGGAAGATCCCATATCAAAGAAAAAGATGTTACAATGTGTCATTGGTGTCTCTGGTATAATTGGAGTTGGGAGAGGTATGTTTTAGTGTACACCCGAATGGGGCGTGAAAACCTTATCCGATATTTTCATTGATTGTATGAGCAATCACTACACATGAAAGTGTTACCATTATACCATGCTTTCATGGCTTTATCGTCTTCTCTCGCATTCTCTTGCTTATTCTTTCAATGTCTTTTCCTGTATAAACAGTGGCATCAAGTTTAATGATTAAGCTGAACCAACTGGAATGGTGTTCTCCTGTTTTTATCTGCATTCATGCATTATGCTGTACCGTACCAGTTTTGTTGTATTATTTATAAAACTGAGCAACTCTAATAAAAATATATATTAAAAGAAAAGGCTGCGCAAGCGAGAATATTTGGTCCAGGGCTTGCTGGATTAAAAATCAGGGTGGGTGACCCAAGAAAAAATATGGAGAATGCCAGGTGCGGAGGAGGGTTGGGCTGAAGGCTTGCCTCAGGTGATCTGGCACAGTGTCCAAAATATTTTTTAAAGAATTAATGATGAAACATCCATCCAGCCGTACTCTCCTCACAACCCCATACACATCCCATGTATGCCAGCTTATGCCGTCTCCGGACCCATAACCACTCAAGGCCCTATGCCGAGCTATGTCTGCCACCCATAGATCCTCATGCACCCTATGCAAACCCACACCCTCTTCATGCCCTCTTCCTCCCTTTTGGCCCCTCAAGCCCCCATGCTAAGTCATGCCCATCACCTCATTCATAAAAGCTATTTACTGCATTTACATTCCTTCAACTAAATAAAGCAGTATTACTACAAACATTTCATTCATGTGCACAGTCCCTTATAACAAGCATAGGAATTCATGAACCAATGTCAAAGAGTCTATAGCCACTTGTAGCTGTCAATCAAACTGTGAAATGGCAGGAACCCCACTGTGATAATGGATAGTTGTAAAATAAGTCATGTAGCACTAAACCAGTAAATCCTCAGGCTTATGTCAACAGACAGAATGAAATAGCCAGACATTTTTTGTTGAACGGTTTAAAGGGCAGCATTTTTAACTGCCTTGACAGCTTGACAGCTCCTTTTGACATGTGCTTTGGAAGGGTCCTCTTCACATGTTTGTCATGTACTCTTGACCGCTCTATTTGGCAGGTATTTCTGACACTTCTGACAGGTCCTCTCGACAGAAGAAATTGCCAAAAGGACCTGAAAAACCTAACAGTTTTGACTGGTGATTTTGACAGGGTCTGTTGACATTACAATCAACTTAACAGTAATGCGCTTCTGCACTTTTATACACACATATGACTAATTTAAATATTTTCAAAGGGCACCTGACCTACCTCAAAGGGCACCTTTCCTCCCCTACAGGTGTCCCAGGACCAGATCCAAAGGGGTACCTTACCTCTCACTGGCTATCCAAACATATCTACAACATTCAAGAGCTGGTCTTACCAGGACTAATCCGTACAATCCGGGTTTCACACTCCCAGGCTACCAAAGTCGCACTTCAGTAAAGGCAGCTGATAATTAATGGCCAGCTGCCTCCATAAACTGCCGAAAAGCAGAATAAGCTTGGCCTCCATTCCCATCCTCATGAAAATGGGAAGTGCCATGCTCAGGGTGGGAACTTGTGATTTTTCGGCAGTTCCGATACTTTCTCCATGGCGGAGTTGCTCCCCATCACGGCAAAAATCTGGGCCAAAGTTTGAAACCGTTTGCTTTATTGTTTAGGGAATTATATTTAAATCAAACTTACCCAGTGTAACTCTCCATTCATCGAATGGTTGATTCATGAATGCCCATGAAAACATCTTTTATTTTGAAAAATCCGTTCATGGGAATTGGGTGTCACAGGCTGTGCCAGCATTTATTGCCCATCCCTAATTGCCCTTGAGGGAGCAGTTAAGAGTCAACCACTTTGCTGAGGGTCTGGAGTCACATGTAGGCCAGACCAGGTAAGGACATTAGTGAACCAGATGGGTTTTTACGAGAATCGACAATGGTCATCACTAGATTTTTAATTGCAGATTTTTATTGAATTCAAATTTCACCACCTGCAGTGGTGGGATTTGAAACTGGGTCCCCAGAGCGTTACTCTAGTGCCGGGATTCTCGGAGCCGGCGTGGGCTTGGAGAATCGGCGTTCACGCCAAGACGGCCCATGACGCCGGTTCGACGCCGGGACGCGAACCTCCGAACCAGCTAAAACCACGCAAACGCGACGGGTGCCGCTGGCCCGGAGAATCGCTAAAGGTGGCCCCACATGCGATTCTCCGGGCCCGCAACGATACCACGGCCCGGCCCTCTGGTCATGCTGAATGGTTCTAACATACATTAAAAAAGCATCAACCAGTCGTGTTGGCTGACACCGCAGCCGCAGGCGGTAGGGGTCAGCGTGGCGGTGGGGGGTGAGGTGCCTCAGGGCCAGGGGGTGGGGGGGGGTGGGGTTGGGGCAGACAGCCACGGCAGGGCCCACCATGACAGGGTGGGGCCAACACCATGGATGCCATAACGGCGGCCACGCAGGTGGGCACCCACCCCGGTCGCTGGCTCAGCCCAGGCGTCCTGGCAATTCGGATGTGTGCCTGACCCCCCCACAGGGACGCCCCACCCAGCCGGCGGCATCCGCAAGCGGGTAGATCCGGGGTCGCACCCATGGCAGGCGCCAGTGAGGGCAGTGCCATCAGACGGTGGCCCTGGCAGGAAGGACGGTCGACAGGAGTCGGGGCACCAAGGGGGCGGGGGTAGGGGGCATGCATGGCTGGGGCGCGAGCTGCCAACTGGGTCGATCATGTAGCCCATGGCATCTGGTTGTGGAGGGGTGTATGCGCAATGATGAAACTTAGTCTACCTCCACCCCTGCAGATCGTAATGTTTGGGCATCTTCCAGCGTTGTTGTCTGCCATTGCGGGGGCCGCTGCCCTGCATGAAGCCCTGTGGTAGCTGGAGGCTTTGGGGGCTGCAGCAGAGGAGCAACCCGCAGTGGGGCAGCTGGCAGCCGCACAGGCTGGAGGGCCGCCCGCCCAACAGGCGCAAGAGCAGGAGGAGAAGGACCACGACGAGGGGGGGCCACAGGACGAGGATGCCGAGGAGGAGGAGGAGGAGAAGGAGAGGGGGGAGGAGGTGGTAGTGCCACGGAGATGCCCGATGAGATGTGTACCGGCGCCGCAAGTCCTTCCAGGACCTCCTGGACAGGGCATGAAGGCGGAGACTCCGGATAAGCCAGGAAACCGTCGCCCATATCTGATGCGTGGCACTAGGGGTGGACACCATCTCCCCGTGGTCGTCAAGGGGACGGACGCCTTGAACCTCTACACGGTGGGGTGGTTCCAGTTGCCGAGTGGGGACCTGTCCGGCATCTCCCAGGTGTCGGTGCACCGGTGCATCCGTGCAGTGACTGACACCATGTAAGACATCGCGGACCTGCAGATGCAGCTCCCCGTGGACCGCGCCCACCAAGACGCCCGGGCATCGGGTTTTGCTGCAGTCGCCAGGATACCCATGGTCCAGGGGGCGATCGATGGGGTGCATGCCGCCATGCGGCCACCGGGTGATGTTCATGAATCGGAAGGGGTCCTACTCCATGAACGTGCAGGTGGCCTGTAACCACCAGATGAGGATCCTGTTTGTCTGCGCCCGGTGCCCGGGCAGTGTACATGGCGCATTCATATTGGCAGAATCGTTCATCGCCGCCATGTTCGAGGGACACTGAGGCTGGTTGCTGGGCAACAGGGGTTTCCACTTTGCGGTCGTGGCTGATGACGCCTTGACGGAGGCCACAGACCGATGTGGAGCACTACTACAATGATGCCCATTGTGCGACCAGGGGTGCAGTCGAGAGGTGCTTTGGTCTGCTGAAGATGCGCTTCAGGCGCCTGGACTTCTCTGGAGGGGCCCTCCAGTACCTGTGGGAGAGGGTCGGCCGCATCATTGTGGTATGCTGCGTCCTCCACAATGTAGCCCAGCAGAGGAGGATGTGCTGGAGGAGGAGGGGGGGGGGGGGGGGGGATCACGACTAAGGGCACTCCAGATGAGGGGGATGGGTGGGGGTGGGGGGGCAATGTACGCAATATGGGGGCTGGACAGGGACGTGAGGCTGCCCAATGCCACTGGCTGGGCCAGCGAGCACGGGAGGAGTTGATAGCCACACATTTCACTGACTGGGGCAGGGGGATTACTGAGCATGGGCACGGACAGCACAGTACGGCACCACCCTCACATCCCCCCCACCGACCACCCTCACCCCCACCACCACCGACTACCCTCACCCCCACCACCACCGACCACCCTCACCTCTCCCACCACCGACCACCCTCACCCCCACCACCACCGCATCACCCGCATGCACACCACCCCTCCATTACACATCCACCTGCGACACAACGAGCTGGGCTCACACAGTTGCTCGTGAAAGCGGGTCTGGTCCATGGCATGGAGGATGATGACAGCCACTCTGAGATGAGCTCTGAGCTCTACATCGTTAGACAATGTCTGAGTCATGGCCACAGTAACACCCTCCACCTGGGTGGTCCCTGTATGCGGGCTGGATACTGCATCACATTGTCTCGCTATTGTCTCGCTGGGGGCGGGGTGGCGTGGGCGACCAGGGCGGCCGGGGGGGGGGGGGGGGGGGGGGGAGGGGGGTGGGGGGGGGGGGGGAATGCGCAAGTCACACACACCAGAGCTCAACGTTCTATCACCCCTCACCCACACTGGCACTCAGTTTCTGCCCCACCCCCGCACGCATCGGACAGAGCACAGAGGCATCTTTCATCGGTGAGTTTAATAAGGGAAAATCTGTACATGTGCCCTAGCCCCTATAATTAATCCGCGCCCTGTACCCATGCCAATTTATTAAGTGTCTACCTTTCTGGCCATACCGGCCCTTTGACTAGGTGTTTCCGCAGACGGTACAGCAAAGGTGGAGGCGGACTGCTGTGACTCCTGCCCTGTGACTCGGGTCCCCTTTGGCATTTGTTTCCTGGGGCGGCCCGGCCTGGATGGGCTAGGCTGCGCCTCAGACGACCGGGATGGCGTGCTGCCACCCTGTTCTGCCCGCTGCCCACCAGATGCACCAGGGACGATAGCAGGGGGGGAGTCCGAGGTGCCGCGGTATTCCGGGACCTCCCCTGCAGGGGGACCCAGAAGGGCCCCAGCACCTCCTCCTCCCTCGGGGTTCCCGATGGCCCTCGAGCTTCTCCATGGGACGGGGGTGCGAGCAGATCCAACACCGGAGGCACCCCCGGCAACTGGCGCTGCCAGTCCTGGAGGCCCGCTCTGCTATCGACCAAGGTCTGCAAGTTAGCGGCCATGAAGCTCAGGGGGTTGGCCATCCCTGTCTGGGTTTGTGCGACGCTGGCCAGCGACTGGGCAGTGGCGCTGGCGCTCTCAGCGATGGCCTGCTGAGACCGGGCCATGGCCTGCTGAGACCGGGCCATGGCCTGCTGAGACTGGGCCATGGCATGCTGAGACTCGGCCATGGCCTGCTGAGACTGGGCCATGGCCTGCTGAGACCGGGCCATGGCCTGCTGAGACTGGGCCACGTTGCTGAGCGCCGCTGCGATGTGCAGCTGGCTGCCCACGGAAGCTGCGTGCAGAGAAAGCGCCAGGCCTTGCATACTCCGACCCATATCCGACACCTTCGTCACCATTGCCTCCACCGTGGATGCCACTCGTGCAGTGTCGGCCTGAAACGAAAGAGAAAAAGCATGTCTGGCAGCATCTGTAGGGAGAGAAAAGAGCTAATGTTTCGAGTCCGATGACTCTTTGTCAAAGCTAACAGACAGAGAAAATGGGAAATATTTATACTGTGGTGTGAGAATGAAAGATGAGTCATAGCCACAGAAACCCAGGGAAACCGGGTGCTAATGGCCAGAGAAACCAAGGGGAAAGAGTGCTAATGGCAGTCCCCAGAGAGAACAAAAGATGTGAAAGGTCAAACAGCAGAGAAACTAACATCAGAGGATGAACTGTAGATGTGGGGGGAAGGGAAGGGGGAAGCAAAGAGGAGAAAGGTTAAGGAAAGGTGGATAAGATTGGGGGGGGGGGGCGTGGGAAAATATATATTAAGAAAGAAGTAAATGGTAAAAGACAGTTAAAATGAAATGGGATGAAAACAAATGGGTCGAGGTGGGGTACAGCTGATCATCTGAAGTTGTTGAATTCGATGTTCAGGCCGGAAGGCTGTAGCGTGCCTAACCGGAAGATGAAAATGCTGGAAAATCTCAGAAGGTCTGGCAGCATCTGTAGGGAGAGAAAAGAGCCAACGTTTCGAGTCCAGGTGACCCTTTGTCAAAGCTAAAAGATATAGAAAGTGGGAAATATTTATATTGTGAGCTGAGAGAATGAAAGATGAGTCATAGCCACAGAAACCAAGGGAACAGAGTGCTATTAGGCACAGAAATCAAGGGAAAAGAGTACTAATGGCAGTCCCCAGAGAGAACAAAAGGTGTGAAAGGCCAAACAGCAAAGAAACTCACATCAGAGGGTAAACTGTGACAGATGTAGATGTGGGGGGGGGGGGGGGGGCAAGGGGGAAGTAAAGGGGAGAAAAGGTAAGGAATGGGGGGATAAGATGGGGAGGGGGGTGGGAATATATATAAAGAAAGACAAGAAAGAAAGAAATGGTAAAAGACAGTTAAAATGAAATGGAATGGAAACAAAGGGGTCGCGGTAGGGCAGAGATAATCATCTGAAGTTGTTGAAGTCGATGTTGAGACCGGAAAGCTGTAGTGTGCCTAACCGGAAGATGAGATGTTGTTCCTCCAGTTTGCGTTGAGCTTCACTGGAACATTGCAGCAGGCCAAGAACAGACATGTGGGCATGGGAGCAGGGTCTTTTGTTAAAATGGCAAGCAACAGGAAGGTCAGGGTCCTGAATGCGCACAGACCAAAGATGCTCAGCAAAGCGATCACCCAGTCTGCGTTTGGTCTCTCCGATATGGAGGAGACCACATTGGGAGCAGCGAATGCAATAGACCAAATTGGAAGAGATGCAAGTGAAACGTTGCTTAACCTGCAATGAGTGTTTTGGGCCTGTGCTGTGAAGCATGGAAGAGGTAAAGGGGCAGGTGTTACACCTTCTGCAATTGCATGGGAAGGTACCATGGGTGATGGGAGAGGTACTGGGTATGGTGGAGGAGTGGACTAGATTGTCTCGGAGGGAACGGTCTCTGTGGAATGCTGACAGAGGGAGTGAAGGGAAGATGTGTTTGGTGGTGGCATCACGCTGGAGTTGGCGAAAATGGCGGAGGATTATGCTTTGCATACGGAGGCTGGTGGGATGAAATGTGAGAACGAGGGGGACTCTATCCTTTTTCTGGGAGGGAGTGGAGGGGGTGAGGGTCGTGGCACGGGAGATGGACCGCACGCTGTTGAGGGCCCTGTCAACAACTGTAGGTGGGAAATCACGGTTGAGGAAGAAAGAACACATTTTCGAAGCACCATTTTGGAAAGTGGCATCATCGGAACAAATGCGGTGGAGGCGAAGGAGTTGAGAGAAAGGGATGGAGTCCTTACAGGGTGTAGGGTGCGAAGAGCTGTAGTCCAGATAGCTGTGGGAGTCAGTGGGCTTGTAGTGGATATTAGTGGATAGTCTATTGCCGTAAATGTAGACAGAAAGATCAAGGAAGGGAAGGGAAGTGTCTGAGATGGACCAGGTGAAAGTGATGGCGGGGTGGAAACTGGAAGCGAAGTTGATGAATTTTTCCAGGTCTGGACGAGAGCATGACGCGGCACCAAAACAGTCATCAATGTATCGGTAAAGGAGTTGTGGGAGGGGGCCCGGATAGGCCTGGAACAAGGAATGTTCCACAAACCCCATAAAAAGGCAAGCGTAGCTAGGACCCATGCGGGTACCCATTGCTACACCTTTGATTTGGAGAAAGTGGAATGAGTTAAATGAGAAGTTGTTGAGAGATAGTACGAGTTCAGCCAGGCAGAGGAGAGTGGTGGTGGACGGGATTCCTCTGATGCACTGCGTCATATATGCGTGATAGTCTCTGTGATGGTGGAGGGTGTAGGAGATAGCAATGACGGAAAGTCAGTGTCCTCATCGGACCCGAAGTCTGGGGTCCCCTGGGTTGTTGTGTCATGTCTGTTGGCTCCTCTGTGTTGGTCCCTTAGGTTGTCGTGGCATGCCTGTCTGTCTCCTCTGTGTTCGTCCACTAAGTTGTGGTGTCACATCTGTCTGTCCCCTGTGTCTCTGTCCTCTGGGTCCTGGTGTCGTGGCTTGACTGGACGAGGGCTGTTGTTGCGGCTGCCCTCCGCGTCGCTGCTTGAGTCCCTGGGGGATGGCCACCCTGGCACTGGCTGGGGGCGGGTCCACCTGATGGGCCGGGTCGATCGCCGGGTGGTCATGCAAGACAAAATACAGCATGCATTGTGAGGGGTGGGGTGAGGGGTGGGGTGAAGGGTGGATTGCGGAGTGGGGGTGAGGGGTGGGTGAGGGGTGGGGTGAGAGGTGGGGCCAGGCAAGGGGTCTCACTTGGTGGCGTGCCCCCGAGCTCGGCATGGGCAACCTCCCAGTCCTCGGGTCCGCCAACTATGCCCAGTGCCTTCTGTTGATGCACAGTGAGGGGGTGCAATTTAGTTTTCAGTTTTCACCTGCTCCAGTTTTCTCCGGCTCTCAGCGGTTATCATAGGTGCTCTAATCCTATGGGGGGGGGGGCACACAAACATCAGCAGTGTTAGGTGGTCCGACGCATGCAGCCCAGCAGTCGGGTCTATGTTGGCATAGATGGACAGGGCATCCGGCCAATGCAGCTGGCATGGGTGGGTGCAGCCATGTGGGTCACAGCTGGGGTTGTACCATCCCCCTGGGGGGGGGGGGGCGGTGTCACATGTGTGGGGGGTAAGGAGGTTGGTGCCATGGGCACAGTGCTGGCTGCCCTGAGTAGGTTGTTCAGCTTCTTGCGACACTGCTCGCCTGTCCTGGGTGCCATCCTGATGGCACTGACGCCATGGCCCGCCTCCCTCCACATACGGCGGACGATGTTGACTGTGGTCCTGCAGTCGGGTCCGGGTTACAGGGCCTCCCTCCTCTGCTCGTCGGCGTCCAGGAGCGTTTTGAGGTCGCGGTACCTGAACCTCGGCGCTGCGCGGCGGGCGGCCATCTTTAAGCATCGGTTGTGTGTGGGGGTTCGCGCCTATTTGCGTGCGCTGCGGCGCTGCATCAATTATGCGCCCGGCGAATTATGCGCCGTGCGTCTCTGACGCCGGTATGCGGCCGCGCCCCCACACTTGTGGGCCCTTGTGGGCCGCAGAATCGCTGCGTTTTGGGGCCTGTTGACGCCGGCGTGAACCGCTCCGGTGTTTACGCCAGCGTCAACACTTACCCACTGTTTCAGAGAATCCCGGCCCAGGTCTCTGGTTTACTAGTCCAGTGACAATACCACCACCACCTCCCCATAAGTATATAAGTAGTTATATATATGCACTGGTACAAAATGTTCATGCCTAGTTATGTATGTTCAGAGCTGGCATGGTGGCACAGTGGTTAGCAGTGCTACCTCACAGCGCCAGGGACCCTGATTCCATGATTCTTAGTTAGGACTGTTTTCCTTGGAGAAAAGAAGGCTGAGAGGAAGATTTGACAGAGCTGTTCAAAATCATGAGGGGTTGCAGAAAGTCAGATAGGGAGAATCCATTCCCACTTGTGAAAGGATCGAGAACAAGAGGGCACAGATTTAAAGTAATTAGTTAAATGCAAAAGCAAGATGTGGAAATACTTTATCACGTAGCGAGTGGTAATGATCTGGAATGCTCTGACTGAGAGTGCGGTGGGGGCAAATTTAATTAAAGCATTGAAAAGGGGATTCCGCACCTTTGGGGCGACGCGATGCCCGTCTGATTTGTGCCGTTTTGGGCGCCAGTCGGCGGACATCACGCCGTTTCCGGAGAATTCCGCCCCTCATCTGGAATTCATCACATCTTACATCGTGCAGCATTCCCGTAATGCCTTGGGGATTTTTGTGCTCAAATCTCTGGAGTGGAATTTGAATATTTAAGCTTCTCTCTCGGAGGTGTGGGTGCTACCAACTGAGCAACAGCTGGCATTGTATATGTTAAATGCCATCCAGCACACACTGTGTACTTCCAGCAAATTCCTCATCATGTTTTTTATCTGCCGTGCTATTCCTTTACGTCTGCTAAAACAAAATGTGCTTACTTTGGATTTTCAAGGCAAATATCTCCACCTCTAGCTTGACGAATGCTGTGCCAGGTCAGGAAAAGTGAATACATTTGCTGATTCAACTGCGCTGTGTGCTTTAAGCTTCCAGGCCTGTGGCTTTTCACTTTCTCTTGCTAAGTGCTCTCCATCGCATCACTCCTCACACCCACGCAACCTCCAGCAGCGACCGGCCTTCTCTTTATATTTACTTCATTGCCTTCTCATCTATGCATCCAGCTCGAGACCCATCCCAATTCGTGTGCAATGGAATTGATCCGTTTCATATTCACTCCCACCCAATACACCTCATCAATCGTGTAATTTCCTCACATTCACTCACTCCACAGGCCAGTTAGTTTTTCTTCCGGCCCTGGCTGGAGCTGAATAAATAAAATGCCAAGGGGGAAGGAAGGTACTGGAGATCAACTGGCACAAATAGTCAAGCTCACTGATGCGGAGGAGGATGCCCTGGAGATTAGCGGCACACCTGTGTCCCTCTCAGTCAGAGATGGGTAAAGAGGAAGCTCACAGACAGCCGGTGACACGGTGACGGAATTATAATTATTGCTGGCAGCATATGCTGACTGTATTTCATCAAAGACTGAATGATGGAAAGACTGAATATGGTGATTGTCAAGATTATTACCTTGTCAGGACTGAATCAAATCACTTTCTCTTGTCGTCCAGGGCCAACAAGTGGAGAGCAGGTGTTTCGGGATAACCGTAAAGATGGTTCCTCAGATCTCATTCCTTCTGAGCAAGCACTGTCACACAAGTGCAGATACCTGGACTGAGTTTTCATGTGGTGATTCACACCTCACCAGTGAGCACAAGCAGGCACTATTGGCAAGGACAGCTGTGGAGAGCCCGCGCCAGTGGAGGAGAGTACAAGTCTCTCCACCCTCTGTTCAGCTGGACACAGATGAACCCGAGGGGCCATCGCTGAGCAGGAGGATGCTAGCTGTGTGCCAGAAACTCAGCAACTCATGGAGAGGATGGAGGAGTCCAACTTGTGCGCAAATGGATTTGTGACACAGGAACCATGATGTTTCTTTTGCACACTCTGCTTTGCCTCCACCCTCCCCGTCAAATTTGGAAACACCAGGCCCAACCTGGTCGGAATATGCCTACCCGTCAGCAATTCGGTAGGAGTTACTCTGGTGGTCGTATGGGGCATTGATTTATAGGTAATATGAAAACGTGCAAATTTGGTCTGCAGGGATGCTGGTGGTTGCTTTTTCGAAGTTGCCTTAAAAGTTTGCATAGACCTCTCTGCCAATCCAATCGAGGAGGGATGGTACGGTGTGTTACGCAAATGCTTAAAGACATTTGACGATATGTTGTCCCATTGTCCAAAACCAACACCTCTGTCAAAGCATGGGTGGCAAAGTTTTACCTTCTCCACTGTTGCCAAAGAAGTTGTGGACTTTATTTCAAAGATGACTAGACATTTAAAATGTGCAACCACGAGAACAAAGAACAAAACAGCACAGGAACAGGCCCTTCGGCCCTCCAAGCCTGCGCCGACCATGCTGCCCGTCTAAATTAAAATCTTCTACACTTCCGGGGTCCGTATCCCTCTATTCCCATCCTTTTCATGTATTTGCCAAGATGCCCCTTAAACGTCACTATCGTCCCTGCTTCCACCACCTCCTCCGGCAACGAGTTCCAGGCACCCACTACCCTCTGTGTAAAAAACGTGCCTCGTACATCTCCTCTAAACCTTGCCCCTCGCACCTTAAACCTATGCCCCCTAGTAATTGACCCCTCTACCCTGGGAAAAAGTCTCTGACTATCCACTCTGTCTATGCCCCTCATAATTTTGTAGACATTTATCAGGCCGCCCCTCAACCTCCGTCGTTCCAGTGAGAACAAACCGAGTTTATTCAATCTCTCCTCATAGCTAATGCCCTCCATACCAGGCAATATCCTGGTAAATCTCTACTGCACCCTCTCTAAAGCCTCCACATCCTTCTGGTAGTGTGGCGACCAGAATTGAACACTATATTCCAAGTGTGGCCTATTTAAGGTTCTATACAGCTGCATCATGACTTGCCAATTTTTCTACTCAATGCCCCGGCCAATGAAGGCAAGCATGCCATACGCCTTCTTGACTACCTTCTCCACCTGTGTTGCCCCTTTCAGTTACCTGTGGACCTGTACACCTAGATCTCTGTGACTGTCAAGACTCTTGAGGGTTCTACCATTCACTGTATATCCCCTACCTGTATTAGACCGTCCAAAATGCATTACCTCACAATTGTCCTGATTAAACTCCAGCTGCCATTTCTCCGCTCAAGTCTCCAAATGATCTAAATCCTGTTGTATCTTCTGACAGTCCTCATCGCTATCCACAATTCCACCAACCTTTGCGCCGTCCGCAAACTTACCAATTAGAAGTAGGAACATGGTACCCCTGAATGGGCCTGAAAAATCGACGTGGGGTCGCACCTACCTGGCCACTACCAAAGGTGCATCGGAGCGGCTGGCGGTAACTCATGTTGTACCTGGCATTGGTCGCAGTGTTTAACCATACTTCCTATGACTGTACTTTCCTGTAGTGGTAGGCGGCTCAAGCTGCCTGTATTTGATATTTATTTCCTCCTTCTGTGCTGGAAAGTATATTCATAAGCGACCATGAATAAAACCCAACACTGTATCGTCGCAGAAGCTATTGGAGAGATGGCTTTATCTTCCCTAAATAAACCTAGTAGTGGTTTATGATCAGTAATTACGGTGAAGTGCAGTCAGTAAACATATTGTTGGAATTTTTTTATCCCGAAGATGAAGGCCAACCCCTCTTTCTCAATCTGTGAATATGCCTTTTCTGTATCAGTTATGATCCTTGAAGAATAGTCGATGGGCCTTTCTAACCCATCCTCCATTTTATGCGACAAGACAGTTCCAATTCCAGCAGGAAATGCATCACAAGGGAGATGATTTCTTTGGGAGGTTCAAAATGGACTAAAAGGCAAGGACGACTGCAGGACAAGTTTCACTTGTCCAAAAGTTTTGTTTTGCTGCGTCCTCAGTACTATCCCTCGTACTTTTTTTCATAATGCATGCAGTGGTGCCAATATCATGGATGAATTTAGAATAAACCTTTCTTAAAAATTTACGATTCCAAGAAAAGATTTAGCTCTGACACATTCTTTGGGGCTGGTGCTTCTTTCATGACCCAAACTTTATCTACTTTTTGGGTACAACCTTTATGCATTTACTCTAAACCATGAATAAGTCACTTTATTTGCCTCAAAGGTGCATTTCTTTCTCTGATCTTACTCCAGCTTCCTGGAACCTTTGTTAAACACCTCCTCTAGGTTGGTTAGTTGTCCTTCTACTGTAGCTCTTGTGATTAGCACATTATCCAAGTAAACAATTACCTGAGGTAAATCTTGTAATAGGCTCTCCATTGTGCATTGAAAGATTGCACAAGCCGATGATTCTCCAAACGACAGTCTGGTGTACTGGCATAGGTCCTTATGTGTGCTGATAGTGACAAACTCTCTGGATGCTTCACCAGTAAGTCAGACCTCCAGCTAGCTTGGTGTGCATATTCTCTATTTGAGATATCGGATACCTCTCCAATTTTGCCTCTTGATTGACCATTAATTTATATTTGTACACATATTCATACAGTCTCATCCAGCTTAAGTATTGGCACAATGGGAGCTGTCCACTCTGTGAACTGCACGGCCTTGATAATGCCCACATCTTTTAACTTTCCAAGTTCAGTTTCCACCTTCTCATGTAGGGAATAGGGCATAGGCCTTGCTCTGTAAAACTTTGGTGTAGCCTCTGGATGTACATAAATTCTGGTTTTCAAGTCTTGTATTTTGCCTAGTTCTTCTCAAAATACCCCCTGATATCTCTGGACGGCATCATGTGGGTCCTCTTCATTCATTATGAAAATTTCTAGCTATTTCAATTTTATTTGCTGAAGCCAATCTCGTCCTATCGAGCTTGGCCCATGACTTTCAACTATTATTAAAGGCAGTTGGGCAGGCTGCTGTCTTTAACTGGCAGAGTGGGCAACTCCCATTATAATTGTCCCCCAAATCCCTATAGCATCCCCTGTATATGTCGCCATTCTAGGGCTGGAACCTAGATATTGATAAGACCATAAGATGCAGGAGCAGAAATAGGCCATTCGGCGTGTTATGGGAGAGGTGTTTTCAGAACCCCAAAATGTATCAGGGAGTTCACCCAACTCCCAAGTTTAATGGATTGTTGCTTTTGAAGCACACGGCTTGTTCCCCAGGTGTAGTATTACAATTATGGACACATGGTTTTTAAAACAAAACAATGTTTATTCCATGAACTCAAATTAACCTTTTGAATAAACATTGGATCTCTTAACACCCCTTACTTCAAAGATAACCCCGAAAATAATACAACACTACCCAATCCTGCAAACTGTTCCTTTAATCATCTGAAAGACTTCAACCCTTCAAAAATAGGAGCACAACAGGTTACATTCAATATATTTATAGTCTTTGGATTTGTAGAAATTACCAGACCAAATCACCAATCACCAACTGAGCTCAGCTCCACCCACTCTCTGACATCACTATTTTCTTAAAGGTACATTGCTTAAACATCCATTTCTTAAAGGTACTCTCACATGACAGGCCCATCAAGTCTGCTCCGCCATTCGATGAGATCATGGCTGATCTGATATAATCCTCAACTCCACATTCCCACCTTATCCCCATCATCCTTGATTCCCTTATTGTTTAAAAATCAGTCTTTCTCAGTCTTGAACATACTTAACAACCCAGCCTCTACAGCCCTCTGCTGTCAAGAATTCTACAGATTCACTACCCTCTGAGAGAAGAAATTCCCCCTCATCTCGTTCTTAAATGGGTGGTCCCTTACTCAGATTGTGCCCTTTGGTCCTAGACTTTCTCACAAAGGGAAACAACCTCTCAGCATCTACCCTGTCAAACTCCCTGAGAATCCTATTTGTCTCAATAAAGTCGCCTTTCATTCTTTTAAACTCTAATGAGTACAGGCCCAACCTTCTTAGCTTCTCCTCATAATAAAATCCCTCCATACCTGGAATCAACCTAGTGAACCTTCTCTGGACTGCCTCCAATGCCAATATATATTTCCTTGGATAAGGGGACCAAAACTGTTCACAGTATTCCAGCTGTGGTCTAACTCGTGCCTTGTATAGCTTTAGCAAGACTTCCCTATTTTTATACTCCATTCCCTTTGAAATAAAGACAACATTCCATTTGCTTTCCCAATTACCTGCCGAATGTGAATGCTATCTTTCTGTGACTTATTCACCAGGACTCCGAAATCCATCTGTGCTACGGTTTTCTGCAATCTTTCTCCATTTAAATAATATACAGCTCCCTAATTCTTCCTACCAAAGGGCATCACTTCATATTTTCCTATATTTTACTCTATCTACCAAGTTTCTGCCCACTCACCTAATATGTCCATATCTTTCCATAGACTCCTTGTGTCATCCTCACTATTTGCCTTCCCACAAACTTGGCTCATCCAAGTTATTAATACATAGGGCTAGATTCTCTGGTTCCTTAGCCACATGTTTGTTGGCGGCGCGTCGTTCACCAGCGATGGGATTCTGTCTTACCGCTGCTTGTCAATGGGATTTCCCATTGAAGCCACCCCACACCGACGGGAAACCCGTAGGCGGGTGTGCGCTGCCAGCGGGCAAAGTGAATCGCAATGATCAGAGAATTCCAGCCATATTGTAAATGATTGTGGCCTCAGCACAGATCTTTGTGGCACTTCACTGTTTACAGGTTGCTATCCTGAAAATGTCCCTATTATCACAGCTCTCTGTCTTCTATCAGTCAGGCAATCTCCTATCCATGCTAATATACTAGCCCAATCTTAACAAGTAGCCTTTTGTATGGTGCCTTATTTCAGTGAATTTCAAATTTTATTTCAAGCGACCCATATTTACAGAATGGCCGACTATCACCGCCCAAGCCACATTCTCCATAATTACTGTTAAAAAGTTACACTCATTGTTGCCACTTCTGTATTATTGAATGTAAATTTGTAAATTGAGCTGCTGTCTCGCCTTAAACGACAGCTCCACCCTGACTCATTGTTAAAGGGTGTAACTCAGGATTATTTGATTATTTTATTTCTTCACACCCATCGTTATCATTTGGAAAATTGCGTTCAAGCGCTGGCTGGAAAGAGTAACAGGCTCAATACTGCGCAGTTTTAACAACGTCAGGTTCACGCATTCAAAACCTAACATGACCTCGGATAGGAAATTAAACTCAAAACTTCAACTTCAGAAACAGGAGCCCGAACTGTTGAACGAAAAACATGGTCAGACAGAATGTCACTGGACGCCTGTCAATACCGTTTCCCATGTAATTATGTAACATACTGAAAGTATGTTTTAAAAAAAACAATGGTCTACACAGCTCAGCTGACCAATATGCAAAACGTGCAGACACATTCCATTCCATACACCTGCAACATTTTACCGGCTCCAGTATACATGAATGTAGTTTAGTCACCAGCTAATGCCATCCTTGGCGAACAATTCAAGCCCCGAAAAATGTAGATGCAAAAGTCCTTTCTGTAGAGGAGCCAATTCAGCTGATGGAGTCCATGTAGCCACACAGCACGGATGCTTGGGGACAAGTACCTGGGAAGAGGGGGTGGATAGCGGCAGGGGACGTGATGAAAAAAAGCAGAGTCCTTGAAGGACAAGAGCCCCGGTGTGGAGAGACAATTCGGAAGTGGAAGGAGTGGGCATAGGGGCTTGTAGGGCTGGAGGAGGTTGTATGTCCGGATTAACTGAGAGAATGATAAAAGACGCACAGGGTTTGTTAGTGGCACATTGAACTCAAGAAATAATACAGATCCTGAAGCTGAACACAGTAGCAGGCAATACCACCCAAAGAGAATTTTACAGGTCCCTGACTGCAAACGGCCCAACTACATTGTGGCCCAGAGAGGCAAGGAAGTCCACACCACTGGCTTCAAAATCAGCCTCGCACGGTCATATACTGTAAAGCAGTGAGAATTTACCCAGAGAGAAAACCGGAAACATGGTCAGGCAATATTTGGGGGACCATTTTGGTGACCTTTTAGCGACCCATACTATGCCCTCTGGCGACCCATCTGCAGGTTGCGACCACCAATTTGAAAATCACTGCCTTATTGAATGCTTTTTTGTTTACTAAAAAAAAGAGTTTCATTAGATGGAATGCTTGGAATGACCCCGCTAATCCTAGATTGGACTCTTTTTTAGTTACATCTGCCCAATATATGTGATCTGCATGCAGTGTTCAAATCCATATACATCTAAGGGAAATCATGTGTGGGCGAAACCTTTGAATCTGCAAATAACTTTCAAGTATATTAGACATATATTGTTTCACTCACCGATTTTGCAGCCACCAACACAAAATTCCATTAAAAAGTTTCTGCCACTGACTGCTCTTCAAGTCCAAAGATCTCCCTCTGATTTCAGATTCCCCATTGCCACCGAATGATTTTATACATTGGCATTCTTCATAAGAATAATTGAATCTTTTTCTGACTCTCACTAAAAGAACATCTTCAGCCGCTGTCGCACCTCCTTTCCGTGTTCTGCTCTAATCTCAGGTGGTCTCAAAGATGAAAGCCCACCTCTTCACAGATCAGCTCGCATGCCTGCTCCATAAGTTTTGGCTTCCTGAGTCTTTCCTGAATCTTATGAATATAATTTTTCTCTCCCGCCAGTCGTCGCAATTGCCGTGGAGTGTTCATTGGGCGGAAAACCTAATTCAAACAAGATGGTCAAACCAAATTTGAAAAATTGAGGATTAATTTAACACCAACATTAAATTTGTGCGATCATGAGGAAATCATCATCTGGTCGTCATAATGAAGCACAGGTAGCATAGATTTACCAGCAAAGCAAGCTAGAAGATATTCCTTGACATATTTTTCATTCCTCATCCACAGCAGTGCTATAACTGTTTCACATGTATTCTCCAACACTGTCTTAGGTTATCACAACAGATTGTAAATCTCATCCACTTACAATGAAAATAAACCCTTTGGTCTTTTATGGCAGAAATTGTTTAAGGCCCATTTTCAGAACTAAGCCTCTCATTAGCATTTACAAGCATCTGCTTTAGGCGACTGCCCTGGCTGCCTGTAAATCATCCAAGGGCAACATTGAGAAACCAGGCGCAAATCTGATTAATAGCAAGACCACTTTACCTCAATGGGAGTGATTTTCAGCCCTCGATCACCGTCAGCGGGAACGGCGATGCAGGCGGAAAACCCGGAGAGATTCGGGAAATGCCACAGGCTGGATTCTCCGCCGTCGGGATGCTCCGTTTTGCCGGTAGCCCGGGGGTTTTCCGACGGAGTGGGGCTGCTCCGCATTGGGAAACCCCAATGACCAGCCGGCGAAACGGAGCATCCCGCCGACGTGCTGAAACAGAAATCTAGCGCGGCGGGACGGGGAATCCAGCCCCTTGTTTCCCAGTTGTTCCCACCCCTTGCCGGTGGCGTCATGAGGTTTATGCCCACAAAGGGCAGGAACCTCATTTAAATGGATTATAATAAATACTAATATTATTGACGGGCCTCCCCACCACATAATCCAGCCTCACTAAATAATCACACCTCGCCGATGTGACGTCACGTGAAATTACAACAGCTTTTTAAAAACAAGGAACATTTGTGGGATCCCCCCTCCTCCCCGGAGTGCAAAGGTAAGTATAGCCCCCGGGGAGAGGAAATGCCTGGGCAGTGCCCCGTAGCACCGTCCCGGGCACAGATTGGCACTGCAAGGTTGGCACTGCCAGATATTGGCACTGTCAACTTGTGCCAGGGGTCACTGTTGGGGCAGACCCTAATGGGAGCCTCAGGGGGAGGATGGTTCCATGAATGTGTGGTGGGGTAGGGGGAGAACAAGCAATGAGGGGGGAACTTGAAGGCACCGGGGGAGTAGGCAGTGTGGCTATAGGGAACACAGGTGATACGTCTGTGGTGCTGGGGGGGAGGGGGCCCTAATGATTGTCGGGAGGGTGGGAGCTACTCATGATTTTGGGGGAGGGGGGGCAGATGTGGAGCCCCCTATGATTCCTTTTCACCCGGTGGTGCGGGGGGGGGGTGGGGGGCGGGGGGGGGGGGGGGGGGGGGCAAATACCTCCATGGTGGGGACTGGGGGGTTTCAGTTTCAGTTCTGATCAATGCACCCTTAACACCCCGATCTCTGTGGAGCAGGGTGCCGGTTCTATCATGCCCCACCCCGCTAGAGTAAACCACACTCATTAACTCGTTTTCATTAAAGAGGCTCAACATTTGGAAAGAAAACTGGGGCAGGGTTCTCTGTTGGCTGATGCCGAATCGGGAAATACGATTGGGCGGAGATTCAGTTCTGACGCCAAATTCGTGGCAGGCGCTGGGTTCACGCCAAATCGCAATTCTCCGGTGCCTCTACAGTGGCATCAATGCCTTTCCACTCGGCACGTGTATCATTAGCAGGCCTGACCTGGTGTTCTCTGGGGCCTCCACGATGCTCTGCTTCCACTGGGGGGAATGTCCGTCAGCGAGGTTCACTTGTGCTGTTAGAAACCGTGAAACAGCCGCCATGGCTGCTGAGGGAGAGGGGTACGGAAAGTGTCCAACTTCGCCAAAGTTGCTGACGGTTGTGTCGCTGGCCAAGGGGCTTCTGCCAGAGCTGGGTGGGGGGTGGAGTAACGGACGGTGGCCAGGAGGTAGACTGTGGGGTCGGGGTGGACAGGCATGGAACATCATTGCCGCAGCTGGAAAGGCAGCCATGCACCTGCGCATGCTGCTGACTGCCCACTGTGAACTTAGGGTCATGGGTCATATGGGTGTCCCACCAGGTCACCACATTAAGTGCCCTCTGGCCACAGCCGATCCATCAGCTGGATGGGTGCACTCCAGCGCAACCACTGCCATCTTGTTGGCTGGATGAGGGTGTGTGCGGAGTGTAATGTGTACATGTGGCTGCAGCTTGTCAGCCTCTCGAATGCCTGCCAACCACGGACCCGGCAAATCCCGCACAGTTTCTCAATGGAATCGATTGTGTTCCACATGGCGCCGGTGCTAGCCCCTCAATGGCCGCTGAATCGGTCCAGGTGCGGCACCAGTTTTGCTGTCACGAATCCTGCCCTGGCGTCCACACTTAGTGTCAGTCACAAAGAGTTCCATCGCTCGTCTGTGGAACTGGAGAGCTACATGCCAATTTTCAATCTGAACTTGACATTTTGAGAAAATATTGGAAGAATCCGTCCAATATTTTAATTGTTGTCTTGAGCTATATCTGTTCCATGATGATTAATGGCAATGAAATTATTTATATTTATCACTATTTTAAAATCAGATAATGTGTTAGATAAACAATTTCTTCTCCAAACTTGTGGATTTCTGCCTGGAAATTAGATTGAATTTCTTTTGTCCACAATTTCAATTGAGAAAGCAGCTCAAATGAAATAAACGAGTTGATGCCACACTATCTGGCCCTTAAAGGTTGTTGTTTGTGGGATTGAGATTGCAGAGTGTAAATTGGCTGCTGCATGTCCTATATTACAATGTTGACTATGTTTCAAAAGTACCTCATTGGTTGTAGAGGTGCCTTGGGGTGTCTAGTGGTGGTGAAAGATGCGAGACGAATGCAACTCTTTGTTATTCATCGACTATCAAAGTTCATTAAGCCTCAAACACCAGTCCAATGAAGCCTTTAGCATTTATATCAAAGAATGAGGAATTTGGTGTCAAGGCTAAAATATGTTCACAAAGTCTTAATGTAAATTTGATTAGCAGGTTCGATGTATAACATATGTTGCCCAACGGGATACTGTAGATTTAATTCATAAAAGTAAATCATAAGAATTAGAGCACAGCTGCACCATGGAGCAGCAAATGTAATTAAATTCATGCTAATCAAGATCAGTGATGGGACTGCAGCACCTTTTTGCCTATGTTGCCTATCAAAGGGGTGATTTTCCACCCCTGTGGGAACGGTGGAGAGGGCAGAGGAGGATCCAGTGGGAGATGCAAAATGGCCTTTGCACTGGCGGGATTTCCCCAGTGACATAACAGAATCCCGTGGTGAGGGGCGGTGGAGCGGTGTTCCTGTCTGTGGGAGAAGGATCCGTGTTTGTGGGTGTTCCATTACTGTGGGGGGAGGTTCCATATCGGGAGGGGGTTGCGTGGTTCCATGTCTGTGGGGGAGGGAGGGTCCCATGCTTGTTGGACGGTGAGGGGGGGGGGGTGTTCTATGTCTGTCGGGGTGTTCCATGTCTTCGGGGAGGGATTCCATGTTTGTGGAGAAGGGAGAGTTCCATGTTTATGGTTGTTCGGGGGTGGGGGGTTGTTCCATGTCTGTGGAGATGTTCCATATCTGTGGGGAGGGGTTCCATGCCTGTGGGGGAGGTGTTACATCTCTGTGCAGGGGCACCATGTGTGAGGGTTGGGAGATGGTGTTGGGGTGGATGGTAGGGGGTGAGAGGGTTTCCATGCCTGTGGGGGAGGTGTTACATCTCTGTGCAGGGGCTCCATATCTGAGGGTTGGGAGATGGTGTGGGGAGGGGGGGGGGGGGGGGTGGTAGGGGGTGAGAGGGTTTCCATGCCTGTGGTGTGTTCCTTTTTTCTATTTTTCTAATTTTAACGTCAAGGCACCTGGTGGGGCGGGCTCAATCAGAGCCTGCCATGGCAGTATGA
Organism: Scyliorhinus torazame; assembly: GCF_047496885.1. Taxonomy (NCBI): domain Eukaryota; kingdom Metazoa; phylum Chordata; class Chondrichthyes; order Carcharhiniformes; family Scyliorhinidae; genus Scyliorhinus; species Scyliorhinus torazame. Next base: position 190,689,449 of record NC_092718.1, on the reverse strand, counting down.
TGTCACAGGGCAGCACGGTAGCACAACTGGATAGCACTGTGGCTTCACAGCGCCATGGTCCCAGGTTCGATTCCCCGCTGGGTCACTGTCTGTGCGGAGTCTGTATGTTCTCCCCGTGTCTGCGTGGGTTTCCTCCGGGTGTTCCTCCCACAGTCCAAAGACGTGCAGGTTAGGTGGATTGGCCATGATAAATTGCCCTTCGTGGCCAAAAACGTTAGGAGGGGTTATTGGGTTACGGGGATAGGATGGAAGTAAGGGCTTAAGTGGGTCGGTGCAGACTCGATGGGCCGAATGGCCTCCTTCTGCACTGTATGTTCTATGTTCTATATCATGAGACCTGCCCCTTAATATTTTTGCCAAAGTGTCAAAGAATTCTTAATTTATTGTGTTATAGTACTGACTAAGGTGGACAGGGTATTACAGTGTTGCCATACATCAGGTTATCACTACAGTCTCTGGATAGCCACATGCTGTGCTGAATCTGACAAAAGCAGAAAAACTTCTCCAGATATGATTTCGACAGAGTACTTTATTTTTTATGGGTACAGGTAAACCACTTGGGCAACCACTTCATTGATACTACATTCTACAGTCGTGTGAGCCATTTATTGTCTCTGCTGTACGAATCCTCAATACATCTGTATGTCCAGATTGAGTGGTTGCTGCATTAGTCTTCTTGAAGACGCACCAGGACAATTCATTATGTAGGCGCATCTAACAGTAATGATTCTGATGGATGTGGTGATTTTCTGTGACTCTCTTAATGAGACTCATTTGTTTTCCAGCAAGACCTATGAGTTTCTCTTGGCTATTATTTGAATTTTTTTCCAGATTCCAAGTGTACGAGTGAGGAAGGAAAACAATAACTCCCAGCAATCTGCAAACATGGCCTCATCCAACAGAGCAAAACATTTCAAGACTTTTTGACATATTAAGAGTGGATACCATACTAACAGTGAAAACGAATGCATACAATTTGCTAGTATGGAGCAAGCTTTGAAAACCAGTGACTAGACGTGAACATATGCATTGCCATTCATATCAATGCTATCACCAGCTATGTACATTTTTGTGTAGTACCAGTTTGTTTTCTGAACTTCCTTTGATTTCCACGGCAGAATGGAAGTGTCTGAGAAACCTTGTGTCGCATTTGCTAACGGAACAGCAGTTTTGCTTTGGGTAATATAGGATTTGTGTCATTAAAAACCTACACTGGAATGTTACCAAGTAGTTTACTTGCATGTTTTGACCAAGGGGATATTTTGGGGGCGATGTTTTATAAGACTGTCTTAATGGTGTAACTTTGATCTTGTGTGCTTAAGTTTTTTTTTCTTCTTGTTAATACCACTGCAGCACCAATGCTACCCAAAAGTAGGTTGGGGCCTTCTAGGACTCTGCCCTCCAGAGGACGTCCACCAAGGGCATCTCAGGTACAGGGTGTGAAAGGAAGCAGGCTGCCTCCACCTCCTACAAACATCCTAGGAACACACCTAGACGTAGTGGGCGTGTTTGAAAGACAAAGGAATTGTAGGGGCTCAGCGTGGGCACGGGTGAAGTTAGGCACTCGTAGTTGGGGGACATTGTCACTTGGCACATTCTGATATGTCACTACATTCATTATTATTGTTCATCAGTACTTTAATGCCTCAGAATATTTAACTAACCTCTCAATGGCATGCCGCTTCTACCCATCAGGATGCAGATGTCTTTAGTGACTTCCAAGTCCACCAGCCTGTTAGGCCTCTCTGTGCGAATGTTTCATTTTGATCAAGAAACTAGAGGGTCAAAACTCTGATCTCTCACTCTTACCTGAGGGACTCTGTCTAAAGATTCAAGGAAAGACCATTCTCTCATTTGAACCAGATTGAACTGCAGGAAGTTCAGCCCAGTAGCCGCTGCAGGCCGGGTCAGTTGTTTGAAAATCCTTTTAAACTCCTGTGTGGGGAACTCCGTTCTTATCTCTGACAAGCTGTTGGTCATTCTGGTTGAGTTGGAGACAAATAAGAATTAAATAAGCCTGAGGCAGTTCTTTTGAGTGAAGGCACAGGTTAATAAAAGTAAAGTAACTCCCCAGAGGGAATACCACAGTCTGTGGATTCAGACTGATTGTACCAGCCAGAAAGTCCTTGTTAGCCATCCAACCGTTAGCTCTCAATCACTTTGCGTCCTGGAAGGACAGTCAGCTGAAAAAAACAACTTCAAATCTGAAGCAAGAGAGCTCAACTTCCATTTCACATTAATCCTCTTTTAGCCCCCTCCCACCGTTGTGTGTGTATGTCTTCTGTGTGTTTAGGGAGAAGGTGGAACGATAAAAGGGGGCGTGGGAGTAGTTGATTGGCTGGCCGTTATTCTATTATAATTATTGCCTGTCTTATCTTTTGTTATAAATAAACAGATGGTGTTTCACTTACAAATCTGGTGCCTGTAAGTCATTGGAGGAGTTAAGGGCCAAAGTTCTCAGAAACTTCATATGAATTGTTGGTTAATTCACTTGTGTTGTGAGTCCGGAGCCTGTTGGGCTGGAATTGACCACGCACTAGCCCTGGGTGTTGCAACAGGATTCATCCCATTCCTTGACCTTTGAGACTGTGGGGAGCTAACATTGCTCATGGTTAACTCTTGACGGCCAATTAGTTTGACAAGCATGAACCTCAGGCATGTTAAAGGGCACAATTGCTTTCTGCTTCAAGGAGAGGTAGAACTGACAGACACATTTGTTTGTCAGGCTGCATAATTCACAGTTCTCATTGCTGTCATGCCTCTCCACTTAAGCCTCCAGGGCAGCTACTTCAGAGGTTGAGGCCTCCCCCCAGGGGGCCACAATGATGCCTTATCTTTTGGGTTCTCATCCACCCAGCCTATTAAGTCCACCTCCATGACTCTCATCACACCCCAACCCCACCCCATGTGCCCCGCAGCTACCCCGCCCCAGACCCCCATGTCACAGACTGCATATTCACTGAAAGCATACTTACACAACACAGTCTGCAGACTGACACAGCACTGAAAGCAGACTCCAGGACCACTGACACCAACTGTGGACCCCATCCCGTCCCGCGTGTATAGTGTTACTCCCCCTCCTACTTCCTTCCTCTTTCCCTTACCCCCAGAATCCCCTGAGCAACCACAATCACCTCCCCCCAACCAAACGCCCCAACCCCGAGTCTGTCCAGCGGCCTCTGTTCCCTTGGATTCCCTGGTGCTCAGTGCAGACAGTGGTGCCAGCCTCTTTCCTTCCCCTCGGGGGTCATGGCGCCTAGCTCCCATTTTTAAAAAGCAGTAGTAATTTGCAACAGCATGACATCATTCCTGGTGGGTGGGTAGATTCTATGACGGCTGAAGATGCGATGTTGAACCCACTATGTAGGTGCTAATGGATTCAAATTGATATTCATCGGGTTCACGCCCTACCTGTGCATCAACCTGGTCGCGTCATCTGGGAAGACCGCCGGCGCAAATCCCATTTTTGGCCTCTTTCAACCATGACAGGATTCAAGCCCGTTGCTAACTGGCCCACTAAACAACCCCCAATGTCTTCTTTCAGCTATTCCCAGTCACCACACTATCTGCTTGGAGATATTACTAACTTCCACACTCTTTACTGAGAGTGTTGACCAGCTACCACACTGTCTTCTGGGAGTTCTAAGCACCTAACCCCTCACGCAGGATTCTGTGTTTTCTTAAATGTGTTCCTTCCCTTTGACCTCTCGACCCTCCATTTTTTCATTCAGTCGCTAAGAAGTTCCTTTGCCTCAGAATAGAACATCCCCTTTCCACTGCTTTATAGCTCCTATATCTTAGAAAATGAAATTTACCCCACCATTGCCTCTCTTACAAATGTTAAAGTTGTGTATGCTCCCCTATGAGCTAAAAGAACCCACTTCAAAACTACTTATTTTATTCCCTTATGTAAATTCTCATATATTCCTCTTGGTTCCTCTTGTTCATTAACATATCAAACCCACTTCTTACTGATGTTTAGATCCTTGCAGTCTCTTTGTATCTTAATTTAATTACACCTACCACACGCCCACCAGCTTGTTTTCCAGTATATAAGAAATCTGGCAGTGTTACTGCCAAAACAAAAAATTATGGGCGCGGTCTAACTAAAATAAAAGGTCTATTCTGGGCAGGAGTAGAGGGGTCACTCCAGGCACTAGCGCTGGAAGGATTCCGCTGTCTAACGGCACTCAGGTTTTTTCCGGGCCTCCAAGTGGAACTTCCCACCGAAGCCACACTCAGTCTCAGTTCCTGCACTGAGGAGCTCCGCCCGTGGCTCCCTGATCTCTCAGCCCCTGATGTGACCCCTGGACCTATCCCAATGCCCCAACTCATGTGTTGTGGGGTCTTCAAGCCCCCATCACTCCACCTCACACAGGCAAAACATCTCCAGGCCTGATCCCCGGTGCAGGCAAAATGACAGATGCTCTGCCAGCCTGGCAGTGTCTCCTGGCACCCAGGTGGCACTGCCAGGGTGCCAATCTGGCAGTGCCAATGTGCCTGGGTGGCATCAGCAGCGCCAGGGTGCTACCCTACCCTGTTACCAACCACCTGCAACAATATGCATATTGTAAGGAATGCAAAGGGTTAACAATATGGTGTTAATACTTCTCACCACCAGATGGAGATAAAGAGCAGTCATATAAATATCATGTGCCTCCTGGGAAGCTGTTTAGGTGTGAGGTAGATCAGTTGCATAGTGTAGAGTTCTGTAATTCGAGGTATTGTATAGTTTAATTTAATAATGTATACCTTGTTGACCTGTTTGAATGTTATTTAAGTAGTGTTAATAAATCAGCCTTGTTCAGTAACATAGCTTGATGTTCTTTGTTAACACAACGTTCTCAAGACATCCTGATAGATACAACAGAGAACATCACATGGTGCCAAGAATAGTTTAGTTGGATTTAGAGAGAGAAAAAAAAAATCTCAAAGAGAACAAAAACTTGCGAAGTTCAAAAAAAAATCTCATCCAGACTTCGATCGCAACGACATCGCGGAACACAGTCGCATCGAACAGCAGAGCCCAGGCGAAGCTTCATGGTGGGGGGGGGGGGGGTGGGTTGCAGACTCCAAAGCAGTTCAGAACATCAGGTAAAGTAGATGTGAACAGAAGGAATTTCAAACAACAGTTTGAACTCTATCTCTCAGCCTCATACCTTGAAGCGGCCAGTGATCAGCGAAAGATTACGCTGTTCTAAACCATGGCTGGACCGCAAGCATTAGAATTGTATAACTCATACCACTTTGAGAATGATGGTGATTAAAAACTATGATCTTGTTGTAGCAAAGTTTGACAGACACTGTGAATCGCAGATTAATGAAATGTTTGACCGTTATATTTTCTGAAAACGAGTCCAAAAGGCAGGTGAAACAATTGACTGTTTTGTCAAAGCGCAGACCTGTAATGTTTCGCTATTAGCAGACTCCGTTTTGCGTGAACAGACTGTATTCTGTATTAAATATGAAAAGCTGCTCAAAAGACTGCTCAGACGACAGGAATTAACGCTAGAAGAAGCTATCAGTATGTGTTGTGCGAGTGAACTTGCTAAGAATCAGTACTCTGAAATGTTGATTCGCGAAAGTGGCGTGAAAACAAACAACGTGCTGACGCCATTGATGCTGTGGTGCACTTGAGAAAACAGCGAGCTACAGATGGTAGCCATTTTGCTCATGATGGAACCAGCGTGGTGACGTGCAAACATTGTGGCCACTCCCACCCAGTGAAAAATGCCCAGCCTTCGGGAAAGTGTACGCGAAATGTCGCAGGCAGGATCATTTTGCTGCGCAGTGCCGAACAGTAATGAAATAGCCTCAGTCTGAGAGAAGAAGTTCAGTGAATGAAGAGAAAACTGTACAAAGTGTAAATGCAAATAAAAATGCAATGAAAGTGGTCAAACCTGACACTGTTCCAGATATGTACGACCTGAAAAATACATTCTTCGTAGGCATAGTAGAAAAGATTGATACTACTTCAAATGGTATTTTTACGCAAGAAAACTCAAAACCAATATCACCAGTCAATACTAAAGATGACCGGACAATTCCATTGACAATTAATGGAACATACATTATATTTAAATTGGATACAGTTGCTCATGCAAATTTAATTAACAAATTGGACTTAGCCAAATTAAGTCGACAGCCTCCAATACATGACAACGACTGTCAATTATGTGATTACAATGGCAATGCAATTAAGACATTGGGAACATGTTATCTCACAGTACAGAATAAAGACACAAAATGCTTTTAAAATTTGGAACAATGGATCCAAAAAGTTCATCACTACTAGGTGTACAGGCATGTGAGTTACTGCAGCTAGTGAAACAAATTCACAGCACGGACAGTATCTCAGTCCATGCACAAGATGAAATAGATGCCATTATTGAAAAACTTCCAAACGTGTTTCAAGGAATGGGTACACTACCATTCAAGTGCAAGATACAGCTGAAGGAGAACGACAAGCCTGTGATTCACCCACTGAGGAGGATTCCTGCTCCCTTCAGAGAACATCTGAAACAGGAACTCAACCGTATGCAGCAGTTAGCAATCATCACGAAAGTGATGGAGCCCACTGACTGTGACAGTTCAATGGTATGCATCAAAAAACCCAATGGCGACCTCAAATTCTGTATTGATCTGAAAGACCTCAATCAGAATATTAAAAGGGAACATTATCCTATCCCAAAGCGTGAAAAAATCACGAGTGAGATGGCACATGCCAAGAATTTTTCCAAATTAGATGCCTCAAAAGGATTTTGACAATTGAAACTGGACGAATCCAGTAGGAAGTTATACACATTCAATACTCCCTACGGTCGATATTGCTTCAACAGAATGCTCTTTGGCATAATATCCGCATCTGAGATGTTCCATCATGCAATGGAGCAGATATCTGAAGGAATTGAAGGTGTGCGAGTTTAAGGAGTGATTATATGATCTTCAACCCGTGAAGAACATAATGCAAGACTTCTACAGGTACTACAGTGATTAGACAAATTTGGTTTGAGGTTCAACCTGACCAAATGCCAATTTGGGATATCCAAGCTCACATTCTTGGGTGACCAAATATCCGTTATAAGTGTGCAACCTGACGACGAGAAAGTTGTGGCAATTAACAAGATGTCCATGCCCAAGGACAAGAAAGCAGTTCCCAGATTGCTAGGTGTAGTAAATTTCCTTGGAAAGTTTATTCCAAACTTATCTTCTAGAACTACATCTTTGAGACAGCTGATCAAGAAGAATATCCTGTTCTCATAGACAGAAGAACATGTAAAGGAGTGGTCTCGTTTGAAAACAGCAATTCCAACTGCGTCAGTACTATAATTCTTTGACCCAATGAAGGAAACAAAGATATGTACCAAGGCAAGTAAGGATGGCAAAGAAGCTGTGCTACTTCAGAAAACCGTTGATGAGCAATGGCGACCCATTGCCTATGCGTCAAGAGTGATGACTGCGACTGAACAATGCTACGCACAGATAGAAAAGGAATGTCTAGGCCTTCTCATAGGCATTGAGAAGTTCCATGATGATGTATATCGATTGCCAACGTTTACGTTAGAGACAGATCATCGTCCACTTGTATACATCATAAAATATAATTTAAATGATATGTTACCGAGATTACAAACAATCATAATGAAACTACGTCATTTGATTTCCAGCTTGTATATACACCCGGTAAGGATCTCATGATAGCAGATGCGCTGTCCTGAGCTACTGAAGAAGATACTCGGTTGAATGATATAGTTCAGGTAGTAGAAGCTCAAACTCATTGCCCCAGCCACCCCAAGAGAAGGAGACCTTCGACCCGAAAAATGAGCTCCCCTCCCTCCCTGCAGTCATGGTAAGGAATGGCTGGGTGAGACAGACCTACCATTCCTGCTATGGAACGAGAGCCAGGGGGGTAGTCATATTGATTCGTAAGAGGACGGTGTTTACTGCGACGAGGATGGTTATGGACCAAGGGCGATGGTATATCATGGCCAGCGAAGTCCTGGACGGGGCACCGGTGGTCCTGGGACGACACAGAATTTGTAAAGAAGACCATGGCGGAAATCCCTAATATAGACACGTGACGACTGATCATGGAGGGGGGAGGCTTTAACCGTGTGCAGGACTCACTGACGGACAGGTTGAACCTCAGAATGGGGAAAACGGTAGGTAGGGCAAGAGAACTGGGAATGTTTATGGAACAGATGGGGGCAGTGGTCCCATGATGGTTCATGCACCCAGGTGAGAAGGAATTTACGTTTTTCTCACTAGTACACAGGGACTGGACTCACATCGACTTCTTTGTAGTTGGGAAATCGGTGCTTCCAGATATAGTCAGAGTGGGATACTCTGCTATGGTAATCTCTGACCATGCCCCACATTACATGAATGTGAGGTTGGAGCCGGACCGTGCCCAATGCCCCACATGGAGGTTGGACACTGAGAGCCACCTCCTGCCCCTGATACTTGACTTCCTTCCCCCCATTGCATTCTGTGACCCCCCTCCTGTCACTACCCACCTGTGGCCTGCGATCCAGTGATGGCCTTAGATCATAGATGGATGTTGCACCGGCAGAAACCTCTCCAGTGGCATAGAGCTGACCTCTGATTGATTTTTGAACCTTTGGGAAGACCCACCTGAGTACATTGCCTAAGTGGCACTTAATGCTTTGGAACTTACCTAAAAAGAGGTTGAGGGGTTCTCGCCAGGTCTCCAACTGGCGGGCGCAATCCCCATTGTGACATTATAATGAATGTAAGAACTGCAAGACTTAATGAAATGTCTAGATCAGCCACTAGAGGGAACAAGAGTTACAAGTATATAAGACAGTGATGCTAAGCCTTGAGGGAAGAGACGTGAAGGAGATAGCTAGAGTACAGACTCAAGGAAAGATAGCGTGAGTGAGAGCAGAACATAGTTTATAATAGTGCAGAGATTTGTTGTAGATGAGTGTAGATTATATGTTAATTATCAATGGTGTATTATATAGGGGTCAGTGCCGAATCCAATTAAGTAGTGTTAATAAATTTATAGCTTTGTTCAGGTTAAAGCTGAATAAATTGATCGATTTATATTTTCTTGAGTTGTCGCTGATGAAATTAGTGTCGTTAATTATTGCAATATTTATTTTCAAACTATCAAACATAAGTAAATAACTTTTAATGCTGGCTAAAGTTAACAAGCATTAACGCTTGTGAATTAAAATACGCAAAATAATCGATACGGACAGAAAGAAGGATATTATCTCAAAAGGGGAAACCTTTACAATCTCCTTTTCCCACGCTTTGTTTTGTCATTTGTGTATAGGTGCCAATATTCAAGATCGAAATGTACAAATGCTGCATATGTAAAACAATGGGCAGCTGAAAACATTGCTGTTGAGAGGCGAACTTTCTTACTTCCGTGTCTGGCCGCAGCCCGTGAAAGGATAGGTATTACATATTCAATAGAAATTTTGAGGTAAATCAAACCTGTCAGCCCTACTGAAGCAATTCACTGAGTGTCCGTAAGCATGATGTTATCAGTGAATAAGATTAATGGAAATGTCAGATCTGAGATGAAACACTCGGCTACAGTTTTCCTCTTTATCCGAAATGTGAAGTTGAGAATCCTTGTGGTTATCACATTGGAAAACTCATCTCGCAGCCATCTCCCCGTGTACGACCCCAGTGATATTGACTGTCATATGGGCCTTTTTAAATGGAGAAGCAAATTAATTCCCCTCAATATGATTCAACTGAAAATGTTTCCAAAATTGTATCAGGTAGTAGGTTCTGGCTTGATCAAGAATGACGGACGCACGTGCACGGTGTGGTCCAATTTTCTAAACGGTCACTTCTAAACTCGAGTTCCCCTTTCACCTTGTAGAGTCCCGATGATACATTGTGCCAACTGAACACATACTCAATGAACAGCACATTGCCTCACTGTGAAAGCCACGCACAAACAATTGAGAGTCGAGTGGCTGCTGACAACTTCCCAGTGAGGCAGCTTGATAATTTCACATGTTTACAGCGTCGAAAAAGGCCATTCATTCCAACAGATCCATGTCATTGCAGGTGCTCAACACGAGTGTCCTCTCACCCTACCTCATCTCACTCTATCAACATTTCTTCTGTTCTTTGCTTAGTCATCTACGCACTTAACTTCCACTTAACTGCTCCATGTGGTAGCAGGTTCCATAATCTGACAACTTTTTGAGCAAATTCCTCTCGGTTTTGCTATCATTCTTGTAAATGTTATTTTGACCTTCTCCAGTGCCTCAATATCCTTTTTAATGTGGTCTAACGAAGGGTATATTTAAATTTAATATAACATATCTGCTTACAATTCCTTGTTTTCCACTCACTTGGGTTCAATCTAAATGCCTGATATATTTTGTTACATTAAAGGAGCTACAGGTCATTGTATTAAAATTAATATTTGAGAAATTGTATTCCAGTGAGAGCTGAGTGATGAATATTAATTCTAGTAGTGTCTTCTACAGTGACTGTAGAATCTCCCTGCCTGATGCTCGTAAGTAGTATATCTGTGGTACTGTCGCTTGACTAGTAATCCAGAGACCCAGGGAAATGCTCTGGGGCCATGGGTATGAATCCCATCATGGCAGATGGTGGAATTAAAAGAAACTCAATGAAATATTTAGAATTAAAAATCTGAGGATGACCGTGAAACTATTGTCGATTGTCAAAAAAAACCATCCGCATCATTAATATCCTTCGGGGCAAGAAGTCTTCCATCCTTACCTGGTATGGCCTACATGTGACTCCAGACCCACAGCAATGCCGTCTGAAATGGCCGAGAAAGCCACTCAGTTGAATTCAACCTCTACAAACTGAACAAAAAGAAATGAAACCGGACAGACCACCCGGCATCGACTGAGGCACCAGAAATGACAATAGCAAACCCCAGCCCCTGTCAACCCTGCAAAGTCCTCCTTACTAACATCTGGGGGCTTGTACCAAAATTGGGACCGATGTCTCACAGACTAGTCAAGCAACAGCCTGATGTAGTCATACTCACTGAATCATACCTTACAGATAATGTCGCAGACAACACCATCACTATTCCTGGGTCTGGTCTGTCTCACCAGCAGGACAGACCCAGCAGAGATGGCGGCACAGTGATTTATAGTCGGGGAGGGAGTTGTTCTGAGAGTCCTCTAACATCGACTTTGGATCCCACCAGATCAAAAATGGGCAAGGAAACTGCCTGCTGGTTACCACATACTGCAGACCCCCAATCAGCTGATGAATAAATGCTCCTCCATGTAGAACACCACTTGGAGAAGCACCGAAGGTGGCAAGGGTGCAAAATCTACTCTGGGTGGGGGACTTCAATGACCTTCATCAAAAGTGGCTCAGTCGGGCAGTACGGTGGTGCAGTGATTAGCACTGCTGCCACACGGCACCGAGGTCACAGGTTCGATCCCGGCTCTGCATCATTGTCCGTGTGGAGTTTGCACATTCTCCCCATGTTTGCGTGGGTTTCACCCCCACAACCAAAAGATGTGCAGGATAGGCAGATTGGCCGCGTTAAGTTGCCCCTTAATTGGATAAAATGAATTAGGTACACTAAATTTTTTTAAAAAGAGTGGCTCAGTAGTAGCACCACAGACTGAATTGGGCGGGTCCTAAAGGACATAGCTGCCAGGCTGGGACTGTAGCAGGTCATGAGTAAACCAAAAAGAGAGAAAAACATACTTGAATTCATCCTCACCAACCTGCCTGCTGCAGATGCTTCTGTCCATGTGACTACCGTACAGTCCTTGAGACAAAATCCCATCTTCACATTGAGGATACCCTCCATCATGTTGTATGTCCCGACCACTGTGCTAAATGGGAGAAACTTTGAACAGATCTAGCAGCTCACAACTGGGCATCCATGAGATGCTATGGGCCATTAGCAGCAGCCAAATTTTACTAAACTAAAATCTGTATCCTCATGGCCTGGCATATCCCGTACTCTAATATTACCACCAAGCCAAGGGATCAACCCTGGTTCAATGAAGAGTGCAGGAGGGTGTGCCAGGAATAACATTAGGTAGACCGCAAAACGAGGAGTGAAACTGGTAAAGCTACAAAACAGGATTACATGTGTGCCAAACAGCATAAGCAACGTGTAACAGACAGAGCTAAGCAATCGCACATCCAATGGATCAGACCTAAGCTCTGCAGTCCTGCCACATTTGCCGTGAATGGTGGTGAACAATTAAGCAACTCACTAGAGGAGGAAGTTCCACAAATATCCTCATCCTCAATGACGGAGGAGCCCAGCACATCAGTACAAAAGACAAGGCTGAAGCATTCACAATAATCTTCAGCCAAAAGTACCAAGTGGATGATCCATCTCAGTCTCTTCTGGGGGTGCCAGCATTACGGATGTCAGTCTTCAAATAATTTGAGGATTAGTGCCCCTAGCCAAGCTGTGCCAGTACAACTACAACACTGGCATATACCCGGCAATGTGGAAAATTGCCCAGATATGTCCTGTACACAAGAAACAGGACAAATTCAACCCAGCCAATTACATCAACCTGTTCTTGATTATTGGTTAAGTGATGCAAGGGGTCTACGGTGCTATCAAGCGGCACTTCTTCAGCAATAATCTGCGCACGGATGCTCAGTTTGAATTCCACCAGGGTCACTCAGCTCCTGACTTTATTACAGCCTTAGTTCAAACATGGACAAAAGAGTTGAACTTCGGAGGTGAGGTGAGAGTGACTGCCCTTGACATTTGACAGAGTAAAATATCAGGGATCCCGAGCAAAACTAGAATCAATGGGAATCAGGTGGAGCACCCGCCATTGATCTGAGTCATACCTTTTAAAAAAATAAATTAAAAATACCCAATTCATTTTTTCCAATTAAGGGGCAAACATTCAATCCTTCCACCACTGATTCTTCGACCTCAGGGTCCTCACAGGCCTGCTGCGACTGTTTGGCTTGTCACCTAGGCTGCACATCTTTGGGTTGTGGGGGCGAAACCCACTCAAACATGGGGAGAATGATCTGAGTCATACCTGGCACAAAGGAAGAACATCACTGCGAGAGTTCCTCAGGGTCATGTCCAAGATCCAACCACCTTCAGCTGTTTCAGCAATGACCTTCCTTCCATCATAATGTCAGAAATGGGGATGCTCGCTGATGACTGTACAATGTTCATATAATTCACGACTCCACAGATAATGAAGCAGTCCATGTCCATATGCAGCAAGGCCTGGACAATATTCAGACTTGGGCTGAGAACTGGCAACATTTGCACCACACAAGTGCAAGGCAATGACCATCTCCAACAAGAGAAGATCTAACCATCGCCTCTTGACATTCAGTGGCATTACCATTGCTGAATCGCCAGTACCAAAATCCTGAGGATTTCCATTAACCAGAAACTGAACTGGACTAGCCATATAAATACCATGGCTACCAGAGAAGGTCAAAGGCTAGAAATCCTGCACTGAGTAACTCACCTCCTGACCCTCCAAAGCCTGTCCGCCACCTACAAGGGGCAGGTCAGGACTATTATGGAATACCGCCCACTTGCCTGGATGAGTGCAGCTCAAATAACACTCAAGAAGCTCAAAGCCATCCTGGACAAAACAGCCCACTTGATTGCTGCCTCTTCCGCAAACATTCAATCCCTCCATCACTGGCGCACAGTAACAGCAGTTTGTACCATCTCCAAGATGCACTGTAGGACATCACCAAGGTTCCTCAGGCAGCACATTCCAAATCCACAACCACTCCCATCTAGAAGGACAAGGGCAACAGATACCTGGAAACACCACCAATTTCCTCTCCAGGTCACTCACCATACTGACTTAGAAATATATCAACATTCCTTCAATGTCTATGGGCCAAAATCCTGGAACTCACTTCCTCACAGCACCGTGGATGTACCTTACACCTCAGGGACTGCAGCGGTTCAAGAAGGCAGCTCACCACCACCTTCTCAAGGGTAACTAGCAGTGGGCAATAAATGTTGGTCTTGCCAGCGACACCCACATCCAATGAATGATTTTTTTTAAAAATTCCCCTCTCCACTATATTAACCCTTTGAAGACATCATAATGTCAATGCAGGCATTTCAGATGAACACCAGCAAGGATGTTCATCAGCTCTATTTAACATACATGAAACTGATGTTAATGGGGCTTTGTCTTTTGCATGCCGATGCTCTATTGACTGCTATGTTTGCAGAGGTCTAACTGCTGGTTGGCAGAAGTACCTTCCTGATGCAAGTCGAAGGCTCCATTCAAAATGCAAATCCAGGTCCTATGATGTACACAAGATCCAATAGTTATTTTAAGTTCGGACTGGCCAGTGTATGCACCGTGCGCTCTCTGACCAATTCCACTGGAAGTGCTGTTAAAGAAGCCCCACCGAGTTCAATACTATATCATTTAGTGGGCCTGGTGGAGCCCCAGCCCATGGTCGTGATGCGCAAAATCCCCCACCCCCCAAACACATCCAGCTGCTGGCCTGTTGGCCTCTGGAATGCCTGATGTTTAGCTCGCCTGAATCATTAAGGATGGCCATTTGAGGCAGGTAGCTATTGGGTCCAGGTCTCAGCCTTTGCAACCATCATGCTTTGCTAGTGAGCTGCCCGAAAGTTACAATTGACCCCATGAAATCTTAGCAATCGAGATTTTCCTTTAGATTGCGTTGCTGTTCGATATTGACAAAGGACCTGTGCTCATTTGTTGGGAACACATACAATTTGGGCATGGCTTTGCTGTGAATAAATTTGATATAATTGCGCATATAAAACTTGCACAATAATGTTGGATGTAGGTTCCAATGTGTTTTTGGGAGATACACTCGTACAGTATCAGTGACAAGATGATTGAATGAATGTAAAACTACTGTTTACATTCAGGTGTCACATTAATTTTTATCGAGTTTGACAAATTTCATTTCGTTCAAGCAATCCAATAAAGATATGAAGTAAGACCATTTGATTATTTTTTTCAAAGTAGATTTTATATCTGAAGAGAGATTGCGTGTGAAAGCCCGCAGTAGCTAAAAGGAGATTATATGTTACATCAATATCGTTTATACGCCTGAGGACTGATCTGCCAACAATCTGCATGGAAACTTTAGGAATAAGGAGCATTTAGATGTTGATTGTGCAAAAGGTATTCAAACCATAATCAAAAGGGCAGCCTGTTAAATGAGACCTGGAATATGCAGATAGTCCACCCTCGCAACTGGTTTGCAAAGGACGTGATTTCTCAGTCAAATCCTGTTGATTTTGTCAGAAGGTTGTGACATCCTGTAGTTTTCAAGTCACTGACATTTGCTCTGGGAGCCAAGTTGGGACGGTGTTGCTGACTTACTGTTTGCTGATCAGAGGCTTTGTTCCAGAGAGCCGTTCCGCAAGGCCCGGATGCTGGCGCTGCCTTTTTTTTTAACAAGAGGTAAGTGTCCCACGGAGGGGGAGACGGGGGTGCAGGTGGGGGGATTGGAGATGGTGAGCTACATGCTGACATGCAGGTGCATCTTTTTCACACTCTCTTTTGGCTCATACTGGGCTGACTTAAATTGTTGGCCTAACTTTCAAATTCCTGTCTGTCCCACGCGCTCAACGAAGAACACCAAGCTGTTCACTGTTTTCACAACTAATGGTCCCTTATTTAGTCACTACTGTTGTGTCCTCTCTATTCAATTCTCTCCATCCTCTCTGCTTTTTAAAACTCTTTCCCACCATTATGCCTTTGATTTCACAGCCTACTCTTTATTTTTAAACTTTCCCCTCCAGCTGCTTGTCCACTATTGTGCAGTTTGCAATGTGTCCCTGTACTATAAAATTACAAATTGTTGTCTATCGGTACTAAAAGAGCAGCAGAACCGTCCTGTTCTCGAAGTGTCGATTGTTCCAGATGGTAATTATATACCATGTAGCATAGTGGTTAGCACTGTTGCCACAGCGCCAGGGACAAGGGTTCCATTCCCGCCTTGGGTCACTATTTGTGCGGTGTCTGCGTGTTCTCCCTGTGTCTGCGTGGGTTTCCTCCAGGTGCTCCGGTTTCCTCCTACATGTTCTGAAAGATAGGGCAGCATGGTAGCGCAGTAGGTTAGTCCTGCTGCCTCACGGCGCCGAGGTCCCAGGTTCTATCCCGGCTCTGGGTCACCGACCGTGTGGAGTTTGCACATTCTCCTCGTGTCTGCGTGGGTTTCGCCCCCACAACCCAAAGATGTGCAGGCTAAGTGGATTGGCCACCCTAAATTGCCCCTTAATTGGAAAAAATGAATTGGGTACTCTAAATTTATTTGTAAAAAGTTCCGAAAGACGTGCTGTTAGGTAATTTGGACATTCCGAATTTTCCCCTCTGTGTACCCGAACAGGCGCCGGAGTGTGGGGACTAGGGGCTTTTCACAGTAACATCATTGCAGTGTTAATGTAAGCCTACTTGTGACGATAATAAAGTTATTATTAATTTGTAATAAAAAGTAGTGCAAATGAAAATAATTAAAACGGAGTGCTGAAACTGCTAATTGGAATCTTTACAGTTTGTGGGTGGAGTGGTATGTATAGTAATAGACGAGGTGTAGGTTGGATGAACTAGAGGGTCTTCACCTGTTAGTTACTGTTCCTATGTTTGTCGTAATAGGACTGCCACTATAGTATTTTGAATAACATAAATTTCAAAATAATAACAGTTACTTCACCGCAGCTTGTTATCCTCTTAATATATTAATGCAATAATCTGGGACACGTGGATTAGGTTTCATTCTATAATATGGCAGCTGTTTCCAGCAATGTGGTGGGAGGGCAAATCTTTCTTTGGCCTGTACAACAAGTAGTATTTTTAAAAGGTTTTTCTAAAGCATTTTCAGATGTAGTAATATTGTCTTTGTAACAAATGCTGACCTGCTGGTGATTATCTATCATTACACTGTCAACTAGTCGATTTACAAAAACTGGAGCAAACTTTTCTTCACAAAATATATACATATAATTTATCAATAAATATCATCAAAGTTCTTGCCTCCTTAGTGTTTCAGGTTTTTTCTTTATCTACTTGACTTTCAAAAAATGCTATTCCTTCATTCTTCCTGACTGCCATTTAATTTTGCAACCTCCTTTTCTTCAATTATATTTCATTAAGAAGTAAGACCATAAGACTATAAGACATAGAAGCAGAATTAGGCCACTCAGCCCATCAAGTCTGCTCCACCGTTCAATCATGGCTGATAACTTTCTCATCCCCATTTTCCTGCCTATTCCCCATAAAATTTTCATAGAATTTCATAGAATTTACAGTGCCGAAGGAGGCCATTCGGCCCATCGAGTCTGCACCGGCTCTTGGAAAGAGCACCCTACCCAAGGTCAACACCGCCACCCTATCCCCATAACCCAGCAACCCCACCCAACACTAAGGGCAATTTTGGACACTAAGGGCAAGTTATCATGGCCAATCCACCTAACCCGCACATCTTTGGACTGTGGGAAGAAACCGGAGCACCCGGAGGAAACCCACGCACACACGGGGAGAACGTGCAGACTCCGCACAGACAGTGACCCAAGCTGGAATCGAACCTGGGACCCTGGAGCTGTGAAGCAATTGTGCTATCCACAAGGCTACCGTGCTGCCCATAACCTCTGATCCCCTTATTAATCAAGGACCTATCTATCTCTGTCGCAAAGACACTCAGTGATTTGGCCTCCACAGCCTTCTGCGGCAAAGTGTTCCACAGATTCACCATCCTTTGGCTGAAGAAATTCCTCCTCATCTCTGTTTTAAAGGATCGTACCTTTAGTCTGAGATTGTGCCCTCTGGTTCCAGATTTTCCTACTACTGGAAACATCCTCTCCACATCCACTCTATCCAAGCTTCACAGCATCCTGTAAGTTTCAATAAGATCCCCCCTCATCCTTCTCAAGTAAGTTTCATACAATATCTGTGTAGATGAGCTTCACCACACGTAACGTAGCTGTCATCTTTTGTTGAACAAACACATGTGTGCAACCATCACAAGGCACATTGGGATATTCCCAACCAACATTTTCAACTCATTTGAAATTGTCTTTTATAATAATAATCTTTGTTAGTGTCACAAGTAGGCTTACATTAACAGTGCAATGAAGTTACTGTGAAAATTCCCTAGTCGCTGCACTCCGGCCCCTGTTCGGGTACACTGAGGGAGAATTCAGAATGTCCAAGTCACCTAATAAGTACATCTTTCGGGACTTGTGGGAGGAAACCAGAGCACCTGATGCTATCATAAATTTTCGATGCAAGATTATGAGAATGCCAATATTCTGGATATGACACAGGCGACAATTTATGTATATGTTTATGATGGAGGCATTTTCCACAGTTGGACTCCAATGAAAAGCTGATGTATGACTTGCATTTTGCCGGTCCCTTAATTGGTGAGCAAAGCAAAGTGCAATGCCATCCTTTGGCATTATTTTAAATCTTAACCGCGTTCATATAACTGATTTTCACCATAATCGTAGAATCATTGAATCCCTACAGCGCAGAAGGAGGCTATTCGACTCATTGAGTCTGCACCAGCCCTTGAAACAGCACCCTACCTAGGCCCACTCCCCTGCCCTATTCTCACGGCTCCCCACCTAAGCTTTGGACACTAAGGGGCAATTTAGCATGGCCAATCTACCTAACCGGCATATTTTTGGATTGTGGGAGGAAACCGGAGAACCCCATGACATTATTGTAAATGTAAAGAACTGCAAGGGTTAATGTAATGTCTAAATCAACCACTCGAGGGAACTAGATGTACAACTAAATAAGACATTGATGCTAAGTCTTGTGGAGAGAGGTTGAGGAGAAAGCGAGAGAACAGACTGAAGGAAAGATAGTGTGAGTGAGAGCAGATCATAGGTAATGTAATAGTGTAGAGGTTAGTAGAAGATGAGTGTAGATTATATGTTTATTATCAACTGTGTATTATATAGAAGTAAGTGTTGAATCCAATTAAGTAGTGTTAATAAATTTATAGCTTTGTTCAAGTTAAAGATATTTTGTGGTCTTTGTGATCACTAAGCGAACCATCCTAAAATTAGAACACAATGAACATCCCAAACTCTGAATAAACCCACGCAGACATGGGGAGAATGTGCAAACTCCACATAAAGGGCGAGATTCTCCGACCCCCCGCCGGGTCGGAGAATCGCCGGGGGCTGGCGTGAATCTCGCCCCTGCTGGTTGCCGAATTCTCCGACACCGGATATTCGGTTGCCCCCCCCCCCCCCCCCGATTCTCCGACCGGGATGGGCCGAAGTCCCGCCGCTAAAATGCCTGTCCCGCTGGCGTAGATTAAACCACCTACCTTACCGGCGGGACAAGGCGGTGCGGGCAGGCTCCGGGGTCCTGGGGGGGGGGGGGGCACGGGGCGATCTGGCCCCGGGGGGGTGCCCCCACGGTGGCCTGGCCCGCGATCAGGGCCCATCGATCCGCGAGCGGGCCTGTGCCGTGGGGGCACTCTTTCCCTTCCGCCTTCGCCACGGTCTCCACCATGGCGGAGGCAGAAGAGACTCCCTCCACTGCGCATGCGCGGGAATGCCATCAGCGGCTGCTAAAGCTCCCGCGCATGCGCCGCCCGGAGATGTCATTTCCGCGCCAGCTGGCGGGGCACCAAAGGCCTTTTCCGCCAGCTGGCGGGGCGGAAATTTGTCCGGCGTGGGCCTGGCCCCTTAAGGTTGGGGCTCGGCCCCCCAAGATGCGGAGCATTCCGCACCTTTGGGGCGGTGCAATGCCCGACTGATTTGCGCCGTTTTGGGCGCCAGTCGGCGGACATCGCGCCGATACCGGAGAATTTCACCCAGAGTTACCAAGGCCAGAATTGAACCCAGGTCCCTGGCATTATGAGGCAGCAGTGCTCACCAAGTTTCAACCATGCTTCTGATATTGGTGTATTAATTCATTTTTAGTCTGAAGAGATAAATATTTTGTACATTGTTTTGAAAATTAAAAAATATATATTCTTTTGCTTATTAATCTCAGCATCTCCTTCGATATGAAAGAAATTGAAAGAGGGAATTTGGATTTATCAGATCCAAATTACAGTGCCTGACGTCACAGGTGTCAATGTGACAGGCAAGGAAAGCTGTATTACAGTAAGAGGAGGGATTGGTAGCAAGGCACCAATTGGGTGATTACTGGGTAAATGCAATTCACGACCTACACTGACTATGCTGGCATACTTTTAAAACATTTCATGGAATACCAGTAGCAGGTTCTCCCCACCACTCCCACCTATGCCCCTCTCTCCCAAAGTGGTCTGAGGTAATGTTTTCACTCCATTAGCCTGTTAATCTGTTGGTAAGCAATGTTTCGCAAAAAACACAGGAATAATTATGACAAAACCTGGTACACAGATCAGGTATGGCCCGTGGAAGAACTGATTAGATTTTTGTGAAGATGCGGATCAGGGTCTGGAAATTTTTAAATGATCAGTTAACTTTGGGAGGTGGTCCGAATTGGCAGTGATTTAGAATGCAGGGTTGTTTTATTTGAAATGTTGTTGATTTTTTTAGAATGTTATGATTTGTCTCCGCCACTATGTTGCACTTTTTCCCCGCTGTCAAAACTGGAACAGAGTTTTCAGAGCAGATTTTTGGATGTGGATTGGCCTGAAGCCTCATCAGTGGGGTGGATGCTCTGACTAAAAAGATGTATTTTTTCCAACTTTGTAGTTACAGAGCATGAACCAGGGAGGGAAAAGCCTCAAGGAAGAACTGCATAATTTGAATAACATTGAATGAACAGCATGGTGAGTGCCCTCTTCACTTCTTATCATCTGCCTTGAATATTTTTAACTGTGATTTATGCCTCTCAACCATTTCATTTTACTATGGTTCAAACATCATCAGTCATGCACAAGTCAGTAAAACCAATTGCAAACTGTGTGTTCAATCTTTTAAATGATGCAGGTTGAAAATTAGAATGTAATGTTACATATTACAAGACTCATTTTGCAAATTTATGGGCTTATTATGGTTTATGCAAGATGGGTAGAGATAAATTGCAGAAGTCCAGGAAGTCTAATCATTTCTGAAGAAAGACACTGCAATCACAGGCAACATCACTTTGAATTGGAAATTTTCCTGGGAGCAGTTACTTTCAGAATTCTTCATTTTGATTTTGCTCTATTCAAAATGGAGAGATGAGAATCATTCCAGACTGGCTCCTAGCCAGGAAATTCTAACCCTATCGTAGTTTGTTGTTATGGCAACTCTTACTCTGACTATAGGCCAAAATGATCTTGTGATTAAATCCCATTGCTGATAGCTGCACATTATAGATCCAAAATTTTACAATTACACTGACATGGGTTTAATTACTTCCCCAGCCATAGTATAATGAATGATTACACCAAGTCACAGTGTCTGTTAATATGAGAGTTCATAATGCTAGTTGTGATGTTTTTCTCTTGTGTTCCTTAGCATAGGAAGCAAAATGTTTTGATCACATGCTTTCCCAAGTGTGAGCTTGGTTCTGCTTCTGCTTTAGTTGCGTCAGCATCACAGACTAATATCCATATTTCATCAACATTTATATTGACAATTCTGGGTAAACTTGGCTGAAATGGAGTTGCTGAAATAGCAGTCCCGATAATGAAAAACGTTAAAATGGAAATAATACAAAGATGGGTCTTTAAGATTTCAAGTACTGTGACTATTTAATTTCTCAACTTTTCCACGATGGGATTGCCCTTGCGAAAGAAGATTGTTGACACATTATCCCGGAAACAAATGGGGCTGGATTCTTTGTTCCTGCGTCAAAGTGCTGACGCCAATGGAGGATCCGTGGAGTTCCGCGACGGAAAGATTGGCGCCACACCTGCACCAATTCCACTACCGGTGAGGGGCTAGCACCGACGCCGCGTGAAACACTCGCGGACCACACAAACAATGGTGGGAAAATCGGCAGGTCTGTGCTGGACAGCTGCAGGGCTGGCAAGCTGCAGCCTGGCATACGCTTACACCCCCACCTCACACACACATGCACCAATCGCGCCCGAAAAAATGGAGCTGGTTGTGCTGGACTGTGTCCCCATCAATCCCGACCCCACAGCCCACCTCCTGGCCACGCCCCACTACTCCCCCCATGCCTGGCAGAAGCCCCTCCCCGGCTAGCCTCCAGAGATATGGAGGGAAGTAGCATCGGCAGACAGAAAACCACCTGGAACCGAGTTTTGTGAAACCAGGTAGATTTGTTTTCTTGGGCCTCACCTATGAAGGCCCTGACAGACGCCTGCTACTACCCAATGAGAGACAGACAGGCCAGAGTAGATTGTCCGACCATTTTCAGGGCCGCCAGGAACTGCCTCTGATGCTCAGATCAGTGATTGGGAGGGAGTTCGGGAAGGATTTATGGTTGGGTATCAGTCCTGGTAAGTCTTGCCAACCGTTTAAACTGTGCAATTGCTCAATCTCTGATTAAAATTGGAGCTGCTCTCTTGAGAATAAAATGCGAAACCAAGGCTCATCTGTCTATTCAAATAAAAAAAAAGATGCCATGTTCTTTCTGAGAATAACAGGGAAGTTTCTTATCATCTGGGCTAACATCAATCCCTCATCAAAACAGATAAGCTCTGGGGCTGGTTTAGCATACTGGGCTAAATAGCTGGCTTTTAAAGCAGACCAAGGCAGGCCAGCAGCACGGTTCAATTCCCGTACCAGCCTCCCCGTACAGGCGCCGGAATGTGGCGACTAGGGGCTTTTCACAGTAACTTCATTTGAAGCTTACTTGTGACAATCAGCGATTTTCATTCATTCCATTTCAGCTCACTGTTCATCTCATTGTTGTTTGAGGAACTGAGTTTTCTGTGTGCAATTTGGTTGAATTTGGATTTAATGTCATGTTTACTAAGTTTCAGTGAAAAGTATTGTTCTGCGTACAGTCCAGACAGATCGTCCCGTACATGAAAAACATAGGACATCCGATAGATGCACAATGTAAATACATAGACATAGACATCGGGTAAAGCTTTTGGAGTGTAGCACTACTCAGTAGAGCAGTTGCATGGAGAGATCAGTTCAGTCCATAAGAGGGTCATTCAGGAATCTGGTAGCAGGGGAGAAGCTATTTTTGAACCTGTTAGTACACATTCTCAGACTTTTGTATCTCCTGCCCGGTGGAAGAGGTTGCTATATTTTCCTTCACAGCTACTGCTTATCATTAGCTGCAAAATGCTTTGGGACATCTTGACAATGTGAAAACATTTCTATAAATCCAAGTTCTACAATATCTACAATTGAGCCATAACAAGTAAACAACACATTTCACCTTGGCAAAGATACTGCACAGAACATAAATTTATACGTTTATTTTTCTAGATTTGCTTTAAGGGCTACTCTCGGCTGCAATATAAGATTAGACTAGCCAAATCGTATATGGTGTCATTGTTTTGCAAGTGATGATGCTGCATTCATTGCACTTGTACCGCATAGAAAAAGTTTTGATTATGTGTGACATAATATTGGATTGAAAACATTGCATGTAAGTTTCTTTAATAAGGACATGGGTGTCATAATATACACCAGTATATTATGGTGCAGACACACACACTGATGGACACACAGTGGGACCATAACACACAACACCGCAGCCAGTCACCAGTTAGAGCACACGCACTATAAAGAGAGGGGGCATCAGAGTTCCCACTCATTCGAGCTGCAGCTTCCTAGTAGGGCAGAGCTCACAGCCTGCAGCACAGACATTCATCATGTGCTGAGTGCATTGACTGGTTAGGACAAGGCAATGGTCTTTAGTGAAAGCTAGTATCGCGTTAACCCACAGTGAGAATATGTTAAACTGTTAATGACTCAATAAAATAGTGTTGCACTATTTCAACTGTTGGTGACCTGTATGTGTTCCACGGATCCAGAGCGCCCAACACAACATGATACCAGGAGTTGAGGGATATTAGCACTTCTTAGACCTACCTGCAAGTGATTCGCCAGCTCTGCATCGCCGGCAACCTAGGGGCCAACTGGAAGATATTCAAACAGTGCTCCCAGCTCTTCCTTGAGGCCACAGACAGTGGATACCAGGAAGATTGCTCTCCTCCTATCCACGGCCGGGGTCAATGCCATCCACATTTTCAATTCTCTCACCTTTGCAGATGTTGAAGATAAAACAAAGTTCACGATGGTCCTCCTCAAGTTTGACACTCACTGCAGCGTAGAGATGAATGAATGAAAGTTTTGAGCGCTACATGTTCCAACAGCGTTTGAAGGGTAAGGATGAACCTTTCCAGTCCTTTCTCACTCACCTCCGCATCCTTTCGCAGTCTTGCAGCTACGGGCCCACCTCCGACTCCATGATACGCGACCAGATCGTTTTCGGTGTTCAGTCGGACCCCCTACGACAGCAGCTCCTTAAAGTAAAGCAGCTCACCCTAGCGACCGCCATTGAGACCTGTGTCCTACATGAAAACGCCACGAGTCGGTATTCCCACATCCAAGCGGCTGAAACGGCGTGGCAAGGTCCCCATGAGACGGAATGTGTCCAAGCAATTGAGCAACTCCAGGGCCTCAGCATGGATGAGGGCGGCCATTTTGCACGCTTTTCGCGGACTCCCGCGCTTGTGCGCACCAAACGAGGGGACGGCGACGTCGAAGAACGTAATGCGCAGGCGTGCACCATGCACGACCGCACCGCGCATGCGTGGTGGTGCAGCGAACATGCTGACGCTATGACGTGCGGTAACTGTGGCCCCGCCCATTTAAAACGGCAATGCCCTGCCAAATCTCGACAATGCCTAAATGTGGCAGACTTGTCCACTATGCTGCCTTATGCCGAGCGGCTCAGCCTGCCAATTCATATCACTTCAGCCAGCATCGCAGGAATGTCCAGGCAATTCAACCTATGATCACCGAGTCCGATGCGGACCTCCCACACAGCAGTGAGGACCCGAAGGTGCCTTTTCGAGTTGGTATCGTGACAAAAATCAGGGTGTCCCCGAAGCAAAGACACCAGCCGCTGTTGGTATACAGCATCGATCCAGACGATCGATGAGTGGTGTGCCACCCTGATGGTCAACCGGTCCCAAATACGATTCCGCCTGGACACTGGTGCCTCCGCCAATTTCATTGCGCGGTCTGACTTCCAAAGCCTTTGTGTCAAACCAGCCATCCTTCAATCAGCCTGCCAGCTATTGGATTACAATGGCAATGCCATTGATGCCAACGGCTCGTGCCAACTTGAAGTGACGCACAGGTCACGGAAAGCCATCCTTCCTTTTGAAATTGTGGGCTCCTCAAAAGCCTCCCTGCTTCGCGCGCAGGCATGCAAGCTGTTGAACCTAGTTCAGAGAGTTCACTCTCTCTCTCCTGATGACACGTCTGCCTTTCAGGACACCGACTTCAGGGCGCAACTCGACGCCATCATCAACCAGCACCATGACGTCTTCGAAGGCATGGGCACGCTCCCATACACCTACAAGATCTTATTGAAACAGGATGCCACGCCTGTGCACGCACCTCGCAGGGTCCCAGCACCCCTCAAGGACTGCCTCAAGCAGCAGCTGCAGGACCTCCAGGACCAAGGAGTGATTTCCAGAGTCACGGAACCAACCGACTGGGTCAGTTCCATGGTATGTGTAAAAAAGCCTTCCGGCGAATTGAGAATTTGCATTGATCCCAAGGATCTAAATCGCAATATCATGAGGGAGCATTATCCAATTCCCAAGCGCGAAGAGATCACATGTGAGATGGCTCGCGTCAAGCTCTTCACCAAACTCGACGCCTCAAAAGGATTCTGGCAAATCCAGCTCGATAAATCCAGCAGGAAACTTTGCACATTTAACACCCCCTTTGGCAGATATTGTGACAACAGGATGCCGTTTGGGATCATATCTGCTTCAGAAGTGTTCCATAGGATTATGGAACAAATGATGGAAGGCATTGAAGGTGTTCGCGTCTATGTCGACGACATAATCATTTGGTCCACCACCCCGCAGGAGCATGTGAGTCGCCTCCAGCGCGTATTCAAATGTACACATGAGCAGGACCTCCGCCTCAACAGGGCCAAATGCTCTTTTGGTCAGACGGAACTCAAATTCCTCGAGGACCACATCTCCCAATTGGGTGTGCGGCCGGATGTAGACAAGGTGGCTGCTATCACAGCCATGAAAATGCCAGAGGACAAGAAGGCGGTCCTCCGATTTCTGGGAATGGTCAACATTTTAGGGAAGTTCATCCCTAACCTCGCCTCTCACACCACGGCTCTCAGGAACCTAGTCAGGAAGACGACAGACTTCCAATGGCTCCCTGCCCACGACCGCGAATGGAGAGAACTCAAAACCAAATTCACCACGGCCCCGGTCTTAGCTTACTTTGATCCAGCAAAAGAGACCAAAATTTCGACCGATGCCAGCCAATCCGGCACTAGGGCAGTGCTCCTGCAACGTGATGAGGCCTCATCATGGGCCCCCGTTGCATATGCGTCACGCACCATGACCCGCACGGAGCAGCGCTATGCGCAGATAGAAAAGGAGTGCCTGGGCCTTCTGACCGGTGTGGTTAAGTTTCACAATTATGTGTACGGATTTCCTCAATTCACCGTCGAGACAGACCATCGCCCGCTGGTCAATATAATACAGAAAGACATGAACGACATGACACCTTGCCTCCAGCATATTCTTCTCAAGCTCCGGCGATACGACTTCCAGCTGATACCCCAGCAGGAGGGTGAGGCGCCAGTGGAGGATCATGTAGCGAGCGTGGCAAAGACCTCATCATTGCTGACGCTCTCTCCAGGGCAGTCAACACTCCATGTGACCCAGCGGGATTCGTCTGCCAGGTTGACGCCCATGTGGCCTTCGTGGCCTCCAATCTATCTGCCACGGATGAACGCCTCGTCCAAATTCGCCGCGAGACGGCGGCTGACCCCTTGCTACAGCGTGTCATGCGCCACCTAACAGACGGGTGGCTCAACGGCCAATGCCCTCAGTTCTATAATGTCAGAGATTATCTGGCGATAGTAGACGGGGTTCTTCTGAAACTGGACCGTATTGTCATCCCGCATAGTCCATTCATGTTCCAGGCTTCCACAACGTTCCGGTCCTTCGCCGGATGCAGCTGTCTCGTGCACAGCACAAGGCGGCTCATGACTCCCGTGCAGCTGATCTCCCTGCTCTGGCTCCAGATGACAACGTCCGCATCCATCCTCCGGATGGTGGCTGGTCTGCAACCGCTGTTGTCCTTCGGCAGGTGGCCCCCCACTCATTCCTGGTTCATCTACCGGATGGCTCCATTCTGCGCCGCAATCGACACGCCCTTCGTCTCGTTCCACGCTCGCTACATGATCCTCCACTGTCGCCTCGCCCTCCTGCTGACCCTGCCATGGACTATGCAGAGATCCCTGTCACTCTGCACCCTTCTCACTCTGACGCAGTCCAGCCCGCTCCTCAGCCGGCGGCTCCCGACCCACCCTTGAGGCGGGCAACCAGAATTCGTCGCCCACCTCAGAGACTTTGTGGACTTATAGACTTTCTGAATTGTTCTGTACTTCCGTTTGATCGTTTACATGGTTTGTATATAGTGTTCATCTTGTTATTCTTGTTGCATACTGTTTTTCTGCACCAGGCACCTTCCCATGTAAATAGCTTAGTTCTCATGTACGTAGTCCTGTAAATATGTCTTTCGCACACACGTAGTTAGGGACATTCTCACCATACACTATTTATTGCCACATACGTACATTCTTTTATAAAAGGGGGAATGTCACAATATACACCAGTATATTATGGTGCAGACTCACACACTGATGGACACACAGTGGGACCAATCAACACACACAACACCGCATCCAATCACCAGTTAGAGCACACGCACTATAAAGACAGGGGGCATCAGAGTTCCCACTCATTCGAACTGCAGCTTCCTAGTAGGACAGATCTCACAGCCTGCAGCACAGACATTCACCATGTGCTGAGTGCATCGACTGGTTAGGACAAGGCAAAGGTCTTTCGTGAAAGCTAGTATCGTGTTAACCCACAGTGAGAGTATGTTAGACTGTTAATGACTCAATAAAATAGTGTTGCACTATTTCAAGTGTTGGTGACCTGTATGTGTTCCACGGATCCAGAGCGGCCAACACAACAATGGGGAATCCACACCGAGTAAAATAAAGAAACATAGTTTTATTTACACACAATATTTACACTGCCTGGTAGACCCCTACCGGGTTCCTGTTCTGGTCGGTGTCTTACTGGCCAACCTTTTATACAGAGGTTAACCAAGATTCTAGAAGGACCAGGGGGAAGATAATCATCCCTCCCCGGAGGCTCCGTGTGGGCTATTACAGTTTATTTTTCAGCTGTGGTCTTATCAAGTCTTATTATATCAACGATAGAAATTTCAGCATGGAAGGAGCCTATTTATCTCAACAAGCCTTTTAATGCAGCATTTCTACCCACATGTTGGCTGAACCTTTCCCTATATAATAATAATAATCTTTATTCGTGTCACAAGTAGACTTACATTAACACTGTGATAAAGTTACTGTGAAAATCCCCTAGTTGCCACACTCAGGTGCCTGTTCGGGTCCACTGAGGGAGAATTCAGCATGTCCAATTCAACTAACAAGTACGTCTTTCGGGACTTGTGGGAGAAAACCGGAACACGCAGACGCGGTGAGAAAGTGCAGACTCCGCACAGACAGTAACCCAAGCCAGGAATCGAATCCGGGGCCCTGGCACTGTGAAGCAACAGTGCTAACCACTGTGCTACCATGCCACCCCATTACAAAATTGACTATATTTGGCATGATGTTCACTGGCTGTCTTTTACATATGCAAGTTCCGCTTGCTTTCCTTTTGGTTTCCTTTGATGTGGGTATTGCTGGCAAGGCCGGCATCTATTGCCTATTCCTAATTGCCCTTGAGAAGGTGACGGTGAGTCACCTTCTGGACCTGCTACAATCCAAGTGGGTGTTAGCACACCCACAGTGCTGTTGGCCGGGAGTTCAAGGATTTTGACCCAGCAGCGATGAAGGAATTGCAGGTTGGTGCATTCTTTGGAGGGGAACTTAGAAGTACTTGTTTCAGTGTTCCCGCTGCTCTTGTTCTTCAAGCTGGGAACGTACATTTTGTGAATTATTGTAGCTGAAATACCTTTAGCGGACTAAATTATATGTTAGAATGGTTATTTTAATATTAATATTCCATTTCCCATGTATTCTTGGTAATTGCTCTGTGGTGTCCCCCATTTTGTTTGATTAATGGATTAGACACCTGTGTGATTTATACTCAAGGAAGCTTTTTTCACTGCTTGGTACCACACGATTTGGCAATCTTAACAAAACAGTGACCATTTTAGAAAATTGTCTGTTAAATTTCCCCAAATGAACCTTATATTAATAATGAAATGCAGAGACATATATAACCAGCTGCTGAAAATAATAGATTGAGTTGGAACTGATGGTATCACATTCCAGTTTGAGGCATAATTTATCAGAGTCTGATAGCATCTTCCTCTGCAACCCTCACAGTGAATCAGTTGCTCTCAGGTGTATTGTAACACCAATATCACAGTGGGCAGCTGAGCATCAAGCGATCTGAAATGCAGAAAACGGATAGAAGGTTAATCAGCATCTGAAAGAGAGTATTTGGCAAGCACTTCAGGTTTAACCCTTTAGAATTTGTACAGTTAAGCTGGATAATTCCTTTTGATTGGCCGTCAAGAGTAATTCAAGATAAGTTTGTAAAAGATTGATGGATTAAGACCCAGGGCCGAAACATAAAGGGGGCGATTCTCCAATACTCTTTCACGACGGCGCGAACCGGGCCCGGGTACGACCGATTCTGTCCCCCACAGGGGGCCAGCACAGCACTGGAGCGGTTCACGCCGCACCAGCCTCCTTTCCCGGCGGCAAATGGGCGCCGCGCCAACCCGCACATGCGCAGTTGCGCCGCGCCAACCTGTGCATGCGCGGGGGACCTCTTTAGCGCGCCGGCCCCGACTCAACATGGCATTGGTGTTCAGGGGCCGGCTGTGCCAGAAAGTAGACACGGGGGGGGAGAAGCCAGCTTGCCGATCGGTGGGCTCCAATCGCGCGCCAGACCCCATCGGAGGCCCCCCCCGGTGAAGGAGCGCCCCCCCCCCCCCCCCCGACACAGGCCGCCCGTCCGTCCGTCCGTTCGCCCAGAGTTCCCGCCGGCAGCAACCAGGGGTGAACGGCGCCGGTGGGACTCTGTCGGATCCATGCGGCCGCTCGGCCCATCCGGGCCGGAGAATTGGCCGGCGCCGCACCAAACGCGCCGGCGCAAATGGCACCGATTCTACGCACCTCGGAGAATCGCGCTCCGGCGTCGGGGCATCGTGGCGCGGTTGCGGCGATTCTCCGGCCTGGTGCGGGGCTCAGAGAATCGCCCCCAATAACTATCTTAACAAAGATGTAACTAGTGGATTTCATGACTGATTAAAGTATTGATAGATTATGAAACTGGTGAGCTGCCTTTTTGTTAAAATGTTCATCACAGACCAGGATCAGATATGCAATCACCTGAGAGACAAAAGGTTGGCAGATATGATATTTCTTTCCATAGAATAGTTGATAAAAAATAATGCTGCCTTTTGGAATTTGAATGTGGAGTCAAATTCATATTAACTAAGTTGGAACTCAGTTAGCAAAATTTACACATTTATAGCCTTTTTCCTACAAAGGGAGACTATCAGATCAGTGATCATTATGCCTGACAAAAGACACACGAGATCAGTCAAGCGGTAGAACAGATAACATTGAGGTCCACTTATAATGACCACCTCCAAAACTGAAGAAAGGCAACTGGACTTTATTACTTTTCGACAAACATCACACAGAGCTTCTTGTGTGAACGTGATGCGCAGTTTAATTTGGGGCACAGAGAATCCCACCGCCAGCGAACTGCCGGAGATTTCTGGCCCATATCTTTGACTGTCACTTTTTGGCCATGAGGAGTTGATTGGCAATGATAAAAGTATATTATATTGTTAAAGGCTATTAATATTTTTAATTACTAGGCTTCATTTTCTATGGCGAGTCTAATGGGCAATTAGTGAGCAAAAGCAATTTTGTGAATCTCACTGGTTGGTTAAGGATCAGGGGTGGGATTCTCCCCTACCCGGCGGGGTGGGGGGTCCCGGCGGGATGGAGTGGCGTGAACCACTCCGGCGTCGGGCCACCCAAAGGTGTGGATTTCTCCGCACCTTTAGGGCCCAAGCCCTCAGCTTTAGGGGCTAGGCCTGCGCCGGAGTGGTTGCCGTCCCGTCGGTTGGCGTGGAAAGCCTTTGCCGCCACACCAGCCGGAGCCGAAGGGACTCCGCCGGCCGGCGGAAGTCCGCGCATGTGCGGGTGCGTCAGCGGCTGCTGACGTATTCCCCGCGCATGCGCGGGGGGTCATCTACGCGTCGGCCATCGCGGAGACCTACACGGCCGGCGCATAGTAAAAGAGTGCCCCCACGGCACAGGCCCGCCCGCGGATCAGTGGGCCCCGATCGCGAGCCAGGCCACCGTGGGGGCACCCCCGGGGCCAGATTGCCCCATGCCTCCCCCAGGACCCCTGAGACCGCTCGCGCCGCCTGGTCCCGCCGGTAAGGGAGGTGGTTTAATTAACGCCGATGGGACTTCGGCCCATCGCGGGCCGGAGAATCGCCGGGGGGGGGGGGGGGGGGGGGGGCCGCCGACTGGTGCCGGAGAATTTGGCGGCCGGTGGGGGCGGGATTCACGCCACCCCCCGGCAATTCTCCAACCCGGCGGGGGGTCGGAGAATCCCGTCCAAGATGTTTTTCATTGAGCAAATCAGCAAACAACTTACGGTGATTCACAATTCATGAGGCACTTCTTTCTTGCCACAAGTTGCTGAATGATTTGCACAGATACAATGGCGTGCTTCATTTACACCCCACTCTTTTTAGAAAAATATGGTCCGAAGTATTGTGCATACAGTTAAGTTAATGCATATTATACACAGGTGTGGTTCTCTTGTAAACAAAACTATTCCTCTCCAGCCTTTACTGCTACTCACAGTCTTTTACATTTACACTTTGAAATTTCATATGAATATTTAGCTCAGAAATATCGGGCGCGAATTAATGGCCTCGCTGTGAGGTGACGCGACGAGGCCATTGAATCTTGTGAGATTTGCGCCGCTCGAAACACCTCATCAGATTTAACGAGATCTCATCAGAAATCATGATCTGGACCTCGCGCTCCCGGGAAGAGATCCAGATGAACATATTTAATGTCTGCCCGGGAACTAATGGCCTCGCCTGGGAGATGGCGCCGGTTAGCACTGGTCCCCCCAAACGTGGACCAGGTGTAACGGCACCGGGAGCCTCCCAGATCATTAGAGACCCCGGGTGATTGGACTCTGAGCAGGGTGGTGCCCTGACACTCCCACTGGCACCTGGGCACCTTGGCACTGCCAGCCTGGCACCTTGGCATTGCCATTGGGAACCCTGGCAGGGGTACTAACATTGTACCAGGCTAGCAGTGCCAAGGTGCCAAGCTGCCCAGGTGCGAGCAGGAGTGCCAGGCATCTGGCCCAGGGATGCTTTGTCCTTAAGAGGTGGGATGAGGGGGGGAGACTTGAGGACCTCCTCTGTGGTAAATTGGGTGCGGTGGTCTGGAGGGTACGGTGGGGTGGCTGAGGAGGGGGTCGAAAGATGGGGGTGGCATTTAAAAATGGCGCCCCTGTTTCCGAATACTCTTTCTGCACTGGCAAGCTGAGCTCATCAGTGCAGGAAATGAGGTAAGTGTGGCCTCAGCGACGCATACCTCGCCAAGGTCAACAGCATAGTTAAATTGTAGTGTCATTCTCGGTACTGCAGGCACCAGGAAACACTTCACTAAACGCGTCCAAAACGGGACTCTGTTTTTGTCCTTTTAAATCGCACCCATTATCTCACTCAAATTACTGCTATGTATAAATAAAAGTTTTGGCAAGGTTTTAATTGTGTACAAATGGTATAAATGTGACATTAAGGGTCAAATTTTCATCTGGATGGGAAGGTGGGATTTTCAAAAGCAATCAATAAGGTATCACACTAATAGCTACTTAATAGGATAAGAGTGTTGCAGGTAGTATATTAGCATGGATAGAGGATTGGCTAACTGATAAAAGACAGGGAGTTAGGATAAGAGGGCCATTTTCAGGATGGCAACCTGTAACTGTTGAAGTGGCACAGGGATCTATGCTGGGGTCACAATTATTTACAATATTTATTAATGACTTGGACGAGGGAACTGAATACACTATTGCCAAGTTTGCGTTGACAAAAAACAGGTGGGAAGGCAAGTGGTGAGGATGACACAAAGAGTCTATGCAGGGATAGAGACAGGTTAGGTGAATGGGCAGAAAGGAGATGATAATTATTTAAACGGAGAAAGACTGCGGAAAACTGCAGCACAGAGGGAAATGGGGGATCCTCGTGCATTAACCACAAAAAGCTAGCATGTAAGTTCAGCAGGTATTTGGGAAGGCAAATGGAATGTTGGCCTTTATTTCAAAGGAAATGGAGTATAAAAATGGGGATGTCCTGGCTAAAACTATACAAGGCACTAGTTAGACCACAGCTGGAATGCTGAGAACAGCTTTGGCTCTTTTAACTAAGGAAATATATACTGGCATTGGAGGCAGTCCAGAGAAGGTTCACTAGGTTGATCTGGGTATGGAGGGATCTTCTTATGAGTAGAAATTAGGTATGTTGGCCTGTACTCACTGGAGTTTAGAAGAATGAGTAGCAACCTTATCGAGACACATACGATTCTCAGGGGGCTAGACCGGTTAGATGCTGAGAGGATATTTACTCTTGTGGGAGAGTCCAGGATCAGAGGGCATAATCTCAAAGTCAGGGATGAGGAGGAATTTCTTCTCTCAAAGGGTGGTGTGGGACTTGGAAGCCCATTAAAAGCATGTTTGGTTTGAGAGTTTGTGAAGAAAATGGAAAGCCTGCCGAATGGCCTCGAACGTTCAGAAAAATAGTCTATAATATCGTCACACATTTAGGTGTTGATGTTGTAAATGTGTTCTTATTACAGAATTTCAACATCAGGATATGTCCTTTAAAGGTGCATCAAGTCCTTACTTTGCCCAGCCTTGTGCATTTGTTCACATGCTTTGCATTGCATTGCATTTGCTGAAGTCATTGACTTCACGAAGCAAAGTACTGTACACACCCCTGTCAGCATCAACAGGGCCGAGGTGGAGATGGTTAGCAGTTTCAAATTCCTAGGGGTGCACATCTCCAAAAATCTGTCCTGGTCCACCCACGTCGACGCTACCACCAAGAAAGCACAACAGCGCCTATACTTCCTCAGGAAACTAAGGAAATTCGGCATGTCCACATTGACTCTTACCAACTTTTACAGATGCACCATAGAAAGCATCCTATCTGGCTGCATCACAGCCTGGTATGGCAACTGCTCGGCCCAAGACCACAAGAAACTTTGGAGAGTCGTGAACACCGCCCAGTCCATCACACAAACCTGCCTCCCATCCATTGACTCCATCTACACCTCCCGCTGCCTGGGGAAAGCGGGCAGCATAATCAAAGACCCCTCCCACCCGGCTTACTCACTCTTCCAACTTCTTCCATCGGGCAGGAGATACAGAAGTCTGAGAACACGCACGAACAGACTCAAAAACAGCTTCTTCCCCTTACCAGACCCCTAATCACCCTCTTATGGACTGACCTCATTAACACTACATCCTGTATGCTTCATCCGATGCCAGTGCTTATGTAGTTACATTGTATTCCTTGTGTTGCCCTATTATTTATTTTCTTTTATTCCCTTTTCTTCCCATGTACTTAATGATCTGTTGAGCTGCTCGCAGAAAAGTATTTTTCACTGTATCTCGGAACACGTGACAATAAAAAATCTAATCCAATCCAATGGGGAGAGCACCATACTGGTGTGAAACATGTTACAAAATTCCCTGTCAGCCTGCGCTGTCAGCTTTTCTACTTTGATTTAAATGTCTGTGACTGATAAAAGAAAAAATCTGGTTTGACACCAGAGTTTTGAAATACTCTACACATTAAATAAAAGGCAAGCTACCTGGTCCCTTATATTGATTAATAGACACTCTGATTTGAAACTGAAATGGAAAGATTCCATTCTTTCCTTTCAGTAGAATGGTCTATTGTTTGGGCAGCTGTGGTCATTCTGAACGTTTGGCTGAGTTTCAAGTGCTATTCATTTTCAATATTAGGTGAGTAATGTAATATCTCCAAATTTACAGATGGCACAAAGGGTAAGCTGTGAGGAGGATGCAGAAATGCATCAGTGTGATTTGGACAAGTTGATGTGGATAAATATGAGGTTATCCACTTTTGTAGCAAAAACAAGAAAGCAGATTCTTATCTGAATGGCTATAGATTGAGAGAGGGAAATGGGCAATGAGATCTTGGTGTCCTTTTACACCAGTCACTGAAAACAAGCATGCAGGTGCAGCAGGCGGTGAAGAAGGCAAATGGTATGTTGGCGTTCTTAGTGAAAGGATTCGAGTTTAGGAGCACAGATATTTTACTGCAGGTGTACATGTCTTTGTTGAAACCACATCTGGATAATTGTGTGTAGATTTGGTCTCCTTATCTGAGGAAAGATGTTCTTGCTATAGAAGGAGTGCAGCGAAAGTTTACTAGACTGATTCTGGGGTGGCAGGACTGATGTATGAAGAGAGATTGAGTTGGTTAGGATTATGTATGCTGGAGTTTAGAAGAATGAGGGGGATCTCATAGATACCTATAAAATTCGAACAGGACTAGACGAGGTAGATGCAGGAAGGATGTTCCTGATGGCAGTGTGTCCAGAACCAGGGATCATAGACTGAGGATATGGGATAGACCATTTAGGACTGAATTGGGGAGAAATTTCTTCACTCAGAGAGTGGTGAGCCTATGGAATTCACCACTACAGAAAGCAATTGAGGCCAAACTATTGTATGTTTTCAAGAAGGAGTTAGATATATAAAGGCACAATAAAAATTTCAGACTTTTTTTTATTATTGACCTCGATTAAATGCTGCATTTAATCATTAAAATATCCAATTATTATGGCATGAAATGTACATCTTAGGATTTATGAATTACATTGTAAAATTTGTTTTGTACCATGTACTTAAATTATTTTATTGGGTCAAAGGCATAAGAAGGTTTTCTATTACATAACAAGGTTAGCCGTAAAGGCCTCTAATAGATGAATGGTCAGAAAAAATCTGAGTATAAACACTAAAATCAACCCACGCGATCCTTAATACTGCTGATGGAGCTTAATGGCGCATATATTAGAGCAGCAAATTTCTGATTACTTAAACTTCAGTCTGACAACCTGCTGCATTAACTATTCTGATTTTACATTCGTATAAGCTTTTTACGTTATAGTTATTAAAGCTTATTGAGTCAAACGCTTGATTTCCTGAACCAATAAAAGTGTCCCCTGGAGTTATTTAGATATTGATAGGTTCAATGTATGCAAAAGCACCTTTCTCCATCTACTAGCTGCTGTTGGTGGAATTAGGTAAGGGAGATTGAACTTTGTGGCTAGCATGGTAGCACAAGTGGCTAGCACTGTGGCTTCACAGCACCAGGGTCCCAGGTTCGATTCCCCGCTGGGCCACTGTCTGTGCAGAGTCTGCACGTTCTCCCCGTGTCTGCATGGGTTTCCTCCGGGTGCTCTGGTTTCCTCCCATAGTCCAAAGACGTTTAGGTGGATTGGCCATGATAAATTGCCCTTAGTGTCCAAAAAGGTTACGAGGGGTTATTGGGTTACCAGGATAGGGTGGGAGTGAGGGCTTAAGTGGGTCGGTGCAGACTTGATGGGCCGAATGGCCTCCTTCTGCACTGTACGTTCTATGTTCTATGTTCCCATTTCTTCTTTCTTCCCATTTCTTCTTTCTTTCCAAAAATAAACTATATTCATAAAATATCTGAAAGAACATTACAAAACACTTCAAAATGGCCGTCACAGAAAGTGCAATGACATTCAGGTTTTCACATAGATCATGTTGCACCCTGAGGTGCTTCAGTACAATCAAAAAACGTAGTGAACCGCCCATTTCCTGATGTGGACGGTCTCAAGATCTTTATACCAATAATTGATTTTCTTATCCACAAACACATGATGAACCTATGTCACCCTTTCACATTCGTATTAGCCTTCGCTTCAATCCCATTTTTAACAAGTTTGCTCAAGAACAGAGTATTAAATCGATTTGCTTGTTATAAAATGAATTCCTGGGTCACACAATTGTGAATGCAATTAGAAGAACTCGATTATCAGTCTTGTCCTCCTCATATTTGCCTAAATCCTTCAATATTAAATACTTCTGTATTCAAAGAGTTGGGATGGAAATTCCAGTTTTAATTCTATCCATGATCGATCGAAGGTCACAAAGTTAATGATAAAAAAACTTCCGTGCCCATCCGAGAAGTCTTCCACTGCATGCCCTGAAGTGAATTTTTGCCATCCCTTCTATCTAACTGAACAGCTAAAATATTGAACTCCAGTTTTGATGAAAGCCATTCATAATAATAATCTTTATTAGTGTCACAACTAGGCTTACATTAACACTGCAATGAACTTATTGAGAAAATCCCCTTGTCGCCACAATCTGGCGCCTGTTCGGGTACACTGAGGGAGAATTCAGAATGTTAAATTCACCTAACAAGCACGTCTTGCAGGACTTGTGGCAGGAAATCAGAGCAATCCCACGCATCCATGGGGAGAACATGCAGACTCCGCACAGACAGTGACCCAAGCCGAGAATTAAACTTGGGCCCCTGGCGCTGTGAAGCAGCAGTGCTAACCACTGTGCTAAAATCCCAAATTTATCATCAGTTGCGTCATTGATTACTTGTTTTTTTAATGTTTGTCACTATTTTGGAATTTCCATGCTCCATTGGGATGTCGTGCACGCACAATATCATTCACTTAATGCTTCTTTTTTACGTTTTGGGAACTTTCCTTCCCAACCAAAAGACCGGTGTCATTTTCTGCTCTGGTGCTGATTGTGCCTAGTCTGCAAATGGGCTTGTTGAATTTGCGGCTGCTCCATTTTCTTTCTCCATTTGAATGTTCCACTGGTGAGTGAATGAACCTTTGAACATGCACTCTCATTAAGGGTCTCATTAGATGCTTGGGAAATGCCAGTTCATGGCAATTGCCAGCGTACGTTGGGACAGGTGTGTTGTGATTTGTTCCTTATTCTTTTTTCCCACTTCATAAGAAAGTCTTGGGAATTGTCTCAAAACTATCTGTTCTTGTGATTTTATTGTAAGGTCATAATCGAAGTGTGAAGTGAAAGATATTACAATGCAAGCAGCCTTTCTAGTCTCTATACCAAACAAATGATCTTAATGAACTGCATAAACTTTTCATTACGGAAAAAATGGCAGAACATGGGCTTATTACGTCTGATTAAGGCTCTTGCACAACAACTGCAGAATAAAAAAAATGGAAGTTATCCATTGTCATCCCCATATCCTGGACTTGATAAGAAACTTGTTTTCCGTCAAACTTTATTTTGCAGGCTTGTATTCACGTGCGATATCTCTTCCAGACAGATATTGTTGACTGTGACATTTAGCAAGCATACAGCTCAGGGCTTCAGATGGTAATCTGTCTTCGAAATCCATGCAAGGCTGACTAACTTCTTTATCTTGTTGCTTTGCCTGGATTTTGTTCCGTGTTAATATTGCAAAACCTAAACCTTCAAATATATTTACACTGAACGATTGAAAGTTAGCAATATGAAAGAAACTTCCATCCATGGCATCCGCTATGATCTTTCATAAATGCATTTAACCCTTCAGACATCAGCAAGCAATGGACAAGGTCTACCTAGTAAAAGTAAATTAAGGATATTTTCATGTCACAGGCTCACCCCTAAGTATTTGATTAATGGCATGAACCACCAACAGCCTGACCAATGTTTAAAATATATTTTCAGTAAAAAATATTTGAAAATACACTCACTCAAAAATCTTGTGAAAATGAAACTTTGCATTTTTTCGGTTAAACCATATATTTTTTTAAAATTTGGAGTGCCCAATTAATTTTTTTCCAATTAAGGGGCAATTTAGCGTGGCCAATCCACCTACCCTGCACATCTTTGGGTTGTGGGGGCGAAACCCACGCAAACACGGGGAGAATGTGCAAACTTCACACGGACAGTGACCCAGAGCCAGGATCGAACCGGGGACTTTGACGCCGTGAGACAACAGTGCTAACCACTGTGCCACCGTGCTCCCAGTTAAACCGTATTTAACCAAATAAATCCTGTAGACTCCTATAGGTGACAGATTATGAATTCTGAAGAAATGTTTCTTTGATGCCTAGGACGTAACAAATAACAAAATGACTTTAATTGCTCCATACTAATACCAGGA
Organism: Scyliorhinus torazame; assembly: GCF_047496885.1. Taxonomy (NCBI): domain Eukaryota; kingdom Metazoa; phylum Chordata; class Chondrichthyes; order Carcharhiniformes; family Scyliorhinidae; genus Scyliorhinus; species Scyliorhinus torazame. Next base: position 190,650,100 of record NC_092718.1, on the reverse strand, counting down.
TGATTCTCTGCTGGTCAGGCATTTTATCACTGAAGGAAAGTCAGAGGACTGTAAAATAGAACAAAATAGGAATAAAAATAAATAATGATGCCTTTAGAATCACAGCTGCCAATCCGTGATGCCAAATTGATTTGCAGCTGCAGAAACAACTTGCAGAGCCAATTTTAGCCTGAAGATTTTTTTAGAAGTATAAATTAAGGCTTAGTCAACTGCCCAAAATGAGAAAACTATTCAGGCTATTTGATCTCATAAGTCGATTCAATCTGCAAGGCCCCACATGGAGCGCAGAATTTATCTTTAGATGAGGTGAATGTGACAGAATGTTGCAAGAGACTTCTGATGCCAAAGAAAGCCTCAGTGTCTGCGTTTGCTTTCAGATTGGCACATACACATTGATCACAATACTCACAGTGTTGAGATGAAAACATCGCATGTTGGCATCCACCAAAACAACAATACAAGTCAAGCTCACCGCACCCACAAGGGAACCCTGGGCTCTCCACCACCACTGGCTGACATGTATTGGCATGACCTCTCTCTCTGTCCCTCACCAATACTTCACTTACCCATCTTGTGCTAAACTAACGATGGCCCCAAAAAACAACCGACATAAATAAATGTAAACAACGTCCTCATTTCAAAATGCACTCAAAAGTGAACATACGTTACCAAATAATGCAACATCATGAATGTACAACACAAGAAACATCTTTGCAGGAGGCAGCCTAAACACTTGGGGCGGGATTCTCCGACCCCCCGCCGGGTCGGAGAATCGCCGTGGGGGCGGCGTGAATCCCGCCCCCGGCCGGCTGCCGAATTCTCCGGCGCCGGGTTTTGGCGGGGGCGGGAATCGCGGTGCGCCAGTCGGCGGCTGCTGGCAGCGCCCCCCCCCCCCCCCCCGGTGATTCTCCGGCCCGCGATGAGCCGAGTGGCTGCCCATTTTCGGCGGATCCCGCCGCCGTTAATCACAACAGGTCCTTACCAGCGAGACCTGGCTCCACGGGTGGCCTGCAGAGTCCTCGGGGGGGGGGGGGGGGGGGGGGGGGGGGGATCTGGCCCCGGGGGCGGCCCCACCGTGGCCTGGCCCGTGATTGGGGCCCATCGATCCGCGGGCGGGCCTGTGCCGTGGGGGTACTTTTTCCCTCCGCACCAGCCGCTGTCAACCTCAGCCATGGCCGGTGCGGAGAAGAGCCCCTCCTGCGCATGCGCTGGGATGCCGCCAGCACACGTGGTGCTCCCGCGCATGCGCCAACTCGCGCCGACCGGCGGAGGCCCTTCGGCGCCGGTTGGCGTGGTGCCAAGCCCTTCGGCGCCAGCTGGCGTGGCACCAAACACTCTGGCGCCGGCCTAGCCGCTGAAGGTGTGGAGGATTCCACTCTCGCCCTCGGAGAGGCCCGCCAAGTCGGTTCGTGGAGAATCCCGCCCATGTATAGGAATCACAACAAATGGTGTTCCGACTGGGCACACACCACACTTCACAGGGTTAAATTCCCAAGTCCATGGAATACCTGCACTGCAGAAGGACGGCATTCAGCCCACGGGTCAGCCCTGACCCTCCGAAAGAGCATCTCATTTAGGCCCACTTCCCTGCCATACTCGGCAAACCCACCTAACCTGCACATCTTTGGACGCTAAGGGACAATTTAGCATGGCGTGTCCACCTAACCTGCACATCTTTGGACTGTGGGAGGAAACTGGAGCACCCGGAGGAAACCCACGCGCACACGGGGAGAACATGCAAACTCCACGCAGACAGTCACCAAAGGCCGGAATCGAACCCGGGTGCCTGGCGCTGTGAGGCAGCTGTGCTAACGCCTGTACCACTGGGTCACCCACGAGGGTTTATTCTATTCAACATGTGGGCGTCGCTGGCTGGGTCAGCATTGGTTGCCCATCTCTCATTGCCCTTGATTGAGTGGCTTGCTGGGTCATTTTCAGAGGGGGCAGTTCAGAAACAACCACATTGATGTGTGGATCTGAATTCCCATGTAGGCCACACACGGTAAGGATGGCAAATTTCCCTCTGAGCATTACTCTGGGTCTCTGGATTACTAGTCTAGTGACAATGCCACTACACCATCGCCTCCTCAAAGATAGTCTGGGTGATAAGTTGATGAAATGTTTTTGTTACAGTTTCTTAAAGCAGCAAGCTCTAGAGCGAATCACAGAACAGGCTATTCTAGATCTGGTAAAGTGCAAAGCGACAGGATTAATTATTGACCCCACAGGAAGTGCAGGTAGCAGTGATCATAACTTGGTTTAATTTTACATTCAGCTTGTGGGAGAAAAGAGTGAGTCTTTTAATGTTACAATTAAATAAGGACAATTATGAGCGTACAAATTGGGAAATTAGGTTAAGGGATAAATCAGTGGAGATGAAGTTTTTTTATTCGTCCATAGAATGTGGGCATGGCCAGCATTCATTACTCGTCCCGAATTGCCCTTCAACTGAGTGGCTTGCTGGGCCATTTCAGGAGGCATTTCGAGCCAACCACATAGCTGTGGGTTTGGAGTCACATGTAAGCAAGTCCAGATAAGGATGGCAGATTTCCTTCCCTGAAGGGCATTCATGAACCAGATGGGTTTTTACAACAATCGATTCATGGTTATCATTAGACGCTTAATTCCAGATATTTATTGAATTCAAATTTCACCATCTTTCATGATGGGATTTGAATCCAGGTCCCTAGAGCATTACCCGGAGTCTCTGGATTACTCGCCCAGTGACAGTACCACCAGTTCATCACCTCTCTCTGTTTGAGGAGATTTTTCATAGTACTCAGCATAAATATATTTTTGTGAATAAGATCGTGTGTTCATGGACAGATATATCTGTAGCAGGCAGGCTGGTGAGGTTGAGGTCAAGTATGTTTTTCCCATTTGTTGGTTCCCTCACCACCCGGTGCAGTCCCAGTCTAGCAGCTATGTCCTTCCGGACTCGGCCAACTCAGTCAGTAGTGGTGCTACTAATCCACTCTTGGTGATGGAGATTGAAGTCTCCCCCCAGAGTCCGTTCTTGCCACCCTCAGTGCTTCCTCCAAGTGGTGTTCAATATAGAGGAGGGCTGGGAGGGGAGGGTGGTGGGGGGGGGGGGGGTTTGTGGTAATCAGCAGGAGTTTTAACCTGATGCCATGAGACCTTATGGAGTTCGACGTATGATGATGAGGATTCTCAGGGCAACTCACTCCTGACAGTAAACCATTGTGCCGCCCCACCTCTGCTGATGGATCAGGACACAGCTGGGAGTGGTGGTGGTGGTGCCATGCACATTGCCTGTAAGATCTGATTCCGAAAGTATTATTATGTCAGACTACGACTAGTCGCCTAATTTTCGCACGAGGCCCTGATGTTAGTAAGGAGTGCTGGGTTTGCCATTGTCGTTTCAGGTGCCTAGGCTGATGCCAGGTGGTCTTTGCAGTTCATTTCTTTTTGTAGGCTTTGTTAGTGGTTTCATACGACTGAGTGGCTTACTAGACCATTCAGGGAGCATTGCTGTGGGTCTGGAGCCGGTCACGGTGAGGACGGCAAATTTCCTTCCCTAATGGACATGAGTGAACCAGATGGGTCTTTCCAACAATTATTTTAATTCCAGGTTTTTGTTATTGAATTCAAGTTCCACCCATGGTGTGGAGGCAGCCCTTTCATTGTGCATGTCCCATGTTGACACTAACCTTGAATGGTCCAGCCTTGCTTTTGTGACCTGGAAATATTAGGTCAAAGATATCACCATACTCCTGATGGAGTGTGTGGAACTGAGAATGGAACTGTGCGCTGAAGCCAGGGGTGATCTGGATCCACAAGAACAGATTCTGAAATCAGCTGCTGCCGTTCATGTTTGCATTGTTTGGTAACTGGCTGTGTCATGCCATCCTAAGAAGGCTGAGAGTCTTGGTGGCTGGGAGTGAAAGCAGATCGTATTCAGCAAAACGTTCATTGCGAGCTACGAATTGAGGTTCAAGGGAGATGTTCGCAGCGCAGATCTTATCAGCAACGCCAGCCAAAATAAATGTTGGAGGCCAAGTGTTGTATGGCTTGTTACACTTTTATCATGAAGTAAGAGAGGACAGTTCAACTGGAAATGTTGTGTGGTCCGCAAAACCATCTGATTGGGGCACCTCATCTGGATAGATGGTTGTGGAGCTTGTGGGAGCACAATGTAAATGAACTCATCTCACTCTGCCTGGTTAAAGGAAGCATGTGGTTCATAAACATAGGTTGTGGAGTCACTTACCAGCACAAGGCGTTTGGCTGGTCAAATTGCTACATCATTCATTTTCATGTACGGAGTGCCTGCAAGTGCCTCAACATCAATGTTCTCCATGACCAGGCCTTCGAAAGCAACAATGTGATGATCTCTGGACAGAGAGAAGCATTTCCCCAACCACGTGCAAAGGCAATGAACCATCAGCCTGGCGAGCAGATTGGGATGATCACTGGACTGACATATCTGAGTCAGATTGATGTGCCAGCACGGATTATATTTCCAGTGGTTCCACCGTCGATTGTCACCTGAATAGCTTTGTGCTCAAGGAATATGTCTAAGTTGGGTGACTGATGAATCTGTACACAGACTGGAGCTGATTCCAACAAGTTGTCAGCAGGTTCTTCAACCCATCATCTAAACAAATATTTGCGTGGCTATCATTATCATCACTGGTCAAGCTAACAGCTATCTTGCGAACAGTATTGGCTGTCTTGATATGCCAGAAAATTACATTTGCTGAGAAAACGGCTATCTGGTCGATCCACTTGCTTACATAACAAGCAAGGTACTTGTCATGTGAGTGAAGGAGGGGAGTTACGGAGTCAGATCTTGCTACATGAATGTGAAATGGTCCAGTACTCCCGGAAAGAGGAAGTGGGAAGCAGAGATCTTGACATCAGTGAATCTTATTCTAACAGCAAACCCCAGGCTTGGGAGATCACTGGCTTCACAGGTGCCAGAATGTGCGACTTGAGCTCAGTGCCGTTCCTCTGCTTCACTAGACATGATGGACTCGAGCGAATGAGTTGAATGGGAGGATCCTGTTGAGTTCAGTGTTTGTTGTCTAGCAAGGAATTCACAGAACTGCTGGTGACTTGTCCAAAACAGGAGTTTTATTAAAGCACAAGTGGTGAGGTAATGATCAAATACAGAGCAAGTTATCATGGAGTTTCTTTTGACTCCCCTGGAAATACCCTACGCACGACTATCCTCGCGTACGTCTTACAAACTTCTCCGGATCACCAGATCTGCCCTCACTTATATCTGAGTGCCTTGTCACATGACCACTGTCTCGAGACTGCATGGTGGATCTGTACCGCCATTTGCTGGTTGGAGGTTGCACCACCAACTCTGTACAATATTGTTTGCAAGCATATCACCACAGATCCCACCCATTATTTTTAATTCGCCATCACTCCATTGCTTTCACGGTGTTTGTTATTTGGCCCAAAATTGTACTGTGTGACTGCTGGATGGATGTGCAAGCATTGATTAATGCAGGCTTTCTAATGTACAGCAACAGACTTCCTTGGATTTAATCTGCAATTCATTAACCACACAATGGATTTAATTGTCAGCTTGCGAAAGTCAATAACAGCTTCAAGACAGCCTTTGGAGTTTTGCACAGTTGTGTTGGACATGACATTGACAGTATAGGAAAACTATTTGTATAAAGGAAACAACGTTCAGTTTTATAGCTGTGAGATGGTAATCTAGACCTGGAGGATGGCTGACAATACCTTTCTGACTTTGCGAGTGCCATCTTATTTACAGTGCAAGGTGTAAAGACCTAAATGGCTTTCCAAACATCAACTTCCTTTCCAAATTCAGCAGTCATGTCAGGAGAACATTAATCACATATCTTTTCTGTTATGTTTTTGTTATCCTTCCATCTGCAACACTTTACAGAAAAAGACATACACATAACAGATTGATTGGGGCAGAAATGTCCAACAGATATTTCTCCTCCACTTGAAGAATATTTCAGTTCATGAAAATAAAAGCATCACTGTGGAATTCTGAACGTCCAGAGGTCCTATTGTTGCTTACTTGAAAACGTTACAAAGAATTACTTAGAATTTACAGCACAAAATAAGTCATTTAACCCAACTGATCAGTGCTGGTGTTTATGTTCTACATGAGAGAATATCAATATAGAAACATGGAAATGGGGAAAATAGGAGCAGGAGGAGGCCATTCGGCCCTTCGAGCCTGCTCCGCCATTCATTATGATCATGGCTGATCATCCAACTCAAAAACCTCAGCCCGCATTCCCCCCATGGCCTTTGATCCCCTTCACACTCAGTGCTTCTTGAACAGCTTCTTGAAAACATACAGGGCTGAATTCTCCGCCGGCGGGATTCTCCATCGCGCCAGCAGTGCACCCACACCTGTGGGTTTCCCGGTGGCGTGGGATCGCCACAATGGGGAATCCCATTGGCAGGTGGCGGGAACGGAGAATCCCACTGCCGGTGAGGGAACGTCGCCCAGGAAAAAGCAGCCGACGAACCAGAGAATCCAGCCCACAATGTTTTGGCCTCAACTACGTCCCGTGGTAACAAATTCCACAGGCCGACCACTCTCAGAGCGAAGAAATCTCTTCTCAACTCTGTCCTATTGGATCCAATCTTAGAGTCGTGAAGAGGTTGTGTAATTTTCAATAATTTTAAATTTGGGCAACAAGGTGCCCTGACAAGAATCAGGGGCTGGATTCTCTGATTGTGAGGCTATGTCCGGAGGAAGTGTCTAGTTCTATGATGAAAAAATCAGCACTGACCCTCCAACCAGCGAGGGGCTGGCAGCTGCGCCATGTAAAACACACGGCCTTTAAAAAATAAACAGCTGGAGAATTGCCGGGTCCTTGGCCGTGCCTGTGCATGGCGGTGACCTGCCAGATAATGCCCCCTTGGACACCCTCTCGCCACCCCCGGGCCAACCCCCACCAATCCCCCCAGCCCTCGCTGGTGACCCCCTCGGCCAGCAGCATGTGTCCCCCTGGACTATGGCAGCACTGGACACAGTCCGCAGCCGCCACACCGGGCTCCTGGAAACTGAGATCACACGTGCCCCGCGCCATCGGGAACTCACCCCATTGGGGGCGGAGCACTGGGGAAGGCCTGCAGGTGATGTCCTGAGGCCGTCTCAACGGCTTGCGGCATACTCCCCGATGAAGCCATTTTGGAGGGGGCAGAGCATCCAAAAACAGGCCGGCACCCCCGATTAGGTCATAAAAAGGGATTCTCCGCCCGATCGCCGATTACCAAACTACGAACCCGCCCCAGGAATCCATTATTTGTTTCCTAAAATGATCGGCAGGAATAGTTGTAAGAATATAAACATATCTAGACCTTTGTCTTTGCTTTGAACAGCAAATATTTCCAAGTATGTATCCCTCGTTAGTTAGGGACTTGAATGGTAAAGCTTATTTGTCGAATTCTGAACATTCTGTTCCAAGATTACCTCAACAGTTCACGCACAATGGGCTGAATTTTACCAGCCCTTTGGGAATTGGCTGGGTTGAGGGAATGCTAACAAATTGGCATGGGAAGACATTGGGTCTTCCAGCCGCCATGCTATTTTAAAAATAAATTTAGAGTACCCAATTATTTTTCTTTTCCAATTAAGGGGCAATTTAGCGTGGCCAATCCACCGAACCAGCACATCTTTGGACTGTGGGAGGAAACCGGAGAACCCGGAGGAAACTCACGCGGTTACTGGGAGAGCATACATACTTCGCACAGACAGTGACCCAAGTCGGGAATCGAACCTGGGACCCTGGAGCTGTGAAGCAATACTGCTAACCACTATGCTACCATGCCGCCCATCTGAAGGTTCTGGAGTGAGTGGCTTCATTTTTGGTCACTTCTTGTCCCAAGGAAGGGCCCCCATTCACAATGGCACCACCTGATCAACCCTCCCCATCTGGCTCTGGTTGAGCCTTTCCTGCCTTGCCCCACTTAGACCGCATTTAACTGTCGTCAAAGGCACACGGTGATGCACAATCAATTACTCGAGAGACAAGGAGAGTCATACTAATTGGCTTTAATCAGCTAGAACTGTACCCAGCAACTTCGATACAGAAAGTGAAGGCTGCTGGGACGGCATTGGTTCTTATACCCCGCCTCTCAGGGCGGAGCTATGTACATTGGCCAATGGTAGACTCCTCGGTCTAGCCAATGGGCATCCACCTCTCAGGTACTGCAATACCTGGTATTACCACATTCACCCCCTGTTAAAAAGAACCCAGCGGGGTGATGGCCAGCATTGCTATCGCCTTTTGCATGGTAGGACCAGGTATTGAGGTACCGTGATGTCGAGGGTAACAGAGAAAGTTTTTTGTTTTTAGTGTTTTAAAGTGCAGCAATCAGACGATCGGGTGGCCTGGTCTTCCTTCTGGAGCGTCTGGGCTTCGGCGATGATCCTGGTGGGGGCCCCGGCGGTTGTGGCTCCGGGAACGTGGTGTCTTCCTCCCTGGCAGCTTCGTCACCACTAGGTGGCGCTGTTGGGGTGAAAAGTGGGCAGGGGGAGGGGCGCCTGTAGGGGGCGTCAGTGCCCGTTCGGCGCCGGGTAGGGGCGGCGGCAGTACTGACCCTCCGGTCAGGTGCTGCGGGGAGGATGGGGGTGGGGGCAATGGTGCGGGTGCGCGTGGGGCTCCGGCGGGCGCCAGGTCCCGAAGGGAGACCGTGTCTTGGCGGCCGTCGGGGAACGCCACGTAGGCGTACTGGGGGTTGGCATGCAGCAGGTGGACCCTCTCGACCAACGGTTCCGACTTGTGCGCCCTCACATGTTTCCGCATCAGGATGGGTCCGGGTGTCGCTAGCCAGGTTGGGAGCGAGGTCCCGGAGGAGGACTTCCTGGGGAAAACAAGGAGACGTTCGTGAGGTGTCTGGTTTGTGGTAGTACATAGCAGCGACCGAATGGAGTGAAGGGCCACTGGGAGGACTTCTTGCCAGCGGGAGACTGGGAGATTCCTGGACTGAAGGGCCAGCAGGACTGTCTTCCAGACCGTTCCGTTCTCCCTCTCTACCTGCCCATTTCCCCGGGGGTTGTAACTGGTCGTCCTGCTGGAGGCAATGCCTTTGCTGAGCAGGAATTGACACAGTTCGTCGCTCATAAAGGAGGACCCCCTATCACTGTGAATGTATGCGGGGAAACCGAATAGTGTAAAAATACCCTGGAGGGCCTTGATGATGGTGGTTGTGGTCATGTCCGGGCAGGGGATGGCGAATGGGAACCGGGAGTATTCGACAATCACGTTCAGGAAATACGTGTTGCGGTCGGTGGAGAGGAGGGGGCCCTTGAAGTCCATGCTGAGGCATCAAAGGGACGGGAAGCCTTTATCAGATGCGCTCTCTCTGGCCGGTAGAAGTGCGGTTTGCACTCCGCGCAGATTCGGCAGTCCCTGGCGACTGTCCTGACCTCCTCGATGGAGTAGGGCAGGTTGCGGGTCTTAACAAAATGAAAGAAACGAGTGACCCCCGGGTGGCAGAGGTCCTCGTGGAGGGCTCGGAGGCGGTCCACTTGTGCGGTGGCACAAGTGCTGCGGGACAGGGCATCAGGAGGCTCGTTCAGCTTCCTGGGACGGTACAAGATCTCGTAATTGTAGGCGGAGAGTTCTATCCTCCACCGCAAGATCTTGTCGTTCTTAATCTTGCTCCGCTGTGCATTATCGAACATGAAGGCCACCGACCGTTGGTCCGTGAGGAGAGTGAATCTCCTGCCGGCCAGGTAATGCCTCCAATGTCGCACAGCTTCTACTATGGCCTGGGCCTCCTTTTCGACCGAGGAGTGGCGAATTTCAGAAGCATGGAGAGTGCAGGAGAAGAAAGCCACGGGCCTGCCCACTTGGTTGAGGGTGGCCGCCAGAGCTACGTCGGACGCGTCGCTCTCGAACTGGAAGGGGTGGGACTCGTCGATGGCGCGCATCGTGGCTTTTGCGATGTCCGCTTTGATGCGGCAGAAGGCCTGGCGGGCCTCCATCGACAGGGGGATGGTTGTGGACTGGATCAGGGGTCGAGCTTCGTCTGCGTAATTTGGGACCCATTGTGCATAATAGCTAAAGAAGCCGAGGCAGCGCTTTAGGGCCTTGGGGCAGTGAGGGAGGGGGAACTCCATGAGGGGGCGCATGCGTTCAGGGTCGGGGCCTATGACTCCATTTCACACTACGTAGCCTAGGATGGCTAGACGGTCGGTGCTAAACACGCATTTCTCCTTATTGTAGGTCAGATTAAGGAGATTCGCGGTCTGGAGGCATTTTCAGAGGTTGGTGTCGTGGTCCTGCTGGTCATGGCCGCAGATGGTGACGTTATCAAGATACGGGAATGTTGCGTGTAAGCCGTACCGGTCAACCATTCGGTCCGTCCCATGCTGGAAGACCGAGACCCCGTTCGTGACACCGAAGGGAACCCTTAAAAAGTGATATAGCCGCCCATCTGCTTCAAAGGCAGTGTACTGGCGGTCCCCATGACGGAGGGGCAGCTGGTGGTAGGCAGACTTGAGATCCACCATGGAGAAAACCTTGTATTGCGCAATCCTGTTTACCGGGTCGGCTATACGGGGGAGAGGGTACGCGTCCAGCTGCGTAAACCGGTTGATGGTCTGGCTATAGTCGATGACCATAGCCTCTCCCCATGTTTCTCCCCGGTCTTTACCACCACTACTTGAGCCCTCCAGGGGCTGTTGCTTGCTTCGATGACTCCTTCCTTCAGCAGCCTTTGGACCTCGGACCTGATGAAGGTCCGGTCCTGGGCACTGTACCGTCTGCTCCTGGTGGCGACGGGTTTGCAATCCGGGGTGAGGTTCGCAAACAGGGAAGGAGGGTCGACCTTAAGGGTCGCGAGGCCGCAGACAGTAAGGGGAGGTATAGGGCCGCCGAATTTAAAGGTCAGGCTTTGTAGTGGGCACTGGAAATCCAGCCCAAGAAGGGTGGCTGCGCAGAGGTGCGGCAGAACGTACAGGCGGAAATTGCGGAATTCCCTGCCTTGGGCAGTGAGGTTTGCTAGGCAGAACCCCTTTACCTCCACTGCATGTGACCCGAAGGCTAGGGAGATCCGTTGGTTTACAGGATGGGTGACAAGAGAACAGCGCCTTACTGTGTCGGGGTGGACAAAGCTTTCCCTGCTCCCGGAATCGATCAGGCACGATGTCATGTGGCCGTTGACGGCGATCATTGTGGTTGCTTTCGCTAGCATCCGGGGCCGACTCTGGTCCAGGGTCACGGAGGCCAGCTGCAGCAAGGGGAAGGTCTGGTCAGGCAGCTTGGAGTCAGCAGTGCTGGGGGCCTGAGGCCGGTCCCAGGTAACGGAGGCCAGCTGTAGCAAGGGGGAGTTCTGGTCAGGCAGCGTGGAGTCGGCAGTGCTGGGGGCTTGAGCCCCCATCCAAGATGGCGTCAGCCACGGGTCGCACATGGAGTCCGGGGATGCAGAAGATGGCGTCGGCGAGGGACAAAATGGCGGCGCCCACCCATCCAGCATGGTGGCCGGGGGGGGCAAAATGGCCGCGCCCGTGGGTCGCACGTTGCCTGGGGATAGGAGGGCGGTGGGGGGCCTTGGATGGCCGGGACCTGAAACAAAGGCTGCTGATAGTTGTTGCCGACCGCTGCCACGCCGCGGGCCTGGCAGACCGCGACATAGTGGCCTTTCTTGCCGCACCCTTTGCAGGTGGCGGTGCGGGCCCGGCAGCGCGCGCGGGGATGATTCGCTTGGCCACAGAAGAAGCAGCATTGGCTGGCGGTGAAAACGGGCCGTCTAGCGGCGCAGGCCTGCGGGGTTAGCGGGAAAGTCTGGGGGGCTGCCGCGACAGGGTGCCACGCAGCCCAGGGGAGCGCCGTGCGCCCGGGAGCAAAAGCCAGTGCGTTTTTGTACGCAACGTCCATGGACCCTGCCAGGGCCCGTGCCTCAGTGAGGCCCAGCATGCCCATTTCAAGGAGCCTTCTGCGGATGTCGGGGGAAGACATACATGCCACAAAAGCGTCCCGAATTAAAAGTTCCGTGTGCTCGTTCCCCGTGACTGCTGGGCAGCCACAGTTCCGGCCCAGCACTTGTCGAGCCCGATAGAAGTCTTCCAGTGTTTCTTCAGGGCTCCGCCTTCTAGCTGCCAACAGGTGACGGGCGTGGACCTGGTTCAGAGGACGGATGTAATGTCCTTCTAGCAGCTCGATAGCTGCAGCATAATTCTCCGCCTCCTCGATCAGAGGGTAGATTGCAGGGGGTAGATTGCAGCATTGCGCAGGTCAAGGACACACAGCCTGAGTGAGAGAGATACAGACCGAGTGAGAATTTGGTAATTTGGTGCAGTGAGGTAATTCGGTGAAGAGTGGGAGAAGGTACTTTTTCCCGACTGTTTTGTTCTCTCTCTTTCTTCGGGCCTAATTTCGGGAGCCGTTCGGAGGAGGAGGAGCAGTCTCTGTGAGTATAAAAACCTAACGGAAACTTCCTGTTTTCCAGTTTGTTTCCCAAAAGTGACGTCAGAGGGAAGCTGTGATCTGAGTGATTGATAGCAAATCTGCCCCAAATTTTAAAAAAAACACAGCTAAACTCATAAACTTAAATTAAACTAATTAATTAATTAGTGATGGCTGGTCAGGTGATGTGCTTGAGCTGCTTGATGTGGGAGCTGGCAGATCCCATTGCGAGCTGCAGCGACCACATCTGCAGTAAGTGTTGGCTGCTCGAAGAGCTCCGGCTCAGAGTTGATGAGCTGGAGTCTGAGCTTCAAACACTGAGGCACATCCGGGAGGGGGAGACTTACCTGGACACTTTCAGGAGGCAGTCACACCTGTCAGAGTAAGTAGTTTAAATCCTGCCAGTGGCCAGGGACAGCAGGGTGTGACTGCAAGTCAGGCAGGTAACGGGAACCAGCAGTCAGGAACTCAGGAGCCTCAGCCCTTGACTCTGTCCAACAGGTATGAGGCACTTGCTCCCTGTGTGGATGGCGAACAGGGCTGCAGGAAGGATGAGTCAGCTGACCAAGGCACCATGGTTCAGCAGGCCATTCAAGGGGAGGGAGTAAATAGGCAAGTTGTAGTTGTAGGGGATTCTATTATCAGGGGGATAGATAGTATCCTTTGTGAGCAGGATAAAGAGTCCCGCATGGTATGTTGCCTGCCCGGTGCTAGGGTGCGGGACATCTCTGACCGGCTTGAAAGGATACTGGCGAGGGAGGGGGAGGATCCAGTTGTTGTGGTCCATGTCGGTACCAACAACATAGGCAAGTCTAGGAAAGAGGACCTGTTTAGAGATTATAAAGAGCTAGGATTCAAATTAAAAAACAGGTCCTCAAGGGTCATAATCTCCGGATTACTGCCCGAGCCACGTGCAAATTGGCATAGGAAGGCAAGAATAAGGGAAGTTAACACGTGGCTGAAAGAGTGGTGTGGGAAAGAGGGGTTCCTTTTCATGGGACACTGGCATCAGTTTTGGGACAGGGGGGACCTATACCGTTGGGATGATCTTCACCTGAACCGAGCTGGGACCAGTGTTCTGGCGAAAAGAATAAATAGGGTGGTCAATAGGACTTTAAACTAAAGATTGGGGGGGGAAGGGAAAGTCAGGGAACCAAGAGGTGAAGTAATCAGTGGGAAGTGTAGCTGCTTAGGAATACAAAAAAGCACGAAAAGACAAAACTCAGGAGAGGTTACGATAGTCCCCATCCCACAAAATATGACACAGTGTATGGAAAGGCTCAGTAAACCAAGGTCCACCACACTAAGAAAACAAAAAGGGACGGTCAATAGAGAATTAAAGGTGCTATATTTAAATGCGCGCAGTGTACGGAACAAGGTAGATGAGCTTGTGGCCCAGATTGTGACTGGCAGGTATGATGTGGTAGGCATCACAGAGACATGGTTGCAGGGGGTTCAGGACTGGCATTTAAACATCCAGGGATTCACAACCTATCGAAAAGACAGGGAGGTGGGCAGAGGGGGCGGGTTTGCCTTGTTAATTAGGAATGAAATTAAATCAATAGCACTAAATGACATAGGGTCAGATGATGTGGAGTCTGTGTGGGTAGAGTTGAGGAACCACAAAGGCAAAAAAACCATAATGGGAGTTATGTACAGGCCTCCTAACAGTGGTTAGGACCGGGGGCACAAAATGCACCACGAAATAGAAAGTGCATGTCAGAAAGGCAAGGTCACAGTGATCATGGGGAACTTCAATATGCAGGTGGACTGGGTAAATAATGCTGCCAGTGGACCCAAGGAAAGGGAATTCATTGAATGTTTACAGGAGGGCTTTTGGAACAGCTTGTGATGGAGCCCACGAGGGAACAGGCCATTTTGGACTTAGTGTTATGTAATGAGCCAGACTTGATTAAAGATCTTAAAGTAAGGGAGCACTTAGGAGGCAGTGATCATAATATGGTAGAATTCAATCTCCAATTTGAAAGAAAGAAGGTTGAATCAGATGTAAAGGTGTTACAGTTAAATAAAGGTAACTACAGGGGCATGAGGGAGGAACTGACGAAAATCGACTGGGAGCAGAGCCTATTGGGAAAGACAGTAGAACAGCAATGGCAGGAGTTTCTGGGAGTAATTGAGGACACAGTGCAGAGGTTCATCCCAAAGAAAAGAAAGGTTATCAGAGGGGGGATTAGGCAGCCATGGCTGACAAAGGAAGTTAGAGAATGCAGCAAAGCAAAAGAGAAAGCCTATAATGTAGCAAAGAGTAGTGGGAAGTCAGAAGATTGGGGAGGCTACAAAAACAAACAGAGGATAACAAAGAGAGAAATAAGGAAAGAGAGGATCAAATATGAAGGTAGGCTAGCCAGTAACATTAGGAATGATAGTAAAAGTTTCTTTAAATACATTAAAAACAAACGGGAGGCAAAAGTTGACATTGGGCCGCTCCAAAATGACGCTGGTAATTTTGTGATGGGAGACAAGGAAATAGCTGAGGAACTAAATAAGTACTTTGCGTCAGTCTTCACAGTAGAAGACATGAGTAATATCCCACCAATTCCGGAGAGTCAGGGGGCAGAGTTGAATATGGTAGCCATCACAAAGGAGAAAGTGCTAGAGAAACTAAGAGGTCTAAAAATTGATAAATCTCCGGGCCCAGATGGACTACATCCTAGAGTTCTAAAGGAGATAGCTGAAGAAATAGTGGAGGCGTTAGTTATGATCTTTCAAAAGTCACTGGAGTCAGGGAAAGTCCCAGAGGATTGGAAAATCGCTGTTGTAGCCCCCCTGTTCAAGAAGGGAACAAGGAAAAAGATGGAAAATTATAGGCCAATTAGCCTAACCTCGGTTGTTGGCAAGATTCTAGAATCCATTGTTAAGGATGAGATTTCTAAATTCTTGGAAGTGCAGGGTCAGATTAGGACAAGTCAGCATGGATTTAGTAAGGGGAGGTCGTGCCTGACAAATCTGTTAGAGTTCTTTGAAGAGATAACAAATAGGTTAGACCAAGGAGAGCCAATGGATGTTATCTATCTTGACTTCCAAAAGGCCTTTGATAAGGTGCCTCAAGGGAGACTGCTGAGTAAAATAAGGGCCCATGGTATTCGAGGCAAGGTACTAACATGGATTGACGATTGGCTGTCAGGCAGAAGGCAGAGAGTTGGGATAAAAGGTTCTTTTTCGGAATGGCAACTTGTGACGAGTGGTGTCCCGCAGGGTTCAGTGTTGGGGCCACAGCTGTTCTCTTTATATATTAACGATCTAGGTGACGGGACTGGGGGCATTCTGGCTAAGTTTGCCGATGATACAAAGATAGGTGGAGGGGCAGATAGTATGGAGAAGGTGGGGAGGCTGCAGAAAGATTTAGACAGTTTAGGAGAGTGGTCCAAGAAATGGCTGATGAAATTCAACATGGGCAAGTGCGAGGTCTTGCACTTTGGAAAAAAGAATAGAGGCATGGACTATTTTCTAAACGGTGACAAAATTCATAATGCTGAAGTGCAAAGGGACTTGGGAGTCCTAGTCCAGGATTCTCTAAAGGTAAACTTGCAGGTTGAGTCCGTAATTAAGAAAGCAAATGCAATGTTGTCATTCATCTCAAGAGGCTTGGAATATAAAAGCAGGGATGTACTTCTGAAGCTTTATAAAGCATTAGTTAGGCCCCATTTAGAATACTGTGAGCAACACGGATGATCCCAGGAATGGTAGGCCTAACATACGATGAACGTCTGAGGATCCTGGGATTATATTCATTGGAGTTTAGGAGGTTGAGGGGAGATCTAATAGAAACTTACAAGATAATGAATGGCTTAGATAGGGTGGATGTAGGGAAGTTGTTTCCATTAGCAGGGGAGACTAGGACCCGGGGGCACAGCCTTAGAATAAAAGGGAGTCACTTTAGAACAGAGATGACGAGAAATTTCTTCAGCCAGAGAGTGGTGGGTCTGTGGAATTCATTGCCACAGAGGGCGGTGGAGGCCGGGACGTTGAGTGTCTTTAAGACAGAAGTTGATAAATTCTTGATTTCTCGAGGAATTAAGGGCTATGGAGAGAGAGCGGGTAAATGGAGTTGAAATCAGCCATGATTGAATGGCGGAGTGGACTCGATGGGCCGAATGGCCTTACTTCCGCTCCTATGTCTTCTGGTCTTATGGTCTTATGGCTGACTCGGGAGTGTAGAAGGTGCATTTTCTGCCTTTCCGTGGGGGTGTCGGCGGCCGTGTCGACAAAGCTCTTAAAACACGCCAGCCAGTGCTTGAAGATAGCAGCGGATTTGTCTGCGTGGGGACTGAGCTGAAGGCACTCCGGCTTGATGCGGAGGTCCATCCTTTCAGAAGTTCTAGCTGATTAAATTGATGCACAATCAATTACTTGAGAGACAAGGAGAGTCATACTAATCGGCTTTAATCAGCTAGAACTGTACCCAACAGCTTCGATACAGAAACTGAAGGCTGCTGGGATGGCATTGGTTCTTATACCCCGCCTCTCAGGGCGGAGCTATGTACGTTGGCCAATGGTAGACTCCTAGGTCTAGCCAATGGGCATCCACCTCTCAGGTACTGCAATACCTGGTATTACCACACAAGGCCATCAATGTGCCCTCATTCACCAGGTCTAATCCCAGTAATGTCTGCTTTTAGTGGTGGCACCACAGAGGCTGCTGAGCTGTTAACACTCTGATTGGGCTGTCAGTTCTTGGGGACAGTTTGCCCCTGTTAAAAATGTGACAACCAGTTAATTAGCTGGCAAAACGCAGCCCTGGCTCCTGCCACCTGCTGAAATCTGGTCATCCCTGCATTTGGCCCTGGTGGCAGAAGCTCCACAGAATTCTAACCAATATTTCACCCTTTACCATATCATTTTTTTTTCTGTATACCTCTAGCAGACCAGATCAGCCCTCCCAGGGATTCTGTAGCAGTTTTTGATAATTTGTTGATGCACCGCAGCAACATGATAGAAACTGTGTGAATATGCAACTTGTGTTTGTGTAGAAATACATTTTCAATATAAACACAGAAGCATTGATAATATCTCAATGGGATTGAA
Source organism: Scyliorhinus torazame (assembly GCF_047496885.1). Taxonomy (NCBI): domain Eukaryota; kingdom Metazoa; phylum Chordata; class Chondrichthyes; order Carcharhiniformes; family Scyliorhinidae; genus Scyliorhinus; species Scyliorhinus torazame. The sequence goes on along the minus strand of NC_092718.1, from coordinate 190,632,668 downwards.
ATGAACCTAGGGATATACAAAGTAGCAGCGTCAAAACAAAAATCTTGCAGTTATAAAAAGATATTTCCATAATCTAAATAATTCAAACAATGTTTTATTCCAAACTCATTCCTTCCAGAGACACAATTTGATTTATAAAAAAAAAAAAATTTTAGAGTACCCAATTAATTTTTTCCAATTAAGGGGCAATTTAGCGTGGCCAATTCACCTACCCTGCTCGTCTTTGGGTTGTGGGGTCGAAACCCACGCAAACACTGGGAGAATGTGCAAACTCCGCACAGTGACCCAGAGCCGGGATCGAACCTGGGACCTCGGTGCCATGAGGCTGCAGTGCTAACCACTGTGCCACCGTGCTGCCCTATAATTTGATTTTAAATGCACCATAAGACGTGATTGGTGTCATAATATACACCAGTATATCATGGTGCAGACACACACTGATGGACACACAGTGGGACCAATCAACACATACAACACCGCAGCTAATCACCAGTGAGAGCTCACGCACTATAAAGACAGGGGGCATCAGAGTTCCCGCTCATTCGAGTTGCAGCTAGCTAGGAGGACAGAGCTCACAGCCTGAAACACAGACATTCACCATGTGCTGAGTACATCGACTGGTTAGGACAAGGCAAAGGTCTTTAGTTAAAGCTAGTATCATATTAACCCACAGTCTAAGTGTGTTTAAACAGTTAATGATTCAATAAAATAGTGTTGCACTATTTCAAGTGTTGGTGACCTGTATGTGATCCCGAACACCTAACACATCAATTGGATCTAGAGTCTGCTTAGTTAAACTTTGCTAACTTATCCTTTCTAATTGCTTTGGAAGAGGAGCAGGCCATTTAGTCTCTCAAGTCTCTCGCACTTCTGTCCTCACCCCTTCCCCTCCTTTAGAGATCTACTAGAGGGTTCCTCTGGTAGTCACTTTCCACCCCTCCAGCCTCTGCATTCAAAGCATTATCTTCTGCCATTTCCACCATATCTAGCATAATGTCACCACCAAACATATCTTCCCCATTCCTCGCCAGACAGAAATCCGAAGGGACCATTCCTTCTGTGATACCTGTGATCTGGTCCACTTTTCACTCCACCCCCCCCCGCCCCCCCCCCCCCCCCCCCCACCCCCCACCCCCCCCCCCCCGCCCCCACCCCCCAACATTTCATTCCCTTCCAACACAAGCTCGAACAGCAACTCATCTTCCAATTAGGCCTTCTGGATTCAACACTGAGTTCAGCAACTTTGGGCCATGAACTCTGTCCTCCATTTTGTTTGTCTGACCCCCCACCCAAGTGCCTCTCTTGTTCCTATCTTGGCACAATTGATTTGTCAATGAAGGGTGAAATGTCATACCAAGAAAATGATTGCCTCTTGTGATAGGCAAGGCATAGCTAATTAGAGGGAAGCCTGCAATTAGCATGACAAGCATCTATCTGGGGGGCACCTTCATTCTCCCATTTCACACCCCTACTTAATAATTCCTGAGAGACAAACTTCCAAGGCAAGTGGAATTGAAATTCAATAGAGCTTAATTAACCCCTTGGTCCTCAGTATGCTGCCTGAGTGTAGGGTTCTACTCACTGTTCAGTTGTGCTTCCCAAAGTGAGAGGGTTTTCATTCATCATGAGGCTGGGATGCAAACCATTCCTGAGATGTCCACTCTACCGTTACAGCCTGGGTCCTCGTGGAATTCCACCCAAGCAGCTCACAGGGCTAATCCTCAGTATTCACCCCCTCCCACCCACTTTCCAGCTTTCTCTGAAGAATGGCACTCCTTCAGTGGCAATTTAAACACAAGTCCAGCAAGGAGGACATGGGAAGGGATGCCTGCATGCCAGCCTCCGGGCCCCCTCAAAGCAAGGGTCGCTCCAAAGTGGTTGCAAGATGTGGCCTGCTTGCAGCTCCTCCCCCTGAGTCTGAGAGACCGACCCCGGCTCTGAGTTCAACTCACTAAGTGTCCCCATGCCCTTTCCAGTGCATCCTGAGCAGTGAAGATCCTGAAGAGATTCTTGGCTGCCTGAGTGCTCACCTCCAATCTCCCCCTCAGGGGTGAGGCCGCCAGGTTAATTTTTATGTAGATCTGTTGTAAACCGTGCTGGCATGACGTCACACTGGCACCCACCGAATATTCAATGAGGGGAAGAATCTGCACTGAATGCTCACTAATGACATGCTATTGTATTAAAATAAGGCTCCTGGGCTCACTCGGTGTGATTTGCATGACTCCACCAGCGGTGGGGGTGGGGGGATTGCAAATCCCAATCACGCCAGAGAGAATCCCGTTTTTCAATTTTCTCCATATTTTGAGCCCCCCACCCCGGGTTTCTCAAAGATGGAGAGTACGGGTTCAAAATCAAGTCTTTCTGTGCTGCTGATGGGTTCTGGTTTCACACATGCACTTTTTTAGACCTGAAAGGTTCCCAGAGTAGGCCTCGGGCCCAGTTAGGTCTGACCTATGATCCCACGGTGTCCTATCCTTGACTATTGAACTTGCAGGGCTGCCATAGGTGGTAATGTTGCCCAATCACTACCTGTGATGGAGATCCGATATACGACCTGTCTCGGGTAGGATGATGGAGGGGTCTGTTCACAGGCTTGGGGTGAGTTAACCACTGACACCTGAGGCCTTTATTTTAGGATGTGTCTTAGCAACAAGTTTGCAGAGCCACGGGGATGCACTCCTGCGCCTCTGAGCCCAATATGTAGAAGGTCCTACAAGAAAGGAAGTGATCCTGAACTTAATTTTAGGTAACGAAGCCGGGAAAATGGTTAAAGTATCAACGGCGGAGCATTTTGCAGACAGCGATCTTAACTAGGTTAGATTCAAGCCAGTTATGGAAAAAGGCAAGGATGGGTCTGAAATCAAAGTTCTAAACTGGGGGAAGGCCAGTTTTAATAAAATCAAATATGATTTAGCCTGAGTGGACTGGAAGCAGATACCTTAGATAAATCTGTGACAGAACAGTGGGACTGGCATTCAAGAAGGAAATAGTGAGAGTACAGGTTCAACATATTCCAATGAAGAAATAGGGTGGGAGCAACAAATCCAATGAACCCTGGATATCGAGGCATATACAGCATTGGATAAGGAGAAAAAGGGAGGCATAAGGCAGATTTAGACGGCTCAAAACAGCAGAAGCCCGAGAGGCGTATAGAATGTGCAAGAGGGAACTTAGAAAGAGCAAAAAGGGAACATGAAAGGATACTGGCAGGTAAAATAAAGGAAAATCCTCATTTGTTTTACAAGTACAGTAAGGGTAAATGAACAACTAAGGAAAGATTAGGACCCATTAAGGATCACTGTGATAATTTGTGTGTGGAGCCAGAGGACGTAGGTAGGGTTGTAAATATACACTTTGTGTTGGTGTTCACGAGGGAGAGGGATGGTGTCGGTATAAAAATGAGGGAGAAGGATTGTGATAAAATTAAAGAAATTAACAAAGAATGAAAGTAGGTTCTGAGTGGTCTGGCAGGCTTAATAGTAGACAAATTTCCAGGGCCAGATGAAATGTATCCCAGGATGTTGAGTGAGCCAAGGGAGGAAATAGCAGGGGCTCTGGCAATAATTTTCAATACCTCTCTGGCCAGAGGATGCAGGAGGACTGGAGGATAGCCAGTGTGTTAGCATTATTCAAGAAGGGATGGAGGGATAAACGAGTAAATGCAGGCCAATCAATCTGACCTCAGTGGTGGGGGAACTGGAAATAATTCTGAGAGACAGTTGGAGAGGCTGGAACTCATCAAGAAAAAGCAGCATTATTTTGTTAAAGGGAGGTCAAGTCTGGTCAACTTGTTTGAATTTTACGAAGAGATGGCCAGGTGTGTAAATGAGGGCAATACATTTGATGTAGTCTACTTGGACTTCAACAAGGATTTTTGATAAGGTCCCACATGGGAGAGTGATAGCAAAGGTAAGAACCAATGGGATCCAAGGAAATTTGACAAATTCGGTCCAGGATTGGCTGAGTGGCAGGAAGCAGAGGGTGACGGTCAAGGGATGTTTTCCTGACTGGACCCTGTGTCCAGTGGGGTCCCGCAGGAATCAGTATTGGGGTCCTTGCTATTTGTGGTGTATATAAATGATTTAGACATGAATGTATGAGGGTTGATCAGTAAATTTGCAGATGATACAAAGATTGGTAGGGTGGCATATAGTGAGGAGGATAGCCTTGTATCACAGGAGGATATAGACCAATCAGTGGCAAATAGATTTCAATCCAGGTAAGTGTGAGGTGATGCACTAGGCCAGGACTAACAAAACAAGGGAATACATGATGACTGAAAGGACCCAGGGAAGCACTGAGAATCAGAGGGACCTTGGTCCCTTAAGGTAGTAGGGTAGGTGGATACAGTGGTTAAGAAGGCATATGGTATCCTTGCCTTTATTGGCCAAGACATAGAGTATAGGAGCAGAGAGATTATGCTAGAACTGTATATAATGTTGGCTCGGCCACAGCAAGAGTATTGTGTGCAGTTCTGGAACCAACATTAGAGAAGGGATGTGTAGCATTGGAAAGGGTGCAGAGGAGATTTACCAGGATGTTGCTGGGCTAGAGAATTTTAACGATGAAGAGAGATTGGATAGACTGTGGTTGTTTTCCTTGGAGCAGAGGAGACTAAGGGGGACATGATCGGGAGGTATAAAATCATGAGGAGCATAGACTGAGTTGAGAGGAAGAAACCTTTCCCCTTGGTGTAGGGATCAATGACCAGACGCATTCATTTATGTTCAGGGGCAGGAGGTTTAGAGAGGATGTGGGGAAAATGCTTAGACCGCTTGACGGCTCTGGAATTGTGGATGGACACACTCTGGAGCATCCGCGATGCTGAGGACGTCGTGGATAGCACGTTTAGCGAATTGGTTACACCGCAGGTAAAAGTGACTGAGGGAGATAGAAAATGGGTGACCAAAAGAGAGAGCAAGAGTAGAAAGGCAGTGCAGGTGTCCCCTGCGGCCATCTCCCTGCAAAACCGATATACCGCTTTGGATACTGTTGAGGGACATGGCTCACCAGGAGAAAGCAGCAGCAGCCAGGTTCATGGCACCGTGGCCGGCTCTGCTGCGCAGCTGGGCAGGAAGAAGAATGGCAAGACTATAGTGATAGGGGATTCAATTGTAAGGGGAATAAACAGGTGGTTTTGCAGACGCAATCGAGACTCTAGGATGATATGTTACCTCCCTTGTGCAGGACATTCTGGGGTGGAGGGGGGGTGAACAGCCAGCTGTCGTGGTGCACATAGGCATCAACGATATAGGTAAAAAATGGGATGAGGTCCTACAAACTGAATTCAGGGAGTTAGGAGTTATACTAAAAAGTAGGACCTCAAAGGTCGGAATCTCAGGATTGTTACCAGTGCCACGAGCTAGTCAGAGTAGGAATGTCAGGATCGATAGGATGAATTTGTGGCTCGAGAGATGGTGCAAGAGGGAGGGTTTCAAATTCCTGGGGCATTGGAACGGGTTCTGGGGGAGGTGGGACCAGTACAAACCGTACGGTCTGCACCTGGGCAGGACTGGAACCGATGTCCTGGGGGGGTGTTTGCTAGAGCTGTTGGGGAGGGTTTAAACTAATGTGACAGGGGGATGGGATCCAATGTAGGAAATCGGAAGGAAGTAAAATGGGGCCAGGAACAAAAAGCAGTAAGGAGGAAAGTGTAAGGCAGAGAAGCCACAGTCAAATATCAAAATGGGCCACAATACAGGGTACAGTGACTGAGGAAAGTGTGAAAAGGGAGGTGGCCAATGCAGGATTGAGGGTGTTGTACCTAAATGCATGCCGTATACGGAACAAATGAGCTTGTTGCGCACATTGAAATTGGCCGGTACCGTGTTGTGGGCATCACAGAGATGTGGCTGCAAGGGAATCAGGGCTGGGATCTAAATTTCCAAGGATATATGTCCTATCGAAAGGACAGGCAGATGGGCAAAGAGGGCGGGGTTGCATTGTTAGTATGGAATGAAGTTAAATCGATAACAAGGAGCGATATAGGATCAGAAGGCATAGAATCTCTGTACGTAGAGATGAGGAATCGCTCAGGTAAAAAGACCCTGATGGGTGTTATGTACACGCCCCCTAGCAGTAGTCAGGATGTGGGGCAGAAAATAAATCAGGAGGTAGGAAACGCATGTAAAAAAGGCAATATTACAATAATCATGGGGGACTTCAATATGCAGGTGGACTGGGAAAATCAGGTTGGTAGTGGATCCCAAGAAATGGAATTTGTGGAATGTCTAAGAGATTTTTTTTGGAGCAGCTTGTGACAGAGCCTACTAGGAAACAGGCAATTCTGGATTTGGTGATGTGTAATGAGGCAGACTTGATTCGGGAACTTAAGGTGAAGGAACCCTTAGAGAGCAGTGACCACAATATGATAGAATTTACCCTGCAGTTTGAGAGGGAGAAGCTGCAATCAGATGTAACGGTATTACAATTAAATAAGGGTAACTACAAAGCCATAAGGGCTGGCTAGAGTTGATTGGAGAAGGAGCCTAGCAGGGAAGACAGTGGAACAGCAATGGCAGGAGTTTTTGGGGGTTATTAGGGAGGCACAACAGAAATTCATCCCAAGGAGGAGGAAACATGCTAAGGAGAGGACAAGGCATCCCTGGCTGACAAGGGATGTCAAGGACAGCATAAAGGCTAAGGAAAAAGCATACAAAGTGGCGAGGATTAGTGGGAAACCAGAGGATTGGGAAGCCTTTAAAAGCAAGCAGAGGACAACTAAAAAAGCAATAAGGGGGAGAAGATGAAGTATGAGTGCAAGCTAGCTAGTAATATAAAGGAAGATAGGAAGATATTTTTTCAATATATAAAAGATAAGAGAGAGGCAAAAATAGACATTGGACCATTAGAAAATGTGGCTGGAGAAGTAATAATAGGAAACAAAGAAATGACAGATGAACTGAATAGTTACTTTGCATCAGTCTTCACGGTGGAAGACACCAGTGGGATGCCAGAACTCCAGGAGAACCAGGGGGCAGAGGTGAGTGCAGTGACCATTACTAAGGAGAAGGTTCTGGAGAAACTGAAAGGTCTGAAGGTGGATAAGTCACCTGGACCGGATGGACTACACCCCAGAGTCCTAAAAGAGATAGCCGAGGAAATTGTGGAGGCATTAGTGATGATCTTTCAGGAATCACTGGAGGCAAGAAGGGTCCAAGAGGACTGGAAGGTGGCTAATGTAACCCCACTGTTTAAGAAGGGAGGGAGGCAGAAGATGGGAAATTATCGGCCGGTTTGCCTGACTTCAGTCATTGGTAAGATTTTAGAGTCTGTTATTAAAGATGAGATTGCGAAGCACTTGGAAATGCATAGTAAAATAGGACTGAGTCAGCACGGCTTTGTCAAAGGGAGGTGGTGTCTAACAAATCTGTTAGAGCTCTTTGAGGAGGTAACAAGCAAGTTGGACAAAGGAGAATCAATGGACGTGATTTATTTAGATTTCCAGAAGGCCTTTGACAAGGTGCCGCATAGGCTGTTAAATAAGTTAAAAGCCCATGGTGTTAAGGGTAAGATTCTGGCATGGATAGAGGATTGGCTGACTGGCAGAAGGCAAAGAGTGGGGATAAAGGGGTCTTTTTCAGGATGGCAGCCGGAGACTAGTGGTGTGCCTCAGGGGTCTGTGCTGGGACCACAACTTTTTGCAATATACATTAATGATCTGGAAGAAGGTACTGAAGGCACTGTTGCTAAGTTTGCAGATGATACAAAGATCTGTAAAGGGACAGGTAGTATTGATAAAGCAAGGGGGCTGCAGAAGGACTTGGACAAGCTACAAGAGTGGGCAATGAAGTGGCAAATGAAATATAATGTGGAAAAGTGTGAGGTTATGCATTTTGGAAGGAGGAATCTAGGCATAAACTATTTTCTAAATGGGGAAATGCTTCAGAAAGCAGAAGCACAAAGGGACTCGGGAGTCCTTGTTCATGATTCTCTTAAGGTTAACCTGCAGGTTCAGTCGGCAGTTAAGAAGGCAAATGCAATGTTCGCATTCATGTCAAGAGGGCTCGAATACAAGAGCAGGGATGTACCTCTGAGGCTGTATAGGTTTCTGGTCAGACCCCATTTGGAGTATTGTGAGCAGTTTTGGGCCCCATATCTAAGGAAGGAAGTGCTGGCCTTGGAAAGGGTCCAGAGGAGGTTCACAAGAATGATCCCTGGAATGAAGAACTTGTCATATGAGGAATATTTGAGGACTCTGGGTCTGTACTCGTTGGAGTTTAGAAGGATGAGAGGGGATCTTATTGAAAAGTACAAAATACTGCGAGGCCTGAATAGAGTGGATGTGGAGAGGATAGTTCCACTTATAGGAAAAACTAGAGCCAGAGGACACCATCTCAGACTAAAGGGACGATCCTTTAAAACAGAGATGAGGAGGAATTTCTTCAGCATAGGGTGGTGAATCTGTGGAACTCTTTGCCGCAGAAGGCTGTGGAGGCCAAATCACTGAGTGTCTTTAAGACAGAGATAGATAGGTTTTTGATTAATAAGGGCGTCAGGGGTTATGGAGAGAAGGCAGGAGAATGGGGATGAGAAAATATCAGCCATGATTGAACGGTGGAGCAGACTCGATGGGCCAAGTGGCCTAATTCTGCTCCTATGTCTTATGGTCTTATGGCTAGGGTCAAGTGCTGGAAAATAGTATTAAAATAGTTAAGGTGATTATTTTTGAAAGCATAGACACGATGGGCCGAAGGGTTTTTTCTGTGCTGGAGACCTCTACGGCTCCACAACTCGAAGCAGTGCTGTGAAAAAACTTAAAACTCCTTTCTGAAGTTATCCTTGACCTACCCAAAGTCCTGGGAAGCATAATTGCTTGCAGTAAATCCTGCAAAGCTCATTCAATCAAAGGCTTCTGATCTCAGTCAAATACTTCAATTGCAAATCAGCCTCCTGGGATGAGGGTTGGCTGCTATCGTTTGTGCCACCTCCAGGATACATGGGTGGGTTGGAGGTAGGTTGAGGGCTCGACTTAATGTTATCACCACCCACTCATTTCCAAACCAGCTGCTTTTGTGTGGTAAAATTCTCCCACTGGTATCGTGGCAGACTGGCAGCATAGTGGTTAGCACTATGGCTTCACAGCGCCAGGGTCCCAGGTTCAATTCCCAGTTGGTCACTGTCTGTGTGGGCTCTGCACATTCCCCCTGTGTCTGCGTGGGTTTCCTCTGGGTGCTCAGGTTTCCTCCCACAAGTCCTGCCTGAAAGACGTGCTATTGGGTAATTTGGACATTCTGAATTCTCCCTCTGTGTACCCGAACAGGCGCCGGAATGTGGCAACTAGGGGCTTTTCACAGTAACTTCATTGCAGTGTAAATGTAAGCCTATTTGTGACAATAAAGATTATTATTATCTTCAATCATAGTAAGAAAGGAACTACTGCGTAAGAGAAATACTTATCTCTTAGGCGTGATTCGCCATCGGCCGACGCCGAAATCGGGCAAGGCGATTGGGTGGAGAATCGGTTTTGACACCGAAATCATGGCGGATGCTAGGTTCATGCCAAATTGCAATTCTCTGGTGCCTCGACAGCGGCGGCAATGCTTCCACTCCACACGAACAGTAAACGCTGTTTGCATATTATTAGCGGGCCTCCGCGATTTTCCGTTTCCACCGGAGGGAATTCCCGATGGCAAGGTTCACGTGTGCTTTTAAAAATCTGGAAACAGGCGCCTTGGCTGCTGAGGGGAAGAGAGGGGGTACGGAAAGACAGAAAGTGTCCAACAAAGCTATAGTGTGCTGACCATTGTGCCGCTGGCCGGGGGCTTCTGCCAGGGCTGGGGGTGCAGCGGGAGTTGATAATAATAATAATCGCTTCTTGTCACAAGTAGGCTTCAATGAAGTTACTGTGAAAAGCCCCTAGTCGCCACATTCCGGCGCCTGTTCGGGGAGTCTGGTATGGGAATTGAACCCACGCTGCTGCCTCATTCTACATTACAAGCCAGCTATTTAGCCCAGTGTGCTAAACCAGGAGGTGGGCTTTGGGGTTGGGATAGACGGGAGCGGAACACCATTGCTGCAGCCATGCAACAGCGCACGCTGCAAACTGCCCACTGTGAACTTAGCGCCATGGGTTGTAAGGGATTCCCCCCAGGGCACCCTCCTAGATGCTCTCTGGCCCCAGCCAATGCATCAACAGGATGGGCGCTATCCAGCGCAACCAGTGCCACTGTGTTGGCTAGGATGAGTGTGAGTGGGGAGTGAAGTATGTATATGCAGCTGCAGCTTGTCAGCCTCCTGAGTGTCAATCACGGACCTGGTGAATCAGACACTGTTTTTCATTGGAATCGATTGTGTTCCACATGGCACGGTTCTAGCCCCTCAATGGTCACTAAATTGGTCCAGGTGGGGCGCCAGTTTTGCTGTCATAGAAGTCGACTAATCCTGCCCCAGCATCAACACTATGGGTGCGATTCACTGTTCCCCGATGCCGATTTCCTAATCGCCGATCAGGCAGAGAATCCCTTTTGACGCCGAAATAGGGGGCAGCACATGTTTGACGCAGGCTTTGTATGCTCCGCCTCCTCCAAAATGACATCATCACGTCGCACGCGAACGCCGTTGGGGCGGCCTCAACGCGTCACCTGAAGGCCCTCCCCCGATGCTCTGCCCTCTCGATGGGCCGAGTTCCTGACCATGCGATTGACGTGTGGTCTCAGCGGTCAGGAACCCGGTGTGGCAGCTACGGGCAATGTCCAGCGTCGCCACGGTCGGGTGGGAGCCGTGCTGCTGGCCGGGGTGGCTTCCGCGAGGGCTGGGGACTGGTGGGGGTTGGACAGGGGGTGGTCGGGGGACACTATCTGGCAAGTCGGGTCCACGCACGGCCAGCGCCATGTTTTACGGCGCGACCACTGCAGGTCGTCGCTGATCGGATGCGTGGCCACGGACACAGTCATTCTCCAGCCGTTTTTATCGTAGGAGCCGGGGGGTTATGCAGTGCGGCTGCTATCCCCCCTCCGCACTTAGGCTCAAAAATGAGGGGCGTCATTCTCCGACCCCCCGCCGGGTCGGAGAATGGTTGTTGGCCGCCGTGAATCCCGCCCCCGCCCCCGCCGAAGTCTCCGCTCCCGGAGATTGGGCGGGGGCGGGAATCCAGCCGCGCCGGTTGGCGGGACCCCCCGCTGGATTCTCCGGCCCGGATGGGCCGAAGTCCCGCCCAGGAATTGCCTGTCCCGCCGGCGTAAATCAAACCTGGTATTTACCGGCGGGACCAGGCAGCGTGGGCGGGCTCCGGGGTCCTGGGGGGGGGCGCGGGGCGATCTGACCCCGGGGGGTGCCCCCACGGTGGCCTGGCCCGCGATCGGGGCCCACCGATCCGCGGGCGGGCCTGTGCCGTGGGGGCACTCTTTCCCTTCCGCCTCCGCTACGGCCTCCACCATGGCGGAGGCGGAAGAGACTCTCCCCACTGCGCATGCGCGGGAAACCTTCGGCGGCCGCTGACGCTCCCGCGCATGCGCGGGGAAACTGACAGCGGCCGCTGACGCTCCCGCGCATGTGCCGCATTTCCGCGCCAGCTGGCGGGGCAACAAACGCCATTTCCGCCAGCTGGCGGGGCGGAAATCCCTCCGGCGTCGGCCTAGCCCCTCAATGTTGGGGCTAGGCCGCCAAAGATGCGGAGACTTCCGCACCTTTTTGCCGGCGCGATGCCCGTCTGATTTGCGCCGGCTTTGGCGCCAGTCGGCGGGCATCCCGCCGTTGGGGGAGAATTTCGCCCGTGAATCCAGCCCTTAGTCTCAGGAATGGAGAATCCCATCCCTTAGTCTTGCACAGTCGCTGCAATATATTTGTTATATTCTGCGACTAAATTATTATCTACTGCTAAATTTAGCAATTACTTGAAAATAATATCTGGGCTATTGCTGCCATTTGCTTGTTCTTTTACAGTTCAATGCCTTTTGGCAGATAAAACTCAAGTCAAAGTCTGACACAGTGTTAATCTGCTGTATTTGAAGACGAGGAGTCTCACCAGATCATACTGGATAAAACCCTTTGAGCATGACGAGGGATAAACAAAAGAGCATGCTTAGCAGCTCGAGACACTGAAATGGGAGGCTATGAAAGAACAATGAGGCGGGCAAGAAAAATTACAGATTGGAGATAGGGGAATTGGAAACTGGTGATGCTACAAGTTATGGGAAAAAGAGAGACAGCACCAAAGTACTCATGGACAGATGGCAAAAGGCTTATCGACCGTGAGCCAGGTAAGTGAGGGTATGGTTCATTTAGCCCATAACTTTGTAGGAGTTAATTTCATTAAAGATAAATTGCCAAATTATAAAGGAGGGGATGACATTGATCATTTTATCGATGCTTTGGAATTGTTATTAAAGCACCATCTGTGGAACAAAGCAGTTTGGGCTGGAAGGACAATGGGATCACTTAGCAACAATGTGCCTTTGTGTTGCCCCGGTGGACGGTGCAGACTATGAAACTGCAAAACATGCTGAATTTAGCTGCTTGTGACAGAACATCTGAAGCATGCAGACAAAATTCTGCAGATGACTGCATATCATGTACAAAAATTAATCATTGAGAGTTTTAGAAAGTTGCAACTGGAAGAGGAAAACATACAAGTCTGTAATTATCCATGCCAACCAATGCCGAGGGATTAATTTCTGGAAGAAGTTCCAGATGATTAAAGGATGTGTTTGAATGAAGAGTGAATCCTGAGGCAGTTAAATGACTGATGGCCAGAAGCAGAGATACCCAGCAGGGCATGCAGTACAGCTCCAAGGTTCGGACTACTTACGACAGAACAAGATCATGAGGAGTGTAACCAGAGAACTATGACAGAATGGGGTGATGTAAAGCTAAATTCTCCAGAGTCCCAGAGGACCATCGGCTGCTTTCCCCTTTGAGGGAGAGAGCTGACTGGTGGTGGTTTAACCTGAGGATTACCACACCTCAGGCGAGGGGAAAGGTTGAGATGGCAGGGCTTTGATGAATAACCTCAGCTGGTTTGGGAATTGAACCTGCGCTGTTGGCTTCACTCTCCTCCAACCAGCTGTCTAGCCAACTGTATAGACAGCTGTTAGTCCATGTGAGGAGCTAGTGCCTCAATGAGAAAGACTAAAGAAATCAAAGCTTATGTCCAATATGAGGGATATGATGACATTGTTATGCCCAGTCTTAGTAAATGGACAATCTGTTGAAGAATTATGTAATGCTGTGAATACTGATACGAGAACATAGATGTGTGGAAAGACAAACACTTGGAGGTTAGTCCATGCCAGGTACTTATGCAGCAATATCATACAGCATCATTTCCAGGCTTGTATCTATTTTATTGCCATCAACGATGACAATTTGTACTCATTTAGAACTTTTAATGTAGAGAAACATCCCAGGGTGCTTAATCGACTGAGATTAATGACCACACTAAAATAAAAATGTCATCTTGTAACCTGTCAAGGAAGTACAATTTTACAGAGATACATTCGTTCAATAAAATCTGATTAGTTCAATGTCACAGTTACCTCACTTTTATCAATTGCATCACCATAGGATTTAAAAAAAAAAAATCCACTTTTAAAGTTAGATAGGACAAAGCTTCTAAACGGAACCTTTTATTTCTGTTGTAATTTAATAAAATGCTGGAAATATTTATCACTTGTCACTGTTGCAGGGTGATATGCGGATAAACAAACAGAGCCATTTCAATAAGGAGCACTTTGTGCCATTGTGAAACATTGATGACATTTATCGGCCCGTCAGTTAAACATTGACCGTGACTACAACTCAGATGCATAACAACAGTGGTCTGAAGCAATATCCTAATCCAGTATGTGGAATCTCCTATTTTCTAATAAAATTCGGGGTCTGGTGGTAGGTTGAGCTTGAGTTTATTGCAAAACTTGGGTATTACAGTATCAAATATAAACAAATGCCCAGAGGCCAAAAGAAAGAGAACAAAGAGAACAGAACAAAGAGAGAGAGCATCACGTGCACCAAGGGTCTTATACCTGCATGTATTGGTACTGCCCCCCTCTCTGCCCCCTACTGGCCTACAAGTTTTCGATTGTGACTTCTAATTGTTGCTCAATACCAGCACTCACACTTGTAACTAACTTACTGGCTGCGTTTACATTGTTACATTTGTGGCCTGGATTCTGAAAAGCTGATGTGTTCTCACAGTATACTTTCCCACAGATACAATATTTTCAAAACTTAGGTTTTAATATTTGCCCCACACAGAATGCTGAATTAGCTTGCCTCTTTAGGCTGAATGACCCAGAAATTGCTGGAACAGGGATCTCGCGATAAACGGATTAAGTCGGATACTTTATAACCAAGTTAAAAACTAATTAAATAAAATAGAGATGGAGAGTCAGGTGATGTGTTGTTCCTGTATGATGTGGGAGCTGGTGGACCTCGTTGTGGTTCCCAGTGACCACATCTGTAGTAAGTGTTGGTTGCTTGGGGAACTCCGGCTCAAAGTTGATGAACAGGAGTCTGAGCTTCAGACACTGGGACACATCCGGGAGGGTCAGAAGTACATGGACACTGTATTCCAGGAGGCAGTCATACCCTTTAGAATAACTAACTTCAATTTGGCCAGTGGGCAGGGACAGGAGGGTGTGGTACGAGTGAGGCAGGTAGAGGGATCCAGGAGGTAGGGTTGCAGGAGCCTCAACCTTTATCCCTGTCCAACAGGTTTGAGATTCTTGCTTCCTGTGCGGATGGGAATGGAGACTGCAGGGAGGATGATCAATCTGACCATAACAGAATGGTACAGGGAACCATTCAAGTGGGGAGAGAGAAATGTAGTCATAATCGGGGATAGTATAGTTAGGGGCATTGACACTGTTTTCTGTGACCAGGATCGAGAATCCCGAAGGTTGTGTTGCCTACCTGGTGCTCGGGTTCGGGATATCTCATCTGGGCTGCAGAAGAACTTGGAGTGGGAAGGTAAAGATCCAGTTGGCGTGTGATCCAGTCCACATTGGTACCAATAACATAGGTAGAACAAGGACAGAGGTTCTGCTAAGTGGGTATGAACAGCAAGGAGCTAAATTAAAAAGCAGATCCAAAAAGGTAATACTCTCTGGATTACACCCTGAGCCACAAGTTAATTGGCACAAGATCAATAAGATTAAGGAGGTAAATCTGTGGCTCAAAGATTGATGTGGGAGAAATGGGTTTGAATTCATGGGACATTGGCACCAGTACTGGGGAAGAGGGGAGCTGTTCCGAAGGGACGGTCTTCATCAGAATCATACTCAGGGTGCGATTCTCTGAAATGGAGACAGAGTGTTCGCGCCGTCGTGAATGCTGTCGAGGTTCACAACGGCGCGAAACGGCCCCTATCCCGACCGATTCAGGGCCTGAAAATGGGCTAGGAGCGGCGCCGGTCATTTACGCGCGCCAGGCCTTGGCGCCGCATAAAGGCGGCGCCGCATACATGACGCGGCCGGCGCCGCATAACTGGCGTCACCCGCGCATGCGCAGGTTGGCCGGCGCCAACCTGCGCATGCGTGGTTGTCGTCCTCCCTGAGTCTGCCCCGCAAGAAGATGTCCGACAGATCTTAGAACATAAGAACATAAGAACTAGGAGCAGGAGTAGGCCATCTGGCCCCTCGAGCCTGCTCCACCATTCAATGAGATCATGGCTGATCTTTTCTGGACTCAGCTCCACTTTCCGGCCCGAACACCATAACCCTTAATCCCTTTATTCTTCAAAAAACTATCTATCTTTATCTTAAAAACATTTAATGAAGGAGCCTCTACTGCTTCACTGGGCAAGGAATTCCATAGATTCACAACCCTTTGGGTGAAGAAGTTCCTCCTAAACTCAGTCCTAAATCTACTTCCCCTTATTTTGAGGCTATGCCCCCTAGTTCTGCTTTACCCGCCAGTGGAAACAACCTGCCCGCATCTATCCTATCTATTCCCTTCATAATCTTATATGTTTCTATAAGATCCCCCCTCATCCTTCTAAATTCCAACGAGTACAGTCCCAGTCTACTCAACCTCTCCTCATAATCCAACCCCTTCAGCTCTGGGATTAACCTAGTGAATCTCCTCTGCACACCCTCCAGTGCCAGTACGTCCTTTCTCAAGCAAGGAGACCAAAACTGAACACAATACTCCAGGTGTGGCCTCACTAACACCTTATACAATTGCAGCATAACCTCCCTAGTCTTAAACTCCATCCCTCTAGCAATGAAGGACAAAATTCCATTTGCCTTCTTAATCACCTGTTGCACGTGAAAACCAACTTTCTGCGACTCATGCACTAGCACACCCAGGTCTCTCTGCACAGCAGCATGTTTTAATATTTTATCATTTAAATAATAATCCCTTTTGCTGTTATTCCTACCAAAATGGATAACCTCACATTTGTCAACATTGTATTCCATCTGCCAGACCCTAGCCCATTCACTTAGCCTATCCAAATCCCTCTGCAGACTTCCAGTATCCTCTGCACTTTTTGCTTTACCACTTATCTTAGTGTCGTCTGCAAACTTGGACACATTGCCCTTTGTCCCCAACTCCAAATCATCTATGTAAATTGTGAACAGTTGTGGGCCCAACACTGATCCCTGAGGGACACCACTAGCTACTGATTGCCAACCAGAGAAACACCCATTAATCCCCACTCTTTGCTTTCTATTAATTAACCAATCCTCGATCCATGCTACTACTTTCCCCTTAATGCCATGCATCTTTATCTTATGCAACAACCTTTTGTGTGGCACCTTGTCAAAGGCTTTCTGGAAATCCAGATATACCACATCCATTGGCTCCCCGTTATCTACCGCACTGTTAATGTCCTCAAAAAATTCCACTAAATTAGTTAGGCACAACCTGCCCTTTATGAACCCATGCTGCGTCTGTCCAATGGGACAATTTCCATCCAGATGCCTCGCTATTTCATCCTTGATGACAGATTCCAGCATCTTCCCTACTACCGAAGTTAAGCTCACTGGCCTATAATTACCCACTTTCTGCCTACCTCCTTTTTTAAACATCTTGCGGGGCTACGGAAGAAAGGAGGTCCTCCTTCAGAGAGACCGGCCCGGCGATCGGTGGGCACCGATCGTGGGCCAGACCCCATTTGAGCCCCCCCCCCCAGTGCAGGATCCCCCCTCCTCCACCCCCCCGCAGGCTGCCCCCCCCCCCAGCTTTCCCGCGCTGTTCCCGCCAGCAGCGACCAGGTGTGGACGGCGCCGGGGGGAACCCGCCGTTTTGGGCTACCCGCTCGGCCCATCCCGCACTGAGAATCGCGGGGGTACCGATAAATCGCCATTTTGGCTGTCTCGGGCGATTCACTGCGCCGCGCAAGACGCGATTGTGCTGATTTGGCCGCTTCCGTGAATCGTGGGAGGGCGTCGGACTGGCATCGCGGGAAAACTGGCGACCCAGGCGATTCTCTGCTCAGGCGATTCTCTGAAACGCCGCGGGAGCAGAGAATCACGCCCTCAATTCCTCACAACTAAAATATATCCCAGTGAGGAATGAAAGGTGGGAAGAAGGGTAAAAAACATCCATGGCTAAACAAGGATGTCAAGGACATTATAAAGACAAAAACTAAGTTATATCAAATTGCAAAGGCAGGCTGCAAGATTGGGAAACTTTCAAACATAAACAAAGGGCTGCTGAAGAAGTAATAAAAAGAGCTGAGGTAAATTATGAAAAAAACTAGCACAGAGTATCAAAAAGGATAGGAAAAGCTTCGACAGGTACAAAAAGGGAAGAGAGTGTTGAGGTGCTAAGGTGAATGTTGGCCCCTTGGAAGATGAAACTGGTGAGTTAATAGTGGGGAACACAGAAATGGCAGACATGCTAATCAACAATTTGCCTCAGTTTTCATGGTGGAGGACACTAGTAGGAACGAGCAATTCAGAGCTATGAGAAAGGGTGAAACATGGAGCAATCAGCATCAATACGGAAACAGTCCTCAACAAACTCTTGGGTTTGAGGACAGACAGGTCCCCAGTGCCTCATGGCCTAAATCCCAGGGAGTTAAAGGAAGTGGCAGCTGAGATAATGGATCCATTGGTTATGATATTCCAAAATTCTATGGACATGGGAAAGGTTCCAGTGGATTGGAAAAATGCTAACGTAACGCCTTTATTCAAAAAGGGAGGGAGGCAGAATGTGGGAAATTACAGACCAGTTAGTTTAGCATCTGTTGTTGGAAAATTGTTAGAATCAATTATCAAGGACGTAATATCAGGACATTTGGAAAGCCAAAGCACTATCCATCAGAGTCAGTATGTTTTATGAAGGGCAAATCATGTTTGACTAATTCGCTTAAGCTCTTCAAAGATGTAACAAGCAAAATGGATAATAGGGTGATGCACGATCAATTAAACTCAAAGACGAGGTTGTATCATAACTGAAGGCTTTAATAGACTAGATTTGTTCCCCAGCAGCTTCGGTACAGAATGAGGGCTGCTGGGATGGCACCTATTCTTATACCCCGCCTGTCAGGGCGGAGCCACATACCAAACAGCCAATGGTAAGCTGCTAGGCTTACCCAATGGTCTACAGCCTCTCGGGTACTGCAATACCTGATACTACCACATAGGGATCCTGTAGATGTAGCCATATCGGGACTTCCAGAAGGTGTTTGATCATGTGCCGCACAGAAGGTTGATTCACAAGGTGAGATCACATGGGATTAGGGGTAACTGATTAGCTTGGATAGAAAATTGCTGACGGACAGGAGACAGAGAGTCTTTTTCTGGATGGCAAGATGTACCTAGTGGGGTGCCACAGGGTTCGGTCCTTGGGCCCCAGCTATTTACAATCTATACTAATGACTTGGATACAGGGATAGAAGGTCCTATAGCCAAATTTGCAGATGGCACATGAAATATGTGGGATAGTAAGTTGCAATGAGGAAATAAGATTCTTACAGATGGATATAGACAGGTTAGGAGAGTGGGCCAAAAGGTGGAACATGGAGTTTAACGTGGCTAAGTGTGAAGTCTTGCATTTTGGTCAGAAAAATGGAAAGGCAACTTATTATCTAAATGGGGAGAGACCTCCGGGTGCTCCGAATGCAGAGGGATCTGGGTGTCCTTGTGCATGAGTCACAGAAAACGAGCATGTAGGTGCAGCAGAGAATAAAGAAAGTAAATGGAATGTTTGCATTTATAGCAAAAGGAATTGAGTATAAAGGTAAGGAAGTGTTTTTGCAAATATACAAGGCATTGATAAGACCGCACTTGAAGTATTGTGCACAGTTATGGTTCCCGTATTTGAGGAAAGATGTAGTAGCATTGGAGGCAGTTCAGAGGAGGTTCACTAGATTAATTCCAGAGATGAGGGGTTTGTCGTATGAGGAGAGATTGAACAGTTTAGGCCTATACTCTCTAGAGTTTAGAAGAATGCGACGAGATCAAATTGAGGTAAACAAGATGCTAAAAGGTATGGATAAAGTAGACGTGGAGCAGATGCTTCCTCTTGTGGGGCATTCTAAAATGAGAGGCCAAAATCTTAGAATAAGAGGTCGCAAATTTAAAACAGATCTGAGGAGAAACTACTTCTGCAAGTGGGTTGTGAATCTGTGGAATTCGCTACCCCAGAGTGCAGTGGATGCAGGAACATTGAGTAAATTTAAGGAGGAGTTAGACAGATTTTTAATTGGTAATGGGTTGAAGGGTTATGGAGAATGGGCTGGACAGTAGAGTTGAGGCCCGATTGGGATCAGCCATGATTACGTTGAAGGTGTTCAGGCTCAGGAGGCCGAAACACCTTCATGTGTCCTAGGGAGGAGATGCTCTGGCTGATTTTGCAATCCAGCTCTTGGTCTGTAGCACTGTAGGTAACAGATGAGGAACATATCAGCCATGATAGAATGGCAGAGCAGACGTGATGGGCCGAATGGCCTAATTCTGTTCCTATATCTTATGAACTTATGAACATTTGCTCATCCTTGATCTTCACTTTATTTCTGTGCTCAAAGTCGCAGGAAATATGAATTCACAGTTGGTGCGATGAGGGAAATGGAGCACCAGTACAATCGATAGAAAAGGAAATAGAGAGAAATTAAATCAGATTAAATAGTAAAATAGAAATCAAGAAGTAACAAACAGATTGGGTTGAGAGAGAGAAAACAAAGGCAGAAAGAAAAAGTCAAAAAATATTTAAAAATAAAAATACCTCCAGAAACAATTTACGAATGTGACTGCACAGTCTGCTTTATGTGCCTCTGAGCTTCAATAACATGTTAAGACCATCGCCCCATTACACCACCAAATAATAGCGGGTTTCTGTGGTGAGCTTCATTCATATTCGCGGTACGAAAATGCAACTTATTGTAATAATGGTTTTTGCAAGGCTAAAAGCAGAGGGACACAAATCTTCCCAAAATTTCCTGCGACTAACAACTTATGGCTTTGTCTCTTCCATGACGCCAGTACTCTTCACTGCACAAATAATACCGTCTGCCGCAAACCTGCCATTATTTCCTCAGGAAGTTCAGGCCTTTACTTTGTTATATATCACGAAAAGGCCAATAATATAAATTCCAGTCTTAATACACAATTGGCACAGTCTTACAATTGAAACACTGCAGTGCGAAATGGCCCTTAAGCGTGTATAAATAATTAACTGTTGTGAAAGTGTCTCAGTTAATGTAAGAAAGTGCAACACTCTGGAGACAAGACAAAAATGGGCAACAGTCTAATTTCTTTCAAATGAAAGCAAAGAAGCAATTAATTTTGATAAGTTCTGTCCCAAATACTCTACATTAATTTCAGGTTTCTCCCTGAAATGCATGAAACTGCTAATCATTCAGGTATCTGAGGCGAATACTTAATCTTCACTTCTATCAATTGTGTGAAGATTTTTATTGGGGTGGAAGTGGGAAATGGTTTCTTTGCTGCTTTTCTCATCACAGAGGCAGGCGGTGTATTGATTGGAGTGCAAAATCCAATTACTCAAAGAAGCTTTTAATAACTTGCTGAATTTTCACTACTCTTGGCCGAACAGGCTGGAGAGAGCTTACATCTTCGCTTATATTGATTGAAAGGGAGGCATTGTCAAAGCAACTCTGAGGTAATCGGAACTGATTCTGCTGTGACTGAGAGCCCAAATGAGGATGTCCGAGAGCAAAGAGATCTTGATCAACCGTAATATTTCTATTGGAAAGCGATTGCCGGCCGTACAGTACTCTTTCTGTCAGATGTAAAATAGTGCATTTGTTTTGTTGTCCTGCATCACTCCAAGATGCAAATCGAACCAACAGAGAGGTGATAAAATAAAATTCATTTTTGATATGCTGTTACTTGTCAGCGCAAGAAACTAATTCCAGCAGTCAGTCTATTCCCAATTCATTCTGAACAAAAATCTATTATGAGCTCGACATTCTAAGCTGAAAGAGGCTTAGGTTCAAAATATGGTGTGAAATAGGACTCACAGGCAGTACAAGATGGTTTGATGTGCTCATAGACCCATGGCTGGAGCAAATTTCAGCTCTGTCAGCTTATACCTAAATATCCTCAAATGCTTTGTGGTCACTTACCCATTGTATCAACTCAATTAACTCACCTGTTATTTAATGCAGTGATCAACCAGCAGAAATGTTATGCAAACATATTATGAAGACATTCTCTGAATAAATTCTTTCAGCGATAATGCAAAGGTCATTGATATATAACAGTACTGAATCCAAAATCTCCAAGGCTTTGGGTTGGTGGGGAGGGGAAGGAGCATTTTTGATAAATTCGGGAAGGATATCTGCTTCCCCTGTATCACCAATTTTATTGACTGCTCTTTTTGATGGATGAGGGTCAGTTTAGCTCATTTCGCTGGACAGCTGGTTTGTGATGCACAGCAAGGCCTGATCCAGCTGAGGTTATTCGTGAACGCCCCTGCCTTCTCAACCTTGCCCCTCGCCTGAGATGTAGTGATCCTCAGATCAAATCACCACCAGTCAGCTCTCCCCCCTCAAAGGGGGAAAGCAACGTATGGTCCTCAGGGATTCAGGTGGCTTTACCTTACCTATTTTTGGTGGAAGCTGCCAAAATATGCACTCCGGCAATTCACCTAGCCTCCATCGACAGCGTCTAAACCTGCGATCTCCACCACCTAGAAGGACAAGGTCAGCACAGGCATGGCAACATGACTGTGCTGGAAATTGGCCTCTAAGTCACACACCATTCTAACTTGGAACTATATCGCCATTCCTTCACCGTCCCTGGGTCACAATTCTGCAACTCCCTTCTGAACAGCATTGAGAGTGTATCTACTCCACATGGACTGCAGCAGTTCAAGAAAGTGGCTCATCACCACCTTCTCAAGAGCAATTGGGGATGGGAAATAAATGCTGGCCTAGCTTTTGCAAGGTGCCTCTTGGAAATTATTGGTCTCTTACTACAGAATGCCCAGCAGTATTACAGTCACGCAAGTCTCACCATGCCAATGCCAACGAACCCAATCCTAGACTGGTATCTGGATGGCCCACCCTGTCATGTTCGGATGAGTCGCGTGTGAGAGGGCTGATGAAAATTGCAGCATTACTGGAGCATGCCAAGATGGCAGGATAGGAGTTTCCGAGTGGTGCCTTGCCAGAATGGTAAAGGACTGGCTGCTTTGGCAGAAGAAGATTAAAGAAGTTTTTTTAAAAAGGTTCTACTTCAAATGTTGCCTCTTCTGCAAAGCCAATCAATCGCGTTACATTTGGAGCAATTGTGAATTCCATATCTGCCCAGATCTTTTGCAGTATTAGTGCGGTGCTCAAGAAATTTCAGCTGCCCTGTAACTTCCCCTCCTATTTTCTCTCTTCCTCTCCTGACCCTCTGTTGGTCATCCAGTTTCTTGGCCAAGTAAAAACTGTGAACCGAGATGAGTGTCAGTAGGCCATTCAACTGTGGAGGACTTCACAGCAAAGCCACACCCTGCACCCATCTGACATCTGCGCACATACACCTGCAACAGCAGTCACATGTTCAAAAGGAACAGGAACCCAGATGGTTCCTGGAACAGATTATAACACAATTGTTACAGCTTAGCTTTGACACCGGCAAGAGTCCTATCTTTAAACATCACTTATATTAGTAGATGTACCTTCAAATATTAGTGCTATTACTAAATGTGATCAATATTCAGCTTTGCATTATATCGAATGAAATTTCTGGAGACATAAATCACCACCTGTCCAATATAACATTCTTAGGCTTTTTTAAATGAATGACTTTATTGAACAAATCCATCATAACTATTCCTATTTTAGTTTCCTGACTTCATTCGAACTAAATACAAAGCAAGAGACCATTACACTGATTGGCTGAATGTAGTTTCCCTCCGGTAAAGCCAAAACTACATTGATTGGTATGTGGAAGCATACTATATGGATCAAGTGTGGTTAAACCCTGAAAACTGCCTCTTTTAAAATGGTGACTCAACACTGGTAAAAGCTTACCTGAGCATTTGTCAAATCGAAATGGTGCGCCATAAAAAGTAACAAAAACTTGTGATGTGGGAACAAATTACGCTATTGCCCTCTTTGCAAGAGCATGGCCAATAGTAGTCACAAAAGACTGACCACACCATGCAACGATTCCAAAATGAAGCACATCCTTGAATCTGAATAGGAACCAACTGGAAAAATAATTTTAGAATCCCGACACTGCAGAAACAGACCATTCGGCCCATCGAGTCTGCACCCACCCTCCAAAAGAGCACCCCACCCAAGCCCTATCCCTGTAACCCTACCTAACCCTTGGACACTGAGGGGCAATTTAGCATGGCTAATCCACCTAACCTGAACACCTTTGGACTGTGGGAGGAAACTTGAGCACCAGGAGGGAATCCACACAGACGCGGGGAGAACATGCAAACTCCACGCAGTCACCCAAGGTGGGAATTGAACCCGGGTCCCTGGCGCTGTGAGGCAGCAGTGCTAACCACTGTGCCACTGTGCCGCCCTGACAATTTTGTTCTGGGTTTGAAAATATTCCCTGCTGGGTCATTGTCTGTGCGGAGTCTACACGTTCTCCCTGTGTCTGTGTGGGTTTCCTCCGGGTGCTCCGGTTTCTTCCCACAGTCCAAAGACGTGCAGGGTAGGTGGATTGGCCATGATAAATTGCCCTTAGTGACCAAAAAAAAGGCTTCTTAAGCAAGGAGTCAGGAGGGCTCAAAGGAGTCAGGGAAAGTCATTGGCAAATAGGGTTAAGGAAAATCCCAAGGCTTTTTACATGGACGTAAAAAGCAAGAGGGTAGCCTGGGAAAGGGTTGGCCCAGTGAAGGACAGGCAAGGGAATAACATAGAACATAGAACATAGAAAATACAGCACAGAACAGGCCCTTCGGCCCACGATGTTGTGCCGAACCTTTGTCCTAGATTAATCATAGATTATCATTGAAGTTACAGTGCAGAAGGAGGCCATTTGGCCCTTTGAGTCTGCACCGGCTCTTGGAAAGAGCACCATACCCAAACTCAACACCTCCACCCAACACCAAGGGCAATTTGGACATTAAGGGCAATTTATCATTGGCCAATTCACCTAACCCGCACATCTTTGGACTGTGGGAGGAAACCGGAGCACCCGGAGGAAACCCACGCAGACACGGGGAGGACGTGCAGACTCCGCACAGACAATGACCCAAGCCGGAATTGAACCTGGGACCATGGAGCTGTGAAGCAATTGTGCTATCCACAATGCTACCGTGCTGCCCTTAAGAACAAATAAATCTACACTATATCATTTTACCGTCATCCATGTACCTATCCAATAGCTGCTTGAAGGTCCCTAATGTTTCCGACTCAACTACTTCCACAGGCAGCGCATTCCATGCCCCCACTACTCTCTGGGTAAAGAACCTACCTCTGATATCCCTCCTATATCTTCCTTAAATTTCACCTTAAATTTATGTCCCCTTGTAATGGTGTGTTCCACCCGGGGAAAAAGTCTCTGACTGTCTACTCTATCTATTCCCCTGATCATCTTATAAACCTCTATCAAGTCGCCCCTCATCCCTCTCCGCTCTAATGAGAAAAGGCCTAGCACCCTCAACCTTTCCTCGTAAGACCTACTCTCCATTCCAGGCAACATCCTGGTAAATCTTCTTTGCACCTTTTCCAGAGCTTCCACATCCTTCCTAAAACGAGGCGACCAGAACTGTACACAGTACTCCAAATGTGGCCTTACCAAAGTTTTGTACAGCTGCATCATCACCTCACGGCTCTTAAATTCAATCCATCTGTTAATGAACGCGAGCACACCATAGGCCTTCTTCACAGCTCTATCCACTTGAGTGGCAACTTTCAAAGATGTATGAACATAGACCCCAAGATCTCCCTGCTCCTCCACATTGCCAAGAACTCGACCGTTAACCCTATATTCCGCATTCATATTTGTCCTTCCAAAATGGACAACCTCACACTTTTCAGAGTTAAACTCCATCTGCCACTTCTCAGCCCAGCTCTGCATCCTATCTATGTCTCTTTGCAGCCAACAACAGCCCTCCTTACTATCCACAACTCCACCAATCTTCGTATCGTCTGCAAATTTACTGACCCACCCTTCAACTCCCTCATCCAAGTCAGAAATGAAAATCACAAACAGCAGAGGACCCAGAACTGATCCCTGCGGTACGCCACTGGTAACTGGGATCCAGGCTGAATATTTGCCATCCACCACCACTCTCTGACTTCTATCGGTTAGCCAGTTCGTTATCCAACTGGCCAAATTTCCCACTATCCCATGCCTCCTTACTTTCTGCATAAGCCTACCATGGGGAACTTTATCAAATGCCTTACTAAAATCCATGTACACTACATCCACTGCTTTACCTTCATCCACATGCTTGGTCACCTCCTCAAAGAATTCAATAAGATTTGTAAGGCAAGACCTACCCCTCACAAATCCGTGCTGACTATCCCTAATCAAGCAGTGTCTTTCCAGATGCTCAGAAATCCTATCCTTCAGTACCCTTTCCATTACTTTGCCTACCACCGAAGTAAGACTAACTGGCCTGTAATTCCCAGGGTTATCCCTAGTTCCTTTTTTGAACAGGGGCACGACATTCGCCACTCTCCAATCCCCTGGTACCACCCCTGTTGACAGTGAGGACGAAAAGATCATTGCCAACGGCTCTGCAATTTCATCTCTTGCTTCCCATAGAATCCTTGGATATATCCCGTCAGGCCCGGGGGACTTGTCTATCCTCAAGTTTTTCAAAATGCCCAACACATCTTCCTTCCTGACAAGTATTTCCTCGAGCTTACCAATCTGTTTTTTTTTTTTTTTCTTTTTCTAACCAGGCAGTCACAAAAATGAGCGCCTGTAAATGATATAGGCCAAATAGAAATTAAAAGGGGAGCATCCAGCATGGAACAGGCTGCAAGTGTTTAGCAGCAATATTGCCGGTCATGCACACAAATCATTCTGCCTGGAGGTGGTCATATAATTGGTTGAATATCTATCATCATATGCAATATGAATGTTTTGCATTCCATTAAATGGCAGTAACTCTGTCTCAATTTGGTTCATATTCACTGACTAATCATATAATACAATTATTTTGTTTATACTCATGGCACAAGAGGAAAGAGTCAGGGCCCCATTGCATATAACATTTCCTGTGCAATCAAATACTTTAGCTAATTGGTATCAATATGATTAGTTCCTTAAGTCAAACAGTGTTTATCATTTGAAATAATGCAGCCCATGTTAGCCGTTGTCTAAAATACTACAGCCGCCAATAATAGCAACAATACCTGTCCCCTTTCAATGACCCTCTCCCACCAGAAAAAGTGTAATCTCTGCAAACTTTTCGCCAGCATTTATTTTACTTGTAGTCTAGCCATCGTCAATCCATCTCCAGATGTCTAGCCATAGTCAATACACCTCCAGATCTTGCAAATGTAGGCAATGTTTTCCTGTATATGTGCCTCAAAATTAATTTGTAATTTTCTACCCAAGTCAATGTGTGAATACAGGCTACCAGAAAGGCATTTGTTCAGTTACAATTATGAAAACAAAAGCGACAATTTTGAAGAAGCTATTGTGCCATATCTATGTGTGGAGCCAGAGGAAATGGGCGAGATACTAAATGAATACTTTGCATCAGTATTCACCAAAGAGAGGAAATTGGTGGATGTTGAGTCTGGAGAAGAGTGTGTAGATAGCCTGGGTCACATTGAGATCCAAAAAGACGAGGGGCGGGATTCTCCGGGAATTGGCGGGGCGGGCAGAAACGGCACAGTGGTGTGGCGGGAACCACTCCGGCGTCGGGCCGCCCCAAAGGTGTGGAATCCTCTGCACCTTCAGGGGCTAGAATGGCGCCGGAGCGGTTTGCGCCCCGCCGGCCGGCGTGGAAGGCCTTTGGCGCCACACCAACCGGGGCCGAAGGGCCTCTGCCGGCCGGCACGGGTCCGCACATGCGCGGGAGCGTCAGCGTCTGCTGATATCAACCCCGTGCATGCGCACATGGAGTCACTTCCGCACCGGGAATGGCGGATGACCACGGCCTCCGATGCGGAAAGAATAGAGTGCCCCCACTGCACAGGCCCGTCCGCGGATCGATGGGCCCTGACCGCGGGCCAGGTCACTGTGGGGGCACATCCCGGGGCCAGATCGCCCCCGCGACCCCCCAATAACCCCGGAGGCCGCCTGCACCGCCAGTCCCGCCAGTAAGGGACCAACTCCAATTTACGCCGGCGGGACTGGCTACAGGCAGGCGGGACTTCGGTCCATCGCGGGGCAAATGATTCGGGCGGCCCCAGGGCCCATTGAGTCGCGCCGGACCCCGCCATTCTCCGAGGCGGGTGGCGCGAATCAGGAGGGGTTATTGGGTTACGGGATAGGGTGCAAGTGAGGGCTTAAGTGGGTCAGTGCAGACTTGATGGTCCGAATGGCCTCCTTCTGCACTGTATGTTCTATGTTCCATGTTCCATTTCTGAAAAATGTACAATTTGATGTCTGACCACATCAATACTTGATGTGGTTATCCAGTGAGCTAAATTATTTTCCATTATAATCTGTCAGTTTTAAAAGCCAAGCTGGTGTAATTTATGCATTTCAACTTTTGTTGGAATCCAGCACTTTGGATCTCATAGATCTCATAGAATTTACAGTGCAGAAGGAGGCCATTCAGCCCATCAAGTCTGCAGTGACTCTTGGAAAGCGCACTCTACCCAAGGTCAACACCTCCACCCTATCCCCATAACCCAGTAACCCCACCCAACACTAAGGGCAATTTTGGACCTAAGGGCAATTTATCATGGCCAATCCACCTAACCTGCACACCTTTGGACTGTGGGAGGAAATCGGAGGACCCGGAGGAAACCCACGCACACACGGGGAGGATGTGCTGACTCCGCACAGACAGTGACCCAAGCCGGAATCGAACCTGGGACCCTGGAGCTGTGAAGCAATTGTGCTATCCACAATGCTACCGTGCTGCCCCAAACTTATCCCTTAACTATTCTCTGGGGGTTTAGAATAATAAAAGCTCTGCAGATTTAGCTTTGAAAGAATCTCAATGTGTTGTCGAGACGAGGGGAAAGAAACATATACATTGTGCAATCAGAGTGTTCGGATAACCATCACATCACATTTCAATACAAACTCATTTCGGACCTTCAATAGTAATGGCATGGAATATTGTGTAACGATAATTAAGTTTAACCAAAGCTGATTAATAATGAGTTAAAAATGGTTTCCATGAAGGACATTTTAACTTGAGAATTATTATTATGGAAAAGTGACGTATCCAGTTTTAATAATCTATTTTTTATTAATCTTTATTGTCACAAATAGGCTTACATTAACACTTTAAAGATAGCCTGAAATAAAAACTGAAAATGCTGGGAAAACTCAGCAGGTCTGGCAGAATCAGAGGGCATGATCTACCAGCCACCAAATGCCCGAAAGGCAGGGCGGCGCAATGTGACTGGTAGATGCCGGGTGAGCCCTCTTCCTGGACCTAACTGGCTCACCACCCCTCGCGAGATCTAATTCGATCTGGCGAGAGGTCGCCATGTGAATCCCGCCCATTGCATATTGAAGTAAAACAGCTAGTCTCACACTAATATGCACTCCAACGATCTACCCAAGGCATGGGATCTAATCCTTTGCTTTGGAGATCTTGGGCAAGTGCCATTTAGTGGTGGTCTCCACAAATGGGGACCAGATGGAACGGCACTTGTGGGGGGGCTCCCAGGGGATCAGAGGCCCCCAGGTGCTTGCCCTCTGGTCAGGGTGGCGCCCTGACACTGCTGGTGCCACCATGGAACTGCTGGCCTGGCACCCTGGTAGTGCCACCTGAATGCAAGCCTGGTACTGCCCAGGTGGCACTTCCAGCTGTCAGGGACACTGCTAGGGTGCTAGGCTGGCATTGTTCCTGTGCTGCGTATTGGGCCCGAGGAGTGCCCTATGCAGAGGCAGGTGGGGGTCCTTATCAGTGAGTTGGGATCTGGGGAGTTTGGGGGTCATGGCGGGGGGGGTGGGGGTCAATCGATTAAAACGCCATTTAAAAATGGCGTTCCAATCCTTGCACTGAGTTCCGGCGAACGGAGCTCCTCAGTGCAGAAAACAGGACTAAGTGTGGCCTTGGTTGCATGATCCCTGCTGAGGTCCACTGTTTGGTAGTGTACTGTTCCGGCACTCAGGACGCCAGGAAACATCCGGCTAACCGAGCGCTCCGGGACTCTGTTCCCATTCGGGTCGATCGAGCCCAGAGTTAACATTTTGAGTCTGTATCACTTTACTTCAGAGCCTCTTCTTCACTTTAAAATAGGTTGTTGGCGCCATCCCCTTGTTCTAAATATTTGGTCAAATGCTTCAGCTTAAGAATTGAATAATTCATTTATAAACGTTAAAGTATCCACCTTTCTTCTTGGAATGATTAAGAAAGACTAAGATGACCGTGTTAAAGAGATCTTACAGGAACCTGCCTCTTCTGATTTCACAGTGATCATATACAATAACCATATACAATAAAGCGGCAAAAGCAGGCATAATAGGTGGGATTTTCCGACCCTACGCCGGATCAGAGAATCGCCGGCGGGCTGCGTGAATCGTGCCACGCCGCCGGGCTGCGTGAATCGTGCCACGCCGCTGGGATGCGATTCTCCACAGAGCAGCCATTAAAAAAAACGAGTCCCGCCGGTCCCGTTCTAACATGCTCTGAGTCGGCGGGACCTTGGCATTGAATGGTCCAGGGGCGGCCTGTGGCGGGGGAGGGGGGTCCGATCCCGGGACCCACCGATCGGCAGGCCAGACACCGCGCATGCGTGGAAATCGCGCCGGTGGGACTGCGCATGCGCGGGTTTGTTCTGGACCCACTGCGCATGCGCACATCCCCGACGCCCATTCCACGGCCGAATCAGCAGCTGGAGCGCTCCAGCGCCCTGCTGGCCCCCTGAAGGGTCCAGAATTGCTGATCCTGGGGCCGTGTTGACGCCGTCAGGAAACGCAACAGCGTTTCCGACTAGCCTCAGGATCAGAGAATCCCGCCCAATATGGCTAAAGTGAAATTGTCACTGAGTCCATTGATAATGAAGAAAAATCACAAATAAATTAATTTAAAGTGAAATGTATCCTGTCATAGATCCCCACCTGATCTTGGACTCTAAAAAATGCTTTAGTGAAAGCACAGGTCTGAATATGGAGGTAGATAAAGTGGGACTAAGTTTAGTGCCTGTGAACTGTATATTTCACAGGCACAACGCAAAGTAGAAAAGGGTGGGGAGCTGTGACAACGGTTTTCCTCGGCATTGCCTTAGGATTTGCAGGGTTTCCTTTTGAGTCACAGAGTGCAAGAGTAGGTGTAAGTACTTTAAGTCCCTTCTAATCGACGTAAGGGTGATATAAGACCATCTCCTGCTACTTGTTCCTCTTCCCACTGTGGCACAGTGGTTAACACTGCTGCCGCACAGCTCCAGGGTCCCGTGTTCAATTCCGGCCTCGGGTGACTGTCTGTGGAGTTTGCACTTTCTCCCCGTGTGTGCGTGGGTTTCCTCCGGGTGCTCCGGTTTCCTCCCACAGTCCAAATATGCGTAGGTGAGGTGGATTGGCCATGCTAAATTGCCCCTTCGTGTCCAAAGGTTAGGTGGGGTTAATGTGTTACGGGGATAGTGTGGTGGCGTGGGTTTATGCTTCAGTATGGTGCTCTTTCCAAGGGCCGGTGCGGACTCAATGGGCCGATTAGTTTCCTTCTGCACCGTAAATTCTACGAATCTATGGATGGATAACCTTAAGAGGCGTGCTGTGGCTTAAGCTGAGAATGAGTCCCACTCAGCTCAGCAGAGCTGAGAGGGAGCAAGCAACAAGAAGGTAGACCTGCAGGGTAGGTATCCACATGGCCAACAAGAAATTTTGAACTGGAAGTCTTTTGCCTCGGGTTCTTCCAACACATCCAGAAGGCCTGAAACAGGGCAACCATTTTGGATTTTTTTTCCTCTGCTTCAATCATTCTAATGAGCAAATTGACTTGCTAAATATTCAATTTCTCCTGGGGATGCCTGGAAGGAAAATGAATTGTTAAATTGTTGAGATTTAGTGCACTGTGTTTTGTGAAAAATATTCATATAATAACTTTGCAAACCTGAACAATCAACCTCAAGAGCTGTCATATGGAGAAGTGGTCAAATGGAATGACAGACTGCATTTAATGGATCTGAACAGGTCTCTCAGCAACTGTTTTTTACAAACCATCCAGTTAATTGTCAAATCTCCTCTGCTGAAGTCTGTAAAATGAATACAGAAAAAAGTGTCAGGGAAATATAATTCACAAACATGCCCGTTGTGGTATTTCAGGCAACTCAAGCCATTTGCACATTGAACGTCCACTTCATGAAACATTTTCTGATTATGAAAAAAAATCACTATGTTCTGTGGGATAATTGCATCAGTGCAGCAACAGCTCTAAGTATATAGTGGAAATATATAACACCAGAGAACTCCTGTGGTGTGCTTGCAGTAGCACTGGGGGAGGGCTGGTGGGGTAGAATGGGGATGAAAATCAAAGGCAACAGGAGAAATTATTCGCTCAGCCGAGGAATGCTGCATGAACGGGAAAATGCACAATGAGATTGATGTCTTCCATGCCTCTTGCAGGGGCTTTGCTAATGCCAGTGGCGTAATGGGAATGATTTTCAGGAACAATGAAATTGTACTTCAAATTTCTCCTCTCTTCTGAAGATTTGTGGAATCTGCCTGCTCTCTCGTACTTCACCGACGTGGTAATTTTTGAAGGCTTAGTCCTAACACACCACGTTGATAGTTACCAAGTCCTCATCGGTCATGCAGAGGCATATTGTGCATGTAATGGTCAGTGGGTTGCGGTTGGGATCAGAAAGCCGACAGCCCAAGGCCACCAACGCTAATTTCAGTACCCCTGCTGCAATCTAAGATCACCACAAATCTGTGCGGAATGGTGATTCTGTGGTTAGCACTGCTGCCTCACAGCACCAGGGACGTGAGTTTGATTCTGGCCTTGGGTCACTGTCTGTGTGGAGTCTGCACGTTCTCCCAGTTTCTGCGGGAGTTTCCTCTGGGTTCTCTGGTTTCCTCTCACAGTCCAAAGTGTTGTGTTCTGTAACCTTCGGCGGGATACTCTGCCCCGCTGTGCCACATTTCTGCCTCAATCCTCCGGCGGGATTCTCCGTTACGCCGGCCAGTCAATGGAGTTTCCCATTGAGGGGCAGCCCCACGCTGTCGGGAAATCCCCGGGCTCCCGGCAAAATGGAGCATCCCTCCAGCGGAGAATCCTTGTCTTTGCAACAATTCATACAGAACTGCTGGTGACTTAACTAGAATGATGAGTTATTGATGTACATGTGGTAAGGTAACAATATGAATGCAATGCAGACTAACTTACTGATTGAGTTACATAGACTCTCCTGGAACTACCCTTATGTGTGGCTGTCCTGGTGTACGGCTTACAACCCTCTGACGAGAGCCGGATGTCACATGACCGATGTCTGACGCCACCTGCTGGTGGGAGGTCGCATTGCTGCGTGTATATAGTATTATTCACAGGCATATCACCATACAAAGATGTGCAGGTTAGGTGGATTAGATGTGCAGACTCGATGGACCGAATGGCCACCTTCTGAACTGTGGGGATCCTGTGGAGTCTAACCTAAAAGTGGTATTTTCTTAACTTGTCTAATCATCATTATAATAATAATAATCTTTATTATTGTCACAAGTAGGCTTACATTAACACTGCATGAAGTTACTGTGAAAAGCCTCTAGTTGCCACACTCCGGTGCTTGTTCGGCTACACTGAGGGATAATTCAGAATGTCCAATTCACCTAACAGCACGTCTTTCGGGACTTGTGGGAGGAAACCGGAGCACCCGGAGGAAACCCACGTGAGAAGGTGCAGACTCCGCACAGACAGTGACCCAAGCTGGGAATCGAACCTGGGACCCTGGAGCTGTGAAGCAACAGTGCTAACCACTGCGCTACTGTGCCACCCCACTTCAGTACACGTAGTGTATTTCCTGAAACAAATGAATGAGGCAAACTTTTATTTGTGGTTTATTTAACCAAACCCAATACAATGTAGAAGCAAAATACTGTGGATTCTGGAAATCTGAAATCAAAGCAGCAAATGCTGAAAATACTCAGCAAGTCTGGCAGCATCTGAGGAGAGAAAAAAACACAACTAACATTTCAAAAGTTACCTGACCAGCCGAGTATTTCCATTATTTCATAATTACTGCGAATGCTGGAATCTGAAACCAAAGAGAAAATGCTGGAAAATCTCAGCAGGTCTGGCAGCATCTGTAGGGAGAGAAAAGAGCGAACGTTTCAAGTCCAGATGACCCTTTGTCAAAGCTTTCTGTCTTATTTCTGTCTTTATTTCACATACAGTTGGATGTGAGGTAAATTGAATGTGGAAGAGTGAGCTGATTGATGATGGGTCATTTATATTCAAGGGATGACAGCCATCCGCTTTAGGATTCAGGTGGGTAGCCTTTAATACTCTTTTAACTTCAACAGAAAATAAAATTAGAGTCTTAAAATGCACAGCCTGTCATTCTTCTGCCAGGAGTATTAGGTTACAATTTTATGCTATATAAATTCAAAAAGGCATATCTTGAATTCTTGTCAATCATTACCCACCTCTAATCTGGATGTTATGTAACCCCATGACTGCCAGATTGTCATCCTTGAAGTGCCACATGGGTGGCACTACCAGGGTGCCAAGCTGGCAGTGCCAAGGTGTTCAGATGCTTGGGGGAGTGCTTTTTGATTTGATTTGATTTATTATTGTCACATGTATTAGTGTACAGTGAAAAGTATTGTTTCTTGCATGCTATGCAGACAACGCATAACGTCTATAGGGAAGGAAGGAGAGACTACAGAATGTAATGTTATAGTTATTGCTAGGGTGTAGAGAAAAGATCAACTTAATACGAGGTAGGTCCATTCAAAAGTCTAATGGCAGCAGGGAAGAAGCTGTTCCTGAGTCGGTTGGTACGTGGCCTCAAACTTTTGTATCTTTTTCCTGACGGAAGAAGGTGGAAGAGAGTATGCCCGGGGTGCGTGGGGTCCTTAATTATGCTGGCTGCCTTTCCGAGGCAGCGGGAATTGTAGACAGAGTCGATGGATGGGAGGCTGGTTTTATTGATGGACTGGGCTGCATTCACAACCTTTTGTAGTTTCCTGCGTCTTGAGCACAGCAGGAACCATAACAAGCTGTGATACAACCAGAAAGAATGCTTTCTATAGTGCATCTGTAAAAGTTGGTGAGAGTCGTAGCCGACATGCCAAATTTCCTCAGTCTTCCAAGAAAGTAGAATCGTTGATGGACTTTCTTAACTATAGTGTCGGCACAGTGGGCTAAACAGCTGGCTTGTGAAACAGAACAAGGCCAGCAGCGCGGGTTTAATTGCCGTACCAGCCTCCTCGAACAGGCGGCGGAATGTGGCGACTAGGGGCTTTTCACAGTAATTTAATTGAAGCCTACTTCTGACAAAAAGCTATTTTCATTTCTATAGTTTAGGAAAAGGGGGATGTTATGATATGATCACGGGCGCGATCCTCCGGCCATTCTGCGCCAGAAAAGCAGCTCGCCGTGGCGCAGCATGGCGGGTGAAAGCTGGGAAACCACGCTCCCGGGATCGACGTGACTCTCAATGCCTCGCGAGATTCAATGCAATCTCGCGAGATGTTGCAAGGGGAGTCCCGCCCACAATCTGCATATTAGAGCGAGGCAGTAAGCCTCTAATGTGCAGATTCCTGAGGTACCTGAAGCTTTGCGACTGTCCCATGTTGCATTCGGGATAGGGGATGTCGGGGATTCTTTTCGGGGCTTCGGAGATTGGGATGCCATTTAAAAATGGTGTCCCGATCTCTCGCTACAATGGGAGTTCTGGCGAGCGGAGCTCCCATTGTAAAGAACCGGGCTATGTGCGACCTCGGCCGCGTGCTCCCAGTTCAGGCCCCTTATTCAAAGTGAGTAGTGTTGAATAGCCATGTGTTTCTCAGAACTGTGAGTGCCGGGAAACACGCGGCTAAATGCACTCGCTCGTGGACTTTGATCCCTTTTGCGAATATCGTGCCCAACATATATCTTTACGGAAGCATATCCTAAACTGCTGTGAATCATTACCTACCTCTGTACAAGACATTGTACTCAGTATACAATAGCCGCCCTGCAAAGTAGATGTGTCTACAATAGCCTCTGAGTTAACACCACATGTATCTAGTCTTATCTTCAAAGAACCTACCTTACTATTTTACCAATCCTTGTTGTATGTTTGGTACTTTTGCGACAAATAGAGAACATAACAAAAATACCCCATTTTACTGCTCAAGTATGTGAATTGACCAAGGTTTGGTCCACTATGTTGTTTCCAAAAGTTAATTTTGAAAATAGATCTTGAATTCAGCCAAGCTAATATGCAAATCTAATTCTATTCCAAACTCGAAGAGGAGCTTCATAGTAAAGCTGATTCTGCAAATGCCCATCTAGTTTTGGATGCATAACAAATTTACACTGATTTAACTGCCTAAATGCATGTCCCCTTGAAGATATCAGATACTGACATGGCAATACATATAGTTGCCATTAATACTATTTGTCTAATTGTGTGCTCTCGATCTTATATTCTGGATGCATCAAGATTGCTCTGTATCAGAGCATAAGTGCTGTCTGGTTTAAGGTTGCTATTCTCTGAATAATTCAGATGTGGTAATCAACTATTTTCTGTGTTGCTGTTTATACGAAGTAAGTGGCATATACAACACATAATTAAAATTTGTATGAATCTCAGTTAAAGAGAAGGAATGCAAGGTGTAAAATGACGAACAGTCATTGTTGGTGCTTAAAGGTAACTGCGCAGGATTTATGTTTTGATTATTGATCTATAGAATATAGAATATAGAACTGTACAGCACAGTACAGGCCATTCGGCCCACAATGTTGTGCCAAACTAGTCTGAAACGAAGATCAAATCAACCTACTCCCAATCATTCTAGTGCACTCCATATGCCTATCCAATAACCGCTTGAAAGTTCCTAAAGTGTCCGACTCCACTACCATAGCTGGGAGTGCATTCCACGCTCCAACCACTCTCTGAGTAAAGAACCTACCCCTGACATCCTTCCTACATCTTCCACCATGAACCTTCTAGTTATGCCCCCTTCTAACAGCTACATCCAACCGAGGAAAATGTCGCTGAACGTCCACTCTATCTATCCCTCTCATCATCTTATACACCTCAATTAAGTCACCGCTCATCCTCCTTCTCCCCAATGAGAAAAGCCCTAGCTCTCTCAACCTTTCCTCATAAGACCTACCCTCCAATCCAGGCAGCATCCTGGTAAATCTCCTTTGCACCCTTTCCAATGCTTCCACATCCTTCCTATAATGAGGTGACCAGAACTGCACACAATACTCCAAATGTGGTCTAACCAAGGTCTTGTACAGTTGCAGCATAACCTCACGGCTCTTAAACTCAATGCCCCTTTAATAAATGCTAACACACTATAAGCTTTCTTCACGGCTCTATCCACTTGGGTGGCAACTTTCAGAGATCTATGGACATGAACTCCAAGATCTCTCTGCTCCTCCACATTTTTCAGAACCCTGCCATTAACCCTGTAATCCGCATTCAAATTTGTCCTACCAAAATGAATCACCTCACACTTATCAGGGTTAAACGCCATCTGCCACTTTTGAGCCCAGCTCTGCATCATATCAATGTCTCTTTGCAGTCTACAACAGCCCTCCACATTATCCACTACTCCACCAATCTTGGTGTCATCAGCAAATTTACTAACCCAACCTTCAACTCCATCATCCAAGTAATTGATTAAAATCACAAATAGCAGAGGACTCAGCACTGATCCCTATGGTACACCGCTGATGATTGGGCTCCAGGATGAAAATTTACCATCCACCACCACCCTCTGTCTTCTATATGATAGCCAGTTACTGATCCAATCGGCCAAATTTCCCTCTATGCTATGCCTCCTTACTTTCTGCATGAGCCAATCATGGGACACATTATCAAACGCCTTACTAAAATCCATGTATACAATATCAATTGCTCTACCTTCATCTATGTACTTAGTTACATCCTCAAAGAATACAATCAAACTTGTGAGGCAAGACTTACCCCTCACAAATCCATGCTGACTATCCTGGATTAAGCTGTATCTTTCCAAATGATCATAAATCTTATCCCTCAGGACCCTTTCCAATAATTTACCTATGACCGAAATGAGACTAACCTGCCTATAATTCCCAGGGTTGTACCTATTCTCTTTCTTGAACAAGGGGACAACATTCACCTCTCTCCAGAGTTCTGGCAGTATTCCTGTAGACAGTGAGGACATAAAGATCAAAGCCAAAGGCTCTGCAATCTCATCCCTCGCCTCCCAAAGAATCCTAGGATATATCCAATCAGGCCCACGGGACTTATCTATCCTCAGGCTTCTCAACATTTCTAACACATCTTCCTTCTGAATATCTACCTCTTCCAGCCCACCAGCCTGTATCGCACTATCCTCCTCAACAACATGGCCCCTCTCCTTTGTGAACACTGAAGAAAAGTATTCATTTAGGGCCTCTCCTATATCTTCAGACTCCATACACACGTTCCAACTACTGTCCTTGACCGGCCCTAACTTCACCTTGGTCATTCTTTTATTCCTCACATAAGTGTAAAAAGCCTTGGGGTTTTCCTTGATCCTACCCACCAGGGACTTCTCATGCCCCCTCCTAGATCTCCTAAGTCCTTTCTTGAGCTCCTTCCTAGCTATCTTGCATCCCTCAAGTGCCCTAACTGAACCTTGTTTTCTCATCCTTACATAAGCCCCCTTCATCCTCTTGACAAGACATTCAACCACTTTTGTAAACCATGGTTCCCTCATTTGACCATTTCCTCCCTGCCTGACAGGGGCATACATATCAAGGACACGCAGTATTTGCTCCTTGAACAAGCTCCACATCTCAATTGTGCCTATCCCTGACAGTTCCTGTTTCCATCTCATGCTCCCCAATTCTTGCCTAATCGCATCGTAATTACCCTTCCCCCAGTTATCAACCTTGCCCTGCCGTATGTTCTTATCCCTCTCCATTGCTATAGTGAAAGTCACCGAATTGTGGTTACTATCTCCAAAGTGCTCTCCCACAACCAAATCTAACACTTGGCCCGGTTCATTACCCAGTACCAAATCCAATGTGGCCCCGCCTCTTGTCGGTCTATCCACATATTGTGTGAGGAAACCCTCCTGCACACACTGGATAAAAACAGCCCCATCCAAACTATTCGAATTATAGTGGTTCCAATCAATATTTGGAAGTTAAAGTCACCCATGACAACTACCCTGTGACTACCGCACCTATCCAAAATGTGCATTGCAATCTTTTCCTCCACATCTCTGTTACTGTTTGGGGGCCTATAGAAAACTCCTAACAAAGTGACCGCTCCTTTCCTATTTCTAACTTCAGCCCACACTCATAAAATACCAAATGATCTGGCAAACAAAATTACTGTGAGCCCTGAGAATGGCAATCCTTAAATTTGGCGGCACAGTGGTTAGCACTGCTGTCTCACAGTGTCAAGGACCTGGGTTCGATTCTGACCTTGGGTGACTATCTGTGGACTTTGAACATTATTCCCCATGTCTGCGTGGGTTTCATCCCAAAGTCTGAAGATGTGCGGTTGAGGTGGACTGGCCATGCTAAAATTGCCCCTTAGTGTCCAAAGGTTGGATGGGGTTACGGGGACAGGGTGGTGTGTGGGCCTAGGTAGGGTGTTCTTTCAGAGGGTCGATGCAAACTTGATGGACCGAATGGCCTCCTACTTCACTGTAGGAGTTTTATGGTTGAATTAGTTATACAGTTTTAGGGCTTTAAAGGCAATCATTAATTATACTTTCTAAGGCTCTGGAATATTTCTGTTTACAGACAGAATAAGCTGGATGTCATTAACTAAGCAATGAACAAAGTATTTTTAACCTTTCCCTCCCCATTCACCTACCACTGTATTTTCCCAATGCCTCATCGGGAGTGGTCAAGATTCAAACAAAACATTTTTGCTCTTTTATCTTCCCTAATATGCTTGCACCCATGTAGCCTTCTGTATCTCTGGTTGGAGTGAACGTGTTTCTAATAATCAGAAAGTCTATCATAGTTTTACAGCTGGAATGTGATTTTAGGAATGCCATGGATATGTGCGTGTGGTATTATCAGGTATTGCAGTACCCGAGAGGCTGTAGACCATTGGGTAAACCTAGGAGTTTACCATTGGCTGTTTGGTATCTAGCTCTGCCCTGACAGGCGGGGTATAAGAACCGTTGCCATCCCAGCAGCCCTCATTCTGTACCGAAGCTGCTGGGGAACAGATTAAAGCCTTCAGTTATGTTACAACCTCGTCTTTGAGTTTAATTGATCGTGCATCAATTTAATAGACTACTCTTAAGCTGAAAGAATGGATCTCCGAATCAAGCCGGAGTGTCTACAACTCAGCCCCCACGCGGAGAACTCAGCGGCGATATTTAAGCACTGGCTGGCGTGTTTTAAAGGCTACCTCGAGACGGCCGGAGGCACCCCCTCAGGAGAACAGAAACTGCATCTCCTGCACTCGAGAGTAAGCCCTGGAATCTTCACCCTCATCGAGGAAGCAGAGGACTACGATGCTGCGATCGAACTGTTAAAAGGACATTATATATGCACTGTACACCAGGTCTACGCACGTCACCTGCTTGCAACTAGACGGAAAAGCCCCGGGGAATCGCTGGAGGACGTCTACCGTGCGCTACTGGTGCTGGGCAGAAACTGTGGCTGCCCGCAAGTTTCGGGCAGTGAGCACATGGAACTTCTAATCCGGGATGCCTTCGTAGCAGGTATGAGCTCCTCAGAGATCTGCCAAAGACTCTTAGAAAAGGACACCCTGGGACTGAGAGAGGCACGGGCCCTGACAGGGTCCATGGATGTTGCCTCCAGAAACGCGCAGTCCAATGCGCCTGACCGCGCGGCAGCCCCCTGGGCTGCGTGGCATCTCACAGCGGCAGCCCCACTGACGTTCCCTGTGTCCCCGCAGGCCTGCGCTGTAAGACAGCCTGCTAACTCCGTCGGGCACCGCTGTTTCTTCTGCGGGCAGGCGAAGCAACCCCGCACGCGCTGCCCGGCCCGCACCGCCCGGCTTGCACCTCCACCTACAAAGGGTGCGGCAAGAAGGGCCATTTTGTGGGGTACTGCCAAGCACGAGCCGTGGCCGCGGTCTCCAGCGACTCCGGACCGCCACGGCAACCTTCCCCTCGGGCCCCAGGCGGCCAGCACTCACCGCCACCCCCCTATCCTAGGGCCACGTCCGACCCATGGGCGCAGCTATCTTGCCCCTCGGACACCACGCTGGATGGATGGGCGCTGCCATTTTGTCCCTGCCAGCCGCTATTTTGTCCATCCCCGACCACCCTGTGCGATCCATGGGAGACGCCATCTTGGATGGGGCCCCAGGCCCCCAGCACGGCCGACTACACGCTGCCCGATCACAACCCGCAACTGCTCCACCTGGCCTCGGTGACGCTGAACCAAAATCGACCTTGGACACTCGCGACTGCAACGACGACGGTGTTCATCAACGGCCACGCGACGTTTTGCCTGATCGACTCTGGGAGCACGGAGAGCTTTATACACCCCGACACGGCAAGGTGCTGTTCACTTGTTACCCACCCTGTAAACCAAAGAATCTCCCTGGCCTCCGGGTCACACTCGGTGGAATTAAAGGGGTTCTGCCTAGCAGGCCTCACTGTCCAAGGCAGGAAATTCAACAATTTCCACCTTTATGTCCTGCCGCACCTCTGCGCGGCTACACTCCTGCGGTTGGACTTCCAATGTAACTTGCAAAGCCTGACCTTTAAATTCGGCGGCCCTATACCCCCCCCCCCTTACTGTCTGCGTCCTCGCGACCCTTAAGGTCGACCCGCCTTCCCTGTTTGCGAACCTCACCCCGGATTGCAAACCTGTCGCCACCAGGAGCAGACGGTACAGTGCCCAGGACCGGACCTTCATCAGGTCCGAGGTCCAAAGGCTACTGAGGGAAGGGGTCATTGAAGCTAGCAACAGTTCCTGGAGAGCTCAAGTATTGGTGGTGAAGACCGGGGAGAAACATAGGATGGTCATTGACTACAGTCAGACCATCAACAGGTTTACGCAGCTGGATGCGTACCCTCTCCCCCACATATCCGACCTGGTGAACAGGATCACGCAATACAAGGTCTTCTCCACGGTGGATCTCAAGTCCGCTTACCATCAGCTACCCCGTCGCACTAGTGACCGCAAGTACACTGCCTTCGAAGCAGATGGGCGGCTCTACCAATTTTTAAGGGTTCCCTTTGGTGTCACTAATGGGGTCTCGGTCTTCCAACGCGAGATGGACCGAATGGTTGACCGATACGGCTTACGCGCAACGTTCCCGTATCTGGATAACGTCACCATCTGCGGCCATGACCAGCAGGACCACAACACCAACCTCCGGAAATTTCTCCAGACCGCGAAAATCCTTAACTTAACGTATAATAAGGATAAATGCGTATTTAGCACCGACCGCCGAGCCATTCTCGGCTACGTAGTGCGAAATGGAGTTATAGGCCCCGACCCTGAACGCATGCGCCCCCTTATCGAGTTCCCCCTCCCTCACTGCCCCAAGGCCCTGAAGCGCTGCCTCGGGTTTTTCAGTTATTACGCACATTGGTCCCCAACTACGCAGACAAAGCCCGACCCCTAATCCAGTCCACAACCTTCCCCCTGTCGACGGAGGCCCGCCAGGCCTTCTGCCGCATCAAAGCAGACATTGAAAAGGCAACGATGCGCGCCATCGACGAGTCCCTCCCCTTCCAGGTCAAGAGTGATGCGTCCGATGTAGCTCTGGCCGCCACCCTCAACCAAGCGGGCAGACCCGTGGCCTTCTTCTCCCGTACCCTCCACGCTTCAGAAATTCGGCAATCCTCGGTCGGAAAAGAGGCGCAAGCCATAGTAGTAGCTGTGTGACATTGGCGGTATTACCTGGCCGGCAGGAGATTCACTCTCCTCACTGACCAACAGTCGGTGGCGTTCATGTTTGATAATGCACAGCGGGACAAGATAAAAAACGACAAGATCTTACGGTAGAGGATAGAACTCTCCACCTACAACTACGCGATCTTGTACCATCCTGGGAAGCTAAACGAGCCTTCCGATGCCCTGTCCCATGGCACGTAGGCCACCGCACAAGTGGACCGCCTCCGAGCCCTCCACGAGGACCTCTGCCAGGGGGTCAGTCGTTTTTTCCACTTCATTAAGACCCGCAACCTGCCCTACTCCATCGAGGAGGTCAGGACAGTCACCAGGGACTGCCAAATCTGCGCGGAGTGCAAACCGCACTTCTACCGGCCAGAGAGGGCACACCTGATAAAGGCTTCCCGTCCCTTTGAACGCCACAGCATGGACTTCAAATGCCCCCTCCCCTCACCGCAACATGTATTTCCTGAACGTGATTGACGAGTACTCCCGGTTCCCATTCGTTATCCTCTGCCCCGACATGACCGCAAACACTGTCATCAAGGCGCTCCAGGGTATCTTTCCACTGTTCGGGTTCCCCGCGTACTGGCCACCACCCCCGCCGGACTCTTTTTAACAGGGGGTGAATGTGGTATTATCAGGTATTGCAGTACCTGAGAAGCTGTAGACTATTGGGTAAACCTAGGAGTTTACCATTGGCTGTTTGGTATGTAGCTCCGCCCTGACAGGCGGGGTATAAGAACCGGTGCCGTCCCAGCAGCCCTTATTCTGTACCGAAGCTGCTGGGGAACAGATCTAGTCTATTAAAGCCTTCAGTTATGTTACAACCTCGTCTTTGAGTTTAATTGATCGTGCATCAGTGCGCTCATTATAAAATCATAGTATCAAGTGCTTCAATTCCAGCCGTAGCTCATTTATCCATGCAAATTCTGCCCTGGGCAGGAGAATTGTGGAATGATAACTGGCTGGCGGCTGTCTGCCAGGTAAGTAACTACCCTGTAGATCTCCGTGCTCTGTGTACCTAATACCATTCTGTCCTTTTCAAGTGACAGGGCTATGATCTGAAGCTATGGCACTTGATTGTCATGCCAAATACTTAAACCTGAGGAGATGAGAAATGAAATGAAGCCCAAACGTTGGACTGAATACTAACATTCTATAAATCCTAATGTGGTTTGGATTCGACAAATTATACATCACGATACAACTTTAATAAAATGGCTGATTATACCTTAGGCTGTGTTGGGTTCCTGTGACACTGAAAAGAAACCCAACACTATACATTTAGAAACCTTTACCCTGATTGCTACTTTTTATTTTTAAACTGAACTTTTTCTCCAAAAAAGAATCATCAATTTCTCTGTTTCTGGAATGTCACACCTCGTTGTGCCTAGTCAGCTGTTAACAAATAACCCGGGTGTTCAGACCAATTTCAAAGGGGGTTACAGGAATTCCATTTGCATTTGATAAGCCAACCTTGCTTGTGGAGTCAGTGGGTCTACTGAAACAATGGCTTCC
This sequence comes from Scyliorhinus torazame, assembly GCF_047496885.1. Lineage (NCBI taxonomy): Eukaryota > Metazoa > Chordata > Chondrichthyes > Carcharhiniformes > Scyliorhinidae > Scyliorhinus > Scyliorhinus torazame. Next base: position 190,588,718 of record NC_092718.1, on the reverse strand, counting down.
TAAATGCCAGCCTCTGGACATAAATGGGCTCAACCCATAATGGCTGACAAATTGTCAGCCCTGAAAACCAAGCCAATTCCAGATTCTGGATAAACATCCCTTTTGAAGTCATTCTGGTGGAGGCTGGCCACATGACCCCATGATCTTGGCCTTTTGAAAAGTTTAATATGAAATTTATGGGCTGCACCTCCAGCTTACTGTTTTACTGTGTGATCAACACGCCATAAGGAAGCCACAAACCGGTCCATCTAACCTGTCTCAGCTGGATGATTTTGTACCAATGCCTACAGGACCGATTCAATCCCTGCATCTTGTGACATCAACACCACTTGAAAAGCAAATATTGCAACACCGAACTCCAGCCAGCTGAACTCGTACACCTACATGTAAGAAATCCTAATTGGACTCTGACTTTGGAACTCTGGAACCCACATGAACCAATATTAATTTTTTTTCTGTGGTGCATGTATCGTAAACTTCCTTTTCTCTATCCCTCCCTTTACATTGTGAATGCAGAGTGGGAAGTTGCAAGCATTCCTTTTGCGGATTTTGAACACGTAAAATAAACTAATCTCTTGGGGTTATTTCTAACTTGCTGCGGTTTGGATCACACAAAAACTGAGCAGTTGGGAAAATAGGTTTATTCTTTAAGAAAGCAAATTCAAAATGCCTTTCGTTGGTAAGAGGAAAACAGTGCAGTTCTCTTGTTGCAATGCTATCAGACATTACACAAGAACTAATTGACAGATGATACTGAGAGTGACTGAGGGTGACTTTATCAAGAGAGAGAGAGCCATACTGGACTGTCTCTGCAGGTAACAGTGGATCTTTGAGGGTGGAATCTTACCACTACTGAAATGTTTCTACCATCGAGGCCAAAAGCAGGTCCCAACCCCCAATGCCATCAGCCGGCCACATCATGTTGCCATCTTACAGGAGCTAGCCAAAAATAAAAGGCCTACTCTATGTTTGTTGTCCAATTAAGGACACTGGACCAATTCCTAAGGTAGGAGGCCCAAACAGAGGGCCCAAAGCCTGCGGATGGCTGGTAGCCCCACTGCATGGGCATTGTTCAGGCAAGTAGGCAGCTACGAAAGCTGTGTCAAGATGGTGGCTTCCCTGAAGACTTCTAGAAATTTAAAAATGAGGGATGGCCGTTATTGTGGTGGGCAAACCCATCCATAGGACAGCTTGCGACTTCAGCTCTGTCGCCATAGATTCCAGGATGGGATATTGAGAAGGTGGCCTTGTGGCACTCTGGTCCTCACTTACAGGAATGCACTGGGCCGTGGCCTCAGCAGGATATTATCCGAAGTTGGGAAGATCCCAGTGGTGGAGGTGCTGCTTCCCAAATTGATCCCTAAAGTGGCCTAATTGGTTCTCTACTGTTGCTAGACTGGTAGCCACTCTCACTTTAACCTCTTCTTTGGCAAGCTCACTTGGACATGAGAACAAGTCAGGGAGCCACCTCCAACTCTGTCTCCGTGGGACTGGAACGTTTCCACCCAGGATACTCTTTCTACTTCCTTTAATCTTGGTTTCGAAAGAGATCTTGGCTTTAGGCCTCAGAGAGTGATATCTGAAGCAGCATAGGGAGATCTTGTAAGTTAATTGCATTGGTAGCATAGGACGGGATGAAGGTGACCAATTTTCTGTGCTCCCCCATACCTTCAATCTGTTTGTGAGTTAAGGAGTTATAATTAGCTTTCCCTCAGTGAAAATCAACTGGCCGAATGATTGGATTCTGTCACTGATTAATGTCAATGAATACTTAATATGACCTATTCATTATTGAATACTTGTTTCATGACGTTTCACCCTCCTCCTACATTCGGCCCATCATAACTCACAATAGAATTGGAGCTTAAAAAATAAATCACCATTTGCTTTCAAAGTGTACAATCCAATGGGAAACATATAGAAATCTTGGGGAATAGATGATTGTTAGGAAAGATACCAATATCTATGTAGAGTAACTAAGATTGTCCTGAGTCTCTATTCGTGGCACAGACCTTGCCGGTGAAGGGTAAAGGTCTTATGATCCATCTTGCCCACCTAATATGGTGCAATACTGCATTTTGCCATACAGGTCTGTGTGAGGCTCTATAGTGTAGAATATATGTTTCAATTTGCTCACGTGCTGCCTTTGAGATCTTCAGATTCATCCCATAATGCGAATTATGCTTTTATTGCATGGTAATGCACTGGTGTTGCCTTTGGAGTGGAGAAGAAAATAAACGATGAAAGCATTGTGGTAAAGTCATCAGTGCCAATAATTGCCCCAAATTTTGAAAGGCTTTGATGAATTAAATTGAGACAAGCAATTTTGGCTGATCAGTGAGTTAATAAATATAGGGCATAAGACCAAGTAAGGGAGAGGGGTGGTGGATTGTTATGACTGGGTTCTGCCTTTGAGAAATGTTGGCTAAAGCAGAGTCCATAATAGCTTTTAAATAGGAAGTGGGTAAATATTTGAAAAATAATTTCAAAAAATTATATTTTTCTTGGGATGTGGGCATTGTTGGTAAGACCAACATTTATTGCCCATCTTTAATTGCGCTGGAGAAGATGGAGGTGAGCCGCTTTCGTGAATCGCTGCAGCCCACATGATGAAGACATACCCACAGTTCCTGTTAGAAAGGGAGTTCCAGAACTTTTACCCAGAAGGAATGAAGATTAATTCCAAGTATTTATAAAGGTATGGTGAATTGGACTGGTTAGCACTTTAACCATTGTCGCCTTCTATGCTGTAATTGTGCATGATTCTAAAGGTAGCAGTTGCCCACATGTCTCTGCTGTACCACTGCGAATGAGAAATGGGCTTTGCTGTCGTGGCCAGAACTTCCCCATTAAATTGTGAACTGAGAACTACTGCCTCACCATGCTTTGTGTTCTCCAGCCATGTACATTACAGCTCAAACTTTCTATGTCAGTAACCCTTTGAAATTGGAAGAGATTCCCAACTGAAATTGTACGTGGCCCAATTAGAGCACCTCTATAACTTCTTAATCCACCTCAGCACCTATATTATAACCCATTTGAAACCAAATGGCCGGCAATGCAGTCGCTTTGTCACATCGGTCCCCTTTCAAGCTGAATAATTTTTGCTCTTCTCTTCCCAGCAACCTCGCTTCATTCTGGTGTCCTATAGGTCATTTATATTTATTGTGCCTGTATTTTTGGATAAGCGGTGTGATTAAAATGATCAACTGATACTGGAGTGGAACAAAATAACGGATTTGCACCGCGACACAAATGTTATATGCACCATGAGCAAAAATTCAGCTGCCAGTCCAGATATTGAGCAAAAGTAAATGTTCCTGCCAAATGCAACTACAAGTATCGAAAAATGTTAAATAGAGTTCATATCTGGCACAATATTAGAGCATTTTAATCACACATACCCATGAAGCAATTTAACATAGTGACATTATTCTACATCAGGAACAAATTGTTCTTATATTCCAAGTTTCTGTGTGACTTCTATTAGTTACGGCCATCTAATTTATGCTGATCTGCAAATTGAAGCTGCATGTCAGCGCATTGCCTATTAACAATTAAATAAGCTCTTCATTTAGTCTTGTGTTTATCTGAATTAACTCCTAATGTAAGATTATTTTTAAATACGAAGCAAGTCGTCCACGGTCAGGTATGGCGGGCAAAAATTTTGGAATGTGTACTGGGATGGGAGAGGGGGGTCCACAGGGAAGGATGGGATAAGACAGGTTAAATGGTCATCTTTATCTGCATCTATCCCTTAGCTGTGGCTGTATCCTCTGTCCAGGTTTTAAGTGACCACTTTGGCTGTTTACCTGTAATATGTATTTTCTAAAGGCCCTTTCGTGCACATTAACGGAGGTAGGAAGTCACTTGTTATAATACAATGTAATCCTGTCATGTTGATTAATAATCATGATGAAAAATTAAGAAGTTCTCCACCCTCACCCACCTACCGCATGAAGTTCAGCTCATTGATATATTCAATCGTACAGTGAAGATGATAGCTGTCTTCTCATAATCAAGCACAGCACAATTCATTTTTCCATACTTGAATCCATCTGATGCTGAGCAGGAATCGCCTCTTAAATCAAATTACTATTCATTTTCAGACAGGCAGATTTTGAAGCCCCTTGTCTGACAAAAATGAGGCAACAGACCTGCCAGCTGGTAAGTTATGCTGTCCATAAAAAATTCAAATTAGGGTCCGATGACATTTTTCTGGGGTCATAGATGTCTACAGCACAGAAAAGGCCCTTCACCCCATCGCAGTTGCGCCAGTCAAAAACAACGATCTAAGTATTCTAATCCCTTTTTCCAGCTCAGACCCAACTCTCGGTCACCAGTCCTAATTTCCCATTCCACGGTGTCAAATTGTGTTTGATGACACTCACGTAAAGCGTATCGGGTAATCGTTCGATGTTAAAGGGGCTGTATAAATGCACATTGTTATTGTTGAGGTGCCCGGCAGGTCCAATCAAGTTTTAATTGAGTTACTTCCAAATTTGTAAATCCTAATTAATTCCATGGTTCTTCCGCACAGTGTTATTCTTCATAATGAGCTTTTTGTACATTTACCAAGTATGCAGACAATGCAATTAGTTATATTCATTATTTCAGTGCTAACTCTTTGAGGGATTATATTAATACATGTTTTATTATTTATAGTTTTTGCAAGTGTATCCATGCAATTCCGAACAATTTTCTGATTCAGCAGATCCATGAGCTGGAACAATTTGCAATTTTTCATTAAAATCATTAGCTTGTTAAAGCGCTCTGCAAAGGCACTTGTAACATTTTCCACAAAGCATATTGGCATTTGTACATTGATGCATTACCATAGCAACTAATCATGTAGATTTGTGCGTCTGTGTGCAAAGTTATTTCAAGGCAGGGTGAGAACAAATTGGGAGATGCAAACTGCAGCAACTATAACTTGCATCCCTGTCAAACAACGGCGAAGATCTCTGCATGTTTAATAGGACGAAATAAAGGTTGAAGACTAAGCAACCAAACAAGAAAGAAAAAGAACTGAGAGGGTCGAAATACAGTGAGAGCTTGTTGGGGGCCTTTGAAATCGGAGTCGTTGGCAATGTGGAGAGGTTTTGGGAAGAGAGTTGCTATCCGGAGGGAAAGAGTAAAGTGGCCTGGGAGAGCAGCCACGAACGTTAAAGGACAGTTAGTCGTGAACCAGGAGCAACTTGATGTTGAAGGGTTAAATGTGCACGCGGGAATCTACAATTATGCCAAATCTATGGATGTTTGGCTCAGTTGACAGCACATTTGCCTCTTAGTCCCAAGGTTCTGTGTTTAGATCCCACTCACTTGAGCACGGAAACAGTGCCACACAGAGTGAGTACTGCACCATTCGAGATGTCTTTCAGCTGAAACCTTAAATTAGACCCTAAATCTGCCTACTGCAGGAATTGGGAAACTAATTACAAATTGACATTAAGCTTCTGGCGGGTTCAGCTGGGTCATGTAAATTTGTCAGACAACTGGAGTGAAGGTCCATTGCCTACTCTTCTGATCAAGTACTCCTAATCTGTGTCTATTAATTGGGTGAATCAATCAAAAGTAGAGACTGTAATGCCAGGAGTGAGAAATGCCGTATAGATAGACAACAGTGTACATATAATCAAGGAGGATAGAATGGTTGACGGTATTATAAGCTGTGGAGAAAGCATATTTGAATCATCTAAAGTTGGCTCAATAGTTTGTTGAACCGCTGCCATACGAATCATTAATTTCCATATCCATTCCAGACCCAAAAGTTTGCTCATCTTAGTTTTAAATTTCTATGACTTTTCTTTTCTTCTCCGCATCTGATGGAATAGAATTCCACAGGCTGACACAAACCACCAATTCCTCATCCCAAGTGAGCGTTCTTCATCCGGAGTCGGGACAGTGAATGTTGGCAAGCTATTTGATCACTGCGGACCTCAAAACCAAATTCGATCTTGTTTTCACTCCCCCATCTAGCTTGGTTTTTGTTTCCCTGTCCGCCTTGGAAAATGGTGCGGTGGGAAAATGAGGATCAGAGCCAAGCACTTTCCAGTTGAGTTAGTTTGTGGATAATGACAAGGTACGGGAGCTCTGCTGCCAATGTTGCCGCTTCCGATCAATACCCTGGCTAAACCTAGCGCAAGGGAGGAGGTGGCACAGTGTTATTGTCGCTGGACTAGTAACCCAGAGATCCAGCTAATCCTCTGGGGACTAGAGTTTGAATCCCACCACAGCAGATGGTGGAAATTAAACTTTGTCGAACATCTGAAATGAAAGACCAATTCAAACCATGAAACCATTGTCGAGTGTCATAAAATCCCATCTGTTTCCACTAATGCCCTTTAGGGAAGGAAATCTGCTGCCCATACCCTCCACCGTGTTGTGTGGCACAACCACCATGCTAAATGGGACAGACTTCGAACAGATCTAGCAACTCAAGACTGGGCATCCATGAGGCGTTGTGGGCATCAGCAGCAGCAGAATTGTATTCAAACACAATCTGCAACCTCATGGCCTGGCATATGCCCCACTCTAATATTTCCACCAAGCCAGGGGATCACCCCTTGTTCAGTGAAGAATGCAGGAGGCATGTCAGGAGCTACAACACAGGACTACTAGCATGCAAAACAGCATAAGCAATAAGTAATAGGTAGAGCTAAATCATCCAACAGATCAGATCTAAGCTCTGCTATTCCAGTCATGAATGGTGAGGAACAATTAAAAAACTCACTGGAGGAGGAGACACCACAAATATTCTCATCCTCAATGTTGGAAGAGCTTAGCACATCTATGTAAAAGATAAGGCTGAAATGGATGCTCAGTTTGAGTTCCGCCAGGGCACGTCAACTACTGCCCGCATTACAGCTTTGGTTCAAACATGGACAAAAGTGATGAATGTCAGAGGAGAAGTGAGAATGACTGCCTTTGACATTATGGCAGCCTTTGGCATAGGGTGGCATCAAGCAGTCCTAGCAAAACGGGCATCACTGGGAATCAGGGGGGGAACTTTACACTGCTTGGAGTCATACAGGAATATGATTGTTGGAGGTTGGAGGTCACCCGTCTCAACTTCTGGACATAATTGCAGGGTAGTATCCGAGGCCCAACCATCCTCAGCTGTTTGATCAATGACCTTCCTTCAATCATAAGGTCAGAAGTGGGCATGTTCAGCACCATTCGCGATTCTTCAGGCACTGAAGCAGTTCGTGTCCAAATGCAGCAAGACCTGGACAATATCCAGGCTTGGGCTGACACATGGCAAGTTACATTCACGCGACACAAGTGACAGACAATGACCCATCTCCAGCAAGAGAAGATCTAACCATTGCCCTTGGCATCACTGAATCCCTCACTATCAATATTCTAGAGCAGTGTTTTTTAAACATTTTCTCCCGGATCCCACTTTTGCCAACCGGCCGGCCTTCGCGACCCATGCCATGTTCGCTTACCTTGCTTTTAAGAAACCAATCTATCTTCACAGACCTCTTGCCAGCTGCTGGAAAACGGAAGCAACTCTGCCCCGCGATTTGGTAGCAAAAGCAGTTACAAGGGCCGGGATTCTCCCCTACCCGGCGGGGCGGGGGAATCCGGCGTAATGGAGTGGCGAGAACCACTCCGGCGTCGGGCCGCCCCAAAGGTGCAGAATTCTCCGCACCTTTAGGGGCCAAGCCCTCACCTTGAGGGGCTAGGCCCGCGCCGGAGTGATTTCCGCCCCGCCGGCTGGCGACAAAGGCCTTTGGCGTCACGCCAGCCGGCGCCGAAAGGACTTCGCCGGGCGACGCATGCGCGGGAGCGTCAGCGGACACTCACGGCATCCCTGCTCATGCGCAGTGGAGGGGGTCTCTTCCGCCTCCGCCATAGTGGAGACCATGGTGAAGGTGGAGGAAAAACAGTGCCCCCACGGCACAGGCCTGCCCGCGGATCGGTGGGCCCCGATTGCGGGCCAGGCCACCGTGGGGGCGCCCCCCGGGGCCAGATCGCCCTGCGCCCCCCCAGGACCCCAGAGCCCGCCTGCGCTGTCTGCCCCCACTGGTAAGGTAGGTGGTTCAATCCACGCCGGATGGCGAGGGTTGACAGCGGTGGGACTTCGGCCCATCGCGGGCCGGAGAATCGCCGGGGGGAGCCCGCCGACCGGCGCGATTCCTGCCCCCACCGATTCTCTGGTGGCGGAGAATTCGGGACACGGCGGGGCGAGATTCACGCCAGCCCCCGGCGATTCTCCGACCCGGCGGGGGGGTCGGAGAATCGCGCCCAAAGGTGTATGACGTTTTACGTATACCTGCAGGGTGCATGACCTGCTCTCTGCTGCTTCTGGCCGGAAGACTGGTCACAATCATATTTATTTTCATTTAAAAGGGGATAGCGGCCACCAATCTGAATGTAAAAGCCGGTAGCGGCCATCGGGCGGTTCTCCCGCGATTTAGACCACAGCAGGAAAGGCAACCCATCGCACCGCGACCCCACCAACACCACCCTGCGACACACCCACGGGTCACGACCCGCACTTTGAAAAAACCTGTTCTAGAATTACCATTGACCAGGAACTGAATTGGACTCGACATAAAAATGCTGTGGCTACCAGTGAACGTCAAGGGCTAGGAATCCTGCGATGACTAACTCACCTCCTGACCACCCCAGATCCTGTCCAGCATCTCCAAGGGACAAGTCAGGAGTGTAATGGAATAGTTTCACTTGCCTGGATGAGTGCAGCTCACACAATACCCAAGAAGCTCAACACCACCCCTGACAAAACATCCTGCTTGGTTGCTCTCCCTTCCACAAACATTCTGTCTCTCCATCACCGACGAACAGTGGCAGTCGTGCGTACCATCTACAAGATGCACTGCAGGAACTTGCCAAGGTTCCTCAGGCAGCTTCGAAACCCATGCCCACACCATCTAGAAGGACAAGGGCAGCAGATACCTGGCAACACCACCATTTGGAGGTTCCCCTCCAAATCACACACCACCCCATCTTGGAAATATATCACCGCTCCTTCACTGTTGCTGGGTCTTAATCCTGGAACTCCCTCCCTAACAGCACTGAAGGTGCATCTACACCTCAGGGACTGCAATGGTTCAAGAAGGCAACTCACCAGCACCTTCTGAGATGGGCAGTAAATGACGGCCTAGCAATTCAGGCATTTCTCATGTTTTTTTCAATGGTGTCTGAAGAAAATTAAAATACTCAGTAATTATTTGCACTTGTCCAACACAGTCATGTAATCGAGTGCAAATAACCCTTTGGGAATACACCAGCAGTGAGCAAATTTTTCTGTTTATGCAGTTATTCTTGTTAAACTAACAGTGTGGAATTTATGGAAAATTAATTGGTACCCGAGGAGATATTCAATTTCAATGATCTTACCCATTAAGCACTGTAATAGAGTGCTTACTGCACACTTACTGGAGGTGTGAGGTGAGGTAGGAGTTACACTGTTTAGTAATGGGTCTCTCATTGCAGTTCTGCCAATTCACAGTGATACAAAAGCATCGCTCAGGAATTGTGTCCCACCCTAATCTAGGAGGGAGTAAGTTGTTTGCTACTCCCTGAGAAAAGGTTTGTTTGCTATGCAGATGGCTGAGGTGGGGGGGTATGGTACATGATGCTTCCTTCCACTGGGGAATCAGTGTAAAGCTACATCGGTAAAAGTGACAGATGAAAACAAATTTCTCTTCCCTGCTCATTCACTTTCTTTTAAAATGCCACAGGTCTCACATTTGCAGAGCTTGATACCATGGGCGCGATTCTCCAGAAAGATTTCTAAGTGTTGTAGCGAGCGTGAATTGCTGCGAGCTTACCAGCTCTCGGCCCAGCGAGGCTGGCAACGTCATTCAACGTTAATTGGTTCACTTAACAAAACCTCTTGGGTTTCTCGTGGCAAATGAAGGTTCACCAGCTGATTCGCCGGCACGGTGCTCGCCAGCCCCCCGCCAACAAGGTTAAGCTGCACTTGCTCAGCTAACCCCAACCAGCTCACAGCAATGGCGCCCAGGAGACCGGCCCCAAGATTCGGGGAAGCTGACCTGGGGAGGCTGCTTAGATGCTATGGTGACCAGGAGGATGTTCCGTTCCCCCGAGGGTCCAGGACAGTCATCTATAAGAAGGCCTGGGGTGAGGTGGCGGTGGCTGTGAGCTCGGGGAGTGTGACCAGGAGGCTGGCCTCCAGTGCCGAAAAAAGGTCAATGATCTACACTGGGCAGCACGAGTGAGTAGACACGAATGCCCACCGGCCCTGCCCGAGACCTTTCAGCCCCCACGGGAGCATCCACACCCCCCAACTTTCCATGCGGCCCCCAACCCTTCCTCCACCTCCCTTCCCCTTCAACCCCACCAACACTCCCTTCACACGCCCCCTCCCACCACGATGAACCATGCATGTGGCTAACGATGCCCTCTCTGTGTCTCCTCAGGAAAATCTCTCCCACAATCACTGGGAGAGGACCCAGACTGGCAGAGGTGTGTCAGACATCAGAATCCACACCACCTTCACGAGCAGGCCATGGAGGACACCGATATGGCTGAGGACAGGGCGGTCACCAACGCGGAGGGTGGCAGACGCCGCAGAGGTGAGGAACCACCGGGCTCCACCTGGAGGACCTGTCAAACATGAGTTGTTATTGCCTTACTGACCGACCCATCCCTCCCACTGGCCACATGGCCATTTTCTCCCACAGGTCGTCCAGCCAATGACGCCGGCCCATCCCGGGTGGCACCCTCTCCCTTGAGAGCACCTCAGAGTAGAGCTCCGAGGATGCCACCGTAATAGTCGCGGCACAGCTGTCTTCCCCACCCTCCACCAGCGCAGATACACACACCTCGGGGGGAAATGTTAGTGGACAGGCTTCTGGGGCACAATTTGATGAGCACCACGCAGTTGTTGATGTACATCAGGTGGAGGCAAGACAGCAGCTGGAGGTCTGTTGGATCCCAGGACCCAGTTGGGTCCCAGCCTGATGCTGAGGATTTCCCAGAGCTGATGGATACGTTAGGGAGCAGCCGGGACATTCAGAGGGAGGTGTCAGCGTCACTCCAGCAGATCCATAGCTGCTTAGAGGAGTCCCAGAGGCTACGGGCACTGGAGATGTCGCTGGCAATGTGTGGCACCAAGGCCAATATGGTAGGGTGGCGACCACAGTGGAGAGCCTGGTGCATGACATCGGCACCAATAGCGACGGTGTCCAAGACGTCGTTCAGTTGGTGACGGCCATGGCTGAGGGTCTTGGAGGATGTCACCCAGTACCAGGCCGACCTTGGTGAGGTCCTGCGGGACATGCCCCCTCTCAGATGGGAATGGCCGAGGTGCTGTGGAGCTTGTCCCAGTCGCAGGTGGGCATTGCCGAGGCGCCGCAGAGCATGGCTCAATCACTGAGGACCATCTCCGAGGCCATCGACACAGTGGTGCGGACAATGGGCAACCGCCAGGGCTGGCAGAGCCTGATGATGCAGGGTAGCCGGGGCTCGAACCAGCTGCCCCTCTATCCCAAGGTGAACCCCAGGGCCCCTTCGGCACTGAACGGGAGGAGAGGACGCTGAATGGCAATCTGGACCCATCCCATGGACTGGCCATCAGCTCCCCCAAGTTCCATCCCTCTGATGAGGCCACATCTCGAGGCCAGCACCCGGAACTGACAAATGAAACAGCGCCCTGCAGCTTCAGAGGACACCCGCCAGGGGCATTGAAGGCCATGGGAAGAGGTAAGCAGCTGGCTGCCTCCACCTCATATATACATCTTGGGGACACACCGAGCTAGGAGGGCAAAGCACATCGAGGATCACTGTGAGCACCGGGGGGGGGAGGGGGAGATGGGGGTCAGTAGTGGGTGAGGGGGCTGGGGCCGGGGAGGGAGCAGCACCATCGGGAGGGTGGGGAATTGTAAAACACAATAAACACCTTTGTGCACAACTAGTATGATACCTGTCACATTCTTCCGCAACCGCTGAACCTTTGGCCCATCTCTCCAGGCAGCTCCCCCTCTTCCTGGCAATCACCCACCCTCCGGCCATGGACATGTCCCCGTAGCTATGTCCCATTCCCTGGGTGTTCGGATGTTGGCTGCTGCGTTTGTGGTGTTGCCTTCTGCAGTGTTCAAGTACAGTGTCCAGGCATCAAGGTGTAGTTGGGATGCTAGGCAATGACTCCCAAATGCTACATGGCCCGCCCACCTAAGGGGATCCACTTGGGTTGTGTGAAGTTCTCACTTAACCACGATTGCCAATCCCCTATTAGCAACAGCCTCAGCTGCATGGCGAGAGGCCTCGGCAGACAGCGGGGGTTATGGGTAGTCAGTGGGGTAGACAGGCAGGGACAAGGGTTGCCCAGGAACGGGTATACACGATCCATGGGTTGGCATGGCGGTGCCGGGCATGGTTGGCCCCTGGTTGCCCCCCCCTCCCCCCCTCCCCACAGCGCCTGCCCTCCCACCCTCCAATGGCGGCACACCTCTGCAGAGGGTCGCCCACCCCCCACTGACCACTGGGATGGCAGGTCCAGCGCCCCCGGGTTCTTTGCCTGTGAGCAAAGATGGCTGCTTACCTCCTCGGGTCCCACAGAAGACCTTCCACCAGGTTTACGTTTTTCAAAAGGAGTACGAATCAGCGCCAGCGTGACCACTTGCTGGGGAGGCCGCTGAATGACAGGAGGCCATTGGATATGGGGTGGCTCTCATTAATTATATGGAAATAGGGCTTAAGTGGTGATAATTGGTTTCTCGCCACGCTGTGGCGTGATCCCGATTTTGCCGACAGGAACGGGACGGTTGCAACGCAAACTGGCGCCTGCCGCGGTTCTCATTTTCGGCCTCAGCTGCTATTCACCAGCCTCGTTTGGCATGAGAGAGAGCGTAACGAGGCCGGAGAATCGCGCCCCATATCACTTTATTGTGAGTGGTCTTTCCTGCTGCTCCAATGAATTTTACAATTGGAAGCAGATTCCTTTCTAATGATTATGGAATACAGAATCTCCTGCCCGGCCACTCAAAATATTTCTGGGGAGTCATTTAGTTATGTTGTATGGGCGCTATGCAGGCTTGTCTTGATTCACTGCGGCAGGCCATGTTGTGAGCCACTAACCTGAAGAAAACTGTAATATCCCGCACGGGACCTCCAGGGTGGGAATGCTTGTCTTTCGGTGCTCCTTGCGGATTACGAGTTCCCCGGCTAGGGCCCTGCTATCTCAATTACCCAGTGTATATAAGGTCTGCCAGTAAGGCACCGACAGTGAGAAACCCACAGAGGTCTACTGGGTTGTGTATATATATATTTCTATCGTTGGTAAATAAAACTTTGTTCTTATTTTTACTCGGTCTGGACTCCCCTTGTCCTTATTAAAAAAGCAATATGTGCCTCAAAAGTAGAAGCCCCTGACATTGCCTGCTCACCCCCAGAACATTGAACAAATTCCACCCCTCACTCTGCTGGGAACATACCTGGCAGGAGCAGAGCTTGACAGATGTATGTAATCACACATGTACAGTGCTCGCCTCTGGAAATTAATCAAATAACTTGTATCTCTGTAGCAACTTTCACATTATCCCACAGCACCACAAAGCCAATGAAAGTTTTTTTTTTTGAGGTGTTCTCATTATTGCAATAAGGGAAACTAAACAGGCAATTTTGTGCACAGCAAGATCCCACAGCAGTGAGCTAAATGACCAGTTAATCTGTTTCAGAGATGCTGATTTAAGGATAATTGCAGGTGTGGGCTTTGGGAGAACACCCTTGATCTTCTTTGTTATAACCCCCACTGTAGTGATCCCTATATGTGCATGTACACAAGGGGTTAATGTGTAATCAGTAGCACCACATGATCACTAGAGGGCCGGACCAACAGGGGTATAAAAGGCAGCCACATTGGGTCTCTCTCTCTCTCTCTTGGGTGCACTGTGACCTGGGTAATAGCAGACTAGTTTAGATGGCTCGTGGAGTTACGTATAGTTACTGTAGTTAGATCTTGTTAACCTTTTCACTAGTATCAAAGTTAAAGTAAAGAACTCATGCAAATATTGTTGTAGTTACTCAATAAACCTTTTGTTACTACTGGACGAGTTCGAGGCTTCTTCATCGAGATTCAGAAGACCTCATCACTAACCAAGTTTGAGTAGCACATGTTACCTACCACACAGGTATCAAAGCACCCACGACACCCACGGGGCTGAACTGATTATTCTCCCCATGAGCCTCGTGGAGTTCGAGCTCCCCCGCTGAGGGGCGGAGACCCATCAGTGGGATATTGGACTTGGGACACAAAAGCCAGCCCAGGTAGGAACCGTGCTGTTGTGCGCAGTGCCGGTGGTGACTTGAATTGTACATCGTTTACTTTGACAATAAACCTGTTCGTTAAACTCTCTTACCGGACTCTGTGACCACTAAACTCTAAAAATGATTTTTTTTTTAATAGAACCAGGTGAGAAGGCAGACCCGGCCTCTTTGACAGTGCTCTGTTCCCCTACTACCACACTGGGTTATCAGGCTGGACTTTCTGTGCTCTTATTGCTGGAGTGGGATTTGAACTATTCTGACTCACGTGAGTGCTGCCATCAAGCCAAGACTATCACAGGGTTACAAGGTTCTGCCATTCATTTAGATCATGGCTGTTCACAATCTCAATTCCTTCTGCTCACCTTTGATCCATATCCTTTGATACTCTTACTGAATAAAACTCTATTGATCTCAGTCTTGAAAATTTCGATTGACCCAGTCTCCGGAGTCTTGTGAGGAAAATAATTTCAGATTGCCACTGGATTTATGTGGAAAAGCATCTCCTGCTTTTGCTTCTAAAGGATCGAGGTCTATTTTTAACATTTTGTATGATAACATCAAAGAAAAACTGACAATAGGGTGACTGTAATCGGGCTTTATTTCGCTCCATTAATAATTTAGGGGTCACATTTCCATTGCTCACTAAAATGATTATTCCCAACCACAACGACAATTAGTGTTTACTTTGTGCCTTTAACATAATAAAATGTCCCAATGTGCTTCACAGAGGCCTGACCAAACAGGGTGATGTCAAGGTGTGATGTAAAGGAAGGCATGACCCGAGAATAGAGGGTAGTCTTGTACTGGACCGAGACATGTATAGAGGCAAGCATGGAGGCAGTTTCTAGCTTAGACCTTCCAGTATATGTAGGTACATAGTTACAAATAGTTAATAAATACTCACTATTAAAGTGTACAAGACTCAGAATCTCTTCATGAGACCTAACGAGCTACAACCAACATCGTACAGCAGTTCTAAGGTGTGTCTTTAAAAGAGGAAAGTGAGGTAGAGAGGCAGAGAGATGCAGGGAGTGAATTCCAGAGCTTGCGACCAATGCACCTGGAAGTACTTCTACCATTGGTGGAGCGATTAAATCCAGGGATGCTCAGGAATATCTCAGAGGGTGGTTGGACTGGAGGGGATGACAGAGATAGAGAGGGGCTTGGCCATGGAGGGTTTTGAAAACAAGCATTAATATTTTAAGATTGAGGCATTGTTTAATCAGGAGTCAGTGGAGCACAAGGATGAGTGGGATTTGTTGTGTGTAAAGTCACGGGCAGCAGAGCTTTCGCTGACTTCAGGGGCGTCATTCTCCGACCCCCCGCCGGGTCGGAGAATGGCCGTTGGCCGCTGTGAATCCCGCCCCCGCCCCCGCCGAAGTCTCCGAAGGGAGAAAAGTCGGCGGGGCGTTAATGGCGCCGCTGCCGCGGAGAATGTCACGGGTCTGCGCGAGGCAGCCGATTTTCAGCCTGCCGATATTCTCCCTTCCGGATGGGCCGAAGTCCCGTCGACGTGATGACCGTTCACGTCGACGTGAATCAAACCTCCTTTTCATCGGCGTGACCCGGTGCTCCAGGCTCACGCCGACCAGCGAGGAGGTGAGTGACGGCCTGGGGGGTTGGCTCTGGGCAGGAAATGGCGTGGCCGCAGACTGATTGCGTGAGGAGAGGTGTGTCTCGACTTGTGTGTGTGTGCGGCGGGGGGGGGGGGGGGGGGGGTGGTTAGAGTAGGCTGGGCTCCGGGGGAGTGCCGGGAGGGGGTCCGTGCCGGGGTGGAGGTTGGGGGGGGGGTCCGTGCTGGGGTGGAGATTGGGGGTTGGGGAGGGGGTCCGTGCCGGGGTGGAGGTTGGGGAGGGGGTCCGTGTCGGGGTGGAGGTTGGGGGGGGGGTCCGTGCTGGGGTGGAGGTTGGGGGTTGTGGAGGGGGTCCGTGCTGGGGTGGAGGTTGGGGAGGGGGTCCGTGCCGGGGTGGAGGTTGGGGGGGGGTCCGTGCTGGGGTGGAGGTTGGGGAGGGGGTCCGTGCCGGGGTGGAGGTTGGGGAGGGAGTCCGTGCCGGGGTGGAGGTTGGGGGGGGGGGTCCGTGCTGGGGTGGAGGTTGGGGAGGGGGTCCGTGCCGGGGTGGAGGTTGGGGGGGGGGTCCGTGCTGGGGTGGAGGTTGGGGGTTGGGGAGGGGGTCCGTGCCGGGGTGGAGGTTGGGGAGGGGGTCCGTGTCGGGGTGGAGGTTGGGGGGGGGGTCCGTGCTGGGGTGGAGGTTGGGGGTTGTGGAGGGGGTCCGTGCTGGGGTGGAGGTTGGGGAGGGGGTCCGTGCCGGGGTGGAGGTTGGGGGGGGGTCCGTGCTGGGGTGGAGGTTGGGGAGGGGGTCCGTGCCGGGGTGGAGGTTGGGGAGGGAGTCCGTGCCGGGGTGGAGGTTGGGGGGGGGGGTCCGTGCTGGGGTGGAGGTTGGGGAGGGGGTCCGTGCCGGGGTGGAGGTTGGGGGGCGGGGTCCGTGCTGGGGTGGAGGTTGGGGGTTGGGGAGGGGGTCCGTGCCGGGGTGGAGGTTGGGGGGGGGTCCGTGCTGGGGTGGAGGTTGGGGGTTGGGGAGGGGGTCCGTGCCGGGGTGGAGGTTGGGGGGGGGTCCGTGCTGGGGTGGAGGTTGGGGAGGGGGTCCGTGCTGGGGTGGAGGTTGGGGGGGGGTCCGTGCTGGGGTGGAGGTTGGGGGTTGGGGAGGGGGTCCGTGCCGGGTGGAGGTTGGGGGGGGGGTCCGTGCTGGGGTGGAGGTTGGGGAGGGCGTCCGTGCCGGGGTGGTTGGGGGGGGGGTCCGTGCTGGGGTGGAGGTTGGGGGTTGGGGAGGGGGTCCGTGCCGGGGCGGAGGTTGGGGAGGGGGTCCGTGCCGGGGTGTAGGTTGGGGGGGGTCCGTGCTGGGGTGGAGGTTGGGGGTTGGGGAGGGGGTCCGTGCCGGGGTGGAGGTTGGGGGGGGTCCGTGCTGGGGTGGAGGTTGGGGAGGGGGTCCGTGCCGGGGTGGAGGTTGGGGGGGGGTCCGTGCTGGGGTGGAGGTTGGGGGTTGGGGAGGGGGTCCGTGCCGGGGTGGAGGTTGGGGGGGGTCCGTGCTGGGGTGGAGGTTGGGGGTTGGGGAGGGGGTCCGTGCCGGGGTGGGTGATGGGAGGGCAAATGAGTTGGTCCACCTGGCCAGGTGCCAGCCTCCAACAGTTGGACCCATGCGGTCCATGCCACCTGGCTGGGGGGAGGAGGGGATATGGGCAATGATGACATGTCGTCGTTCCCCTCCCCCCCACCAGGCCGTCATGTTTTCAGACCATCCAGCGATGTTGGCCGCCGTGGTGGCAGCCGCTCATGTCTATGTTGCCCTGGATGAGGAGGAGGAGGAGGAGGATGAGCGTGCCAGAGAGGCGGCGCAGGCTGCCGCAGAGGGGCAGGCAGCAGCCGCCCAGGCTGGAGGGACACCTGACCGACAGGACGAGGAGGGGGAGGAGGACGTCGTGGCCCCACGGCAATGGAGGCACCCGAGGGCGCCCCGTGTGTACCGGCCCCGGCAGTCATACCAGGACCTCACGGACCGGGAATGCAGGAGGAGACTCCGGATGAGCCGGGAAACCGTGGCACACATCTGCCACCTGCAGGCACACCTGTCACCGCGTGGCACTGGCGGGGGACACCCTCTCCCCGTGTCCGTCAAGGTTACGGTGGCCCTGAACTTTTATGCAATGGGGTCATTCCAGGCACCGAGTGGGGACCTGTCCGGCATATCGCAGACATCGGTGCATCGGTGCATCCGGGCAGTGACAGATGCCCTTTATGCCATGGCGCACCGCTACATCCGCTTCCCCGTGGACCGGGCCAGCCAAGATGCCCGGGCCGTGGGCTTCTCTGCCGTTGCCGGGTTCCCCATGGTCCAGGGCGCGATCAATGGGATGCACGTCGCCGTGCGGCCACCTGCAGAGAACAGGGCCGTGTTCACGAATAGGAAGGGGACCTATTCTATGAACGTACAGGTGGTCTGCGACCACCGCATGATGATCCTGCACGTCTGCGCCCGTCACCCAGGCAGTGGACACGACTCATTCGTGTTGTCGCGGTCATCCATCCCCGGCATGTACGAGGGACGCCATCCCCGGCTGAGGGTCTGGTTGCTGGGCGACAGGGGCTACCCATTGCGATCGTGGCTGATGACGCCTATACGGAGGCCACGCAATGAGGCGGAGAACCGCTACAATGATGCCCATGTAGCGACAAGGGGAGTGATCGAGAGGTGCTTTGGCGTGCTGAAGATGCGTTTCAGGTGCCTGGACCTCTCTGGGGGCGCCCTCCAGTATCGGTCAGATAGGGTCGGCCGCATCATTGTGGTGTGCTGCGTCCTGCACAACATAGCCCAGCAGAGGGGCGATGTGCCGCAGGCAGAGGAGGGCGGAGTGGAGGAGCAGCAGGAAGAGGCCCAGTCCTCCCCAGATGAGGGGGATGGGGGCAATGGTCAGGGCAGACGGGGTAGACACAGGCGGGTGGCTGTCCACCGTTACCGGCTGGCCCAGCGGGCACGGGACAGACTGATAGACGCCCGCTTCACTGACTAGATGGGCGTGGGAATCGGGTAGTATGGCGACAGACCGCACACCATGACAACAGCCGACCACCCACACCCCCACCCATCCACCCACCCAGCACCCTCACCCCCCTCCCCAACCCCACACACCCCACCCGCATGCACACCACCCCCCCACCCCCAATTGCCGATCCACCGGCGGCACAACGGGCCGGGCTCACCCAGTTGCGGGTGGACGCGTGTCTATCGCAGGCCATGGAGGATGATGACAACCCGCCTCCGATGAGCTCCTGGCTCTACATCGTTGGACTATGTCTGACCCATGGCCACAGTACCACCATCCACCCGGACCATCCCTGCATGCGGCTGTGACACTGCAGCGCACGGTCCCGTCCTCTGCCCGGGGGATGTTGATGGCGGCCCAGGGGGAAGGGGGCAGACTCACCTGGTGCTGAGGTAAGACCACCCGTCACACACACACTTGCGCTCAACGTACATGACACGCCCGCACACTTTGGACAGAGCACAAAGGCAGCTTCGGTAGGTGTAACATTGACTTTAATAACCAAAGGAGTTCATGCACGTGCCCTAGCCCCTAAAACTCATCTGTGCCCTGCACCCGTGCCAACTTACTCAGTGTCTAATTGTTTGGCCTTACGAGCCCTTTGACTACGTCTACGCGGTTCCCCAGACGGTACAGCAGAACTGGAGGTGGACTCCTGTGATTCCTGCCCTCTGACACCGGATCCCTTTGGCGGCCGTTTCCTGAGGCGTCCTGGCCTAGATGGGCCAGGCTGCGGCCCAGGCGACTGGGATGGCGAGCTGCCAGCCTGTCCTGCCCGTTGCCCACCCGATGCACCTGGGACGGAAGGGGGGGAGTCCGAGGTGTCGCGGTGTACCGGGACCTCCCCTACAGAGGGAGCCGGGACGGACCACACCACCTCCTCCTCCCTCGGGGTGCCCGATGGCCCCCAGGCCTCTACATGGGTGGGGGATGCGAACGGACTGGCCATCCGACGCGCCCCCGACATCTGGCGCTGCCAGTCCTGGAGGCCCTTGCTGGTATCGACAGGGGTCTGCAGGTTTGCAGCCATGGAGCCCAGGGGGTTGTCGAACCCTGTCTGCGACAGTGCGACGCCAGCTCGCACATGGCCACTGGCGCCGATGCCCTCAGCGATGGCCTGCTGAGACTGGGCCATGGCCTGCTGAGACTGGGCCATGGCCTGCTGAGACTGGGCCATGGCCTGCAGAGACTGGGCCATGGCCTGCAGAGACTGGGCTATGGCCTGCTGAGACTGGGCCATGGCCTGCTGAGACTGGGCCATGGCCTGCTGAGACTGGGCTATGGCGTTGAGCGCCTCTGCCATCTGCCGCTGGCACTGGCTCATGGCCTCCTGTGAGAGGGCAGCCATTTCCTGGGCCACAGACGCCGCCTGCACGGAAGGCCCCAGGCCTCGCAAACCGTTCCCCATGTCTGACACCGTCGCACCCATTGCCTCCACCGCGGACGCCACCCGTGCGGTGTCAGCCTGGGTGGCACGCATGACCGGGACCACTCCCAGCTCCTGGACGCGGGTGGACTCCTCCACCTGCGACCGCAAGCCACCCGTCACCCTATCAGTGGTTGCATCGGATCTATGTGTGGGTGTGGTAACTGCAGGAACCCGGGATCCATCTGGGCGGCAGATGTTCGCTTGGCCTGGGCTGCCCTCCGACCGCCCGGTCCCTCTGCTGCTCCTACCTCCACCTGCTGTACCGGGACGGCTGTGTTGTGCGCACCAGTGAGTGTACCAGACGCCTCATCACTAAAGTGCCCAACCGTGGTGAGTGTTTCTGCGATGGTGGAGGGTGTTGGTGACAGCAGTGGCGTTGTGTCGTGCTCTTCGTCCCACTCTGAGTCCATGGCACTTTGGGGTGGGGGTTCGTCTCCACCCATCCACTCTGAGTCACTGTCCGGTATTTCGTCTTCCCGGGTAGGGGTGTCCTGGGTAGTGCTGTCCCGGGTAGTGCTGTCCCGGGTAGTGCTGTCCCGGGTAGGGGTGTCCTGGGTAGTGGTGTCCCGGGTAGGGGTGTCCTGGATAGTGGTGTCCTGGGTAGTGGTGTCCTGGCTCGGATGTGACGGGGGCCTGTGGCTGCCCCCCTCATCGCTGGGTGGTCGCTCCCGCACGTGACGGGGGTGTCGTCTCCCTGTTGCTCCAGGTCTCTCCGTCTCCCGTGGTGTGCGAGGGGCATCCTGCGGGCGTCGCATGCTGGAGGGTCCGGGTCTCTCCGTCTCCCGTGGTCTCCGAGGGGCATCCTGCGGGCGTCGCATGCTGGAGGGTCCGGGTCTCTCCGTCTCCCGTGGTCTCCGAGGGGCATCCTGCGGGCGTCGCATGCTGGAGGGTGCGGGTCTCTCCGTCTCCTGTGGTCTCCGAGGGGCATCCTGCGGGCGGTCTGCATCTGCGGGGATGGGTGCCTGGACGTTTGGTCCTGCGATACACAATGAAGCATGCATGGTTAGACATCAGGCAGTGATCAGGTGATACGGGGAGGGGGATATAGGGGAGGGGGGATATGGGGACGGGCTGTTGGTGGCTCACTTGCTCGTGGGGCCCCGACCTCTGCATCAGCAACCTCCCGGTCCTCAGGTCCGCCAGCCAGTTCCAGGGCCCTTTCCTCGTGTACGGTCAGTGGCCTCTCATCAGCGGGTCCTCCTCCAGTCCTCACATGCTCCCTATTGTTGTGTGCGCGCTTCTCCTGTGGGGGGGGGGGGGGTGGTGGCAGGGGTAAAAGGCAACAGTGTTAGGCAGGTATATGAATGCACGCCATCGGTTGCGCGTGCATTGCAGAGGTTAAGGTTAGGGCTGGATTCACTTGGGGATATGGGGGATATGGGGGAGGGGGGATATGGGGGAGGGGGGGATATGGGGGAGGGGGGATATGGGGGAGGGGGATATGGGGGAGGGGGGATATGGGGGATATGGGGGAGGGGGGATATGGGGGAGGGGGGATATGGGGGAGGGGGGATATGGGGGAGGGGGGATATGGGGGAGGGGGGATATGGGGGAGGGGGGGATATGGGGAGGGGGGGATATGGGGAGGGGGGATATGGGGGATATGGGGGAGGGGGGATATGGGGGATATGGGGGAGGGGGGATATGGGGAGGGGGGATATGGGGGATATGGGGGAGGGGGGATATGGGGGAGGGGGGATATGGGGGATATGGGGGAGGGGGGATATGGGGGAGGGGGGAATATGGGGGTTTTTTGCGCCGATCGGCGGAGTTTCCGCCGATAACGGAGAATTTCGCCCCAGGTTACAGAGTGCAGAATGTGAAACACCAGTCTCAAGTCAAGTCTGGAGGCAGCAAATAAATGGGTGGGGGATTTAGCAGCAAATGTGTTGAGACAGGGGAGAGATGGGTGTTATTATAGAGGTGGAAATAAGCAATCTTACCAGCAGCCCAGATGCATGGTTGAAAGCTCATCTCCAGATTGGATATGACACCGAGATAGTGAGCAGCCTTGTACAGCCTCAGACTATTGCCAGGAAGAGGGACAGGGTTGGTGGCAAGAGATTGCAGTTTGTGAGGAGGACAATGGCTCCATTCTTCCTAATATTTAATTGGAGGAGATTTCTGCTCATCCAGCATAGGATGCCACTTGGGCTGGATTCTCCCATCCCGCGGCAGAGTGTCCACGCAGTTGTAAACACCATCATGTTTTACAACGGCGTGAACGGGCCACTGCGTGGAGTAACTCTGGCCCCTCTGGTGTGGTTCGCGCCGCACCAGCTGCCGATCCCGGCGCGAACTGTGCGCTGCAGAGTCCGTGCATGCGCAGTGGCGCCAGCACCAATGCGCACATTCTCAGTGGCGCCGGCGCCAACGCAACATGGCGCAGGACTACAGGGGCCGGCACGTAGGAAAAGAGCCCGGGGGACAGAGAGGCCGGCCCGCCGATTGGTGGGCCCCGATTGCGGGCCAGGCCGCATCGGAGGTCCCACCCGGGGTCAGAGTCCCCCTTCCGCCCCCCCCTCTCCCCCCCCCCCACCCCCCCCCCCACCCCCCCCCCCCCACCCCCACACCCCCACAGGCCACCACCTGAGCCTTGCAGGCAGAGTTCCCGCTGGCGGCGAGCATGTGTGGACGGCGCCGGTGGGAAGAAGCATTTTAACTGCGGCCGCTTGGCCCGTCCGGGCCGGAGAATCGCCGGGCCAGCCGCGTAGAGTGGCCCACGACCGATGCTGCGCCAACCACGCCGGTGCCAATGGCGCCGATTCTCCGCTCTACTGAGAATCGCGTGCCGGCGTCGGGGCAGCGTGGCACGGTCGCGGGGATTCCCCGACCCGGCCCAGGGCTGGGAGAATGCTGCCCATGCAGTCTCCAATTTAAAAAAAATAAAGTTATGGAATGTGGGCTGCGCTGACTTGGTCAGCATTTATTTCCCATCACTAGTTACCCTTGAGAAGGTGGTGGTGACCTTGCTTCTTGAACAACTGCAGTCCCTGAGGTATACGTACACCCACAGCTTTGTGAGGGAGGGAATTCCGGGATTTTGAAGGACAGTGAAAGAACGGCAATATACGTCCAAGTCTGGATGGTGTGTGTCTTGGATGAGATCTTCCAAGTGGTGGTGTTCCCAGGTACCCGCTGCCCTCGTCCTTCTGGATGGAGTGACCGATGGTTTCAAAGATGCTTCCGAAGGAGCCTTGGTGAGTTCCTGCAGTGCATCTTGTATATGGTACACACTGCTGCCACTGTGCATCAGTGGTGGTGGGATTGAATGTTTGTGGAACGGGGAGCAATCAAGCGGGCTGCTTTGTCCTGGTTGGTGTCGAGCTTCTTGAGTGTTGTTGGAGCTGCATTCACCCAGACAAGTGTAGAGTATTGCATCACACTCCAGACTTGTGTCTTGTAGCTGTTGGACCGGCTTTGGGGAGTCAGGAAGTGAGTTACTCGTCACAGAATCTCTAGCCTCTGACCTGCTCTTGTAGTCATAGTATTTATGTGAGACAGTGGAGGGGTTGAGGGAGATTGTGGTGATAAGGGGGAACCCTGCTGGAATTAGAAATCATTAGTGGTGATTCTCTGACTACAATTAGATATATAAGAATGAAATCAGTTGCATGCTGTGTCACACAGCTGAACAGTAAAAAGGCATTGGAGGAGGAAACCTGATTGACGGGATTCAATCATGGAGTTCCGGTAAAGATAGGCACAGATTTGGGGGTGACAACAGACCCGTGGACTTTGGAGACAAAATGGAGGTTAGAGATGGGATGGTGATTTTCAAAGATGGATGAATATTTCCATTAAAAATTGACAACAGGTGAATATATAACCCTTAAAGTATTAATGTGGCTTGGAGTGCATTTATCTGAACCCAAACCCTTAATCAGGATTCTTACCACCATTTAACACATTCACATTAATGTCCTGTGTAAAGGTAAAAAGCCTGTCAAAGACAGAATTTGCGTTCCTTTTTACTGACCATGATCAGTGTAACAGGTTTGTATTTTTTGACCCTCAGAATGGTAGTCCCAATTAAATAGTTTCCAGAAGCAAGCTTTCTGTGAGTTTAAATAAAAGGAGGACATTTTATTATCACACATTTGCCCTGGAATTTAACGCATGCCATCTCACTCACTTGACTTACATCAACGTCTACATTTAAAGATTAGGCACCGGTAAAGATAAAACAATACAATTACAATTTAAGATTGTCTCAGTTTCTTCTGTGGATGGCCTGTAGTTTACTAGATGAGCTGGCACTTCAGTTGAAATGAAGATCTTGTGAACCAGAGGGTTCTGAGTAGATTGTGAGACTTCTAATAGTCACATTTCCAGGAGGTTTGTTCCCAGATGAGCTCAACGTTGGAACAACTTTGGAGGAGTCTATCTCTCACTTCTTCAGTGGATTATACATCATGGGCAGGATTCTCTCAGCCCGAGGCCGGGCCGGAGAATCCCCGCGACCGGGCCACGCCCCCCCGACGGCGGCACGTGATTCTCCGCAGAGCGGAGAATCAGCTCCATTGACGCTGGCGTGGTTGGCGTGGTGCAGGTCGCAGGCCACTCTACGCAGCCGCTCAGCCCGGGATGGGCCAAGCAGCTGCAGTTAAAACGCTGAGTCCCGCCGGTGCCATCCACACCTGCTCACAGCCGGCGGGAACTCTGCGTGCAAGGGTCGGGTGGCGACCTGTGGGGGGGGGGGGGGGGGGGAGGAGGGCTTCGACCCCAGGGGAGGCCTCCGATGCGGCCTGGCCCACCGATTGGTGGGCCGGCCTCTCTGTCCCCGGCCTCTTTTCCTACGTGCCAGCTCCTGTACTCCTGCACCATGTTGCGTCGGGGCCGGTGCGTTGAAAGAGGTCACCGCGCATGTGCACGTTGGCGCCGGTGCCACTGTGCATGCACGGATCCCATGGCACCCACTTCACGCCGGGATCGGCAGCCGGAGCGGTGTGAACCGCTCCAGTGCCATGTTGGCCCCCTGTAGGGGCCAGAATTACTCCTGGCAGCGGCCCGTTCACGCCGTCGTAAAACGCGACGGCATTTACAACGGCGTGGACACTCTGCTGCGGGATGGGAGAATCCCGGCCCACGTGATGTGACTTCCACACCTTGAGAATTTGAGACAGCCTTGGCGTCATTCTCCGACCCCCCGCCGGGTCGGAGAATGGCCGTTGGCTGCCGTGAATCCCGCCCCCACCCACGCCGAAGTCTCCGGGCCGCGCCGGTTGGCGAGAACGCCCGCTGGATTCTCCGGCCCGGATGGGCCGAAGTCCCACCCAGAAATTGCCTGTCCCGCCGGCGTAAATCAAACCTGGTATTTACCGGCGGGACCAGGCAGCGTGGGTGGGCTCCGGGGTCCTGGGGGGGGTGCGCGGGGCGATCTGACCCCGGGGGGTGCCCCCACGGTGGCCTGGCCCGCGATCGGGGCCCACCGATCCGCGGGCGGGCCTGTGCCGTAGGGGCACTCTTTCCCTTCTGCCTCCGCCACGGCCTCCACCATGGCGGAGGCGGAAGAGACTCTCCCCACTGCGCATGCGCGGGAAACTGACAGCGGCCGCTGACGCTCCCGCGCATGCGCCGCATTTCCGCCATCTGGCGGGGCGGAAATCCCTCTGCCGTCGGCCTAGCCCCTCAATGTTGGGGCTAGGCCGCCAAAGATGCGGAGCATTACGCACCTTTGGGCCGGCGCGATGCCCGTCTGATTGGCGCAGTCTTTGGCGCCAGTCGGCGGACATCGCGCCGTTGGGGGAGAATTGTGCCCCCTGTGTCTGTATTTGAATGATCCATTCAATTTGGAATTACTCTTTTGAATTAGTTTCAGGAAGAGGACATTGAGTGAACTTCAGTCTGGAAGGTTCCTTTTGTTCCCTCTTGAAGCCACAGGAACAAAGAACAAACAAAGAACAAAGAAATGTACAGCACAGGAACAGGCCCTTCGGCCCTCCAAGCCCGTGCCGACCATACTGCCCGACTAAACTACAATCTTCTACACTTCCTGGGTCCGTATCCTTCTATTCCCATCCTATTCATATATTTGTCAAGATGCCCCTTAAATGTCCCTATCGTCCCTGCCTCCACTACCTCCTCCGGTAGTGAGTTCCAGGCACCCACTACCCTCTGCGTAAAAAACTTGCCTCGTACATCTACTCTAAACTTTGCCCCTCTCACCTTAAACCTATGCCCCCTAGTAATTGACCCCTCTACCCTGGGGAAAAGCCTCTGACTATCCACTCTGTCTATGCCCCTCATAATTTTGTATACCTCTATCAGGTCGCCCCTCAACCTCCTTCGTTCCAGTGAGAACAAACCGAGTTTATTCAATCGCTCCTCATAGCTCATGCCCTCCATACCAGGCAACATTCTGGTAAATCTCTTCTGCACCCTCTCTAAAGCCTCCACATCCTTCTGGTAGTGTGGCGACCAGAATTGAACACTATACTCCAAGTGTGGCCTAACTAAGGTTCTATACAGCTGCAACATGACTTGCCAATTCTTATACTCAATGCCCCGGCCAATGAAGGCAAGCATGCCGTATGCCTTTTTGACTACCTTCTCCACCTGTGTAGCCCCTTTCAGTGATCTGTGGACCTGTACTCCTAGATCTCTTTGACTTTCAATACTCTTGAGGGTTCTACCATTCACTGTACATTCCCTACCTGCATTAGCCCTTCCAAAATGCATTACCTCACATTTGTCCAGGTTAAACTCCATCTGCCATCTCTCCGCCCAAGTCTCCAGACAATCTAAATCCTGCTGTATCCTCAGACAGTCCTCATCGCTATCCGCAATTCCACCAACCTTTGTGTCGTCTGCAAACTTACTAATCAGACCAGTTACATTTTCCTCCAAATCATTTATATATACTACAAAGAGCAAAGGTCCCAGCACTGATCCCTGTGGAACACCACTGGTCACAGCCCTCCAATTAGAAAAGCATCCCTCCATTGCTACCCTCTGCCTTCTATGGCCTAGCCAGTTCTGTATCCACCTTGCCAGTTCACCCCTGATCCCGTGTGACTTCACCTTTTGTACTAGTCTACCATGAGGGACCTTGTCAAAGGCCTTACTGAAGTCCATATAGACAACATCTACTGCCCTACCTGCATCAATCATCTTAGTGACCTCCTCGAAAAACTCTATCAAGTTAGTGAGACACGACCTCCCCTTCACAAAACCGTGCTGCCTCTCACTAATACGTCCATTTGCTTCCAAATGGGAGTAGATCCTGTCTCGAAGAATTCTCTCCAGTAATTTCCCTACCACTGAAGTAAGGCTCACCGGCCTGTAGTTCCCGGGATTATCCCTGCCACCCTTCTTAAACAGAGGAACAACATTGGCTATTCTCCAGTCCTCCGGGACATCCCCTGAAGACAGCGAGGATCCAAAGATTTCTGTCAAGGCCTCAGCAATTTCCTCTCCAGCCTCCTTCAGTATTCTGGGGTAGATCCCATCCGGCCCTGGGGACTTATCTACCTTAATATTTTTTAAGACACCCAACACCTCGTCTTTTTGGATCACAATGTGACCCAGGCTATCTACACCCCCTTCTCCAGACTCAACATCTACCAATTCCTTCTCTTTGGTGAATACTGATGCAAAGTATTCATTTAGTACCTCGCCCATTTCCTCTGGCTCCACACATAGATTCCCTTGCCTATCCTTCAGTGGGCCAACCCTTTCCCTGGCTACCCTCTTGCTTTTTATGTAAGTGTAAAAAGCCTTGGGATTTTCCTTAACCCTATTTGCCAATGACTTTTCATGACCCCTTCTAGCCCTCCTGACTCCCTGCTTAAGTTCCTTCCTACTTTCCTTATATGCCACACAGGCTTCGTCTGTTCCCAGCCTTTTAGCCCTGACAAATGCCTCCTTTTTCTTTTTGACGAGGCCTACAATATCATTCGTCATCCAAGGTTCCCGAAAATTGCCGTATTTATCTTTCTTCCTCACAGGAACATGCCTGTCCTGTATTCCTATCAACTGACACTTGAAAGCCTCCCACATGTCAGATGTTGATTTGCCCTCAAACATCCGCCCCCAATCTATGCTCTTCAGTTCCCGCCTAATATTGTTATAGGAGAAATCAGATGATTTGTGGTGGCTATTCTTCTATAGCTATTTTAGAAAAGAGTTAACAAAGTTAGCATTGGTTTCATGGAAAGTGAACCTGGGGAGTTAATAGGGAAAATTAGATTGCAGATGAATTGAACAGGTATTTTACAATGTCTTCACTTCAGAGGATACAAGGAACATCCCAGAAATAGTTGTTAATCAGGAAATGGAAGGAAGGGAGTAACTCAAGAAAATTCCAATCACCAGGTAAGTGGTACTTAGCAAATTGTGGGAACTGCAGGTTGACGACAGGTCTCCATGTCCTGACGGATTTCATCCTAGGGTCAGAAAAGAATCCGCCAGTGAGATGGTGATACACTGGTTTTAACTTTCCAAAATTTACTCGATATCGGGAAGGTTCCATTCGATTGGAAAAGAACTAATGTTCATTCAAAAAGGGAGGCAGACAGAAATCAGGAAACTATTGGACATTTAGGCTGAACCTTATCATAGGGAAAATGTTAGAAGCTATTATTAAAGATGTTGTAACAGGGCACTTAGATAAATCCAAAGGGATCAGGCAGAGTCAATATGGCGTTATGAAAGGAAAATCATTTTTAACCAATTATTGGAGTTTTTTGAAGTAGTAACAGGTGTTGTGGATGAATGGGGACTGATGGATGTATAGTACTTGGATTTTAGAAGGAATTTGATAAGGTGCCTTATCAAAGATTATTACGGAAAGTAAAAGCCAATGGTGTAGGGGAAACATATTGGCACAGATAGAAGACTGGCTAACTAACAGGAATCAGAGACGAGGCACCAATGGGAAATTTTCTATTGACAAGGTGTTAAGAGCGGTGTGCCACAGGGATCAATGCTGATGTCTCAACTCTTTATAATTTACACATATGATTTGAATGAAGGGACCATGGTATGGTTGCTAAATTTGCTGATGATGCCAAGATGAAGAGAAAAGTTAGTCATGAAGAGCATGTATGGAGGCTACAAATGGATATAATTTGTTAGATAAATGGACATAGATCTGAAAAATGGAGTTTAATTTGGAAAATATGAGGTTGCTCATTTTGGAAGGATGAATAAAAAAAGAAGCATATTAACTAAATAGTGAGGGATTGCAGAACATTGAGATTTAGAGGGATCTGAATGTCCTCATGCATGAATCACAAAAGGTTAGTATGCAGGTGCAGCAAGTAATTAGCAACGCTAATACAATATTATTGTTTATTGCACGGGCAATTGAATACAAGAGTAAGGAGGTTTTGCTTCAGTTGTATAGGGCTATGATGAGGCCATATCTGTAGTATATACGGTATTCGTTTACTTGTTTCAGGAAAGCTCCAATATATTAGAAGCAGTTCAGAGAAGGTTTACTAGATTCATACCTGGAATGGGTGGGTTGTGTTATGAGGAAAGATTGGACATGCTAGACATGTATCCATTGGAGTTTCGAGGAGTAAGAAACGACTTGATCAACCCCTTTAAGATCCTGAGGAGCCTTGGCAGGGTGGATGTGAAAAGGAAGTATCCTTTCGTGGGAGATCTAGAACTAGGGTGGCCCACTGTTTTTCGGACTTCGGAATTCTGCTCCAAAGATGGTTGAGGCAGAGCCTTTGAATATCTTTAAGGCTGAAGGAGGTATATTCTTGATAAGCAAGGCTTATCAGGGCTAGGCAGGAATGTGAAGTTGAGTTTAAAAGCAGATCAGCCATGATCTTATTGAATGGTGGAGCAGACTCGAAGGGCCGCGTGGCCTATCCTTGCTCCTAATTTATATGTATAAATGATAGGAATGTCACCCTAACATCAGTGATGGGAAAGCTATTGGAAGCCATTGTCATGAAGAAAATAAACTTTAACTTGGAGAGGAATGGGTTAATCAAAGACAACCTACATTAATTCATAGAAACATAGAATCCCTACAGTGCAGAAGGAGGCCATTTGGCGCATTGAGTCTGCACTGCCCCTCCAAAAAAGGCCCACTACCTAGTTCACTCCCTCATCCTATCCCCGAAACCCCAGGCAGTGATTATCTCCAAATCACCTAACCTGCACATCTTTTGGACTGTGGAAGAAATCCAGAGCACTCAAAGGAAACCCATGCAGACACGGGGAGAATGTGCAAACTCCACACAGAGAGCCACCCAAGGCCGAAATTGAATCCAGGTCCCTGGCGCTGTGTTGAACACTTTGCCACCGCGCCACCCTTTTGTTTCCTATTAATTATTCTGCCCCCAAAATTTACTGACCACTTTTCCCTTCCCTCTTCCTGCATTTTGAAGAAAAATCTGTCTGACTAACTTGATTGAAGGATTTGATGAGCTAACTTAAAAGGTTGATCAACATTGTGCAGCGGATGGGGTCTCTATGGACTACAAGAAAGCATTCAACATAGTGCCACACAAATGTCTTATTATGAGGTCAAAATACATGGAACTAAGGGGAAAGTGACAGAAATTGGCTTAGGAATGGATATAAGGGTGGTGATGGATGGATCTTACAGCCTAAAGTGCCTGGCTTCCTCATGCCCAGTAGCCAGGTGTCTGTAATGGCGGCTATATCATATCCTTTAGGCTGAATTTGTGCTCCTAACTCACTTGCTTCATTCCTTATGTTACATGCATTTAAATGCACAGCTTTTACTTTGGGTAACTGTCCCACATGCCACCCATATTCCCTTAGATCCACTTGTCACATTTTTGACTGAACACATTTGTTGTGAAGCTCAGTATATTCCTACAGAGGCAATTTAATATGTTCCTATTTTCCATCAATTTTGTGCAAAAACTCTGCTTCATAAATTCAGTACGAAAGCACTAAACTCTGAATGATACTTCTGTAGTAATTCACATTTGTAATTGATTACAGTCGACATGTCACCTTTCCAACTCAGGGTTACATCAGAGCCTACAACCTTGAAATCACTCTTTGTAAGCACAAATAGAGTGATCATATTAAATTATTTATAATTTACACTGTTCAATAGAAACTGTTCAAAATGAATGGGTTAACACAGCAAGGAAATCTTTCATCGGTAATTGTCAGTGTTATTTCAAAGCGATCAGAGATTGAAATCGTATCACTGTCATACAAGGCTCATTTTTTTTGGAAATATTAATGCAATTTCACAAACTGTGAGCAATTTTAGGTTATTTTTTTAAGCTGTACAACATTTTATGTATGTTAACGAAGCTCACTTTCAAGAATTTTTATGGGCATGCAAATGATGAAATGGCATTGGTTCTTAATCAGTGCACATCTGGGATACATTATCTCTTTTTTTATATTTTACATGTGTTCCTATTATCTAAGTGACTGAATTAACTGAATTTATTTAGATTTCAAATCTGCGAGAGAGAACTTCAGTGGCAGCCGATTTTCTTGAAATCAGTTCAAGGGGAAGAGCTTATAACATATTCCTTCATCAGCTTTGAATGGAGTTTGGTGAAAGCAACTGGGAAGTGCACTTTTTGACTTTTTCAATTCCATTGTGAAAAGGTCATTTTCTTTCCTGAACCTTTTGTTAATGATAAAGTATAATGGCGCAGAAAATGTCAAGCATTTTACTTTGCTGTTTTCATCAAATTATATTATAAATCATGAAATGGGACCTGGAACTTACCATGTTATCTTAGCAATTGTAGAAATATTCTCCCGAATTATCATTTTGTGGTGATTGTCCCTCTAAGGGCAACACAGCAAGTAAGGGTCACATGGCCTGTGCAACCAATCGGGACTCAGAGTGTGGAATCATCCCATGGAGAGAGTCTCTTTGACAAAGATACATTTTGGGGAACTAACTACAGCCATGAAGCTGCTTTACAATTCTTATTAACAAATACCTTCTGTTTTTGCTAATGAAGTCTGTGAAGGTGCATCTTTACACATTCTGTTGAAGATTAAAATGTTGCTATTCATGAATTTATTTTACCATTCTCAAAGCCTTTGTTTCTAATATAGATGATGTGGAGATGCCGGCGTTGGACTGGGGTGAGCACAGTAATAAGTCTTACAACACCAGGTTAAAGTCCAACAGGTTTGTTTCGATGTCACTAGCTTTCGGAGCGCTGCTCCTGCCTCAGATTCACCTGAGGAAGGAGCAGCGCTCTGAAAGCTAGTGACATCGAAACAAACCTGTTGGACTTTAACCTGGTGGGGTTGTAAGACGTCTTACTCTTTCTAATATAGAACTGTAGATTTTCTGATGGATCAAATAAAGCACGTGGATCAGGGCCCATTTGAAATCTCTAGTTAGCTGTAAAGTCAATGTGTGTGACTGACAGAACCCTTCACAAAACCTTTCTTATGAGAATATTTAATGAAATCTAATTAAGTAAGCATGTGGTTATCCAAGGCATCCTTGAGACAAGGAATTATTTGGATGCCAAAGATTAAATAACCAAAAGGTTGCAACTTTGAAATGCTTGAAAGGCTTAAGAAATGAAGGAGAATTTTTAACAGGATTTCTGAATAAGAAAATAGTGATGGCTATACCGTGACCATTTTCAAAAGGCCTTCAGCGAAGGGTTGTGGCTATAACAAGAGGTTGAGATCCAAGAAAAAGTGGAAATTGGACAATTAATGGGCTAAACATTTTTTTATAATCAAGTTATCGGACAGCTGCGATTAGCAATAGGAAAATGTAGGAACATAGGAACATCAGTAAGCTAGTCATCCCCTTGAGATCTGATCAGCACATATTTGTTCAAGTGCTTATTTACTTCATTCCTATTGACAAATTCTAATAGCTTCTCCAAAACCGATGTTAAAATGACAAGTTTTAGTTACCTGAGTTCTCTCACCATCCTTCTTAAATAATGGAGTTCTTCTTAAATAATAAATTTCCAACCTACCAGCAAATTCCTAAATCGTAAGGGCATTGCAAGGCTATGACTAAACAGCTATACATATCCTTCACCTACTTGTTTTAATATTCTGGGGTTGAAACCATTAAGTTCTGGAGATGTATCTGTTTTAAGTCCTATTATTTTTTCCATTACGATCTAATTACTGACATTGAATCCAATCGCTTTGCTTCTTTTTAGTTTCTCATCGATTGCTAGTATTTTATCCTTTTCCTCCACTGTGAAGATGGCTACAAAGTACTTTCTTAATAAATTTGCCATTACCTTACTGACTTTTACAGCATCTTATTTTTAACAATTCTAGTCGTGGGCAGTTCATGAGAATGCATACTTTCGTTGAACAAAACAATGAAACCCATGATCCACAAACTAATCTAAATTCACAGCTTTTATGCAAATGTTGAATACTTTCCCAATCTGACCAAAAAGCCCAGACACTGCACCTTGATATTTAAGCAAGGAAGCTCTTAAATAATGCACATCCAATGGCTCCTAACTTCATTTCTAAAATGTCAACAGGTATGAAAACTCGGTGTCTTGGTGTAATGAAAGGCAACAGTCAAACCTGTACCAGCACAACATTATCATTTTAATAAACCAGTGCTCAAATGATATTCTTTGTTCCATCAAATACAATTTTCTCATCTATTAACCCTTATTGCACCTCAAATGAAGTTACTCATCCATGCATGAAAATTTTCATGAGGCTGCTCAAAGGCTCATTTAGCTGTCGGCAGCCGTTTCATCTGTAGTTAATATAAAGCGTGGAATGGAAAATGTAATTGAAAATCCATATCCATAAACTTATGAGAATGCAGAACTCAAAGTTATATGTGCCTTGCTTAGGACTAACTTGATTCATTCTGTGCTGATACCCAATGGGCTACTTTTAACATAGGCGGGATTCTCCCCTCCCCGGCGGGGATGGGGGGGCCCCGGCGCCGAGGAGTGGCGTGAACCAATCCGGCATCGGGCCGCCCCAAAGGTGCGGAATCCTCCGCACCTTCAGGGGCTAGGCCGGACCCGGAGTGGTTTGCCCACGCCGGCCGGCGGGGAAGGGGCTTGGCGCCATGCCAACCGGCGCCGAAGGTCCTCCGCCGGCCGGCGCGAGTTGGCGCATGCGCAGGAGTGCCAGCGTGTGCTAGCATCATCCCACTGCATGCGCAGAGGACTTTGTCTCCGCACCAGCCATGGCGGACCGGTACAGCCGTGGGTACGGAAGAATTGAGTTCCCCCACGGCACAGGCCCGCCCGCGGATTGGTGGGCACCGATCGCAGGCCAGGTCACCATTGTAGCCATGTAAAATGGCTGACTCCCGATTAGAATGGCCAAACCCCGATTTAAAATGGCGAATGGAAGAGGCTGATGGGTAAATCAGCCAACAGGACTCAAACAGACAGCTGCAGGTAAAACAGTGTATTCGTCTCTGTGGAAGCCAGACCGAATCGATACCTGCATCCATCAACATAACAACACCCCAGCCATCTGCATATTAATCAGCAATCCCCGGGAACAATTGATACAAAATAGACACACAAAGCCAACCCAGACCTTTCGGCGCCAGCAGGAGCTGACACAAAGAGAGGTGAATGACCACCTCTCAATCAAGGAATCGCTCCAGCATCGGAGAATATCGAACCAAGTGATTGGGACCAAGTCCAATTACTTGGAACCAGGTACAAGGTCCGCCCCGAGAGGCAGGAAGCCCCTGGGGACTATAAGAATAGGGGCTAAGTTCAAATCGACCCTTCTTCTCCTCTCCGCACCCTTCGAGACCCTTCTGCAAGAGAACGTAAGTTTTACTCCAACGGTCGCTACCAGATAGACACTCCTGACTATCGACCTGTACCAGCTTTGAATCCCGCAGGCTCAGAACCCATTCGAAAGGCCATTTGTTTCCCTAACCTGGTGGGCCATTTCCAAAGTTAAGTATTGGCCTGTTAGTTGTAGGAAGTAGCTTAGAGGTAGAATTAATGTATAAGTATTGATTGCTGTATATAATAAATGAACGTTGATTTAACTCTTTACTAAGCGGTGTGTTGGATTATTAATCATTACTCGGACTTGAACCACGTGGCGGTATCAGACAGATACCTGGCGACTCAAGAGCAAAGGTGACAGAATTAGAGCAATTAAACTAAGGGTAAAACGAGCAACACCATGGGGGCACCTCCCGGGGCCAGGTCACCCCGCACCCCCCCCGAGGACCCCGGAGGCCGCCCGCGCAGCCAGGTCCCGCTGGCAAATACCTAGTGTAACGTACGCCGGCGGGACCTGCCCCCGCCAAATCTCCGGCGGCGGAAAATTCGGCAGCCGGCGGTGGCGGGATTCACGCCAACCCCCGCCGATTCTCCGACCCAGCGGGGGGTCGGAGAATCCCGCCCATGCCAGAATAAAGTTGTCGGTATTGAACTGGTGCCAATTATATGACCTGCCTGATATTTCCCTCCATTGGCTTCAATAGAAATAAAAATAATATTTAGTGTACAATGACATGTTAATTGAATATCACTCAATTTGCACCATCATATGAAGTTGAAATTACCAAACATGAATATACATATTGAGGGTAAAAATTCTATGGCATTTCCCTCAGGATAAATTCCATGATTTTGCACTCAATAAGTTAATTGCTGGAAATTTGAGTTCTGTAAGTGTGTGACTTTTCACTGTACACTCTTAGTGTATATCAAGGAGAATGCTGCAGAATACTTTTACCTCATCATAGAATCATAGAATTTACGGTGCGGAAGGAGACCATTCGGCTCATCGAGTCTGCACCGGCCCTTGGAAAGAGCACCCTACTTAAGCCCTCACCTCCACCCTATCCCCGTAACATTGTAACCCCACCTAACCTTTTTGGACACTAAGGGCAATTTAGCATGGACAATCCAGCTCACCTGCACATCTTTGGACTGTGGGAGGAAACCGGAGCACCCGGAGGAAACCCACGCAGGCAGGGGCGAAAGTGCAAACTCCATACATAGTTAGAGATCTTTTCACTCTCCTAGCCATAGCTTCAAAGTTTCTCACATAAACACATTTACATTTTACTCCTCCACAACAGATAAAGAAAATCACAGAACCTGGTTAAGTATAGAGAGATCAAAGATAGCTTAGAAACTTTGGATCGAGAGCACTACTTGACAGGATAAATTGCACCTCCCTGTTAATAAAATGTGAAGGGATTGACTTAACAAGATTTATTTAACCAAAGCAAAATGGCCTACTTAGATTTTCAAACGTCCAGTAAGATAGAAAACTTCTCACTTTACAAAATTATTCAGGACAATAGCTGAAGACTATCCTGGCAAATAATGAAATCGAGGATGTTATCATTTCTAATTATGGCCCCATGAATAAAGAACAGTGAGTACTTTGGTCATTCTTTCGGCTTGCGACAAACGGGCTTTATGGAGAAATTTAAAGGATACACATCAGTCAATCTCCCATGGCCAATGTCATTTAACAGATATACTGGTTTGAAATGTGGATGCACTGAATTGCAAGGGAACCCCTCACTTCTATTCAGTAACCTTCTCGTAAAATCCACTTTGCACAAATGCAGCTCTGCTGAATATCATTTGGAGACAAATGGAGTGCAATTTTTCTTTGATAACAGCACAAAATAGGTGACAATGGCTCATTTTACACTCAGCCCCTGGGGAAGGGGAGGGGGGAGGGATAGGGGAGGGGGAATATCAGGGGGAAACAAGAATATAAGACATCGGAGTAGGTCATTGGATACTTTGAGCCTGCTCCACCATTCACTGAGACCATGGCTAATCTTCTACCTCATCTCTACCTTCACACACTCACCACATCCCCTACTTTATCCAGAAATATCAATCTCTGTCTTGAATATACTCAACAATCAATTATCCACAGCCACTTGGTGCAGGGAATTACAACATTCACAACTCTTGGAGTGGAGAACTTACTCCTTACGTCATTCCTAAAGGCTGAGTCCTTCTCCGGAGACAATGACCCTGGGTTCGAGACTACCCCTACAGGGGAAACATCCTCCCACCATCTCCTCTTTCAAGAACTTTCAAGATGGCAGATATTTCAATGTCATCACCTTTCATCCTTCTAAACGTTAGGAAATATTGGTCTACTCAATCTCTCCTCAAATGACAATCCCCCAATACCCTCATTTCAACCTCAGGATATACCATCAGTCTAGTGCAATGTTTTTCAAATATTTTTGCACGGGACCCATCTTTACCAACTGGCCATCCTTTACCAACTGACCCATGCCTGCCGACCTTTGCGACCCATGTCGGCCGACTTTCGCGACTCACCATTTTCACAGATGAGCCTGCTTGGTCCTCATGATTTCATCTGATTTGTTATTCAATGTTACATTTTTGATAATAACTTCTGCTGATGATTTAAGACCTCACTACATCCATTGAAAAAAATAAAGAGTTTTTTCTTTGAACTTGCCATGTTTAGTCTTCAAATGTCTTTGAAGTTTTGAGGGTTTTAAACTTTCATTTGCCAGTGCTTTCCTGCATTTAACACATGTGAACTTTGAATCCTGATTTTCAGTGGAGCAATTAATAACCCACACCTCAAGTAATCATCTTTATGCTGCTTTTTTCCCCTTTGCATCTTCTTCTTCATGGGTTGTTCACCAGAGGCCCAGGAGTTAACACCAGCATTCATGGCAGCTGCAAAATGGAGGAATCTCGCTCGCGCCCAGAACACGTGCCATCAGTGTTCTGGGCGCGACAGAGAGCATGATCTGCTCTCTGCCGCCACTTCTGGTGGGAGGACTCCATTATTTGCTGAAAGAAATGGTGCTGGAAAGCACGCTGATGTCAGGAGGAGGCGATCCACCCCGCTGGGCTCCGGGCCGGAGCACTGCTTGATCCGGTACACATGCGGGGGATGGCCGGTAACCTAAAAAGTCCATTGCGGCAGGCATTTCTAAAAGCCACTCGCTGCCATTGGGCGTTCCTCCTGCGATCAGAAAGGCTGCGACCCTCCTGAAACCTGCCCGTGACCCACCCGCAGGTCGTGACCCTGAGTTTGAAAAACCCTGGTCTAGTGAGCCTTCATTGCAATCCCTCGCAATGCATCCTTCCTTAGGTAAAAAAAAACTACACACAATGCTCTAGATGCAGCTTCACCAAGCTCTCACGTAAATTGTAGCAAGGTTTCTTTACCCTTATATTCCAATACTTTTGTAATAAAGGCTAACATATTATTTCATTTCCTAATTGTGTGGAACTCCTGCACATTGACTTTCTGTGGTTTGCGAACAAAGAACTTACTTGTTGATAAACCTTAAAAGACAATGATCAGTTCTCCCCAAACGGCGCGATGTCCGCCGACTGGCGCCCAAAACGGCGCCAATCAGACGGGCATCGCGCCGCCCCAAAGGTGCGGAATGTGCATCTTTGGGGGCCGAGCCCCAACATTGAGGGGCTAGGCCGGCGCCGGAGGGATTTCCGCCCCGCCAGCTGGCGGAAACGGCCTTTGTTGCCCCGCCAGCTGGCGCGGAAATGACATGTCGGGGCGGCGCATGCGCGGGAGCATCAGCGGCCGCTGACAGTTTCCCGCGCATGCGCAGTGGGGAGAGTCTCTTCCGCCTCCGCCATGGTGGAGACCGTGGCGGAGGCAGAAGGGAAAGAGTGCCCCCACGGCACAGGCCTGCCCGCGGATCGGTGGACCCCGATCGCGGGCCAGGCCACCGTGGGGGCACCCCCCGGGGCCAGATCGCCCCGCGCCCCCCCCCCAGGACCCCGGAGCCCGCCCACGCCGCCTTGTCCCGCCGGTAAATAGCAACTCTAATTTACGCCGGCGGGACAGGCAATTTCTCGGCGGGACTTCGGCCCATCCGGGACGGAGAATCGAGCGGGGGGGCCCGCCTACCGGCGCGGCCCGATTCCCGCCCCCACCGAATATCCGGTAGCGGAGACTTCGGCAACCGGCGGGGGCAGGATTCACGGCGGCCAACGGCCATTCTCTGACCCGCTGGGGGGTCGGAGAATGACGCCCCAGATATTGACTTGTATTGGTGAAAGTGATTAAACTTTATTCATCACAAGTCAGATTTGACACATTACAATATTTGAGCAATAGTTTATAAAGTACAATTTATAGTTATATTTCCCCCATTTATGCCTTGTGGAAAGTCAGGTATCGTGCCTGCAGTTCATGTACAAACCTATGGCTCATCCCTGGAAAGTCTCTTGAAGTCTTCTGCACCTCCTATCTCTTCAAACCCCTTTTTATACACATTTCTATATCACAAAAATACTAATTTTCACTGGACCAATAAATGATGAATGGGGATCATCTTATTGCCTAATTATAGGGATAGCAGACTCACAGGAAGCTGGTTTTGCTTAGGTTTGGTCCACTAATCCCAAGATTACTTGTTTTTCTATTGTTAAAATTGTTATAAATGGAGCTATGGTAAAGAAAAAGGCACCTCTGACATAATAATAATCTTTATTGTCACAAGTAGGCTTACATTAACACTGCAATGAAGGTACTGTGAAAAGCCCCTAGTAGCTACATTCCAGTGCCTGTAGGGTACACAGGGAGAATTCAGAATGTCCAAATCATCTAACAGCACATCTTTCGGGATTTGTGGGAAGAAACTGGAGCACCCGGAAGAAACCATCACAGGGAGAACGTCCAGGCTCCACACAGACAGTGACCCAAGCAGGGAATTGAACCTGGGACCCTGGCGTTGTAATGCTAACAGTGGTTAGCAATAGTGCTAACCACTGTGCTACCATGCCGCCCATATTTGGCATTGATGGCCTAATGACTTCTATTAGAGACATTCCAATTGAGAATGTAACTGCCTTTGCTTTACTGTTCTGTCCTTTTATGTAGACTGTTCTTCTGGTTTAATTTAGTTCGATATATTGACGAGGGTGCTGTACAACAAGGGTAGCATTGTGGTCCAGTGGTCAGTACAGTTGCCTCACAGCGTCAAGGACCTGGGTTCAATTCCAGCCTTGGGTGGCTGTGTGGAGTTTGCACATTCTCCCTGTGTTTTCGTGGGTTTCCTTCGGGTACTCCGGTTTCCTCTCACAGTCCACAGCTGTGTAGGTTGGGTGGATTAGCCATGTTAAATCACCCCTTATTATCCAAAGATGTGCAGATTAGGTGGGGTTATGGGGATAGGGTGGGGGAGTGAGCCTAAGTAAGGTACTCTTTCAGAGGGTCGGTGCAGACTCAACGGGCTGAATGGTCTCCCTCTGTGCTGTAGGGATTCTATAGATTCTATTCTATGAACTATTACCTCTTTCGAAATTGAACAGCTTTTCCTTTTACCCTTTTCTAACGCTATCTTCATCAGTACGATATAACAGTCTCTTAAGTTATTTTAAAAAACCATATATACACGTGAGTAGATATTCTTTGGATCACAAGGTATTAATATTCGAACAGATACATTTTATACTTAAGCACTCCTCCCAATAAGCAACTAAAGCAAATGCCAAAGGACGCCCAAAATACTCTATCACATTTTACAGTCGCTACACAGCTGAAAAATATTATGCTTTACTGTTTGTCCTACCAAAGTGGATAACTTGACATTCCTCCACATTATAATCCATCTACCACATTCTTGCCCACTTCCTAAGCCTGTCCATATCTTTTGCAGCCACTTTGCATCCAACTCACAGCTTATTGCCCACAGACATATAGAGCGCAGAGAGAGATCAAGACTTCAGTAAAAAGCACGGAGAGAGAGAGGGCGAGACTTCAGTAAAGAGCGGGAGAGAGAGAGGGCGAGACTTCAGGAAAGAGCGCAGAGAGAGAGAGGGCGAGACTTCAGTACAGAGTGCAGAAAGAGAGAGGGCGAGACTTCAGTAAAGAGCGCGGAGAGAGAGAGAGGCGGGACTTCAATAAAGAGCACAGAGAGAGAGGGAGGCTGGACTTCAATAAAGAGCACGAAGAGACAGGGGGTGCGATTCTCCGCTCCCGCGACTAAGTGCCCACACCGTCGTGAATGCGAAACGGCCCCGATCTCGACCGATTCAGGGCCCGAAAATGGGCTAGGATCAGGGCCGCGAGAAACTCGGGGGGCATGTCGCGAAAGGAGCGTTGTCAGCGCGCAGCGGGCATTGGCGCCACATAAAAGCGGCGCCGCGTCATCCGCCGTCAACATGCGTGGTTGCCATCTTCCCCAAGACCTCCCCGCAAGAAGATGACGGATGGATCTTGCGGGGCGCAGAGGAAAAGAGGTCCTCCTTCAGAGAGGCTGGCCCGCCGATCGGTGGGCACCGATCGCAGGCCAGACCCCTTTTCAGTCCTACCCCGGTGAAAGAACCCCCCTCGCCCCCCCCACAGGCCGCCCCCCCCCAGTGTTCCCGCGCTGTTCCCGCCGGCAGCGACCAGGTGTAGATGGCACCGGCGGGAAGCCGTCGTTTTGGGCAGGCCGCTCAGCCCATCCGGGCCGGAGAATAGCGGGTGTAGCGGAGAATCGCCATTTTGGGTGTCCCGGGCGATTCTCCGGCCTGCGCTGCGCAGAACTCGACGGGGCTGTTCTCGCGCTTGGTTGAATCGCGGGAGGGCGTTGGGCCGGTGTCGCGGGGAAAAATGGCGCGCCAGGCGATTCTCCCAACCGGAGCGGGAGCGGATTATCGCGCCCAAGGTTAGGGTTAGGGACACCGTTATCGGGTAAGACAGCAGTTTCTTCAAAATTGAAAAAAACCCGGTAAAGTGACGTCTCACGAGACTGTGACCTGATTGGCTGAAAGGCAGACTGGGCTAAATTTGAATATCTGGAGTTACTGATTTAAATACTAGTTTGATTTGACTTAGATTACTATTTTTAAGTTGATTTGAAGTACTATTTTTTAATTTTTAAAATTTGACTTAAGTAACTATTTTGTGGTGATTTAAATTACTATTTTAAAATTGATTTAAATAACTTTTTAATTTCAATTGAATAACTATTTTTAATTTGTTGTCAGATCAAGAGGGATAAATACTCAGTTTAAAACAAAAAATCTAATTAAATAGTATACGGGGATTGGATTTAATCTGACACAAAAACATCTTGCGAAGGTTTAATTTCAAAGGTTTAATTTAAAGGAATAATTCATGGCAGGACAGCTCCAAGGCGTGGTCTGCTCCTCTTGCTCCATGTGGCAGGCTGGGGACAGTTCCAGTCCCCAGGGTCAGCATGTGTGCAGGAAGTGTCTCCAGTTGCAGCTCCTGGAAGCTCGAGTTTCAGAGCTGGAGCAGCGGCTTGAGACACTGTGGAGCATCCGCGAGTTATCATGGATGGCACGTATAGAGAGGTGGTCACACCACAGGCTCAGACTCCGCAGGCAGGAAGGGAATGGGTGACCACCAGACAGAGCAAGAGAGCGAGGCAGGTAGTGCAGGAATCTCCTGTGGCCACTCCCCTGCAGAACAGATATACCGTTTTGGATACTGTTGAGGGGAATGGCCTCTCAGGGGAAAACAGCCACAGCCAAACCCGTGGCACCACCGTTGGTTCTGTTGAAGAGGGGAGGAGTAATAAGTGTGACAGTCCAAAAGTATAAGGGAATCAATTGTAAGGGCAAATGACAGGCGTTTCTGTGGCCGCAAATGAGACTCCAGGATGGTATGTTGCCTCCCTGGTGCTAGGGTTAAGGATGTCTCGGAGCGGGTACAGGACATTCTGTAGGGGGAGGGTGAACAGCCAGTGGTCGTGGTACACATCGGTACAAACGACACAGGTAAAAAAAGGGATGAGATCCGAAAGGCAGAATGCAGGGAGCTAGGAAGGAAGTTAAGAAATCGGACCTCAAAGGTAGTGATCTCAGGATTGGTACCTGTGCCACGTGCTAGTCAGAGTACAAATGACAGGATATATAGGATTAATACGTGGCTGAAGAGATTGTGTCAGGGGGAGGGCTTCATATTCCTGCGGCATTGGTCCTGGTTCTGGGGGAGGTGGGAGCTGTACAAACTGGACGGGTTACACCTGGGCAGGACTGGAACTGATGCCCTAGGGGGGCTATTTGCTAGAGCGGTTGGGGAGAGTTTAAACTACTGTGCCAGGGGGATGGGAAACTACCAAGGAGTCAGAGAAAGAGGGAGCAAGGACAAAAGCAAAAGGTAGAAAAGTGAAT
Organism: Scyliorhinus torazame; assembly: GCF_047496885.1. Lineage (NCBI taxonomy): Eukaryota > Metazoa > Chordata > Chondrichthyes > Carcharhiniformes > Scyliorhinidae > Scyliorhinus > Scyliorhinus torazame. Next base: position 190,545,392 of record NC_092718.1, on the reverse strand, counting down.
AAGAAAAGTGATAGGTGGAGAAACCAAGGGCAAAATTCAAACAGGATAGCAGAGAAAAATATTGGGAGCAAGACAAGCATTGTGAAAAAGACAAACTTAAAAGCTCTGTGCCTTAATGCATGGAGCATTTGCAATAAAGTGGATGAACTAACCGCGCAGATAGATATAAATGGGTATGATATAATTGGGATTACGGAGACATGGCTGCAGGGTACCAGGGATGGGAACTGAATGCCCCAGTGTTTTCAGTATTTAGGAAGGACAGGCATAAAAGAAAAGGTGGTGGCGTGGTACTGCTGGTTAAAGAGGAAATTAACACAATAGTGAGAAAGGATATTAGCTCTGACAATGTGGAATCTATATGGGTAGAGTTGAGAAATACCAAGGGACAAAAAACATTAGTGGGTGTCATATATAGACCCCCCGAAACTGCAGTGGTGAAGTTGGGAATGGCATTAAGCAAGAAATTAGTGATGCATGTAATAAAGGAATATCGGTGATCATGGGTGATTTTAATCTTCACATAGATTGGGCAAATCAAATTAGCCACAATGCCATAGAGGAGGAATTCCTGGAGTGTATACAGGATGGTTTTCTTGACCAATATGTGGGGGAACCAACTAGAGAGAAGGCCATCTTAGGCAGGGTACAGTGTAATGAGAAGGGAATTAATGCCAATCTGGCTGTACGAGACCACTTGGGGATGAGCGACCATAACATGTGGGAATTTTTTATCAAGATGGAGAGTGAAGTAGTTGATTCAGAGAAGAATTGGTGGTCATCGTCCGGGATTCTGTAGACTCTGGAACTGTCCCTGCAGATTGGAGGGTTAGGGTTAGGGTTTGGCTCACGTCACTCCGATATTCAAAAAGGGAGGTAGAGAGAAAGTAGGGAATTATAGACCAGTAAGTCGAACATCGGTAGTGGGGAAAATGCTTGAATCCATTATGAAATGAAATGAAAATCGCTTATTGTCATAAGTAGGCTTCAATGAAGTTACTGTGAAAAGCCCCTAGTCACCACATTCCGGTGCCTGTTCGGGGAAGCTGGTAACAAGGACTTTGTAGTGGAATATTTAGAAAGCAGTGGCGGGATCAGTCAGAGTCAGCATGGATTTATGAAGGGAAAATCATGCTTGACAATCTGTTGGAATTCTTTGAAGAGGTAACCAGTACAGTCGACAAGGGGGAGCCAGTCAATGTGGTATATTTGGACTTTCAGAAGGCGTTTGACAAAGTCAAAGTAAGAGATTATTGTGCAAAATTAAAGCGCATGGAATTGGGGGAAATGTATTGAGGTGGATAGAAAATTGGTTGGCAGAGAGGAAACAAAGAGTTGGGATTAATGGGTCCTTTTCAAATTGGCAGGCAGTAACCAGTGGGGTACCACAGGGATCGGTGCTGGGACCCCAGCTATTCACAATATATATTAATGATTTGGATGAGGGAACAAAATGTAACATCTCAAAGTTTGCAGATGACACCAAATTAGGTGGGAGGGTGAATTGTGATGAGGATGCAGGGATCCGACAGCAAGATCTGGACAGGTTGGGCAAGTGGGCAAACCAATGGCAGATGCAGTATAATTTGAATAAGTGTGAGGTTATTCATTTTGGAAGCAAAAACAGGAAGGCAGATTACTACCTGAATGGTTGTAAATTGGGAGAGGGGAGGGTGCAGCAGGACCTGGGTGTCCTTGTGTCCTTCACTGAAGGTTAGCATGTAGGTGCAGCAGACGGTAAAGAAGGCTAATGGTATGTTGGCCTTCATAGAACATTACAGCGCAGTACAGGCCCTTCGGCCCTCGATGTTGCGCCGACCTGTGAAACCACTCTAAAGCCCATCTACACTATTCCCTTATCGTCCATATGTCTATCCAATGACCATTTGAAGGCCCTTAGTGTTGGCGAGTCCACTACTGTTGCAGGCAGGGCATTCCAAGCCCTTACTACTCTCTGAGTAAAGAACCTACCTCTGACATCTGTCTTATATCTATCTCCCCTCAGTTTAAAGCTATGTCTCCTCGTGCAAAACATCACCATCTGAGGAAAAAGGCTCTCACTGTCCACACTATCCAATCCTCTGATCATCTTGTATACCTCAATTAAGTCACCTCTTAACCTTCTTCTCTCTAACGAAAACAGCCTCAAGTCCCTCAGCATTTCCTCATAAGATCTTCCCTCCATACCAGGCAACATTCTGGTAAATCTCCTCTGCACCCTTTCCAATACTTCCACATTCTTCCTATAATGCACGCAATACTCCAAATGCGGCCGCACCAGAGTTTTGTACAGCTGCAACATGACCTCATGGCTCCGAAATTCAATCCCTCTACCAATAAAAGCTAACACACCGTACGCCTTCTTAACAACCCTCTCAACCTGGGTGGCAACTTTCAGCGTTCTATGTACATGGACACCGAGATCTCTCTGCTCATCCACACTGCCAAGAATCTTACCATTAGCCCAGTACTCTGTCTTCCTGTTATTCCTTCTGCATTAAACTCCATTTGCCACCTCTCAGCCCAGTGCTGCAGCTTATCTATGTCCCTCTGTAACTTGTAACATCCTTTCGCACTGTCCACAACTCCACCGACTTTAGTGTCATCTGCAAATTTACTCACCCATCCTTCTACGCCCTCCTCCAGGTCATTTATAAAAATGACAAACAGCAATGGCCCCAAAACAGATCCTTGTGCTACACCACTAGTAACTGGACTCCAGTCTGAACACTTCCCATCAACCACCACCCTTTGTCTTCTTCCAAATAGCCAATTTCTGATCCAAACTGCTAAATCTCCCTGAATACCATGCCTCCGTATGTTCTGCAGTCGCCTACCGTGGGGAACCTTATCAAACGCTTTACTGAAATCCATATACACCACATCAATTGCTTTACCCTCATCCACCTGTTTGGTCACCTTCTCAAAGAACTCAATAAGGTTTGTGAGGCACTACCTACCATTCACAAAACGGTGTTGACTATCTCTAATCAAATTATTCCTTTCCAGATGATTATACACCCTATCTCTTACAAACCTTTCCAAGGTTTTGCCCACAACAGAAGTAAGGCTCACTGGTCTATCGTTACCGGGGTTGTCTCTACTCCCCTCTTGAACAAGGGGACAACATTTGCTATCCTCCAGTCTTCTGGCACTATTCCTGTCGACAAAGATGACTTAGAGATCAAAGCCAAAGGCTCAGCAATCTTCTCCCTAGCTTCCCAGAGAATCCTAGAATAAATCCCATCTGGCCCAGGGGACTTATCTATTTTCACACTTTCCAGAATTGCTAACACCTCCTCCTTATGAACCTCAAGCCCTTCTATTCTAGTAGCCTGAATCTCAGTATTCTCCTCGACAACATTGTCTTTTTCCTGTGTGAATACTGATGAAAAATATTCATTTAGCACCTCTCCTATCTCCTCGGGACTCCAAGCACAACTTCCCACTACTGTCCTTGACTGGCCCTACTCTTACCCTAGTCATTCTTTTATTCCTGACATATCTATAGAAAGCTTTAGGGTTATCCTTGATCCTACCTGCCAAAGAATTCTCATGTCCCCTCCTGGCTCTTCATAGTTCTCTCTTTAGGTCCTTCCTAGCTAACTTGTAACTCTCAAGCACCCTAACTGAACCTTCATGTCTCATCTTTACATCCTCCTTCTTCCTCTTGACAAGTGTTTCGACTGCTTTAGTAAACCACGGTTCCCTTGCTCGACCACTTCCTCCCTGCCTGACAGGTACATACTTATCAAGGACACACAGTAGCTGTTCCTTGAACAAGCTCCACATTTCCATTGTGCCCATCCCCTGCAGTTTTCCTCTCCATCCGATGCATCCTAAGTCTTGCCTCATCACATCATAATTGCCTTTCCCCCGATATAACTCTTGCCCTGCGGTATATAGCTATCCCTTTCCATCACTAAAGTAAACATAATCGAATTGTGGTCACTATCACCAAAGTGCTCACCTACCTCCAAGTCTAACACCTGTCCTGGTTCATTACCCAGTACCAAATCCAATTTGGCCTCGCCTCTCATTGGCCTATCTACATACTGTGTCAGGAAACCCTCCTGCACTTCATTGTAAGACGTTTTGAGTATAGAAGCAGGGATATGTTGCTGCAAATGTACAGTGCATTGGTGAGGCCACACTTGGGGTATTGTGTGCAGTTTTGGTCTCCTTCTCTGAGGAAGGATGTTCTTGCTCTCGAGGGAGTGCAGCAAAGCTTTACCAGACTGATTCGAGGGATGGCGGGACTGTCATATGAGGAGAGATTGACTAGGTTGGGATTGTTCTCGCTGGAGTTCAGAAGAATGAGGGGGGATCTCATAGAGACTTATAAAATTCTAACAGGACGAGACAGGGTAGATGCAGAAAAGATGTTACCAATGATAGGTGTGTCCAGAACCAGGGGTCACAGCCTGAGGATTCAGGGTAAACCATTTCGGACAGAGATAAGGAGACACTTCTTCACACAAAGAGTGGTGAGCCTGTGGAATTCATTACCACAGGAAGTAGTTGATGCTAAAACTTTGAATATATTCAAGAGATGGCTGAATGTAGCACTTGGGGAGAATGGCATCAAAGGCTATGGGGAGAAAGCAGGATTAGGCTATTGAGTTGGTGATCAGCCATGATCGGGATAATTGCCGGAGCAGGCTCGAAGGGCCAAAAGGCCTCCTCCTGCTCCTATCTTCTATATCTATGTATCTATAACTTTATATGATCGCCAAATTTTCCACAAATATTCACTCTCTCCACCACCAACGCCCATTAGCTGCCATGTGTACAAACTACAAGATGTGCTGCAGGAACTCACAAAGGCTCTTTTTAGGCAGCACCTTCCAAACTCATTGACCATTACCATCTAGGTAAGGACAAGGGCAGCAGATGCCTGGGAATACCACCTGGAAACTCCCACCCTAATAGCACAGTGGATGTACCTACATCACATGGACGGCAGAGGTTCAAGAAGGCAGCTGATTACCACCTGCTCAAGAACAATTAAGATGGGCAACAAATGTTGGCCAAGCCAGTGAAGCCCACATCCTGTAAAAATGAATAAAAAAGCAAACATTTTGAATATATCGCCCAAGTCGATAATATACATTGTAGATAGCTGAGGCCTAAACTTGATCATTGTATTGCTCCACTAGTTACAGCCTGCCAACCTGAAAATTGCCCATTTATTCATACTCTGTTTTCTGTCCATCAACCAACCCTAAATAGTACAAAAACAGAAAATGGTGGAAAAGCACAACAGGTCTGGCAGCACCTGTGGAGAGAGATAATGTTTCAAGTCTGAATGGTTCTTCTTCAGAACTCAATGCAAGTCTATTACCCAGGGGATGCAGTGGCATAGTGGTATTATCACTATGCTAGTAATCCAGAGACCCAGGGTAATGCTCTGGGGACCTAAGTTTGAATCCCACCAGGGCAGTTGGTGGAATTTGAATTCAATAAAAATCTGGAATTAAAAGTCTCATGATGACCATGAAATCATTGTCAATAGTTGTAAAAACCTATCTGGTTCACTAATGTACTTTAGGGAAGGAAATCTGTTGTCCTTCTGTGGCCTACATGTGAAACCAGTCAACAGCAATATGATTTACTCTTAAACGCCCTCAGGGATTGGTGATAAATGATTTTCTTTACTATTAATAGATAAAGGCACTTCCTTTCTCAAAAATTCCCATAGCATTGCTGAAAGAATGACATAGTGTCAAAGGATGCACTCAGGAGGACAGATTTGCAAGAATGCCAATTATAAAGGACAGTAAGAAGTCTTACAACACCAGGTTAAAGTCCAACAAGTTTGTTTCAAATCACGAGCTTTCGGAGCACTGCTCCTTCTTCAGGTGAATGTATAAGCTGCATGACAAGAGGGTACCGATTGGTTGGACTCTTATTCATAGAGGCTTTGCACTGGTTGATGCACTATCAATTTCGACGAGATGAGAGTAGAGAGTAATCGAGGCTTTATTAAGCAGAGATGTGTTGCCTCCTCCAGCTGCTGCCGAAATGGCTGCAGCTCGGTGAGCACACACATTTATACACCGCCTACTGGGCGGAGCCAGCAGGCAGGGATCTACCCCCGTACCTGTGGGACAGGAGCCTTACCGTATTACTTCTCATATACGTCATATATACAAACAATGCTGACTACCATAAGAACATAAAAACTAGGAACAGGAGTAGGCCATCTGGCCCCTCGAGCATGCTCCGCCATTTAATGAGATCATGGCTGATCTTTGTGGACTCAGCTCCACTCTCCGGACCGTACACCATATCCCCGAATCCCTTTATTCTTTAGAAAGGTATCTATCTTTTTCTTAAAAACGTTTAAAGAAGGAGCCTCGACTGCTTCACTGGGCAAGGAATTCCAGTGATTCACAACCCTTTGGGTGAAGAAGTTCCTCCTAAACTCGGTCCTAAATCTACTTCCCCTTATTTTGAGGCTATGCCCCCTAGTTCTGCTTTCCCCGACCAGTGGAAACAACCTGCCCGCATCTATCCTATCTATTCCCTTCATAATTTTATATGTTTCAATCAGATCCCCCCGCATCCTTCTAAACTCCAATGAGTACAGTCCCAGTCTACTCAGTCTACCCAGTACCACACTGGTGATTACAGCAGGAAACAGTTAACTGCCAAGCTTTTGTTCAGATTCAAACCAGCTAGGTTGACTCTGATTGATCAAGGCATTGCCAAGGGGAATGGCTGTCCCCAGTTTTTTCCCGTTGAAAATGGTGCAATAATAGGACATGCTCCTTCTGTGTGTACAGGGCCTGTAGATTCTAGAACACATAAGTACTCTGAGCCTGACTGATAATCTTAAATTGATTAGCGCAATCAGGATTGTTTGGCAGGTGCTATCCAATTATGGGACCACAGCTAATGTTGGACACTATGGGTCAAATTTTTCCAAATTGCCGTGCTGGATCAAGTGAGAAAAGCTATGTAAAACTTATCAGCTTCACAGGCACCTTTTCTAGCCTGACTAAACGGCATACTGCGCAATTTCAGAGTGCTAGTACCGATCACACAGCCAGCTGGGGTGTGGAGGGTGAGGCCTAAGAACACCAGCAAAGTCGAGATTCTGAGATTGGGACGACTTTTAAAAAGGGCGCCCCAATCTCAAAGTCACGTTCAAGCATCACTTCTCCCCTTGGACATTGGGACCCCCCCCCTCCAGACATTGAGAACCATTTGTCCTCCCCTTCCCCCCCTACAACACTAGGATTGGAGCACCCTATCCCCCTACCCACCACAATACTAAGACCAGGGTACCCCCCACCATGCAAATTTCAATACACTGTCACCGTCCCCCCTCCCTATACAATGATCAGTGCAGCCCCCTTCCCAGTCAGTCGTATTGCCCCCTTCACAAGTTCGGGCCTGACCCACCCCTCCCCCTGGCATCGGGGCGACCCCCCGTAGGATCGGGGTGAACACCCCCACTCCTTGGATCCGGGTGCCACCATCCCTTCACAGGCACCAGGTTCCCCCACTCCAATGCAGGATTCCACCCTCACAAGCATCACACCCCCCATATAAGGGAACCCTTCCCTCTTTGGGCTCCCCAAAGTGCCCAGCCCTGGCCCTGCCACTCTGGCACTGCCACCCTTCCAGTGCCACCCTGACACTGCCAGGTGTTTGAAAATGAGTAGTGATCCGCACTGGCATGATGCCAACACCGAGTGGGTGGGACGATAAGGCGCGGGTGGACGTTACAGTATCAAGGCTGGAATGTACATGTTAATTTATTCAAATTTATGGAAGTCAGGTTTACACCCTTTTCTCATTAAGACAATTGCACCCGCTTTCAGTAGGGCCGCCATTTCGCGGCCTATGTTTTGAGTTACTACAAAACTGATGAAATGCTGCAGCAGTACACATCTTCTGCATGTGTTTGGATTTTCCAGGTTTGGATGTTTTAGTAAATGTGTCAGCTATCAGTGTTGTACATAGGACTTGTAAGCTTTGTAAATTGCTTTGTACTCACATCCATTCTTGAGTCGCTCTTTGATGCTATACTTTTTGGACTTATCCAGTAGATCTTTCTCGAATGTTTTCATGGGAGTAGGTTGTGGTAGTCACCACTGTTGTATTATATTGTATATATGGGTTTTACGGTAAGGCCCCTATACTACAGGTATGGGGGTAGATCTCTGCCTGCTGGCTCTGCCCAGTAGGTGGAGTATAAATGTGTGTGCTCTCCGAACAGCAGCCATTTCGTAAGCTGCTGTAGGAGGCCACACATCTCTGTGTAATAAAGCCTCGATTACTCTCAACTCTCGTCTCGTCGTAATTGATAGTGCATCAAAGGTGTAATCACCAACTCAACAAGGTGCCTGCTGAACTCGTCAGTGTAGGAAGCAAGGTAATTGCCGCCTTGGCGGGATGTTCCTCGGCGAGGCCAAATAAAAAGGTCCCGTTTCATAGCGGGGCTGTTCTCGATGCTGCAGGTGCCCAGAAATCCCTGGTAAACCTGTCCAAAATGGGACTCTTTTTTTCCCATTAAATCGTGCCCAATAGCTCCGTACGCTGTTTAAACATTTTAAATTTGCATAGATTAGCTGTATCCCAATTCAGACTGGGGAATTCTACATACATTCTGACAATTTCTCTTTGACTTTCCTTCTCCTACAGTCCATAGGATGAGTGTCACTGTAGCCGCTTTTGCGTGCTTTTCTGAAGCTTCGCCAATGAGGATGAATTGTGGTGGGAATGTACTATGGAGTAAGAGTGTTTATGCTTTTTATTCCGTTTATTTTTCAGCAATTCCTGATATGGCTGCTATAAGGGCAACCCGATTTTTATGCCATTTTCCTCCTTTTGTTTGACTCGCCCTCACTCGCTATCGATCCGGCTCACACCCTGGTCGCTCCTCGTTCCTGACTGAGCTAACCCAGTAATGGTTCTCTCGACCCACTGTCCCACTCACGGAACTGACAGGCTATGTATTGCAACCTCACCATGAGGGATCTGTCTGTTTGCCAGCTCATTATCTGAGCACTTGTTCAGCGCTGGGATTCCCAAGCTTTTCACTGCACCGCAGCGCTGCATTTTCAATACTCTCTGGCTGTGCGGCTCCATTGAGGTCTGACAAGAACATCAAAGGTCTTTTTTGTGATATGCCGCACAAACTAACACTGTTCACCATGTCATATCCATACTTGATCTTTTTTCCATGCTTCCCATCATGTTATGGCTTTTATTAAATATGTCAATTAGCTGCCACCATTGTTATTTGGAAGGAACCACTGCTGTGCACCGTGTCATATTCTGAGAAGACCACAAGACATAGGACCGGAATTAGGTCTTTCGGCCCATCGGGTATGCTCTGCCGCCGTCCAAACATGGCTGATATTTTTCTCATCCCCATTCTCCTGGCTTTTCCCCACAATCTCTGATACCCTTATTAATCAAGAACCTATCTATCTCTGTCTTAAACAAACTCTGTGAATTGACCTCCACAGCCTTCTGCGGCAAAGAGTTCCACGGATTCACCACCCTCTAACTGAAGAATTTCCTCCTCATCTCAGTATTAAAGGATCGTCCCTTCAGTCTGAGGCTGCACCCTCGGGTTCTAATTTTTCCTACTAGTGGAAACATCCTCTCCACATCCACTCTGTCTAGGCCCCTCAGTATCCTGTAAGTTTCAATAAGATCCCCCCTCATCCCTCTACATCCATCAAGTACAAAGAACAAAGAACAAAGAAATGTACAGCACAGGAACAGGCCCTTCGGCCCTCCAAGCCCGTGCCGACCATACTGCCCGACTAAACTACAATCTTCTACACTTCCTGGGTCCGTATCCTTCTATTCCCATCCTATTCATATATTTGTCAAGATGCCCCTTAAATGTCCCTATCGTCCCTGCTTCCACTACCTCCTCCGGTAGCGAGTTCCAGGTACCCACTACCCTCTGCGTAAAAAACATGCCTCGTACATCTACTCTAAACCTTGCCCCTCTCACCTTAAACCTATGCCCCCTAGTAATTGACCCCTCTACCCTGGGGAAAAGCCTCTGACTATCCACTCTGTCTATGCCCCTCATAATTTTGTATACCTCTATCAGGTCGCCCCTCAACCTCCTTCGTTCCAGTGAGAACAAACCGAGTTTATTCAACCGCTCCTCATAGTTTATGCCCTCCATACCAGGCAATATTCTGGTAAATCTCTTCTGCACCCTCTCTAAAGCCTCCACATCCTTCTGGTAGTGTGGCGACCAGAATTGAACACTATACTCCAAGTGTGGCCTAACTAAGGTTCTATACAGCTGCAACATGACTTGCCAATTCTTATACTCAATGCCCCGGCCAATGAAGGCAAGCATGCCGTATGCCTTCTTGACTACCTTCTCCACCTGTGTTGCCCCTTTCAATGACCTGTGGACCTGTACTCCTAGATCTCTTTGACTTTCAATACTCTTGAGGGTTCTACCATTCACTGTATATTCCCTACCTGCATTAGACCTTCCAAAATGCATTACCTCACATTTGTCCGGATTAAACTCCATCTGCCATCTCTCCGCCCAAGTCTCCAGACAATCTAAATCCTGCTGTATCCTCAGACAGTCCTCATCGCTATCCGCAATTCCACCAACCTTTGTGTCGTCTGCAAACACAAAGTCCTCAACCGCTCCTCATATGACAAACTCTTCACTCCAGGGATCATTCTTGTGAACCTCCGTTGGACCCTTTCCAAGGCCAGCATATCATTCCTGAGATACAGGCTCCCAAACTGCTCACAATACTCCAAATGGGATATGACCAGATGATGTAAGTCCTTGGGCGGGATTCTCTGGCCGCGCCCACCCATTGACCTGAAATTCCTGCCCGAGGTCAATGGACCTTTACATGGTCTGCGTCCCGCCCGTGGTGATCTTGCGGCTGGCAGGGCGGAGGAATGCAGCCCCTTGAGTTTATTTGGTGCATAAGGTACAAGACACCAATTTGCTCTTAAGGGATTGGGTAAACACGTTGTGGGTTCATTTATTTAGACTAGGGCCATGAGAACAGTCTTACATTTTAGTCAATCTTGGAGCACTAGGAACTGTGTCTGCTCTGTTGCTCACAGCAAAAGTGAAACTAAACTTGAACACAATACCTGCATCATTAAGTGATGTGTACAGAGATGTGCTCACATCCTTAAAGGTACACTGCAACTGGGAACTGGTTTTAGATTGATGACAATTAAAGCTAATGTGAGAAAGCAAGGGGATTTGCAAATCTAAACAGCCTATCTGAGATTAACAGCCTTCCATAATCTGCATTTACACAGTGGCTGTTTCTCTCGCCAGATGAATGCTTGAGAGTTTGTTCCATTGGCATCTGTCATGTTTTGCTGCTCATCAACTGGTGCAATCAACCATGAGGTTTTCTCAACAACTGGTGTTGATTTTATACGGCTTGACGTTGTGCTTGATCCTGTCCCAATATCTCTTTTAAGGTCCCACTCTCCTTTTGACTGTTCTGTTCAAGCTTGTTCTCCTAGCTCCATTTGTTATTTTGGAATCTTCAATAAGGTTAATGAATACTGACCCATGAAACTATGCTCTCATCACTATAGCCAGATTCCTGATGATTTTGATGGGCTGGAGGAACGTTCAGTGGGTGATTATGTCTTACTATTTGAATGTGATAGTACTCAGGGATTGAAAGTAGAGTTTGTCAAGCAGTTGTTGTGACAATAGTAACACGATTGGCGTCCATAAGGTTTGGGGTGGCCACTCTAGTGTGCATGTGTAGCTTCAGATTGTTTCATATCATGCTGGATGGTCCAGATATGCTTTCCAATCTTTCAAACGCATAACTTGATTTTCTGATCTAATTGCCTATTAATTCATCATTTGACATTCAACATTCACTAGCTGGACGATGAAATAATCTGCAAAGCTAGCTCAATCTCATTGATAAGATTTTCTCTGGTTAGCTGAAACAGGTTCTCAATTGTTTTCAGTCTTATGATGGAGTCCAGCTAATTGCCACTCAAAATAACCAATAGTAAGTTGCACATCCTTCTGCTTCTCTCGGACATATCCATCTGCTAATGTTCATGAGATATCTTTATGTCTTCCATAAAAATTTGCACCCGACTAAGGTTGAAAAGACTCCTAAATGTGTGACTTACATTTGCACACCAACTTGCATCATGAATCATAATGATGAAGCTAGCTAAAAGATGGTGGGTGTTAGACACACCATTGCATGACTCCATTAGTGATGACAAGTTATAACTCTCGATCTTTTTCTTTCACAGAATCACACAGTGAATACTACAGTGCAGAAGGAGCCATTTGAAAGGAGCCAATGCATGAAAGGCCCTGACCTGCCCACCTAATCTCATTTGTCAGCACTTGGCCCATAACATCCTCCATCAGTTCTTCTACGGTGGCACAGTGGATAGCACTGCTGCCTCACAGCTCCAGGGTACCAGGTTCGATTCCAGCCTCAGGTGACTGTCTGTATGGAGATTGCACTTTCCACCCCCCCCGTATCTGTGTGGGATTCCTCCGGGTGGATCCGGTTCCCTCCCATAGCCCAAAGGTGTGCAGGTGAGGTGGATTGGGCATGCTAAAATTGCCCCTTAATGTCCAAAGATGTGCAGGTTGGGTGGGGTTAAGGGAATATGGTGGGGGCCTGGCTGGAATGCTCTTTCGGAGGGCCAGTGCAGACTCGATGGGCTGAATGGCCTCCTTCAGTACTGTAGGGTTTCTATTCGAAGGACTTTTCTTCATTCTCACCACCTATGTATTTCTAATTGTTCATATGATCCCATTTATTAAACAAATATTCTTTTGTAGAATGTGGGCGATGCTGACAAGGCCAGAATTTGTTGCCCAGCCCTAATTGCCGCTGAACTGCATGTCTTACTAGGCTATTTCAGAGTCAAGGACATTTCTGTGGGTCTGGAGTCGCAGATAGGCCAGACCAAGTAAAGGCGACACATTTCCAGATGTTTTTTTTTTAAATGATAATGAATAATGGTTTTTTGGTCACTTTTTTTCAATACATTTAGATTAAATTTACCCAATTATTTTTTCCCAATTAAGGGGAAATTTAGCGTGGCCAATCCACATGCCCTGCACATTTTTTGGGTTGTGGGGGTGAACCCCAAGCCGACATGGGGAAAATATGCAAACTCCACGTGCACAGTGACCCAGGGCTGGGATTGAACCCGGGTCCTCAACGCCATAGGCAGCAGTGCCAACCACTTTGCCACCGTGCCGCCCCTTCTTGGTCACATAACTTAGACTAACTTTTCAATTCCAGATTATTAGTTTAATGTAATTTCCAACAACTGCCATGGTGGGATGGGAAGACTAGTCCCCAGAACATTAGCCCAGCCAATGGATTACTCATCTAGTTATATTACCACTACACCACCATTCCTGCTTCAATGACTAACCACAGCCTTACAATTCTTCACTTAAAAGAGATTCTGCCATTCTGTGAATCTTTTATATCCAACCACATACCTGTGTTCTCAATCTGTTTATTTCCACTCTGTTCCATTCCTTCAAAATTGTTAGCACCTTTATCAAATCATCACTTTCTAACAAATACCATCACAGCTTTCAAATATTTATTTTCACATTTTTGTACCAGGTAGTATCCTATTGAAGCCAAAGAGAAAATGCTGGAAAATCTCAGCAGGTCTGGCAGCATCTGTAGGGAGTGAAAAGAACTAACGTTTCGAGTTCAGATGACCCTTTGAGAAAAGGTCACCTGGACCCGCAATGTTAGCTCTTTCCTCTCCCTACAAATACTGCCAGGCCTGCTGAGATTTTCCAGCATTTTCTCTTTGGTTTCAGATTCCAGCATCCACAGTAATTTGCTTTTATCCAGTATCCTATTGAAGCTGTGTTCTGCCTCAGTCTTACTCCATTGAGTGGAATTTAAGGCTTTACATAGGCCACCAACAGTGACATATTCTGCTTAGAGGGAGCAAAAAGAATACACCAAACACCATGACAATACACCCAAATAAGAAATGTGTATTTGATGGAACATATAGACCATAAGACCATAAGACATAGGAGCGGAAGTAAGGCCATTCGGCCCATCGAGTCCACTCCACCATTCAATCATGGCTGATTTCAACTCCATTTACCCGCTCTCTCTCCATAGCCCTTAATTCCTCGAGAAATCAAGAATTTATCAACTTCTGTCTTAAAGACACTCAACGTCCCGGCCTCCACCGCCCTCTGTGGCAATGAATTCCACAGACCCACCACTCTCTGGCTGAAGAAATTTCTCGTCATCTCGGTTCTAAAGCGACTCCCTTTCATTCTAAGGCTGTGCCCCCGGGTCCTAATCTCCCTAGCCTTTGAGGACGTTAACATAATTAATGGATCGAGGTTAATATGATTGCTATCTTCACACACAGCCTTCTTTCCAGAAAGCCTTTGACAAGTTTCCTCATGATATGGCTGTGCTTAAGTCAATGATAAATCACTATATTATCAATGATTAGAAATTGAAGAAACGCAAGAGGAACTGGCCGAGAGCAAAACCTTTCAAAATGTGTCTATGTAGGTAATGACACTTCACAGGGTCACTGGGATGCAAAACCTTTAAAGTTCTTCTACTACCTGTCATACAGAGCAGTAGCTTTACCAACGAAACATACATACTGGCGTAAGTAGTACTTTCCACAGTTAGGGTCTCAAATTGCTCTTGTTGCTGTGGGTTTTGTTTTAATGGTTACAGACAGTTTTACCGTGCTACAAATGGAAAGCACTCCATCCCGTCCCAGTTGAAAACTTCAGAACTTCAAGTCTGAAAAGATATTGAACTATAATGATGCGTAAAACCATGGGATTCATCGTAATAGTGATTCAAGAATTCATGAATATGTTATGCCATGAGAACAAAGTGCTCCCCATTTTTCCTCTCTCATTGATTGCACTGGTCCAAGTCCAACAGCATAATATAAGGGACAAATGATCAAACATTGCTTCTGTCTTTAATAATGCAATTGCCCCTTGCCGAATTAATCTATCTTTTTCCACCCGTGTCTCTGCTACATATGTGACATCTTTAATCTCTCTTTCTTTCACCTTAGCTGTATCATCTTCAGCCTACAACTGCCGCACAGGAATCAGATAGTTTGGGATTTCTATTTCTCAGGTCACCTTGAATCCATTTTTCATGAGCTTTTGTAGATCATTAGATGTAAGCTTGCTTTCGCGAAGTGTTCACAACAGGATTTTTAGTCTGCATTGTAGCAGTTTGACTCAAAACTGCAATGCATTAGACGGAAAGATTTCCTCTGTGCAAGAGGTGTAGGAAAATGGTAAATGTGTTCTTAGGATAAATGTATTTATTATGTTGCCACAGCTGGCACACAGAAGTCTCCTCCCTCCAGATTGCCCATGTCTCCTTTGCATCCAAGGTCTGCTGCCAATTAACACGAAAGTCAATTCCTGATGAATCGATGCTTGGAAATATAAATTGAATTTGGATGCATACTTGTCAAATTTCGTCTCTATTTGTAATGCTCAATGCTCTGGGCTCCATCAGGACTTCAAACTGACTGGGGCCATTTCACCTGTCTGATCTCAGAAGAGAAACATATGCTTTACTCACAAATTTTATTTGCTCACATAAGGCACCCCAATTTTGCTGACCGCTTTTTCTCCCCATTAATCCCTTGCAGGGTTCCAAGGTCCACCCCTTCATCCTCGCTGCAAAACCTGGACAATGAGTAAGAAAGGGCCAATCAAAACTGGTAAAGTACAATGGGACTGCTTATGTCCTGGGCCACTTTGGTCACTGTGAAGGCCTGTTGGGAATCTTAGAAATACTCAGCAGACGGGGCTCTGGCAAACAAGTCATCAGCAGCAGAACAGGCGGCGGTAGATGTGCCATTTGGAATATCTCAACGGATGTTTTGGTGGATGAAGACTGCAGCAGAATGAAATCTCCAATCATCTTGGCTTCCGTACTATTGGATCAAGATTTTGCTTTGTCAAGACATGTGTGGAAGCAGATGTGGAAAGTTTTTTTCCATGGTAAAATACTTTTTTCCATGGTAAAAGGCACATGTGCCTTTCTTTCCGAGCACATCTCCCAAGCTCTATGGCAACCGGTCCCAAATTGGCCTTAACAGCCATCTTCGGACTCATAGATGGTAATCATCTTTGCTGGCGAGGAATAGTCAATAATATTAATAATCACTTGCAACTTTGAACAAAGTTTCCTTTTTTCCCTACCTACTTTGGTTGTTGAGTGGATTGCCAGCAAAGACGCTGTAAAATGCAAGTGTCATATTTCTGTGTGTTTGCAACCATTTCCCAAACTGATGATTTATCCAGCCCTACAGAGTGGATGCAGTGATTAGGAGGAAAACTGCTGAGTGATGAGTATTAGCTGCCTCCGGGGGGTTAGCATGAACCACACGAGGCAATTGCCTGTGTTTGCTCCTACCTTCCAGTTCAGAAACTGCTTCTAGCAGAAGCGGAACATATTTTTGAAATAGGAGCACACTTGTCAGGCGTGTATGCTAATTCTGCTGTATTACATCCTATTATTAATCGCTGACAGCAGGTGGTGTAATGCCACTTGAAAAAAGAGTCCATGTTAATTAGACATGGTGTTCACATGTGCAGTAACAATTTATTTACCAAAGGTGGAAATGGCAATTTCTGTCATTATTTTCATTCTCAAGAACTGGGACCCTTGTAAAAGCATTATATAGAATGTACAGCACTAAATAGACCATTTGATCTTCATCCCAGTCAGACCCTCAATTTCATTCCGACTGAGATCAGCCAATTTCTTTTTCCATCATGCTTTGATGGGATGCTGGCGTTGCCGGAAAGGCCAGCATTTATTGCCCCTCTCTAATTAGCTTGCTGTTAAGAAGCAACCACATTGCTGAGGGTCTGAAGTCACATCCCAGGGCTTTGATTCCCTGGCCTCTCAGCCGCGTGTTTCCCAGCGACAGGAGGCGGCGCGCCGTTCGCTGGCGGCGGGATTCCCATCGAAGCCTCCCCACGCCGCCATGCAGAGGTGCATCACCGCCAGTGAACAGCTGGAGAATTCCGGCCCAGGTAAGATTTCCTCTCCTGAAGGGCACTGATGAACCAGATGAATTTTAAAAAAATCAATCATAGTTTCATGGTCAGCATTTCTGAGACTAGCTTTGTGTTCAGATTTGTTAACTGAATTTAAATCCCACCAGCTGCCGTGGTGGGATTTGAACCAATGTCCGAGAGTATTAGGCTGCACCTCTGGGTTACTAGCCCAGTGACATTACCACTCTGCCACCATCTCCCACTATTGTGATTAATGGATAAATCCTGCTTCTGCATTTCATACACTCCCCAGTGTGAATCCCTATATATTGGTGGAGTGAAAACGGAATGACTCTATTGACTGCTCTATTCCTACTGGTGTTTGGTTTTAACATTGCTGGTCTTAGCTGCTGATGAGATTGAGATATCAAGGTTCGCGCGCAAGAGTCACACATAAATTGCTAATCGGGATCCTTTGATACCTGTGGCGGTTTTCCTACCCGAGGCCCAAATTAAAATGCCACTGGGGTAATACCGATCATTTCTGCTGAAGCACACTTGATTTACATCCATCCACGCAAACAAAGGGTTTAAAATGAAGAGGTTCCTGCAAAAAACAGAAAATTGGGAAAAAAGAATACAATAGAGGAATGTTGGGGGAAACCGCTGCATAAGATCTGACATGTTCATGTCTCACTGTAATCGTCTTGTAACTCCTTTTAATGTGTTAAATGTGAAGTCAGCAGGGTAAATCTTTACCTTGTGTGATAGTGTAAAACAGATACATATACAGAGATACATAGGAGATAGGAGCAGGAGGAGTCTTTTTGGCCCTTTGAGCCTGCTCCGCCATTTGTCACGATCATGGCTGATCATCCAATTCAATAGCCTAATCCTCATAACCTTTGATTTCATTCGCCCCAATCTAGCCGCCTCTTGATAAATATTCAATGTTTTAGCATCAACTATTTCCTGTGGTAATGAATTCCACAGGTTCACCACTCTTTGGGTGAAGAAAAGTCTCCTCATCTCGGTCCGAAATGGTTTACTCTGAATCCTTAGACTGTGACCCCTGGTTCTGGACCCACCCACCATCAGGAACATCTTCCCTGCATCTACCCTGTCTAGTCCTGTTAGAATTTCATGAGATCCCTCCTGATTCTTCTGAACTCCAGCAAGAACAATGATGCACGATCAATAACCTCAGAAACGAGATTGGAGACAATTGAAGGCTTTAATATGCTAGATGTTTCCCCCAGCAGCGCAGGTACAGAAGAAAGCTGCTGGGGCGGCAGGGGCTCTTACACCCCGCCTTGCAGGGCGGAGCTAACATACAAGCTTAACCAATGGGAAAAACTACATTCTCCACCAATGGTATTCCGGCATTACCAGGTACCGTAATCCTCCTAACACAGTCTACCACATTCACCCCCTGTTAAAAAAGAGTCCGGCGGGGGTGGTGGCTTCGTATTACAACATGGTAAAAGTGGTAAACGTTACCGTTATGAAGGTACCGTAATGCCTCCGTACAGCATTTTGCCTCATTACATCGTAACTATTTACAACAGTAATGTACATTTCAAAATGAAGCAATTAGTCGATCAGGGCCCCTGGTCGTCCTCTGCGATCGCCGTAGCTTTGGTGGTGATGCCGGTGGAGATTCGGGCGTCTGTGACTCCGGGAGCGTGGCTTCGGCTTCTGTGGCAGCTTCATCACCCCTAGACGGGGCCGGTGGAAGGGTCGACTGACCTGGGAAGGGGGAGGCTGTGGGGTGCGCCGGTGGGCAGGGCCTAGACGGGACCGGCGGAAGAACTGATCCACCTGGGAAGGGGGCAGATGTGGGGTGCGCCGGTGGGAGGGAGGGTGGGACTGGTGACGGGGGTGTGTGTGGGGATCCAGTAGGTGCCAGGTCCCGTAGGGAGACCGTATCCTGTCGGCCGTCGGGGTACGCCACGTAGGCGTACTGAGGATTAGTGTGGAGGAGATGGACCCTCTCGACCAATGGGTCCGATTTGTGCTCCCGCATGTGTTTTCGGAGCAGGACGGGTCCGGGAGCTGCCAGCCAGGTCGGGAGCGAGGTTCCAGAGGAGGACTTCCTGGGGAAGTCAAGGAGACGTTCGTGAGGTGTTTGGTTGGTCGTGGTA
This sequence comes from Scyliorhinus torazame, assembly GCF_047496885.1. Taxonomy (NCBI): domain Eukaryota; kingdom Metazoa; phylum Chordata; class Chondrichthyes; order Carcharhiniformes; family Scyliorhinidae; genus Scyliorhinus; species Scyliorhinus torazame. Next base: position 190,526,216 of record NC_092718.1, on the reverse strand, counting down.
CAGAGCAGTGATGGGATGGAGTGGAGGGCATCCGGGAGGTCCTCCTGCCAGTGGGAGACTGGGAGATTTCTGGACCGCAGGGCCAGTAGGTCAGTTTGGAGGAGCTTGTGGTGTACAAATTAGTGCCGCCTTTCCTACATTACAACTGTGACTACACTTCAAAAGTATGCATTGTCTGTAAAGTACTTTGAGACACCCATTGGTCATGAGAGGTGCGATAGGAATGCAAAACTTTTTAACGACTGCATTTGTTTTTGTTTTTAGAAAGAAACAACTGAACTGACAAATAATGCAATAAAAATCAATTGAACTTGTTTGGCCACCTTGAAGCACTGGCCTTGGTCGTGGGGCTTTTCCAGTGCTCTGTTTTGGTTACTTGGGTTATCGGTATTTCAGGGCTCTGTCAGTTTGTTTTTAAGTTGCTTTTCCGTCTGCTTTTCCAAATACTCAGGGTTGGCAAAGCATACCGATGGCAGTCACACAGTTCCTCCACATTATACATACAAAGGCTGTCAACCCCCTGACAATCAAGTCACCTACATTACTATGGGTTCAGTGATTTGACATTGGCAACAAATGACTTGATAAAAGTAAGATTTCCTGTGGTAGTAGCACTGCCAGCATGTGTAAGCTAAGAAAGGATGGAGCTTGGGAGTCCAGCCATGTTGTTTTGGGAGAGCTCTGAGCAGAACTCTGAGCAGAACTGAGCAGCACAAAGTGTTCGGGGACAGGAAGGATTATCGAAGTATTGTATGATGCTGGATGTGCCTTTTTAAAAATTCATTTACAGGATGTGTGCTGTCATAATATACACCAGTATATCATGGTGCAGACACACACACATACACACTGATGGACATGCAGTGGGACCAATCAGCATTCACAACACCGCAGCCAATCACCAGTGAGAGCACACGCACTATAAAGACAGGGGACAGGAGAGTTCACGCTCATTCTAGTAGCAGCCAGCTCGGAGCACAGAGCTCACAGCCTGCAACACAGACATTCACCATGTGATGAGTGCATCACCTGGTTAGGACTAGGCAAGGGTCAACAGTTAAAGCTAGTATTGCATTTACCCACAGTTCAAGTATGTTAATATAGTTAACCTTATAATAAAATAGAGTTGCACCACTTCCAATGTTGGTGACCTGTTTGTGATCCAGAACACCCAACACATCATGGTAAAAGGAGTGGTTGCATACTAGCACTTCTGAGACCCACCTGCAACTGGTCAGCATTCCGGCATCCTGAAGTATGGAGAACATCAACCCGCCGCCGCCGCTCCGCATCGCCGGCAATCTCGGGGTCAATTGGAAGATTTTTAAACAGCGCTTCCAGCCCTTCCTCGAAGCCACGGACAGGGAGAATGCCTCGGACACCAGGAAGGTTGCACTGCTCCTCTCTACGCCCGGGCAACACGCCATCCACATCTTCAACTCCCTCACATTCGCAGACAACGAGGACAAGACAAAGTACAAGACGGTTCTCCTCAAATTCAATACCCACTTCAGCATAGAGGTCAATGAAAGCTTCGAAAGATACCTGTTCCAGCAGCGCTTGCAGGGTAAGGACAAGCCTTTCCAATGCTTTTTAACACACCTCCACATCCTTGCGCAGTCCTGCGGCAACGGGCCCACCACCGACTCCATGATACGCGACCAGATCGTATTTGGTGCTCTGTCGGACCCCCTGCATCAGCAGCTCCTCAAAATTAAGCAACTCACCCTAGCGACTGCCATCGAGACCTGTGTCCTGCATGAAAATGCCACCAGCCGGTACTCCCACATACAGGCGGCTGAAACGGCGCGGCAAGGTCCCCACGAGGTGGAACGGGTCCGAACAATTGAACACATCCAAGGCTGCAGCCTGGATGAGGGCGGCCATTTCGCGCGCTTTTCGCTGCCTCCCACGCTTGTACGCGCCAAACGAGGGGAGGGTGACGTGGAGGAACGTGATGCACAGGCGCGCAGCACGCAGGACCGCACCGCACATGTGCGGTGTCGCAATGAGCGTATTGACCTCACAACGTGCGGCAACGGCGGCTCCTGACCCACCCTTCCGGTGGTCAACCAGAATTCGTCGCCCACCTCAGAGACTTGACTTACGAGTTTTACAATGTTGGACTCTTTGATCTGTTCTGTTATCCTGTTTCATCGTTCCAGTAGTTTGTATATAATGTTCATTTCGTTGTTGGTGTGACACCCTATTTCTCTGCACCAGGCACCTTCCCGTGTAAATTAGCCTCATGTACATAGTCAGGTACATTCATTACACAATATTTATTGTCACGCAGGCACATGTTCTTTATATAAAAGGGGGGATGTCATAATATACACCAGTATATTATGGTGCAGACACACACACATTCTGATGGACATGCAGTGGGACTAATCAGCATACACAACACCGCAGCCAATCACCAGTGAGAGCACACACACTATAAAGACAGGAGAGTTCCCGCTCATTCTAGTAGCAGCCAGCTCGGAGCACAGAGCTCACAGCCTGCAACACAGACATTCACCATGTGCTGAGTGCATCATCTGGTTAGGACTAGGCAAGGGTCAACAGTTAAAGCTGGTATTGCATTTACCCACAGTTCAAGTATGTTAATATAGTTAACCTTATAATAAAATAGAGTTGCACCACTTCCAGTGTTGGTGACCTGTTTGTGATCCAGAACACCCAACACATCATGTTGCCCATTTATTGCCCTTGTCTAGTTGCCCTTCATGCCATTGTACTGTGAAGATGCTCGACAGGGCAAGGGTTAAGGTGGGACTGGAGAATAGCACCGCCACGGTATGATGTATAAAGTCACGTGGTAATAGACTTGGAGAACAATCTAGAAGGAATCTAGCTGTATGGCGGCAGCATCGTGCATGGCAGTTACTGGGATCTGTAATAATTTAAATAAAGTGCTCAAGTTTAAACATACAAGTCTGAAGACCTCATCATTGAGACGCCAAACAAATCTATAACACAACAGGACGTGTCATTTTAAACTGTGGGGAATTGAAATAAAAACTATTAACTTGGTTTGCAAAACACTGTTACTATTACATGCAAAAAGCTTTTATGAAAAGCGAATACAAATAATTACCAAACTCAGACCAAGCATAAAAGTTACTGATATTCCTAAAAGCTAGTGCATCATCCCATTCCTGTTGAATATGTCAAACAGGGAAAATGTATTGAGACAATATAAGAACCATGAGTCATGATAGGACCCCAGGCACTTGACTTCAGTGGTGATAATTGTACACTATACTTGGTTGATGTGGTTGGAGCTGTCTATGTACGTCACACCAGCTTGCTTATTTACGTAATATCTATGTAACTGTGTGTATTTCTGGTCTTGGTCAGCCAATGAATGGCAAAACGTTTCTTGATAGGCAATTTCTCTTCTGAAAAGACCTGAATTTGTTCGGCAGGAGGAAGATAAGCCTTCAGCTGCCTGTCCATCTCATACCAGTTTTGAGAAGAAATCCACCAAACCGCTAAAATGTCATTTCCTCACAAGTAACCTACTTGCAGCTCACGTTTACATATTGTAAACAACTCACACAGTGAACCCACAAGCAACTTGTGGATAAAAGCCTTTTGAAAAACACAATGTTGTAAAATGGCAGCGATTACTGAGTGACAAAGAGAACCCAATTGTTGGATACCTCAGTGTGTTTGCAGAAATTTGAATGTGGATACACCCTTGTGCAAATGCAACAATTCTGCAGTTGTGCATCACGACTGATTACGTAACTAAGCAGCAAAGGTGATGTTTTTTGTGCTTCACTTTATGCTTCTTGTGTTAAGCAATGACTGGATGTGGCGTGGCAGTGTTTCTTTGGCATGACAAATTATCTATCAAAGTTCATTCCCTTTTTCAGTGAGATAGCTGGATCTCTCTGTCGACTTCTCCACCAGGATGTAGAATGGTATTGGCAGGAGTGCTGCAATGCTGCATTCAACAAACTCGAGGATGTACTGTCAGCCCCTCCAGCATTACAATACTTTGACGTCCAAGCACCTGTACTCTTAACAGTAGATGCCTCTCAGCATGGACTTCCCGGAGCAGTGTGCACCCAGAATAGCAGAGCAGTGGCTTTTGCATTAAGGGCTCTCATTGACACAGAAACATGCTATTCTGAGAGCAAGAAGGAACTCTTTGCCCTATCTAATCTTAGCATATCAAAAATTCCATGATTCCATCTATGGCCGCCCTGCCAACATTGAAACTGATTACCAGCCACTTATCGCCATCCTTAAAAAGCTCCTCCAGATTGCATCACCAGATATGCTGAAGCTCCAACACTACAACCTCAGTGTGATCTACAAACACGGTAAGGAGCTATATCTCACTGAAGCCCTGCCCAAGGCTTACTTACCCACCACTGAGCACGCAGATCTCGAGGAGGACATTGATATTACGATAATTCAAGTGATGTCGTCCTGTAGAATTGAGGAAGCTGCCCGACAAGCAAAACACACATGCAGGCAGCTCCATGATAGCATCATGATGGTCCGTGATGTCAAAAGAGCTTAGCATCTTTTACACATGAGAGAGGAGTTAACATTCAACTAATACTGCATGGCTAGAGGTTCATCATCCCCAGCTCTCTGCAGAATTATCACAACCAGAAACTCCATCAAGGCCAGTCGGGGGTGGAAGCAACAAAGTGTAGGACAAAGGAGACCATGTACTGGCCCTCAATGTACAGTGACGTAGAGAGGGTAGTGTCCCGATGTGCACCATGCAACACTTTCAAGCCGTGTCAAACCAAAGAACCACTGCACCGTCATGAGGTCCCAAAGCTACCATAGTCACTCATGACGGCAGATATATTTGAATGGAATTGAAGACAACATCCTGGTCGTTGTTGATTCATTTTCAGCGTGGTTGAAGTTGACTACTTGTCCAACATGAAGAGCACCACAGTAACTGGAAATCTCAAGAGACACTTTGCTGCGCTTGGCATTCCACAAAGATGAATGATGGACAACACCCAGCAGTTTGACTTCAGGCAGTTCAAGGAATTTGCACACACATGGGACTTCAAACGTATTACAAGCAGCATCGAATAGTTTAGTGGAGCGTGCAGTACGTTCAGCAAAACATCTCTTCGAAAAACTCTTTCATGACAACACAAACCTCTACTCCGCTGCACTCAGTCTGCGTAATCTTCCAAGAAAGGCCCTCGCCAGCACAAAGAATTTTCTCCAGATGCACGAGAAATATGATTCCTGTCGCCAAGGTACTGTTGCAACCCAAAGTGGAACAAAACCTGAGGGAAGCCCTCAATGACAAAGAGGGAAATGATACTATGACCGTAATGCTCGCAGACACTGCACTCTACAATTGCACAAACAATTATGTGGCCGCTTCAGATAGTGCCTCGTAGGTCAGGAGCTGGTCATCTGTTACCGGCACCAAAACCAGAACGGACAACTGCCACAGAGGTTGACACATGGAGTTCACAAACTCAGTCCCCTGCACCAGTGAAGGTGGAACCCTCCCCACTGTTCCCAATGCAGCAAGCCTTGCAGCCACTGTGCATACCCCAGGCATGCCTGATGCCATCTGCCATGTGGATAATAAACCGGGTGCATCGCAAACACAGTCAACTAGTGTAATTACATGCTTGGGACAGCTGAGCAGTCTAAACTCAAGCTCAAGGACTATGCACTGACTTAGGTGTACATATGTGCCAATTTTTTTAAAACATGGGGAAAAGGGACTCGCTGTTCACTGTCTCTCCATTATTGTACCAAGCGTGGCACCAGGATCATTAAAAGTCATGATTTCGCCATATTTTTTAAAGCACAGCTGACTCCAGAAATGTAGAGCGGCAGTATTACTCCAGTCAGGTGGATGGTATCCCGTCCCCGTGTCTGCCTCGCATGTCTGCATAGATTTCAAAATTGGGATGCAAGTTGGCTTTGCAAAGAAATTATACCCATGCCCTTTACTTTCTCCATCCATTAGCTCCCTTGGACCAGTGGCAGAACTGCCTGACCTGTAGGCCTCTCCAGTGACGATGGCAACACCACTTGTTGACTGCGCCTACATTAAAATACTCTTGAGTTGCACAGTCAGGGATTTCCTGATTTCCTGACAAGTGCATCAACAGGGGCTGTTTAGCACAGGGCTAAATTGCTGGCTTTGAAAGCAGACCAAGGCAGGCCAGCAGCACGGTTCAATTCCCGTAACAGCCTCCCTGAACAGGCGCCGGAATGTGGCAACTAGAGGCTTTTCACAGTAACTTCATTGAAGCCTACTTGTGGCAATAAGCGATTTTCTTTCATTTCAACTCTTCTTTAGAATTTTGAAGCTAAATCTGTACGAAAAGCTAGTATGCAGTTCTGGTTGCTAGATAATTGTCAAGATGGACATTTTTACCTATCACTAGATTTAAAGATCAGTGGGACTGACCTTTGTCCCACCTCTACCCTGTTAACACCTAAACCCACGCCATCATGACTTTGTTCTGTTAAAGTGATAGCATATTGAGTCACCATTGATGAGGGGAAGATATGGCACAGAAGATGCCAAGAAAATGGTAGAACTGCAACACCCTACATGCAGCCAGAGCTCTTCATTGAAAAACATACCACCTGAGCAATCTTCTCTCCAAACTGTCCCTGTTTTTCCACCATTGAGTAAACTCTACACACTCAAAAATCAACATGGAGCGGGATTCTCCGACCCCCCGCCGGGTCGGACAATCACCAGGGGCTGGCGTGAATCCCGCCCCCGCCGGTTGCCGAATTCTCCATCACCAGATATTCAGCGGGGGTGGAAATTGCGCCGTGCCGGTTGGCGGGCCTCCCCCGGCGATTCTCCGGCCCGCGATGGGCCGAAGTCCCGCTGCTGGAATGCCTGTCCCGCCGGCGAGAATCAAACCACCTCTCTTACCGGCGGGACAAGGCAGCGTGGACGGGCTCCGGGGTCCTGGGGGGGGCGTGGGGCGATCTGGCCCCGGAGGGTGCCCCCACGGTGGCCTGGCCCGCGATCGGGGCCCACCGATCCGCGGGCGGGCCTGTGCCGTGGGGGCACTCTTTTCCTTCCGCCTTCGCCATGGTCTCCACTATGGCGGAAGCGGAAGAGACCCCCTCCACTGCGCACGCGCGGGGATGCCATGAGCGGCCGCAAAGTCAGTTTCGTGCCAGCTGGCGGGGCACCATAGGCCTTTCCCGCAAGCTGGCGGGACGGAAATCAGTCCGGCGCGGGCCTAGCCCCTCAAGGTTAGGGCTCGACCCCTCAAGATGCGGAGGATTCCGCACCTTTGGGGCGGCGCGATGCCGGACTGATTTGCGCCGTTTTTGGCGCCGGTCGGTGGACATCGGGCCGATTGCAGAGAATCCCGCCCCAGATATTCATATCAATTAGTATTACAGGGCCAACAACTTCTACGAGAATGCTTACTGCATATAAACTTTTAAAATGTTTGATCATGTTGTACAAACACAGAACACTCTACACTAATGATTGCCTGGGGCAGGCACTTAATTTGTGCCTTAAGTAACTGCTTTTCTAATTTACTGCTCTTATGTAGTGCTCCACACGAGGCTTCTGCATGGGAGATGGTAAGCTGTTGAGTCAAGAGCACTTGAGATTTTCCTGGTTGATGACCTCTTGGAACTCTGGCCTGAGAAGGTGTAACTACAGACTCCAGATACCAGGGAAGGCACTGGCTGAGGGAATGGTAAGGGTTATGACATGCTGTCATCCTGAGAGGGAAACATGTTCCATTGCTATTGCATAACTGTCCCTGCGATTGTGCAGATGTTCAGCTTTCTTTCAGACCTGCAGGGAAGCAGATTCAAAGGAGATCAGTGGGACAACTGAAGTCCCCATCCATTTAGTCTCCCAGGTTATTCCAGGTTGGAAGAGAAGGTGGAACTCAAACCCTGGATGGTCTCAGTTTTCACATGTCTGAGCAGTGCCACAGACCTCTACAAGAAGAGCCCAGCTGCAGCTGGCAGTGAGGTGCTTACAAGCTCCATGGAAGACTGCAGATCGCCAATGCAAAGTGCCACCAAGTTGGCAGTGGACTCTTCAAAATCTCTGATGTGTTGTGGAAAATGCCTAACGGGCAGTTGAACACTTCAAGCAATTGCTCGTGCACATTTTTTCTTTTAAATAATATGCCCATAAAAACAGCTTCTCGGACCTTTTCAACAGAATTAGGACCTGAACCTGCCCTGAGAGTAAGCTGTTATCAGAACTGTCCTTTCCCCCCTGCCCTTGCTCCTGACCATTTGAGTGTGAGGAATTGCCTCGTGAACATATCGTACTAGGGTGCTCGTGCCTGGAATGCGAAGAACGAGTTGAGCTGCTCCACTTGCTCTCTTCTGCCTCTTAGTCAGTTGCAATTGCAAAGTTCAAGTTGTCTGAAGCATATAGAAAAATGAGCAAAAGAGATAAAGGTTACCATGTCATGGTGAGGGTAAACAGTAACAGGAGAGTGCACCATCAGGTTACCTTGCTAAAATTGTGCGTGAGTATGTGAGCAAGAGGTAAGTAGAAAGCAAAAAGGAAGGGAAGATACTCAAAAAAACTTGCTGTTCAAGGCCTTTGAGCTCCAATGTCGCATGACCTCTCTCTGTCATCGATATTAATGGTGGTCTCTTCTATTGGTGTTAGTGACTGTAGAGAGACAAGACCTTCTGCTGTCAATCCTCTTCTGTTGTGTGACTGCTTTTCCAACAAGAAGCGTGGAAGGGGCTGAGCATTTGCTCTATTGAAGAGTATGTGGGACGTATGGAACAGAACAAAGCAATAAGAGTGATCAAGAGGGGTCAGTAATTGTGAAAGAAATAGCCACCTTTGCGGGTGTGAGGACAATTAGAAGGTATAGCAAAATGAACCATAGCAATTGGAAAAGAGGCAGGGAGAGATGGTGGTTGGGAGTAATGGGTGTGTTGTTGAGGCCAGGAATGATAGAGATGAGGCTAACATAAGATGGTGCAGGACTTTCCAGAGAGTGAGAGACTTCTAACCTGGGCATGCCTGGTGAGGTCATTAAATTTCTTCTGGCACTACAGCCAGATTTTTGGAACAATGCGACTGACAATTATCTGCTCAGTCCCTTCTCTATTGCTGATTAGATTTGATGGGGCCACCTATCGGCCAATGGAAGGCATAAAGGCTTGCTCCCCTTTACTCACTTGCTTCTCGAGTATAGTCAAACCTGTACAAAAGACACACACCCGCAAAAACAGACAACGATAGTTCCAAAAACCTATATTGCATTAGATAAAGACTGTACCTTGACACCATGAACACTCATAAATTACAAATGGCAGGCGGCCTTCAATGTACCAGTTCTATTTCCTATTTAAAAACACTGGCCACACAAGTAAGTTCAAGGTGGCAGTGGGTGAAGAAAGGCTTTTGTCTGACGGAAATCCCTTTATTTCCGTGCACAGAGAGAGTCACCCCTCTATCTGTGTGATCAAACGGTGCACTTCTCTATCATGGGGAGAAAAGGGTTTCTCTGCTGCTGAGGTTATTAAGCAAACAGATCACCATTGCACAAAGGCTGGCACTGCTAGCTTGCCATGGAAATTGGGAGGGAAGAGTTGAAATTGATAAGGGCATGGCTAGTATTGTGGGGTTGATTGCTGTCAGATTGTGGGGGGGGGGTGCTGTAGCTCGAGGGTTCTGAGTAGAGGAAGACTGAAGAACAGGGATTCTGGAGAAAAGGGAGTCTGGGAAATCAGGTCTGGGTGAAGATGCAGACTGAGGAAAGGGTGCTGGGGAACAAGTATGGATATTGGTGACCTGGGTAGAGATGAAGCGGTTTCCCCTTTTACTCATACTTGGTTTCTCCTCTTTACCTAGTCTTATGTGGCCTCTTTTTCTTGGACCTCCTCACACAACAGCTGCAGGCACAGAATCAATAAGGTCACCACCATAAGGCACCCAACTTTTATAAGGGAATTTGGAGAGCATTTGGAGAAGTCCAGTGAGTCGCTGTCATGTAACCTGATGTCAAGTGATCTGAAATGCCCAGATGTCATCTGGTTAGAAACAATATTATTAAACCTTTAGGAATGCTTGCAAACAGAGTTGACAACCCTACTCCACCAGGCACTCCTAACAGCCCCCACTACCCAACTCTCAGAACTTCAAATGTTAATGGTTGCAGCACCCAAAGGGATTGTGTCCCAGACAGGACACTGCTGCACATTAATCCCATCCCCCCTCAACCACATGTTGTCTGAGATTTGTAAGGTTTTTGGAGGTTACCTCGCCTAGTATGGGCTACCACCAAAGATGATCCCAGGATCAGGACATCCCTCAATGATAAAGGACATTGGGAATGAAGGCAATGAAGTCGCAAACCCAAAAATGAGGCGATATTACCTCCTGCTGACAGGGATCCAAAATTGGAACAAATCAAAACAAAATGGAGGCAGTAGGAGGAAGGAATGTTGAAGGAGATACAGCCGATTCGATTCCAGGATATCTGGCTCATCTGGTTTACTGTATATGCAATGACTGTTTGGAAAATAAAGGACACTGGTTCAAGTCCCTTTGGTGCTCCTTACTCAGAGGTTTCATTATACCTCTACAGCTGCACTGGATAATCGGGGTCAGGGTCCTAAATTGCATAATTCTGGCCAATGCTTCAATTACACATTGTTGTCTGACCATCTTTGACAAGTGCACCTCCTATTTAATTCTGCTGTAAGTGTTGGCCACCCTATTGGATCCCAAACCCCCTCATCTAACTCCCTCACCTACTTGCAATCATCAACTGCATATAAGATGTGGAATGGATGCTGCAGTTTTCCTCTTTTCTTCAACTGTGGCCCAATACACATGTCATTGTCCTGCACAGACGTACTGCCCATCGACTGCTCAAAGCAGACAACCAACCGTTATTTGTCAGGCAGTGGGAAGGAGCATGGAACAAAGTATGATATCTTATTGAATGCAGTTAAACGTTAGAAAAGGCTACACTGTATTTATGTAGCACCTTTCGTGACCACTGGATACATCAAAGCACTCTGCAGCGAAGGGAGTGTTTTTGAGGTGCAGTCACTGGGTGGTATTTTCCCTTTTTTTTTCAGAGGGTAGGAGCGGGCAGAAAAAGCCATGTTGAAGCCGTCGGCCCCAATGGCAGCTTTCCCCGCCGTACCGTTAGGAACTTAGAGAAAAGAAATCCAAGGGGCCGGTTGCCAGCCATCACGCTGGCGACCCGCTCCACCAGCAACATGGTTTTGTTTTAAAGATCGGGGCACCATTTTTAAAGGCTGTGCCAGTACACAAGAGTGAGGTGGAATAATCAAGTGTTATAGATTCAAATTTATGATAATGGGGCACCCGACATTGAATGTCGGGAATCCCATTATATCACTGGTGGGGAAAAGTGGGTCATACCTTTGCGTCAGCGTGAAAGGCGATTTAGGCCTCTTGTGGGATTTTCATTGAGGAATCAAGATTGTATAGGACAACAGAGAGGACTCCCCTACTCTTCATCAAAATTTCTTACCTTCACCTGATAGGGCAGGCAGCTGGGTTCTCAGTTTTAAAATCTCATCTGAAAGACAGTGGGCTGGGTTCTCTGCACCCCGATGGCAAAATCACGACCGCGCCGGGGCGGAGAATCCAGTTTGACATCCGTAATTGGGAGCGGCGGAGGTTCGGTGATTCTCTGGGCACCGAAAAATGGTGTCACCGGGGAGTACACCACACCGCCGGGGGCCATTGCCAGAGGCCCACTCCGACATCTTCCGTCCCCGACCAGCTGAGTTCCCGGCAGCGTGGAACTAACCAGGTATTGCCAGTCAGGATACTTGCGTGGCGGCTGCGGACTCAGTCTGCGGCCACCCTGGCCAGGGGCGGGCCGATCGGAGGCCAAGGGGGGCCTTATAGACGGCCGGGTAATGATTGTGCGGGGTTTGAGGGTCAGGCGCGTGCCCGATTGGGGGGGGGGTCTCTTTTTCAGGTCCAGCTTCGCGGTCCGAGTCCGCATGGAGCACGGCGCAGCCACTGGAGGCCGCCGCCGTGCGCATGCATGGCCTCTGACCTGGCAGTGCGGGGCCCGTATCTGCAGCAAAAGCTGCGATCAAAAAAATGGGATTACTTGGTCTGCACCAATGCCTGCGAGACATGCTACTCAAATTCCTGTCTGGGGTGATAAGAATTTTAAAAACTGTTTGCCCCCCCCCCCCCGCCCCCGGCAGAATCAGAAGGAGAAATCAATAAAATAACACACAGCCACCTAAAACACTGTTGGAAGAGAGTAGTGATGATCTCTCCCTCTATCTCACTCACTATCTCTGAAACTAAAAGGACTGCTTTCAACAGAGCGCACACCTGAGCCAAGTGAACTCCAGAATTCTACACAAAACCAACTAATTTCAAACGGCTGCAACATTCAACAATCTATGCCTCAAAGGCAAGCAAAGGACTTAATTGTATGTTTGTTTAATTTTTTTTTGGAATCTAACTTTGCTACTTCTGGTATCTTCATATGTCGTCATGCTGAGAATATTCCAGTAACTTCATTTCAGTGTTAATGTAAGCCTACTTACTGATCAACACCCGAACTATCCTAAAATACTGATTTTATGTTTGTGGAATTCAAATTCCTCCATTATGATAAAGAAAGCATGTATGGTTAAAATCATTTTCTTTTTGACATTTCAGCCTCCACCTTTATCCCAAAAATGTCCCAAACATTTATTTTACGATTTATAAAACTTAATTAAAAACTAAGGCTAAACCGAGCATTTTACTTTCTGGTTTGCCTTTCATGAGAATGCTTCAATATGATTGGTTGCTTATCTGACTTGAAGACATCACTGTCGCAGGAATCCTGGAATCCCCTTGCGTTGATGCCAGATTCTACCTGATGTTGGGAACAGGGAAATCTACACTATGTATATTGCGAGACTGGCCGCAGAATCCAGGCCAATACATCCATGGTCAGCATGACCATTAAAGTTGGATTAGGCGGCACAGTGGTGCAGTGGTTAGCACTGTTGCTTCACAGATCCAGGGTTCCAGGTTCAATTCTCGCCTTGGGTGACTGTCTGTGGGGAGTCTGCACATTCTCCCCGTGTCTGCGTGGGTTTCCTCCAGGTGCTCCGGTTTCCTCCCACAGTCCAAAGATGTGCAGGTGAGGGGGATTGGCCATGCTAAATTGCCCTTAGTGTCCAAAAAGGTTGGGTGGGGTTACTGGGGTACGGGGATAGAGTGGAGGTATGGGCTTAAGTAGGGTGCTCTTTCCAAGGACAGATGCAGACTCGATGGGCCGAATGGTCTCATTCTGCATGGTAACTTCTATGATTTTATGATTACTGTGCAAGTTCAATAAGAGAAGAGAACCTATGTGCACATGACTGTGGAACCTGATACTCATCCGCTCTGGTGTACATGTGGCTGCAATCCACTTTGTATGGTTGACTCTAAAAGAAGAATGTTAACTCTGGGACAGCAGTTGACAGAAAGCCTGGGCAGATCATCTGGGAGATGCAGAGGGATGCTCTGTCCTTTTAGTAGAGACAGCATTACTGGATTTGAGTTGGTGCAACATTGTACAGGTTGGGAACTGGCAGGCCAGCAGCAAACAAAGTCAAGGGGCAAGGATTGGGAAGAGGTTGAAAACTCAAATGAGGAGGAGCCTGGTGTGCTAGTCACCCAAACTATTCTTTTTGTCAGATATATAGGAGAAAAAAAAACCTTTTCACCAGGAGGTTCACAAGAATAATCCCTGGAATGAAGAGCTTGTTGTATGAGGAACGGTTGAGGTCTCTGTGTCTGCACTCGTTGGAGTTTAGAAGGATGAGGGGGGATCTTATTGAAACTTACAGGATACTGCGAGGCCTGGATAGAGTGGACGTGGAGAGGATGTTCCCACTTAAACTAGAAGCAGAGTACACAATCTCAGACAAAAGGGACGATCCTTTAAAACAGAAATGAGGAGGAATTTCTTCAGCCAGAGGGTGGTGAATCTGTGGAACTCATTGCCGCAGAAGGCTGTGGAGGCCAAATCACTGAGTGTCTTTAAGTCAGAGATAGATAGGTTCTTGATTAATAAGGGGATTAGGGGTTATGGGGAGAAGGCAGGGGAATGGGGTTGAGAAAAATGTCAGCCACGATTGAATGGCGGAGGAGGCTCGATGGGCCGAGTGGCCTAATTCTGCTCCTATGTTTTATGGTCTTATGGTCTTCTTGTTTGACAGCTTTTGTTGTGTGTGGTGTCCTCAGCAGGCCCCATGTTCAATTGATGTTAAATATGGATTTGGAATGGGACCTCAAGCAGTATGAATCCATGACCATTCCTCTTTGAGTCAAGTGAGGACTACTCAGTTTTACGATAGCTTTGGGGCTGAAAAAGAGTGGTGGGTTGAGTGATCTAAATTTGACTCCAGGTCTACAACCCTCTGAGATCTCTGCACTCTCCAACTCTGGCCAATCACTCCATAATTAGCAGATGTGCCTTCAGCTTCTAGACTCTAAATTCCAGAATTTGCTCCCTAAATCTCTTCTATTCCCAACCTCTTTCCATTCCTTTAATGGCAGCTGAAAACCTACCTAGTTGACCAAGCATTAGATTACCTATTCTAGTACCTCCTAACGTGCTCGGTGTCAAACTTCATCTGATAATCCTCCTGAGAAGTGCCTTGGAACATTTTACTCGGCTAAAGCTGCCAAATAAATTGTTGTTTTTGCTGCATCACCCAGTTTCTGCTGGCAAACAGTTACAATCTCCCACCTCAATGTCCTTTGAAGGTAACTAAGCAAGCCTTTTAATTTGTGTAAAAATGATAATTACTGCAACGGTGGGGAAGGAAAAAGCAATCAACAAAAATCGTAACAATGCACCATCTGTTTTCTTCTGATGGGAAGATGTCCACCAACAGGAGACTGTGTTTGCATGTTCAAATGAAAAGGCTGCTCTCACATAGCCAATGGCTGGCCCCTCACGAGCATCACCTTACAATACATCATTATTGAAACCAGACCATACATTGCCCAGGAGGCTGATAAAAAGGCAAAAACACATTTGCTGAAAATTTGAAATCAGAACAGAAAATGCTAGAGGTATGCATCGGATCAGTCAGCAACCATAAAGAGCAAAAGGCCTTTAGCTGTCTCTTCTTTTGAAAAATCTTTTTACTGACCTGCTCCACATTTTCAATGTTTTCTGATCTTATACATGACGAGAATAGACAGTTCGGTGAATGATTACTGGATTGGACACCATTGTATATTCACCGGCTCCTATAATTTATATACCTCAGAGTAATATGCCGATGACATTAGTTTCCAGGTTTCCAGGATTTTCTGGAGTGGCTGTTTACTTTGCTCCGAGTCCACACCCAGGCTGAACCAATCAAATATAGTGTGCAGAGATCAGTTACCAAACTCCCATAATCAAACACAGGTAAATTAAGACATTGAACACTACAGACACAAAGCAAGGTAAGCAAGAGAAAGGTTTGTGGCCACAGATGGTCAGACCGTACTGTTAAGAGTCCCAACTTACCTTGTCATAAGGTGGAGATCAGGAACTACAAGTCCTGACAGGCCTTAAGAGTGTCAGCACATGTGTGGTTCGGGAGCAGGCAGCATATGCACAGTCTAGTATTTGGAGTTCTTTAGGCTGAAGACAGGGGCCAAAAACTTCCTTCATGAAAAAGGGAAAATGGACCAAAAACCGCAATGCCAGGACCCAGAAGTGGGGTGCCATACTGGAGAGGAATTCCAGAGGCAGTGCCATTGAATAGCACGTTCCACAGAACCCAGTTTGGGAAACCTCGTTAAAGGCTATACAACGTTATGTAATTTACATCAAAGAACATAATTTTAATAACCATATTTAAATAAACAGTCTTCAAAAGTATCTTTTGCTTTGAAAAATGTTGTTAATCAATTTTTATGATGTGAAGTACAGAACATTAATACATTCTGATGCTTTATTCACAAATTCCCTGAACTCTTTGTTTGATTGTGTTAGCAACACTTCTCCATTGACAGGATTAAATCTCACTGAATTATAATAGCCCAAAGCAAGATTTTACTTGCACATTCATATGTGCTGAATCTTTACGAACTTGTACCTAAATGTCACACATTTGTTCTCAATGTTAGTGTATTTTCCCATTAAACAGGACAACCAAGTCTCATAGTCTGAAAATTTTGCATCTCTCAACAATTTTATAATGCTCTCATAACAAAGATGATCTTTTGATGTATCTTAACTAGCAGCATGCAAGGAATTTAGTGCGCCGTGATATGGCCGGGTGGGGAGAAGTGAGCTGGTACCCCTTCCATTCAGCTCCTCGGTTGGTCACACTAAAGATTTATAAATTTATTTTCTCCATCAATGTCTCTTCCAATCCAAATGTATATATTTGTTAATAAGGAGCCAAACAAACCAGGTTTTCTCGAGTCAAAGAAAGGCTAAGTTTATTAGTTATCGGACCCGAGAAGAAAATAATAAAGATAATAATAATCATTATTAGTGTCTCAGCATGCCATTAATAATGTCATTAAAGCTCATTCAACAGGGTGGCCCCTTTTCAAGGATTTTTACAGCAGGACTAATAGTACAAATGGGCAAGGCTTCTTTGGTTCAGTGATTTTTAGTTGATTGCACTTTGGATAGACTTCAACTGCTCACCCTATGAGGAAACATTGAACAACTAACAGCAACGGCAGGATGTCCACGTTTAACAGTGCATGTGCTGATTCCAGAAATTGCTGTCAGTTTCAGAGGGAATTCATAGAAAATGCCGATAGTTTCTCCATCACTACCATGGCAAAATCGGCCATTTCATTTTTTCCCAACCTGCTTTGATGTGAGCTTTGTGCTGAACACAAGAAATTGGTAGATACATTTATTTTATATCTGTTGCAGTAAAGTTTTTAAAAACCTGGGTTAAGGTATATATTTGTTGCAGTAAAAGTATTACAGAACCTAGGATAAGGCATCCGGACAGTTTGTCTGCCAAATATGTAACTTGGAAGTCATAAAAGATGAAGTCATGATTACTAATTCCAACCACTGACTTGGTTACTGATAAATGGCTAAAGGGATATTGTTATGATTTCTGGAGATTCCCTGAAGAGCAGATAATTTATGAGGGATTGTATTTAGTCCCTGCAAAGCATGTCATGTGACATCATAGTGGGATATGATGATCAAATTCATGGGAGGAGCCAAGTCTGTCTGTAATTTGGCAGTTGTCTATGGGATTTGAGTCTGACAAGACAGAAGAATTTTAAATTGAACAGTGGTTTTGCCAAATGCTGCTAGGTTAAACAGAAGTGTACTTAATCTGCTCTTGGAAGGAACTCTCTCCAAAGGTCTACATAAATAAGCAAGTAATCTGCACTTTTGTTAAAAGTGGCATATGAACTGTATTGGGTTGCTTAATTAGTGTTGGTAGCAGGTTTAGATAATAAGTTTAAGATTTTCTTTGTGTTTAAGAACTGTTGAACTGATAATTGTAAAGTTATTTTATTGACATTAATGCGGTTAATTCTGTGTTTAAATTAAAGTTTGTTTCAACATAAAAGACATCTTTTGGTCAGAGTCATTGCTCATGGGGTGAAGTATCTTTTCCTCACAGTTCTGCAAAAAAAGATTGTTTGCAGTTCTCGTCCAGTATCCTAACAAATGTTCGGAGTCTGGTCTGGTATCCTAACAACTCAGAACCACAAGATTACTAATTCAGTAATTATACTGTTTCATCTTACACAATAGTTAAGAGCATGTTCTAACATGCAGCCTTCTATTAACTCTTCATAATGCTTTATCAGTTTCCTTGAAAGTTCACATGTGGCACCATGATCTGAGCTACTCTATGTTGGTTGCATGTCCTTCAGACTTAGATCGGCTGGTGCGACTATCTTTCACCCCAGCTTGCAGAGAAAGCATTGTTGCTGAATTTTGCCTTCTTTCGCTGTCTTCTCCATTCCATTTGAAGCAAATGTCTATGGTCACAGCTGGATTACCATAAAATATATATTAGCTCATTAACTTGTGATTCAGCATCATTATTGCAAAGACTTGCACCACATGCTATCTTGCAGAGACTGTTAAAATTACGTGCAATTACTGCACTCTCGATAGTGCAGTAAAATAAAGCACAGTTGAAACATTTTTCAGGCTTAAAGAGCATTTTTAAACCCCTGCTGCAGTTCAATTATTTTGCGGGTTTTTTTTCTCTCTTTTTCCAGATCTTTAATTTTCTCCCTTTCTCTCCTGAAGTCCCTACATTATACAATGGTACAGATGCCAGAACCAACCATCCTCTGACAGTCATTATTCAACATGTGCAAACCTTGTTAGTGGGCTATTGGGCGGCACGGGGTAGCACAGTGGTTAGCACTATTGCTTCAGAGCGCCGGGGTCCCAAGTTTAAATCCTGCTTGGGTCAGTTTCTGTGCGGAGCCTGCACATTCTCTCCGTGTCTGCGTGGGTTTCCTTCGGGTGCTTCGGTTTCCGCCCACAAGTCCCGAAAGACCTGCTGTTCGATAATTTGTACATTCTGTATTCTCTCTTGGTGACCCGAACAGGCGCCGGAATATGGCGACTCGGGGCTTTTCACAGTAACTTTATTGCAGTGTTAATGTAAGCCTACTTGTGACAATAATCAAGATTCTTCTTATTATTATCATTTAACAATGAGAATCAAGGCACATACATGGACGGACACACAAAAACATGTGCGCACATAATGTATGGACATACATACCACTTACACATGAACACAAATGCACTTGTAAGCATGCAGTCATGCACCCACCCACCCACCCACCCACACACACAATGTCCAGCTGTTGATAAAATTTAAGCACAATCTGGGGCCTGGTTCAAAAGAAAACTGACTCTGTGGAAAGAACAGGGGTAGTTTAATTGAGTTTGCACTGCTGTTTGGGAACTCAATCACTGCAGGAGCAAATTGGAAATTGTGAATCCACACCACCACACAACTGAGCATAATGGGATCTAAATTTAGATCTGCAAATCTCCTGATGATACAGTGAACTCATATAATCATCCCTCAGATTTCGAAGTTACAAGCCCCACTTGTTTCAGTTGTTGAAACCTGGAATAACTTTGAAAGTTGCAATGAACCCGCACATCCCCCATTTCAAAAGACTTGGGTTTTCATTCATTTTTTTGCTCTCACCTCTGTTGCCCTGTTTTCAAAATCAGTTTCTCTGCAGATGAGAGAAACAGGACAAAATCGGTCATGCCAGTCCCTGTGCTCTGACGTAGGTGGAAGTGTAAATAAAGAACAGCATTTCACAGATTAACGTTCACAGTTTGTAACATCTCCTACAAATAGTGAAAATTGCTCCTGCGTTATTATTTGAAAGCAATTTACACTGTTCCTGCTACCTTTGCAGAGTCTGCTGTCAAGGTAAAATTTATGCCACCAAAGACCTTGCTGGTTTGCGACATTCATGAAAACAATGTAAATATAACCTGGAGTCGCTTGAAGTAATGTGGCTTGTGTAAGTGCAGTGCACATGATTCCTGGCTATTTATCTGGCATCTTTGGTGTGCACGTGTGCTTGTCTGTGTATCTAGCCATTTGTAACATCAATGGCAAATACTGCAACAGGAGGAAGATGATTTGCCCCCACACCTGAATTATTCCCTGGTGTGGTTTTCATTCCACTTTTTGTGTTTGTATCACAGTATTAGAATCCCAGTTTTTTAACTGTCTTAAACTGGTATCTTGGCTCTGTTCACAGTCCCCTTACCTCTCAACCATAACACATTGGGGTGAATTTTACACTTCACGCTGGGGGTGACAGTCCTACCTGGAAGTGCATGGATCTCCAACTTATGCCCCGCCTTTAAAGATGCCAGATAAAGTGGCTCATGGCCAATTATTAGCCACCTGAGTGGAAAGTGGCCAGCTGCAGAGTAGAATGGTGGACAATGTGCCCAACCAGGGTTGAAAGGACAGAGGGGGGGGGGGGGCTATGGAGTGGAATTCAGCCACGGCTACCAATTTAAAAGCATTCTGGCATGGGTTCATGGCAGCTGAAACAGAATTCGTGCTCTGGAGTTTGGGGAAAGAAAATATTGAAATTCCTCGACTTATTGGATCAGTAAGAGGTAAGATCTTGCTTTAAAGTGTTGGTGACTACTGCACCAGCAGTGTATTATTCAGGGTCCTTGTCTGGGAGGAAAGGACATTTGAGAACATCTGTCCCATTCCGCTTCTGAATCACAGATGTTTAGAAAAGTACTCCTACCCTTTAACTCTCTTTGTCTCTTTGCAGAGACTGTCAGGTTGAGATAAGCTACATCACTTAAAGAGACTGCAGCTGCTGAAGCACCAAGACCAATAACAACCCTCTGGTTTAATGTTCATTCCCTGCAAGTTCTCTGCCAGGCTGTTAGTGATCAGTGGGGTCCCCCTGATGTCTGCTGATGGGAAGAGGAAACCTCCCAGCCTGAGCAAAGCAGCCTTGATGGAGATTATGGAGGAGTTGAGCAGCCATGGGGCCATCAAGAGAATGTGGTTACAGTGCTGTCAGAGGTTGAATGATCTTAAGGTCTGCCAGGGTGAACATGTAACCGTTTTGTAGCTGCACCTATACGAAAGGGTGTGAGAGTGCAATGTATGTCAAGTGTGGGATTGTCTAGTGTCTTGGCCAAGAGCAAAAGGCATGAAGCAGACATTCCACTCTGCATTGTAAAGGGGGGTTCTCGGACGGGGTGGTTATAAACTGTAACGCATGTTAGTTAGCAAGGATCATTGAAAAATGTTGCCTGGCAACAAAGGGCATAATGGGTGCACAACTGAAAGCATGATTTTTCCACAGCAGATTCATTACAATGTCCCTGTTATTTCCAGGAGAAAAGGGTGCAGAATATCCAAGCGAGAACCAGGACTGAAAATGGTCAAGCCACCTTGTCAATTTCCACCCCTCTGGAGGAGGAAGTGCTGGAGCTGGCAGCAAATCAGTGGCGTTACATCATTGGGCGAGCCAAGGTTGGAGGACCGCCGCAGAGTGGTGAGGTTCCATGGGCGCATAGCTCTGTGATGAATGTAAGAAATTGGTATATATACTGCAATTTGGTATGTTGCAGTAATGTTTATAAAAGCCTGGATTAGGGTATATGTTTGTTGCAAAAATATTATTAAAGAACCATGGTTAAGATATCCAGAATGTACGTCTGCTACAGCTGTAACTAAGAGGTCATAAATGGTGAGGGAATTATTAGTTTTAACCAATTACTTGTTTAAAGAGAGATGTGTAATGCAACATTGTTATCATTGCTGGAGATTCCCTGGACAGTAGATAATTTATGAGGGATTGCATGTAGTCCTATCTGAGCAGGCAATGGAATACATAATGGAATGCAGATGATGTAATTAATGGGAGCAGCCAGGTCTTTCTGTAGTTTTGTCATCTGCTAGAAGTTTTTAAGTTGAACAGCAGCTTTGCTGTCAGGTTGAGCAGAAGCTTCTGACCAGATAGAAGGATTTTCAGGTTGCTCATGAAAGATGCTCTCTCCAAAAAGTCTGTACACAGATAAGTGAGTAATGTGTTTGTTAACTTTATTCATAAGTCACATCTGAACTATATTGGGGTTGCTTGGTTGGAATATGTATACCGAAGGTGTAAGGAATAAGTCCCTTGTGTTTACAAACTGTTTAACTGATAGTTTTAAAGCTATTTTCTTTGATGTTAAAGTGGTTAATTGGGGCGGCACGGTGGCACAGTGGCTCTGAGGACCCGGGTTCGATCCCAGCCCTGGGTCACTATCTGTGTGGAGTTTGCACATTCTCCCCGTGTCTGTGTGGGCCTCACCCCTCAACTCAAAGATGGGCAGGGTAGGTGGATTGATCATGTTAAATTGCCTCTTAAATGGAAAAACCTAATTGGGTACTCTAAACTTATTTTTAAAATTCTGTGTTTAAATTGAGGTTTGTTTCCACATAAAAGAGTCATCGTGCCTGGGAGAAGTATCATTCCTCACTGTTTTACTAATTTTTAAAAATAGCTTGGGGTTCTTGTCTGGCATTCTTACGAAAGTTGGGGTCTGGTCTGGGATCTTAACAGCTCCCTCCAGCAAGGAGAGCATTGAAGGGATGAGGGGGTGGGAGAGTGGAAACCGGGGAATATGGTGGTGCGGCAGTAACACCGATTGTCTTGGACTTTGGAGACTTGCAGAATTTGGGGATGAATGTGTGCCTCAATTTTGAAGGGGATGAGGTTTAAACTCTGGTTAACATCTCCTAATGGTGTTAGTGTGTGATGTTAGGAAGTGGGTCTCTCTGAACTCACCTCAAATATTGATGATAGAGCCACTCATTCTCCCTGTTTGTTCCCCTCACAGATCAAACATTAACAACTGCACCCACTGTCCCCAATGGACCAATGCTAACCTCGGAGGTGGAAGAGAGGACCTTAGAGGCTGCAGCGTTGCATCCTTGCTCTACATTTAGCACCGGCATAGACGCACACACCTCGGTGGTTGAAGTGGATCCACAACTGGTGTGCGCACATCACAGTCACAAGACCAGCTGTCAGAGATTGGGATGGACCAGGTGAGGAGGCGGTCTAGATACTAAGTCCCAGTCTGATGAGGAGCCTCTTAATGACCCATTTGCATCTATTTAGCAGGCCAGAAACAACAGATTTCTGGACCACCGTGATTCTCTGGTCTCCTGGGCCGGTAATCACGTGGGCGGGGATTATTACAGGTCTCACTAAATTTGAGCCTGACATGGTAGTCCGCCTTAAGGGTGTTGCCCCCAAAGTCCATCCGAGGACCATTCTCTCCCCTCCACAATGCACTACCTGCCCACCCCTCTAACAGACCACCCCACACCCCCTCCTGAGACCCCCAAAATGGGAAACTCCCCCCCCTCTCTGGGGAGGCCCCCTGAACAGGGAGACCCCCCCACCCCAGAGACCCTCTTGATAGGGCGATCTTCCCATCCAATGATGGTCAATTATGGCGATCGGGCCACATTTGACTCAAATTGGCAGTCTGCTCTTTATTGGCATCTTACATTTTAAGCAATTTACAATTTAAGCATGTGGAATCTGTCCAGTCCGATGCCTCTCATGGGCCTGAAGCGACTGAAAAGGAGTGTTGGAAGCTTCAGGGATTCCAAAGAACAGCAGCTTTCAGCAGCAGAGGTGTTTTATGACCATGGACAGTAGCAAGAATATTAAATTATGGAAGTCTTTAAAGGTCAAAACCCAAGAGAATGAAGTAAGAATGAGTGCCAGACATGGCTCCAGCTTTCACCGACTGAGGTGACAAAATCCCTTGAAACATTAGTGTAAATGTCCCTCTCCTGGCCTGAAGAGGCCTTCGCTTCTGGGTGTGTTAAGGTCGTCACCCAGTGGTAGTGGTAATGGAGACACATTCAGAAAGCAGTCTCCAGATAGAAGGGCCATTAGGCGGTGGGACATTTCGTAACGGTGCGTCTAACAATAATGAGCCACTTTTGTTGGAATTTGTAACACGTGAACTGTTACAAAGGTTCAGACTTGAACAGAATAAATAACAACACTGCCAAAACCAGAGGATTATAAAATTCTCAGATTAATTTCATTATTGAACAAGTGAATAACATCATGCAGGGCCTGCCAATGAAAAATAAAAAAACTTGTAAACTGATTTCTTTCAATTCAAGTGGGTCCTCATTTCATAAATACCTTACAGAAGCTGAATCCTCCCAATCCATGTTGTGAATCCTCCCAAATTGTGTTTTACCTTGTAAACGACAGACAACTGGCCTCTTTTATCCAGATCATTCTCTTACTTTAAGCTTTGAGGTCAAAGGCTTACACATGTAGTTGTCTGGAAAGTACCCACAGAGCTGAATCTTTCACATCGCCCCCAGCCTTGCCCCTCAATCTCTTGACTTTAACCCACAGAAATACTGACACTGCTCATCCAGCTCGTTGCTTTAACCCAACCAGAAGATTAAAAAGTTACATGTTCCCTGAACAATACTCACATTACCCAAGTCCCTGTTCAATTATGAAGAACTGATCCGATGCCTGGGGAAAGGCGTAACTTCGGACATGTTGGCTTCCGTCTGACAGTGCAGTAAAGGTCAAAGGTAAGGTATGTCCTTCTCCATTCTGTGCCTGTGTTCAGAACATGTGGCAATCACAGATTGGATACTCACTGTATGGGCAGCTCTATGAGTGGTCAAGGACAATGTCACTCTTATGGACAGAGTCCCTACGATGTATTTCAAAATGCCCTTTTTGTCCATTACAAGACTCCTAAACATTGCACATGTTTGATAAGCATTGTCCAAGGGTGGAATTTTGCGCTCCCATTCGAATTGGGTGTGAATGGCTTGAAATATAGCGAGAGGCCCATTTGTTTACATCGGCGGGATTTCCTGTTGTGATTGTGCCCACGCTCAACAGTGACGTAACCGGTTTCCCTCCATGCACTGGCAGGAACCCCATTATAATACATTAGCATATCATTATCAAGCCTGCCCCGCAGCAATCAAACTCCCACACTAAAATGTCCACTCATGGCGATGTGACATCATCACGCCATTTACGGCAGCTTTTTAAAAACGGGAACCTGGTGAGTTAATCTCCAAGGGGAATTCGGAGGCGAGTGCACAGCTCGGCATGGGTCACCACTGCCTATCGGGGGAGAGAGGGCACCGACAAGGGCAAAAGGGATCAGCAAAGGGCCTCACAGTGCAGGGAAGCACCAACTATGCAACAGTTCCTGGGGGTGAACCGGAGACTGAGCGAGAGTTGGGGGGGAAGGGGTGAACTGGCAGAGAGGCCAGAGGTGAAGGAGGGGAGTTTCAACTGGCAAGGCTGCTTGGCCATAGGGGGTGCTCCAGAGAGGGGGCCAAAAGGGAGAGGGCGGCTCACGGCAGGGGGACCGGTGGCAGAAGGGGCCAATGCACTGGGCCAGAATGGTGAGGGCTGAGGGGCTATACGCACAGGGGCTGAAGGAAAATGGAGCTGGGGTCAATGGGCAATGGCCCCGGTGACAGAGCACGGAAGTGTTTGGCCCTGAAGGGGAAAATACTCAGTGCAAGAAGTGAAAAAAAGGCAAGTTTTAACTGTCCCATTCTAAGGCTTTGTTCTTCAGCTGCTGGCCCTGTGTCCCCTTGGAAGACACTGACACTGGAAAGGGAAGTCTGGGCTAGTGCATTAGGTGCGTTACCAGTAACCATGGGCTGAGGGATCCACTCAGATGTTGGGGTGAGGGGTGCAATTGCCTGAGAGTTCATCACTGCCTATGTCAACTCTAATGGAGAGGCATGAGAGTGATCAACATTCCGTTGCAGCTAAGATTGTTCATCCACAAATCAGTTAACATTGCTTCAGTCTGACAGCTAAGCCAATTATGCCCAGTAACTCACCATTGATGTGTGTGAGTGCCACTGAATAATCTTTGGTGCGCTGACCACATCATTGTGACTGCCACTGTCGATTCACCAAGTGGGTGAGCACATATATCCCACTCGACAGTGAGCAACGGCACACAAACTATGCAGACTGTCCTGATCCATGAGATATAGGTGTTGGGACAGGGCACCCATGACTGGGTTGTGTGCAGAGGTTTGGAATGAAACTAGGGACAAATGCCTGTGCCTTACATGAGATCCCAGGAGACAGGAGGGTTGTCAAAGCTGTGGCCACTTGGTCAAGCTGAGAGAAGAAATGGAGATTTAGGGTCTTGTCCATTCTGGGAGCTGTGGAGAGACAAAGTCCTCAATGTGATGGCCAGCACAACAGTCACTATACATCGAGGTGTAGCTGCTGAAAGTGTATGGGCAAATGTTCAACCGTTGAAGGCAAAAGTTCACCGTGCTTAGCATGAGAGAGGTGGAGCTGGCTATCATTCTTCCAGTGCAATGAGAGGAGAGAAGATGTCTACGGAGGCACCTGGCTCTTCAGAGATAGGAGCAGAAACCTGAGGAGGAAGAGGTGGCAGGGCCTGCTGCACAGCCACAGGAGGGATCCCAGAGAACGGTCGCTCAGAGGTGCCTTCTACGGTCCAGGGTCTACAGATACCGTCTAACCTTAGTACAGATGAGTGACAAACAGTCAGTGAACACTTCGCTGGTGCAGGGACATGGTGAATCACTTATGCACCCTTCTGTAGGAGTTGGTACCATGTAGACTTGAACGACATGCATTGCCATGTGTCTTTGAAAGTAGCAACCGGCTTCAGCGTTCATGTGACTGGCTCCTTCCAGGGCTTCACTGTTGCTGCGTCTCACAAAACTCCGCTCATAAATGCATCAAGAGATGATGGAAGCACTCTTCACAAGGGTTCACAACAACATCGGTTTCAACCCGGATCAGACTGCCCAGAACACAGGAGCCATGGGTTTCACCCAGATTGCAGGCTTTCCACAAGTGCAGAGACACATTGCCTGCACTCACGTGGTTCTCCGATCCCCACGGCATCAAGGAGCACAGTTCATCAACCGCAAGGGCTTCCACCCCCTCAACGTTCAGCTAGTCTGCAACCACACAAAGCCCATCCTCCATGTGTGCCAGGTTTCTGGGGAGTGTTCACCTTAGATGCTCTCAGATCTCTGATGTTTTTGAGAGAGCGCAGCAACTACAGGATTAACTCTTTGGGGACAGGGGATACCCAGGGAGGTCACTGAATGCAGCCACAGGTTTTGCCTTTTGAGCTCCAGCAACTGAGACATGACTGAGTCCAGAGGCAGGTCTTTGGCCTCCATCAATCCTTCAAGTGCCGGCATCCTGGGATGTCCCTGCCTCCACCTGCTGTGGATCAGAGGCAGTGAGGTGTTCACCAGTTTGTGACCCGAGGCCTCTCTATAACTGGGTCCCATCGAGGTGTGCCTCTGCACTGGTGGAGGGTTGGGTGAAAGCTGCAACGGTTCTTCGATCTCCAATTCTGAGAAGTCATCTGTGCTGGTCTCTCAGGTGGACCCTTGGAGAAGACTGGTGGAGGCCCTGGGCTACTCCCCTCAGCCTGGAAGAGGAGGGAGATTTCATTAGTGCATGACAGGGGGCTTCGGATAGAGAAGACATGGCTAACATTAGATTGGTGTGATGAATGATGGAGTTCTGGGTCCTCACTTGGTTCTTTGGTGCCCACCTCACCCTCACTGCAGGAGTCCCTCCCTTGCAGCTGAATGGCTCTCTCTTCAAATTCTGAGAGGACCTTCAATTCTGGCATTCCTCCGCCTGTCTGGAACCTCTGCCATTTATTGTGAGCCAACTTGTCCTGCATGAAAACAGACGGAGAGAGTGTAAGGAGAGCATGTGCCAGGGCAGATGGTAAGGATGCCTGACACGTGTGGGTAATGGGTGAAAGCAATGATGTGATGAGGAGATGAGCCACTTGGGAGATAAAGATGTGTGTGGGAGAGCGAGTGATGATGTCCTTTGAGGTGGCAGTGAATGAACTCCCTGTGGATGTGTGAAGGGTGTGTGAGTTGAGATTGATGGGCAAAGTGACTCACTCTGGCAGAATGGAGGATAGAATTCATCCCCTTCCGGAACTGGATGCTCCTCTGCAGGGCACTGGCACCTACCAGCGCAGCCACCTCCTCTCTTGCTGGGTTTGTCCCCTTACTTGCTGGTCACCTTCCTGTGCGTAGATAGAGGATGTCACTATGTTGCTCCATGTCATGTTTAGCTCAGTTGGCTAGACAACTGGTTCGTACCAGGTGAGGCCAGCAGCGCAGGTTCAATTCCTGTACCGGCTGAGGTTATCCATGAAGGCCTTGCCACTCAGCTGAGGTGCAATGATCACCACCAGTCAGCTCTTCCTCTCAAAGGGGAAAGCAGCCCATGGTCATCTGGAACTATGATGAGTTTACAAAAAGTATTTACAAATTGCACACTTAACATGGCACATCAATCATGACCTATGATTACGTGCGAGAATGAGACAAAGGTAACCATATTTTGTCGCTTCACTAATTGACAGTGCAGGCATTAGGAAGCCTGCTAGTGGAGTATGAGAACAGACTTGACAGCATCAAGCACCAAAACATCCACTTCTTCAATCACAGACTAAATGCAGATAGATAACCTCCAGGTGAGATCTTCTGGCTGTTCACGCCAGCGGGATCTTCCGGTCCCGTCGATGGCGTGACCCCGCTACGAGTCTCCTGGCGACGTGGGGTGGATTCAATGGGAAATCCTATTGACAGCGGTGGGACCAGAATATCACGCTGCTGGTCAATAGTGGGCCATCTCCCACTGCCGTGAAACATGCCGCGGGGAGACCAGGGAATTTTGCCCTATATCTTTTTTTATCATCTAAGTGTTTTTAAATTGACATAGCATCAGAGTAGATATTCATATTTACCCTTTACGTCAAACTATCTTATTATTTTGTCAGTGCAATTTAACAACAGTTGGAGTTGCAATTGGTGAAAGGCAGGTAAAGGGTGATCACCCAGACCATTGCGCTGCACAATAATTACACTGCAGCTTGAATAATAAAATTACTGTGCCTATCATGAAAATGCTCTTGCATCCAGCTGGAAATAGCTGGCAGATGAAGAATCACATGATTTTATGCCACTATTTCCGTAGTTTGAACTCCAGAAGACAGACATTCACAAAATAGTGGCATAAACATTTGGAACATTCACACTACTGAATCCTGCTTCCTTTAGTCCTGTTACCAGGATCAAGGACAAACTATTCTGCACTTCTAGAATTCTACTATCGGTGTGAGGGAGCTGGGTGTAGTAGTGGAAGCACCAAGTGCCACCTCACAGGCAGAGATCTCTTGGACTGTGAACTAAATCTGGTCAAATGGAAAAGAAAGTTCCAAAAACAACAGTCGTGTAAAAGTGTTTTGATAAATTCCATTAGTAAACACAGGGTGCTGCTAAAGTTCAAGGACTTAAAAGCATTCCTGTCTACATCTATTTTTCAGTTGGAAAGCAGAAAACCTTCTTGTCTGCATATACAACTGAACTCTCTGGCCGTTAAACTATACTGAGCAAATACTAATGTACCAATCCTTTGTATGTTTATCTGAGATGTCTTTGCCGGCTATTTAACCAGAGGCATAATATCACTGTCAACTTCAAGTCAAGATAAATCTCAAGAAGGTACGGTTAATACTTCTGTTAAAAGGGAAGAATTTTGTAAAAATGGTTAAGTATTCAAGCACTAATATTTGCATGACTTAATTTCTAGTCCATAATTACCCAGCATTCTGAAAGTAGTCGAGCCCCCACATTGTGCAGTCTGTTACTCCTTCTGTTCTCGCCACATAGAATCTAAATTCCCAATAGCAGCAAGTCTTCATGCTGCTAAAGAGTTTGTTTTTACAAGTGGAACTCCATTAGCATTGCTCATGGTGACTTGGAAGACAAGCCCATATGCTAAAGCAATATGGGTTTCATCACAATGGCGTGATCAGCCCACAAGATCCCACACTGGCTCAGAGCCAAGAACAGGTACGCATTCAATTTTTAGTTGTCTGAAGCCCCCGGAGATCAGGAACAGAGATAATTAATTGCAATGGGATCAATTAGATTGTCAGTGAAGGTTCTGGGTTACCCATGGAATCTGGTACCCTTTTTCCTCTTTCAATCTTTGGCCCATTTAGCTCATGTTATTGGAGCAGCAGGATCACTATGATCTTCTGCCAGCAACTTGGAACAGATGCCACTGCAGTATCACTGTGGGGGCAGTGGAGAAGGTGGGGTACCGAACACCCCTCGGAATATTAAAAATACCTGCTCCACTGAGTCAGTGGCCTTTCAGAGTGGCAGGTTAACCCCTGTATCGGAGCTGAAAATCAGAACCTTTGTGTTCCTAGAGTTGCTAATTGGGTAAAGAAAAAAACTCTGCTCACATCGATAATTGAGATTGTCCTATCCCAAAATGTTTGGGTCATTAGCACTCAGATGTTACAATATTTCTCAGTAATCCACTTATGTTTTTATCAAACATGGTGTTTCTGAAAATTTTTAAACTCTGTCCTCAAGGCATTTGCTGATCTGCTATGATACAGCTTTCTTCAATTTGACGATTAGTCTTTTCTATTATTTTGAATAAGTAGCTCTTTGAAGGTACATTGGATTTGCGACTATGGGAGTGCCATTGGGTATTGTGGTGAATGAAGGAATGCTATATTGTACTTTATATCTGTTACAATATTATTAAAGAACCTAGCTGAAATACCCAGACTGGATGTCTACTAAAGCTGTAATTAAGGACTGTAAAAGGTGAGGTTCTGATTCATTCCAACAACTTGCTGTGTTACAGATAAAGGGCTAATGGAATCGTGTTTTGCTTGCTGGAGATTCCCTGGAATGTAGATGAATTATGAGGGAGCAGTGTTTGATCCTAGATAAACAGGGCATGGAACTTAATTGGATACAGATGACGTAATTAACTGGAGGAGACAAGTCTGTCTGTAGCTTTGCAGTCTGTGATAGGATTTTAAGTTGAACAGCAGTTTTGCCAATGCTGTTAGGAGTTGCCACAAGTGTTGAGTCTGAAAAGACAGAAGTGCACTGGGTCTGCTCTTGAAAGGGTCTCACTCAAAAAGTCTCTACACAGCTTAAGCAAGTAAACCTGTTTTGTTAACTTTATCTATAAGTGACATTTGAACTGTATTAGTTTGCTTAATTGGAATTAGTAGCAGGTGGAGATAGTAACTTCAAGTTTTTCCTTTTATTTAAGAACTCTTTCACTGATAATTGTAAAGCTATATCTTTGATGTTAATGTGGTTAATTTTATGATTAAATTAAAGTTTGCTTTAATTTAAAAAAAATACCTACTGGACAGAGTCAGCACTCCTTTCCTCACAGTTTTACAAATTTAAAAAATAATTGTTTGACGTTCACATCTGGTATTCTAACTAAAGTTAGGGTATGGTCCGGTATCCTAACAGTATACAATACAGTTGTGGAACCCTTTAAATTGAAATGGAAAACTGTCAATCAAAACTGTTAGGATTAAAACGTGTTTTGAAACACTTCTGGAAATAACATTCTGCACAAGTCTGAAACACTATTGGGCCAGGGTTTAGAGAACCCCAAAGTGTATCATAGAGTTCATCTGACCAATAACTTTAAATAGATTTTGGTTATGGGGAGCACAAGGGCCCACTTTACAGGTGTGATGCAACAGAGAACTAAAAGTATTTTTAAACAAAAAAACAATGTTTATTCTATGAATCCAGTTAACATTTTTAAACACACACAGTAAACATCTTAGAAACTATCAACTAAAATGCTCCCCCAAAGAATACAATACTCAATAAGCTTTCCTTGCAACATCCATAAGACAAATACCCTCTACAGCACAGACATCAGGTTTAAATTCTCTACTGAGAGCTTTTAAATTAGCAAGTGATTTGAAGACATTCCTTTCATGCAGCGAGACCAGAATTACACCTTGTTTCTCTGGATGCAGCTCCCAATCTGCAAAATGAAACTAAACACACCCTGTAGCTGCTAGGTCAAAGCAAAAGTAAAACAGACAGACAGCCCAGCTCCACCCACACTCTGAAATCACTGCAGCTATTTGATAAACACCCATTTCTTAAAGGTACTCTCACATGACAACACATCTTTGAAATTCTTTTCAAACTACAAATTAACTCAGGTCTCCATCATTACGAAAAGCTGAGCCTTGGAACTTCATTGTTTTCAGTAGTTGAGGGGTTTAGAACAAGAGCAAATGTAAGTGATTTAGGTAATTTCTTTTAGCAAGAGGCATAATGCTGAAGCACACCCCCTTATTGATAATTAAGAGCGGATATGTGGTTGGAGGAAAAGGGATTAAAATATGGCGGTCACATGGGATTAAAATGCCAGCTGATAGAGAAGATAAACACTGGTATTAATTGGTTGGGCTGAACAGTTTGCATGGCATCGGAATAGGCATTTTGTTTGCCATTTATATCCAACTATCATTCTATTTTGTCAGTGCAATTTGATAACTGTTGAAGTTACTGTATGTGAAAGACAGGCCAAAGGTAACCACCCATACTGACCATCGTACAATAATTACACTGCCAGCTGATAAAGAGCTAGGGTTACCACTTAGTCAAAAAATCTGAAAATTCTGCCCAGAGACATCAGAATCATTTGGTTGGGCCGAATGGCAAGTGTTCAAAATCTGTATCCATTGTTTCCTGAAACTTGTGCTACAGACTATCTGGGATTAATTTCTCAGAGTTTTTACTGAAATTGGTCATGGCTTGTCCCCCTTTTGCTCCTTCTGTCTCCCTGGCACGCCAATCCACAATCGCCCTAGGCATGGATGGAAAATTGGACAGGTTCCCTCATGGGCATGCATTCCTTCCTGTCTGATTGTTCCTGTATTTATTGCACAATGATACAATAATCCCAGGCTAAGGGAGAGGGACACCTGCCCCTTCTCTTCTTCATTTTTAACCAAACTAGTGGGAGCACTCAGCGAATCAGCCACAGCTTCTGTGGAGAGGAGTTAAGGTTCCAGCAATTGCCCATCATCAGGATCAGAATATGATACAAATGAACACATAATAAGAGGAAAACAGAGAGACAGAAAGGGAAGGTGTGGTGATACACCACTGTACTTCCCTAACTTTGTACATAGTTCTCTAATAGTTGTGTGTAACGTGGCCCTGTAATCCTGTGTATGGTACTGTGTATTGTACTGTAGCTCTGTAGAGGTTCGGTCACCTGTATGTAACCTGACCTGGCCACGGAGAGCTCCGCCTTAGCCACTCCCCCGGGAGTTAAGTATAAGACCCAACTTCTGAGACCGGACCCATTTTGTCTGGGATCGTCTGTGTCGGGTAAGCTTCCTATGTAGTGTATTAAAGCCTTAGTTAAAGTCTCACATGTCTTTGTGGTTCTTGACGCTTAGTGCATCAATTTAATACACTACAGTTATAATGGAGGCTGCTCTGAAACCCGACAAGCACTTGCTCATCCCCCACGCTCCACGCGCGGATCACCTTTTCACCTGCTGGCTCCGGTGTTTCGAGGCCTACCTGGAAGCATCCTCCGCCTTCGCCAAAACGGACGCTGACCGACTCAACCTCCTGTGCTCACGGCTCGACTACGGGCTTTTTGACCTCATCACGGGAACTACGACCTACGCCGACGCCATCGTGAAGCTCAAAAGCCGGTATGCACGAACTGTTAATTTTATTTACGCCCGCCACCGCCTCGCCTCCCGGCACCAGCAGCCCGGTGAACCCCTATCCGTGTTCGTTTGGGACCTCCGTGCCCTCGCGCTCACCTGCAACGTGCCAGCAGTCTCCGCTGAGCAGAACACTGAGGCCCTGACGCTCGATGCCTTTGTAGCTGGCATCGCTTCCATCCCAATTCGCCAACTCTTACTGGCACAAACTACCCTGACTCTGGACACGGCAGTCACTATGGCAGAGGCCCAACAGGCAGCCTATGACAATAATGCGTCCTACACGCCTGCACAAACTTCCTATACGCCTGCCCACGTTCGCTACGTGGCCGCTACCTCCCAGCAACAACCCCTACAAGTCACGGCCCACCCAGCCACACCAGCAGTAAAAATAAGGCCTGGGCCCCAGTGTTACTTTTGTGGCCAGACAAAACACATGTCTTTGTGGTTCTTGACGCTTAGTGCATCAGAAGGTTTGGGGAAAATCGATATATACAAGGGGGAAATCGCTTCTCTCAATGGTGTGCCTGCTGTGCTTGATTTACTGAGCAACATTTTCTCTGTATTTTCACATTTCCAATAATGGCATTGTTTATTTTTGAACTTTATAGTGTCCTCTTGGGTCTTCGCTTTTATTCATTTCAGACTGGCATTTTGAACGCACTGAGCTCTGCCAAAGACAGCTTTAGTCTGCTACCTCTGGCCAGAGAGCCATCTGGAGGTGACAATGTAACGCCGCTGTCTGTGAATAATTACCAGTCTCACCATCAGAATGACTGCGTCCTCACACACTTTAAAGGATACTTGGTTATGTAGCCCATTTCTCGTGCGGCTTTACCGATTATCCGCAGGTGAAGGTTGCGTTTCGTGCAACAACAGCGTCGAGAACGAGTAATGATTTTCAATTTCTGTCACATTATAAGAATGGGGGAAAAACTCCTGTGTTTCATCATAGTTTCAACTGACCTGTCAACTGAATACTTAGCCTCCATTAGAAGAGAATGAAAAAAACTGTAATGAGATGGGCCTCCTATGTCATGCTTGAAAACCAATTCAGACAGATGCTGGCATGTAACATTAATCTCCAGCATAAATCTGAGCTCAATGACTGGCCATTTAAATGCTTTGCAAATTATTGTATAAAAATGGAGCAACATTGCTCCATAAGTTATCAGTGCAACAGTAACAGTAGCAATTTTAAAAGCACGCTGCAAAAAAGATCACACTACTTTCCTTGCACAGCCTGATTTGATCGATCCTGTCTTGCAAAGACTCGTCAGTTTGGTTGATGTAGCAAGTGACGATGGGTGAGCTCTCTTTCATCGACTTACATTAGCTTCTAGTCCGCTGTTATATTTGATAGTGTGGTGGCATAATCTATTGCCTGGTATGTAATTACCATAGCTTATTTGCAGATATGTCCATTGTAATGTTATTCAAAGGACTCCTGCATTTGAGATGAATATTTAGTTTGATGCCATTAAATAAAGTATATATAAAATATTGGCATTTGTATGTGTTGTGAACGTTTGGTTTCCTGTTACAGCATGAAGTCCTAACAAGCAACTATAAGTAAATTAATGAAATATAAATGATAATACATGTCATTTACTTCATTTGGAAAACATTCTTTGGTAAAGAAGTATTCGAATGTGCCACATAATTAAAATAATTCCATACTTATTTAAGAATCAGTCCCCATTGGGAACTTAGATTGATATGTGATAGTTTTTTTTAATTGTAATTGCCGATTTGGATGAATCAGATTTAGTGATGGTTCAGTGGAGAATTTTTTTTCCATCATTCGTTCATGGGATGTGGGAGTCGCTGACTGAGCCAACATTTATTGCCCATCCCTAAGGGGATTCAAGAGTCAACCACATTTCCGTGAGTCTGGAGACACAGATGGGCCAGACCAGGTAAGGATGACAGAATTCCTTCCCTAAAGGACACTAGTGAACCAGATGGGTTTTTGCAACAATCGACAATGGTTTCATGGAAATCATTAGACTTTGAATTCCAGATTTTAATTGAATTCAAATTCCGCATTCTGCCTGGTGAGATTCGAACCCAGGTTAACAGAGCATTATCCTGTGTCTCTGGATTACTAGTCCAGTGACAATACCACTACGCCACTGCTTCCCCTGAAGTGAGGTGCTTAACTGAGGCATGTACGTCCAGAAGAGGACTAGTTCGTTTTCGTATGGTTGGAAGCCTTCCCTCAGAACGTGTTCAAATGGAGGGTGAACCTACTTTGCCTGAACACCATCTTCTATTTAAGAGAAATCCTGCCAGGTTGAAAGGAGGAAGTCTGCCACCGATCCAATTGTCAGCCAGATATTGGCCTGGATTTTGATGGAATCGGGTGGACTCATTAGACCTTAAAATTGATTCCCGACCCCATTCCCAAGCTGATAAATTTTCGGGAGTGCCTTTAAAGGGTGCAAGATGATTCCTGTCAGAAACCTGTATCTGGCACTTCCGACCTGACTGGCTCATTTTGGACACAGATGTCTCCTATTCCTTTGTAATTTTCATGGAGTCAGGCTAGGTTTTTAAAGAGCCGTGGTTCATGACCAATCAGAGGAGCCATGAACCCAAGGACCTTTTAAAATGTAGGGTAAGTAGCCCAGAGAGCTATCAGAATATGAGAACACCTGCACCCCAGAAGAAACATTGTTAGACTGTCAGCTGAAGCTCTCTGATCTCTGCTGTCAATTTCACCATATTTGTTCATATAAGTTAAATGCTGTCAAGGGTTTGTGGTTGCATTTTTCAAAGGGCCTGCATGACTGTTACTTTTATTATCTTGAAGGCCAAACTTTTCAAGCATGGAGGAAAGTTATCAATGGATACCTTTTTGTCCAAAGCTATTTTTCTACACAAACCACTGTACAATATGGACAATTTTTCAGTCCACCCACTTCCTCCATCTCATGGTGTGTTTTCCGCTGATGGAAACTGTATTTTGTGCGGATCGCCCATCCTGCCACCGAGGAACCTGGCGTGGGTGGTTGCCTTTGGCGGAACAGAAAGATCCCGCTGTGTGAAGGGCTGGAAAATCCCACTCTATGGGTTTCATTGGTTCTAGAAAGTATACTGTGGGTCAATGAGCATGGAAGTACCATGAGGGACCATAGGGGTGGGTAGAGGGACATGGGGCATGAGAGGCCTGACAGGATGGATGGAAAGGCAGAGCTTGGCGTAGAGGGCATGAGGGGGCAGGTGAAAGGGCAAATCTTAGCATGAGGGAATGAAGGGACATAGGTGGTGGATGGAAAGGCAGAGTTTGGCAAAGGGGGAATGAGGGGACATAGAACAGAACACACAATAAATTGAAGCAGGAGTAGGCCACCAGGTCCTTCAAGCCTGCCCGCTATTTAATACAATCCTGACTGATCCACCCTTGTTTGAGACTCTCCCACTAGGGACAACATCTCAACATCTGCCTTGTCAAACCCCCTCAGGATCTTAAATGTTTGAATAAGGTCATACCTCACTCTTTGAAACTCCAAGGAATACAGGCCCAGACTATTTAACCTCTCTTGATAGGACAACCCAGGAATTAGCTTTGTGAATCTCTTTTGGACTGCCTCAAATATTACTATGTCATTTTTTAGGTAAGGGGACAAAAACTGTACGCAGTATTGCAGATGAAGCCTTACCAACACCCTGTACAATTGCAACAAAACCTCCCTATTTCTAGCAACAACCCCTTTGCAATAAAGACCAAAATGCTGTTTGCTTTACTACTTGTTGGACCTACCCGCTAGCTTTTTGTGATTCATGCACTGGAACAGCTAGACCCCTCTGTACTTCACTCACCTGCATTCTCTCTCCATTTCGATAATAATCTGCCTTTTGATTCCTCCTACCAAAGTGCATGACCTCACACTTTCCAATATTAAACTCCATTTGCCAGGTTTTCACCCAGTCACCCAATCTATCCATATCTTTTTGCAGAATCACAATCACCTCATCACAACATGCCCTTCCACCTATTTGCGTGTCATCAGTAAATGTAGAACCTTACATTCTGTTCTCTCCTCCAGGTCAATAATTTAAATAGTGAACAATGGAGTCCCAAGAACTGATCCCTGTGGTACTTCACTGGTTACATCCCTCCACTCTGAAAATTACCTATTTATTCCAAATCTCTGTTTTCTAAAGGACAGCACTTTTCAATTTATGCTACCACACTGCCACTAATTCTATGGGCTTTTACTTTATCAACCTCTTATTCGGCACCTTGTCAAATGGCATTTGCAAGTAAAAATACACTACATCTACAGGTTCTCCTCTATCTACTCTCCCTGCTACATCCTCAAAGAATTTGAGCAAATTTGTCAAACATGATTTACCTTTCATAAAACCTTGTTGACCAGGTTTGATCATATCCTGCTTTCCTAAATGATTCGCTATTTGCTCTTTGATCATTGGCTCCAGCAACGTGCCAATAATAGGTGTTAAACTAACTTGCCTAGAGTTCTCTGCCTTCTACCTTTCTCCCTTTTTGAACAGGGGAGTCACATTGGCTGTTTTCCAATCTTCTGGTCCCCTCCTGGATTTAGCGAGTTCCGAAACATTTCAACCAATGGATCCACTATCTCTGCAGCCACTTCCACTAAATCCCTGGAGTGCAGTTCATTGGGTCCTGGTGACTTGTCCACCTTTAGCCCCTTGAGTTTCTCGGATACTTTATCCCTTGTAATTGGGATTTTTGTAAGTTCTACCATGTTATTTGAAATTGGCCCGTCTGATATCTTAAGAATATTTGCAAAGTCTCCCACGATGAAGACTGATGCAAAAACATATTTAGCATATCCGTCATTTCTTTGTTTGCTGTTATTAACTCACCCTCCTTGTTCAGTAGAGGTCCCGCATTTACCTTAGCCACCTGCTTCCTATTTATATATCCAGAGAAACTCTTACTGCTTGTTTCTATACTGCATGCAAGTTTTCTCTCAAAATTCATTTTTGAGCTTTTTAGTCTTTTGCTGCTGGATCCTAAAAACTTCCCAGTGCTCTGGCAGACCACTATCCCTTGCCACTTTGTATATCCTGCTTCTCAATTTAACATTATCCTTGACCTCCTTTGCTAACCATGGATTTTGCTACTTTCTCATGGAATCCCTCTTTTTAATTAGGATAAACTGCTTGCTGAGCATTATGGACCAGCAGGTGTTTGAATTTCTGTCAATGCTCACCCAGTGACCTGTATCTTTGCTTGTTTACTCAGTTCACCTTCGACAACTCCTCCCTCATACCATTAGAAGTGCCCTTATTTGGGTTGAACTCTACTGGTTATAGACCTATGACATTCATCATCAAACATTGTCTGGAATTCTGTCATATTATGTCACTACCCCTTCGGGGATCCTCGACCACAAGATCTCTTATTAATCCTTCTTCATTACACAAAACTAAAATAGTCCATTCCTGGGTAGGTTCCACAACATACTGCTCTTAAATGCAATCCCTAATGCACTCCACAGGTTCTTCTTCTACGGTACCCTTGCCAGTTTGGTTTGTCCAATCAAATATTAAATCATCCATGATAATTGCAGTTCCCTTCAAACATGCCCTTGATATTTTCCCATTTATGCTCTGACCTCTTGAGACCTTTGGGGGTCTCTACATTACTCTCACCATTGTTTTCCTTTCCCTGTTAATTATGATTTCAACCCAAACTGATTCAACATCACTACCCACTGCCTTTATATCATAACTCAGCACTGCTCTGAAACCTTCCTTGATTAGAAATGCTACCCAACCTCCTTTTCCTTTTGGAACGTTGTATATCATGGAATGTTCTTTAAATTAGTGCCTAATTCCTTAAACTACCTACACAGAACGTTCTTCCTCATTCTACCTTTGTCGTTGGTGCCTTCATGGACCATGACCACTGAATCTTCCCCCTCCGACTGCAAGTTCCTCTCCAGCCCAGAGCAGATGTCCTGAACCCTGGCACCGAGCAGGCAACACAGCCTTCGAGGCTTTTGATCCAGGCTACACAGAACAGTGTCTAATCTTCTGACTATACGATCCCTAATACGACCACAGTTGGCTTTTCTCCTCCCATTTGAAGGGCTCGCTGAACCAATTTGCCGTAGTCAGTTTGCTCATCCTCCCGATAGTCCCCTCTCTCGACCACACAAGGAGCAAGAATCAGGGACAAAGGCTGAGGCTCCTGTAGTGCTATCCTTTGGATCCCTCTACCTGCCTCACTTGCAGTCACACCCTCTGGTCCCCGACCATTGACAGAATTTAAGGCAGTTAATCTAAGGGTGCCTCCTGAAACTGCATCAGGTAACTCTCCCCCTTCCTGACGTGTTGCAATGCCTGAAGCTCAGACTCCAGCTCACTAACCCTGAGCCGAAGTTCCTCGAGGAACCAACATTTGCTGTCGACGTGGTCGCTACGAGCCATAACGGGGTCGACCAGTTCCCACATGTTACAGCTACAACACATCGCTTTACTCTGCATCCCTATTTTATTTAATTAGAATTTATTTAATTTGGAATTTCAATTTGTTTTTACTTGTACCACTAATCTTTACTTCCTGAAATTTCTGTTTTCCTACCTAGCCTTCATTTCCAAAGTCAGAAAGGTAGAAGAGAGAAAGATTCACCTATTAGTTACTTTCCTGTGATACTACACCAATGTGTTAACTCTATACTGTGGTGTTAATGCAACTTATGTCCATGCTCTCTCTCCTGGGGTGGATGAAAAGGCAGAGTTTGGCATGGGGAATGAGGAGACATAAGGGAGTGAGCGTGAGCTTGAGATGGCATGGATGGGGTGGGGGAGTGTATAGAGGATTAAGGGTGTGTGAAGGGGTCCTTCAGCAGTGAGGTGGGCCTTTTCAGAGCCCACGTCCACACCTGGCAGTCCCTATGGCTCCCTCTTCACTTTTCCTGAATTGGCTCGCCTTACCCCAGCCCGCACCCAACCCCCAGCAATGACAATTCCGCCTTTGCGGATCATGCTGGGAATTTTCATGACTCCCCTTGCCCGCCTCGAGGATGACATCCAGGCCTTTATATCCGACTGAAAATGAAAATGAAATTGCTGGTATGAGAAGAAAGGTAAAGGTGGGAGTACTCCTCATTGTTGTTGGGGGCTGGTTTAGCTCAGTTGGCTGGACAGCTGGTTTGTGATGCAGAGGAAGGCCAAAACCATGGGTTCGGTTCCCGTACCAGCTGAAGTTATTCATGAAA
Source organism: Scyliorhinus torazame (assembly GCF_047496885.1). NCBI lineage: Eukaryota > Metazoa > Chordata > Chondrichthyes > Carcharhiniformes > Scyliorhinidae > Scyliorhinus > Scyliorhinus torazame. Next base: position 190,485,886 of record NC_092718.1, on the reverse strand, counting down.
GCCTGCCTTCTCAACTTTGCCCCTTGCTTGAAATTTGGTGGTCCTCAGGTTAAATCACTTTTAAGACTTTTATTTTACTCTTCACTTTTGTGTACATTTCTTGCGCTTATGGTCTTATCAATATAGCCCCAGGTTTTTTTTTTGTCTGTATGTGTGAGTGAATGAGGCAAGGTTCTATAATTATGAAGGGCTGAGATAGAATGGAAAGGAAGGACCTATTTCCAATATCAAAGAGGTTGATAACCCAAGGGCACAGATTGATAGACTAGAAGGATTAGAGGGGAGGTCAGAAATCATTTATTTTAATCAGAGGGTGGTGAGGGTCTTCAACTCACTGCTTGAAAGGTGCTTAAGGATGAAACCCTTAACACATTGTAAAAACACTGAGATACACACTTCAGCTGTCATAATCTTCAGGGCTGTGGCCCAAGAACTGGAAATTGAGATTAAGATGGATTGCTCTTTGTTTGGTCAAAATAGACACAATGGGCAGAATGGCCTTCTTCTGGGATATAACTCTTTTTACGGGCAGAATTCTCCCATCCTGCCCGTGGTAAGTTTGGTGGCGGGTGAGCAAGAGCGGAGAATCTAATGGGAGCGAAAAATTTGGAAACCCGCCAGTGATTCACCCAATGGCGGGTCAGACTTCCACCTGCCTTCCATTTTTCATCTTCATCCATCTTTAAACCCTTTGCCTGCCATTGTGAGCCCTCACCCGTACCCCAGCTCCTTGCATAGCCCTCCTTCCACACTGCCCCTGGTCTTTGTTAGGCCACACCCCTCCAACATCCAGCCTCACTCGCAGAAGGTGGATGAAGATGAAAAATGGAAGGTAGATGGAAGACCAAGAGGGGAGGGAAGCTGGACCGTGAAAAGGCTGTGTGAAAAGCTCACAACAAAGGGGGTCAAAGGGATACCATGGCCGGAGATAATTCTCTTCCTGTTGGCAGCGCACCCCCAACCATGGGTTTTCCGGCGACACGGGGTGGCTTCAATGGTAAATCCCATTGACAAGTGGCAGACGTAGAGAATCCTGCCGCCAGCGAACGGCAAACCGTCAAGAAACGCGCAGCTGGACTTCCGGTGGTGGCGATGAGTAAGTGAGCCGCACATTCGGTGGCTCTCACTCCGGCGGGATTTGAGGTTTTGCGGGACTGCGGAGCGCTGGAAAGACGGCCACGGAGGTGCTGAGGAACGGGTAGAGCTGCATTGAACCGCGGGAGAGCAGAAAGCAGTGAAAACGGGAGAGGAAAGGACAAAGGCAAGGTTCAGGGGAAGCTGACCCGGGAGCAAAGATGGCGGACCTACGGACCTCGGACCCGGGGATCCAGCAGGCGCTGGAAAACATGCTGCAGGTGATAAAAAGCAGTTTTGAATCCTTGAAGCGGGATAACTTGGACCCACTTCAGAAGGCAGTGGATCAGTTGAACCAGAGATTGGATGCCCAGGACGAAAAAGTTAAGAGGAAGTTGGAGGAAGCGGTGGAGGAGCAGGCGGACGCGCAGACGATTGCTGTGCTAGAAGTCGATGGATTGAAGGAGAGACAGTGAAGACTGCTGGACAGAGTAGAGGAGCTGGAAAATAGAACCCGCAGACAAAATCTGAGGATCATCGGCCTCCCGGAGGGGGCGGAGGGAGTTGATGCCACAGCGTTCGTGGCGGACCTGTTGATGCAGCTGATGGGGGCTGAAGCCTGTCCGCGACCGCCGGAGCTGGAGGAGGCACACAGAGTACAGGCAAGCCAGGTGCATCCGGGGGGGTCCCCCTGTCCGATGGTGATCAGGTTCCACAGGTTTGTGGAGAAGGAGCGGGTGCTGCAGAGGGCAAAGAGCACTAAGGTTAGCACGCGGAATAACAGTGTCCTTCGCATTTACCAGGACCTAAGCCAGGCGTCGAGCAGCCTTTAAACAAGTTAAGGAGCTGTTATTTGAAAGTTAAGGAGCTGCTCCAGTGGGTCGGAGTGGGGGATGGTGTGCTGGGAAGTGGGGAGATTAAGGGCAGCACGGTAGCATTGTGGGTAGCACAATTGCTTCACAGCTCCAGGGTCCCAGGTTCGATTCCGGCTTGGGTCACTGTCTGTGCGGAGTCTGCACATCCTCCCCGTGTGTGCGTGGGTTTCCTCCGGGTACTCCGGTTTCCTCCCACAGTCCAAAGATGTGCAGGTTAGGTGGATTGGCCTTGATAAATTGACCTTAGTGTCCAAAATTGTCCTTAGTGTTGGGTGGGGTTGCTGGGTTATGGGGATAGGGTGGAGGTGTTGACCTTGGGTAGGGTGCTCTTCGCCAAGAGCCGGTGCAGACTCGATGGGCCGAATGGTCTCCTTCTGCACTGTAAATTCTATGATAATCTATGAGGTCGGGGAAACAATGGGAGTGTGACAAGTGGGCGCCGAAGTGATGAGTCACCGGGTTAGCAGATTGGCTAGTCAAGGGAGTCAGGTGGGGGGGAGAATACGGCCAGTAGATGGCAGGGGTGGGGCTATTGAGAGATGTTGCAAGGGGGGGGGAAGTTATTCTGCTGATGTGGGAGGGGTCTGAAGTAGGTAATGGAGAGGAGGTCGGGGGTGGAGGCGGCCAAGAGGCGAACCAAGAGCGGCGCGGCGCATGGGCCGGGGGCGGGCCCAGGAAAGGTTATGGCTGACTGGCGGGGGGGGGGGGGATGCGGTGTGCCCCCCAACCAGGCTGATCACCTGGAATGTCAGAGGACTAAATGGGCCAGTTAAAAGGGCACGTGTGTTCGCGCACTTGCGGGCTCTAAAAGCCGGACGTAATTAGGCTGCAGGAGACACATTTGAAAGTGTCGGACCAGACTAGGCTAAGGAAGGGCTGGGTCAGCCAGGTCTTCCCCTCAGGCTTGGACTCTAAGTCCAGGGGGGTAGCAAATATGACCAAAAAGCGGGTTCAATTTGAGGCGGAGGGCGTAGTCGCAGACGGCGGGAGCAGATTCCTTATGGTAAGGGGCAAGCTGGAGGGGAGGAGAGTGGTGCTGGTGAACATATATGCTCCGAACTGGGACGACGCTGACTTTGTCAAAAGAGTGCTGGGGCAGATCCCGGACCTAGACTCACATAAATTGATAATGGGGGGGGACTTTAATACGGTCCTTGACCCGGGGCTGGACCGGTCATGTCCCAGAACGGGCAGGCTCCCAGAAATGGCAAGGGAGCTGAAAGGGTTCATGGAACAAATGGGGGCATGGACCCATGGAGAGCCAGATAGCCGACGGGAAGGGTCTACCCATTCCACTCGCATGTTCATAAAGTATACTCTAGGATTGATTTATTTATCTCAAGCAGGGACTGTGTAGGGGAGGTAAAGAATACGGAATACTCGGCAATCACTATTTCGGACCATGCCCCACATTGGGTGGACCTGCAGGTCGGTGGGGCGAATTACCAACGCCCGCAATGAAGGGTAGACGTAGGATTGTTGTCGGAGGAGGGGATATGTGAGAGACTTCGGAAGTGCATGCAGAATTACTTGCAGGTGAACGATACGGGGGAGGTTTCAGCAGCGACCCTGTGGGAGGCGCTGAAGGCAGTAGTGAGGGGGGAGCTGATCTCAATTCGGGCTCACAGGGATAGGATGGACAGAGCAGAAATGGATAGATTGGTTAAGGAGATTCACCGGATAGGCGAGGAGCATGCGGGGTCCCCGGGGGAGGACCTACTCAGGGAGAGACGGAGATTGCAGGCGGAACTGGGAGTGCTATCCACGAGTAGGGCCTTGGAACAACTTAGGAAGGCAAGGGGAGTGGTGTATGAGCATGGGGAGAAGGCCAGCAGATTGCTAGCGCAGCAACTCAGGAAGAGGGAGGCAGCCAGGGAAATAAGTAGAGTGGTGGACTGGAAGGGGAGCAGAGTGGAGGACCCGTCAGGACTGAATAAGATATTTCGGGACTTTTATGGTAAGCTTTACACGTCAGAACCCCCGGAGGAGGTGAAACGGTTCCTGGATGGACTAACCTTCCCAAAAGTAGGCGGGGGACTAGTGGACAGGCAGGGGGCCCCGATTAGAGCGGAGGAGGTACTGGGGGGGCCTAAAGGCCATGCAGTCGGGGAATGCCCCGGGACCGGATGGATACCCAGTAGAGTTTTACAAAAAGTTCTCGGAGATAGTGGGACCGGTCCTGTCTAGGGTTTTTAATGAGGTGAGGGACTGAGGGACCCTGCCGCCGCCGATGTCGCAAGCCACCATCTCGCTGATTTTAAAGCGGGACAGGGACCCGGAATCCTGCGGGTCATACAGGCCAATCTCCCTGATCAACGTGGACGCCAAGCTCCTGGCCAAGGTCCTGGCGATTAGAATTGAGGACTGCGTACCGGAGGGGATTGGGGGTGACCAAACAGGGTTTGTGAAAGGCAGGCAGCTGACAGCCAACTTAGAAGATTGCTTAATGTGATTATGTGCCCCCGCCGGGCAAGGAGGTGGAGGTAGTGGTGGCAATGGACGCTGAGAAGGCTTTCAACCGGGTGGAGTGGGACTATTTGTGGGAGGTACTCGGACGGTTTGGGTTTGGGGAGGGACTGGTTAGTTGGGTCAGATGAAAAAGCTAGCGGAAGGACGAACAGGATAGTGTCAGATTATTCAGACTACATCGTGGGACCAGAGAGGGATGCCCACTCTCCCCGTTGCTGTTCGCACTGGCCATAGAACCGTTGCCGATTGCGCTGAGAGCTGCAAAGGGGTGGAATGGAATGACTAGGGGGAGGGGGGTGGAGCACAGGGTCTCTCGCTGTGCAGACAACCTGCTCCTGTACGTGTCGGACCCACTGGCTGGGATGGAAAATATACTGGAAACATTGAGGAAGTTTGGCTCAGGGTACAAATTAAATATGGCCAAGAGTGAGATGTTTGTGGTGCAGTCAAGGGGCCAGGAGAATAGGCTGAAGGAGCTGCCATTTAGGCTGGTTGGGGAAAGTTTCCGGTACTTGGGGATACAGGTGACACGAGACTGGGGCAGGTTACATAAGTTACAAGGGTGGTGATGAGTCCAGAGGTGGCAATGTTTGAGGTTTCGGACGACCCGGGAGTCCAGGGGGAGAAAGAGGCAGATGTTCTGGCCTTTGCTTCCCTGATAGCCCGGCGGCGAATATTGCTGGCATGGAGGGACTCAAAACCCCCCGAAGACCGAACTATGGTTTTCGGACATGTCAAGTTTTCTGGGTATGGAAAAAATCAAGTTCGCCTTGAGGGGATCTGTATTGGGGTTCGCCCGAAGGTGGCAACCATTCATCGACTTCTTTGCGGGAGAGTGAACGTCAGCAGGGGGGGGGGGGGGGGGGGGGGAGATTAGAGTAGAGTAGGAGGGATAAATAGGCAGGTAGTGTCTATGGGAGAGGAGCAGGTATGTGCATTATGGTTTGGTTGAAGTGTTGGTTTTCCGTTGATGTTTGCATATTTCTGTAATTTGTAACTGTTTACAATGCCAAAAAATACCTCAATAAAATTGTTTGTTACAAAAAAAAGAAACGCGCAGCTAGAGTACCGGAGAATCCAGCCCCACATCTTTTACTGGAATGGAGACGTATGAAGGCTCCAGGTGCAGCGGGTATAGGTCCAAGTGGGGCATGGCACTGGGTCTTTCAAACCTGCCAGCTGATGGCAGGCGGAACAATCAGCTGCCGGCCTGCCAGGATGTTCAGAGGGGAATTCGCCTGTGCATAATTCATAGGGTTCAAAGTGCAGAATCTGGCATGGGATCCCGCCATTCTAGCCAGTGGGAAAGGCATTGCTGCAGCCGCTCGCCATTGGACTTAGTCTGAAAAATAGAGAATACCTGAAGGAGTTTTAATCTGATGGTTGAGGCTGGTTCAGAATCTGAGGGAAAGGACCAGTTCCATTCAAGTGAGAATACAGTGTGCTGGGCCACACCCTTGTTAATTCTATTCTGAGAATAAACCTTGTTTTGATTAAAGTGTCGAGGGAGTCTGAAGAATCACATCTGGGGCGTCATTCTCCGACACCCCGCCGGGTCGGAGAATGGCCATTGGCCGCCGTGAGTCCCGCCCACGCCGAAGTCTCCGGTACCGGAGATTTGGTGGGGGCGGGAATCGGGCCGCGCCGGTTGGCGAGACCCCACGCTCAATTCTCCGGCCTGGATGGGCCGAAGTCCCGCCCAGAAATTGCCTGTCCCGCCGGTGTAAATCAAAGCTGGTATTTTCCGGCGGGACCAGGCGGCGCGGGCGGGGTCCTGGGGGGGGGCGGGGGGCGATCTGACCCTGGGGGGTGCCCCCACGGTGGGCTGGCCCGCGATCGGGGCCCACCGATCCGCGGGCGGGCCTGTGCCGTGGTGGCACTCTTTCCCTTCCGCCTCAGCCACGGCCTCATCCATGGCGGAGGCGGAAGAGACTCTCCCCACTGCGCATGCGCGGGAAACTGTTGGCGGCCGCTGACGCTCCCGCGCATGCGCCGCATTTCCACACCAGCTGGCGGGGCACCAAACGCCATTTCCGCCAGCTGGCGGGGCGGAAATCCCTCCGGCGCCAGCCTAGCCCCTCAATGTTGGGGCTCGGCCCACAAAGATGCGGAGCATTCCGCAGCTTTGGGCCGGCGCGATGCCCGTCTGATTGGCGCCAGTCGGCGGACATCGCGCCGTTGGGGGAGAATTTCGCCCCTGAAGTTTCAATGTTAAGTGCCAAGAGTAGAGCATGGGAGAATGACTAAGCTACCTGCTGTGTGCCCCCTCCAATTTCGCTGTCTCCATTTCATCTCTCTCATGCCAATGGTGGCATCGCACATTGCTGAGCATCAAGTATCAATACTTGACATCAAAGAAGAAAGTTCTGGACTTCAGTGGGGGGGATCTGGTGAGGTTTCCTGAAAGTAGGGTTTCGCAAGCGTTTTGAATCATGGAACCTCTAGTGACCTCTCAAGAGCATTGGGAAACCACAAGCATTCTCATAACGTCAACACTCTTTTGCCACAAATTAGGTGCGAACACAGAAAACAAATGTAAACAAATCTTTTCTATCCATATCTATGTATATATCAGGAATTTGGAAGAGGGTCACAGTCACAAATACATTCGCCAGCTACAGGGCCCCCTCACATTAACCACCGGGCAAGCCACCCTCCAGGGGCCCCTTAAACATTAAGCCCTGGAAGTAGTGTTCACTTTAAGAGTGGGTAGTCTGCTATAATTTTAAAATTGTCATATTAAAAATATACTTAAATCTTACAAGTGTCATTTTTGGCTGGCAAACTGATTCTCATATCAGATACGCACACCTCTCTCCTTCAAAAGCACAATCACCTAGCCCACCAACACACATACTTGCTTTGCTCTGTCACCAACACACACACATCCACCCTTTCACACATAAACAGACATCCACCCCCTCTCTCACACACACACATCCACCCTCCCTCTCTCTCACACACACACATCCACCCTCCCTCTCTCTCACACACTCATACATCCACACCCCCTCTCACACAAACACCCATCTACCCACTATCTCTCACACACACACACAAAAATCCACCACCGCCCTCTCGCACACACACATACACACACTGGGCCATGCTCTGGGGTGCCACAGCAATGTCCATGTGGTGTTGGTACATGGCTGTCTGTGCCTCAGCCACTGCCTGCATTGGTGCCCAGGCCTTGGTCATCTTGACCCATGGCCGTGACGTTCGCACCCAAGGCCTTAAGCACGGATGTCATCGCGTGGTGTTGGCCTGGGTAGCACACATTGTTGGCAATGCTTCCTGCACCTGCAGACGGTTGAATTCCTCCAACTGCACCTGCAGGCGCTGGATAATTGCTGACACCCCCTTCTGTCATCCCCGGCTCTGTGCCTGCATCTTCCGCATTGATGGGACCGCCCTTTCCAGTAGCCTTGCACCCATCTGGACTGCAGTTAGTCCCTGGGGTCGGGCCATCCTCCGACTGTTCGCCCCTTCGGGGGTTTCTACCTCCACCTGATGTACCGCAGCATATGTGAAGTGTGCTGTGAAGATAGTGTCCCAGGAGTCTCTTCACTTCAATGACCCACTGAGGGGAATGTCTCTGGGATGGTCGAGGGTGTTGGAGACAGAAGTGCCGAAAAGTCAGAGTGGTCTCCGGACTGGTGCTCTGAAGTGTTCTGGGATTGTGGCTGGAGGCAAGGGAGGCCAAACGGTCCTGCATCGTTGAAAGGTGAACCAGCCAGACAAAAGACAAGGCACATGGTGAGATCTCGGGTCGGCATGGTGTGGGGAAGAGTGGTGACCCGCGTGCCATAGGGACATCGTAATTCATTGTCCCATGCTGACCTCCGCCCGGATGGCTGCCGCTCTCCTACCCCACCGACCAGGTCCATCGTCCTTGCTTCACTATGGTGAGGGGCCCCAGGTCCGGCGGGCATCCTCCGGTCATTTCCCATTCCTGGCAGTTGTGGCCCGTCTTCTCTTGGGGGGACAGAAAATGCACAGTGTGAGACATTCGGACATGGGTTGAACAAAGGGTCCGCAGTTGGCAGCCGGTGTGTGCAGGGTACCCAGCTATGGCAGGCCATACAGATGTTGGCGTGTGGTGCAGGTTGGGATGGGAGGGGGCTGCCGGCGGCTGGCATTTGGTCGCCCTCTGGGAGGTGGGGGGAGACTTTGCGGGGCATGGGATGGAGGTGATGCCAGCAGTGCAGAGTTGACGATGCACCCTGGTTGGCCTGAGGGGCTGCCCATCCTCATGCGGCACTGCCTACCTGTCCACCTGGTGGGAGCCGCAGGTTTGTGGGATGCAGGTGGTGCCAGGGGCACAGAGGTGATGATTCGCCCGGGCTGCCCTAAGGAGGTCATGCTGCTTCTGTCGGTACTGCTGGACAGTCCTCATGGTGGGTGCCTTGGCGCTTACAGCCTCTGCCACCTCTGCCACCTCCGCCCAGGCCTGGTTGACCTCAGCAGGTGTCAGCCTTCTTCCCATCCGGGGAACAGGGTGTCCCATCTCTCCTCCATAGCATCCAGCAGTATCTCCAGCTCTGCATCCGCTAAGCATGGTGCTGATCTGCAGGGTGCCATCGTCTCGGCTGGAATGACAATGTGTGGGAAGAGGAGTGTTTCTTGCAGCTCCAGCTCCAATCCCGACACCAGCGAATCCCACATCAGAAGAAGTTGGAATTGCACTAGTTTCACGTGGCCAAAGTGCATGTCCAATTAGCATGTGCTGAATGGCTCCGGGACTGGCGTCCCATCGCAATCAGGGAAAACTCCCGATTCTGCCTTGGCATCTGCACTTAGGCTCTCAAATGGACAATCCAGCCTACAGCCTTAGGGCGGGATTTTCCAGTCCTTCCCACCGGTGAGATCTTCTGAAAGATTCCACCAGTGGCCAATGGGGAGCTGTGTTGCCGGGCAACATACCACAGATCATAGAATTTACAGTGCAGAAGGAGGCCATTCGGCCCATCGAACTACCGCAGGGCAGTTGCTGGAAATCCCGCTCTTGCACTTATCCTGTCCTTGAGACTGCAATCTTTAGATCTTATCATCTCTTTGCCCTCCTATTGCTTTCAACTTTTAAACCCACTACCCAATCATTATTTTTGATGTGATTTATATTAGATTTTACTCCTTTCACCCGTGGCAATATTCTGCATAAAAGGGGGGGGGGAGTCCTTCACCTTGACTTCTTACTCTCAGTGATAACAATAATAATAATTTTCCTATTTCGCTCTTTAAGTATGGAAGATTATCTGCATCTAACCTAATCAAAGTCAGGACCAATGGAACTATATCTCATGTCATCTAACTGGCTACAGGTAAGCTGAATTTGATTGAAACTGAATCAAGGAGATTACTGAAACCAGAGCTGATGGCCTGAACTGTGACATCGACTTAAATGCCTTGATTGTGGACGTGCAATGAGTCAAAATGTATTTGAGAATTGATACAGTCAATCTCCGCTCAAAACTGGTATCAGAATCAAATTATGTCTGACTTGTAAGATGCAAAATGTAACATGTGCCTCTAGCAATCAATCTGCATTGACACTTTTAGAGTAGGGTTCTACTTCAATATGATAAAATGTGATAACATAGACAGGTGTTCTGTTGATGCCATCGGCAAAAGTGTCTCCATTGTCTAGGTCTGACCTTATTAAAATTGTAAGTGTGGGCATTAATAGTCCTTTACTTGAATTCAACTCGTCCTAATTCAATTATACATGAGGAAGAATATTCCTTGCTTAAGAGTTGAACAGAGCATACTTGTGAATAACAGTAAGCGTCCAATGAAAAATACAACAAACAAAGATTAAACCGAGTTAATGATAATGAGTGCAAAATATATCCTGGGAAATTTAAACGGAGGGAGCAGATTTCTTTTCATTATCAGCTTGATTCTGAAATTTGTCCTGACAATTGGGGTTGAGTATATTGTCTGAATGGGGTTACCTTACCCTGCTTTTGTCAATGCCAGATGAGAAGAAAGGCGAATAAAACTAAGTAAGAGACAATTATGAAATGGGAGTCCTCGAGCCCCCAAAACCAGATCAGAAAAACGTACCATTGAAATGACATACATGCAGCAGGACCCAGAGTCATCCAACCCACAGGTAATAACGTTGTTTTGAATGCCTTCTGAAAAGAACGAAAAGTGTGAGCAACATTCAGTCCTCCTCAACAACAAAAAAATAAGCAAAATAACTTTTTTGGTTTTCCAAATAATATCAGAGGGAGATTCTCAAACAAGCACGGTCACAATGGGAAATGCAACATTATCTAAGGGAGATACCTTCCACCGTGTGGTATTTGTAACAGAGTTATAAAGAACAAGTTTACAATTTCTCTACAATTCCAGAGCAGAAAATATCCTCTCACATCCTCCCAATAACAAAGACAACCGGGATATCTGTAGCGCACAATGACTTACGAGAGAGACGAGAAGTGATGAAGTCGATTCAGGCTTTATTAAGCGAGACTTGTCCCCAGCAGTTCAGCAACAGAATGAAGCGGCGGGGAGAAGCTCGGGTTCTTATACTCCGCCTTCAGGGCGGAGCCAGGAGTCAGCAGCCAACCAGGACCCGGGATCTGTCAGCCAATAGCATCACGGCTTCACAGTCCCACATGACCCCTAATACATACCACCACAATATCATTCTTCTGTTGTTCACAATCTCAGATTCCTATTTGAGCCTGAACACAGCTTGCAACCCTGTGTATTCTCCATCATCAAAACTATTTTCACCTTTGATACAGCACCGTCTTCTGCCCCTGCCTCAGCCCATCTACTGATGAAACCCTCGTCTTTGCGTCTCCAATCTCAATAAGTGTAACAAGAGCGAAATCCTGCAAATCCAAAATATAAACAGAAAAGGCTGTAAATAATCAGTCGGCCTGCCAGCACCTTTAGATAGAAAGATTTAATCATATAATAATAATCTTTATTATTGTCACAAGTAGGCTTACTTTAACACTGCAATGAAGTTACTGTGAAATGCCCCTAATCGCCACACTACGGCGCCTGTTCGGGTACACTGAAGGGAGAATTCAGAATGTCCAATTCACCTAACAAGCACGTCTTTCGGGAGTTGTGGGAAGAAACGGGAGCAGCCGGAGGAAACTCACGCAGATACAGGGAGAACGTGCAGACTCCGCACCGACAGTCACCCAAGCCGGAATCGAACCTGGGACCCTGGCGCTGTGAAGCAACAGTGCTAACCACTGTGCTACTGTACGGTTTCAGATTGATGGGTTAGAGGTGTGATCAGCAGAGAGGCAGAAAGGGGGAATGTAAAGTACAAAATAGGGTGGATGGCAGGAGAGATTGACTGATAAAAAGGAATGATGGTGCCAGGGAAAAGGAAATGGGAATGAGACAGGTAAAGAAATAAAAGATGGGTGGTGTATAAGAGAATAGCAGCATTACCACCTACCTTTTCTGAGGGTGCGGTGGGGGAACAAAAGTTATGATCTGAAATTGAAGAGCTCAGTATTGATCCAGAGAATTGTGATACGTAGAATCAGAAGCTGAGGTGCGGTTCCGCAAGCTTGAGTTCAGCTTCATTAGAACAGTGTGAGAGGCCAAGGACAGAGCGGTCAGAATGGGAGTGGCTCAGAGAAAGAAAGCATTGCAATTAAGAGTGCTTTTCATGACTATGGATATCCCAAAGCACTTTACAGCCAATTAAGTGCCTTTGAAGTGTAGTCCATGTTACAATGTGGGAAATATAGCAGAAGATGTAGACGCACCAAACTCCCTTCAACCTCAATTTACTAATAACCATACAACCTGTTTTTGTGATATCGCCTGAGATATAAATACTGGTCATGGCAAACCCCCGCTGTTCTTCAAAATAGACAGAATTCTCCCAAATGATTCCGAAGCATGGTTTCATGGGAAACGAGGTATGATTCCTGTTGGGTGATCGGAGCAATCCAGATCGCACTCCACCTACACTTCAACGTTTTTTTGGAGGGGGGCAAGTTTTGCACCGGCACTGAGGAGGTCATGGTGCCATGGTGACAGCCCAAAAAGGGCCTGCAGCTGGGAGTATATGTTCCCTGGGAGACCTGTTCCCTGGGAAACCCCCATGAGTGCCATTCTGCCTGGTCCCTGTATGTGGAGATTAGTACTGAATGGCGCTCACCCAAGGTCTCCAAGGCGAAGGGGATAGATCCCAACACCTCAGGTGCCTCGAGAAACTGCATATTGAAGTGAGACTAGCTGTCTCGCTATCATATGCAGATTTACCAAAAGGTGATCCCGCCCACAATGGGCGGGATTTACACCGCAACATCTTGCAAGATTGGGTTAGATCTCGCGAGGCATTGTGAGCTGGTTTAAATTCAGGAACGGGGGGCGTCACTGGCCACCGTGAATCCCGCCCCCGCCCCCGCCGAAGTCTCCGGTACCGGAGATTGGGCGGGGGCGGGAATCAGGCTGCGCCGGTTGGCGGGACCCCCCGCTCAATTCTCCGGCCCGGATGGGCCGAAGTCATGCCCAGAAATTGCCTGTCCCGCCGGCGTAAATTAAACCTGGTATTTACCGGCAGGACCAGGTGGCGTGGGCGGGCTCCGGGGTCCTGGGGGGGAGGGGGTGCGGGGTGATCTGACCCCGGGGGGTGCCCCCACGGTGGCCTGGCCCGCGATCGGAGCCCACCGATCCGCGGGCGGGCCTGTGCCGTGGGGGCACTCTTTCCCTTCCGCCTCCGCCACGGTCTCCACCATGGAGGAGGCGGAAGTGACTCTTCCTCTGCGCATGCGCGGGAAACTGTCAGCAGCCGCTGACGCTACCGCGCATGCGCCGGGAAACTGTCAGCGGCCGCTGACGCTCCCGCGCATGCGCCGCATTTCCGCGCCAGCTGGCGGGGCAACAAACGCTATTTCCGTCAGCTGGCGGGACGGAAATCCCTCCGGCGTCAGCCTAGCCCCTCAATGTTGGGGCTCGGCCCCCAAAGATGCGGAGCATTCCGCACCTTTGGGGCGGCGCGATGCCTGTCTGATTGGCGCCGATTTGGGCGCCAGTCGGCGGACATCGCGCCGTTGGGGGAGAATTTTGCCCGGGGTCTCCCGGCTTCTATTGACCATGTTGCGCCAATGCATGCTGCTTTTCGGATGCAGCATGCCCTATGTGTGGTTAGATAGCGGTGAGAAACATGCTGGCAGCGCTGATGGGAAACTCCAAGCAAAACCTGCCACAAATGACACTTTCCGTTCGATCGCACCCTAAATTTGATCAGTTGCATTTTCTCCCAGCCCCCTAATTCCTCCAATTTAAAAATCATGTCCTCTTTTCTGACATGCTCATTCCCTTACTGTTCTTTGTCTTTGAAACCCCCTCCAGTTATACACGTTTCCACCCTGAATCCTCTGTTCCACTGATTGAGGATGTTTGTGCAGCACAAGCTCGCCCTATGTGCTCCAGCTGTGCCAACATCTGTCTCTGCGGCCGCAGTTTGGAATTTCCTCTCCAAACCACTCTGCCTCTGCATCTCTATCTTCTGCTTTAAGATGCTCATTAGAACTCACCCCTCTTTAGAAGCGTTTGGTCACCCCCATTTAATTGTTTCTTCTTTATTTCTGTGTTCATTTTTGTCTGATCACAGCACAGTGATGTCCCTTGGGACATTTTTCTACATTAAAAGGTGCACACGAATGCAAGTCATCGGATTTAACTCTCAGAACCGTAAGACCATTGAAACCCAACAGTGAAGAAGGAGGACATTCGGCCCATTGAGTTAGCACCGACCCTCCGCTAGAGCACTATACCTAGGGCCACTCCCCCGCTCTGTCTCTATAACCGCACGCGTGCTGATTATGGCCAATCCACCTGACCGGCACATCTTTGGACTTTCTGAATTTATTGCATCTTCCCCAATCTTTGCAACACTTTTGAAGTCACGTCCTTTGGTCTTTCACACTCGGGCTGTCTGGGATCCTCACTAAGGATTTGCTTTAAAAATCCTAAATCATGGATCTTCATGCTCACCTTTAGGTTTCTCTTAAATAGAGAATTTGCATGACATTTCAGGTACAAATTTCTACAATGAACCTTTCAATGCCCCTTTGTGTGAGCTCCAACGTTCATTTGCTGTGCGTTACAAAGCAGCAAAGAAAATAAATTCAGCACCACTCTTACCTATAATTTGTGTTCTATTTTGACTAAAATAAAGAATTAAACGGTCCAAGCGAGTTTGAATGAAACACACATGTATCTGGGTCCACCTTATCCCCAATTACCAGCAGGGTCATTCAGCTTCTGGCCTCATTACAGCCTCGGTTCAAACATGGACAAAAGTGCTGAATGCCAGAGGTGAGGTGAAAGTGACTGCCCTTGACATTAAGGCAGCATTTGACCGAGTGTGGCATCAAGGATCCCTAGCTAAACTGGAGTCAATGGGAATCAGGGGGAAACTCTCCGCTGGTTGGAGTCATACCTGGTACAAAGGAAGATGGTTTTTATCACTGCAGGAGTTCCTCAGATTAGTGTCCTAGCCCAACCATCTTCAGCTGCTTCTTCAATGACCTGCCTTCCATCATAAGGTCAGAAACGGGGATGTTCGCTGATGACTGCACAATGTTCAGCACCATTCGCAACTCCTCAGATAATGAAGCAGTCCATGTCCAAATGCAGCAAGACCTGGACAATATCCAGGCTTGGGCTGACAAGTGTCAAGTTACATTTACGTCACACAAGTGCCAGGCATGACCATCTCCGACAAGAGAGGATCTAATCATCACCCCTTGACATTCAATGGCATGACCATTGCTGATCCCAATAATCAAAACCCTGGGAGTTACCATTGATCAGAAACTGAACTGGACTAGCCACATTAATACTCTGACTACCCGGGCAGGTCAAAGGCTAGGAATCCTACAGCAAGTAACTCACTTCCTGACCGCCTCAAAGCCTGTCCACTATCTAGTAGGCACAGGTCAGGTGTGTAATGGAATACTCTCCACTTGCCTGGCGGAGTGCAGCTCCAACAACACTCAAGAAGCTCAACATCATCCAGGACAAAGGAGTCCGCTTGATTGCTCCTCCTTCCATAATCATACAAACCCTCCACCACCAATGAACAGTGGCAGCCGTGTGTGCCAT
Organism: Scyliorhinus torazame; assembly: GCF_047496885.1. Taxonomy (NCBI): domain Eukaryota; kingdom Metazoa; phylum Chordata; class Chondrichthyes; order Carcharhiniformes; family Scyliorhinidae; genus Scyliorhinus; species Scyliorhinus torazame. The sequence continues at coordinate 190,470,362 of NC_092718.1, read as the reverse complement.
CTATACGATGCACTACAGTAACTCATTACCCCGAGTTGGAAATAGATCGCCGCTCCTTCACTGTCGCTGGGTCAAAATCCTGGAACTTCCTCCCTAACAGCACATTGGGTGTAACTACACCCGAAGGACTGCAGCGGTTCAAGAAGACAACTCATCACCACCTTCCGAAGGGCAACTAGGGATGGGCAATAAATGCTAGCCTAATCAGCGATACCCACATCCCGTAATGAATAAAAAATAATTATTATTGCACAAGTTAATACAGCATATATTTGGTTTGGTTTAGTCAGTGCAGAGAAAAAATCATGGTGATGGCTGATGAGCTTTACATTTATCCAACTGTGAAGGCCACGAAGAATCCAGCACGAGTTTGTAGAATCGAAAGAAATAACTTTATTTATAATTACACATACACAAAGCAGCAGTACTCCACCACTGCTCACTCCTCTCTAGCTGGTTCCACACTGGCCAGCTCCATTTATGCAGGGACTCTGCTAATGATTTCTCCGCCTCCCCTCATTGGGAAAACTCATACTCACTGAGGATTGTGGGATTGCCATTAGTCCCCAGCCTATAGTAATCAGGCAGGTTATAACACCAACAGATATTCTTATTATTTAACCTTGGCACAAATATTTGCAACTAATACCTTCCTCCGTGTAATGTAATATGAGGGGAGGGGAGGGGGTGGGGCGGGGAATAGAAAGAACTGATGTGACCCTAGATTGCAAGGCATTTTGTATGAAGAAATTGTGGGCGCGATTCTCCCCCCCCACCCCCGCCGGGTCGGAGAATAGGCGGGGGCTGGCGTGAATCCCGCCCCCGCCGTGTCCCGAATTCTCCACCACCAGAGAATCGGCGGGGGCGGGAATCGCGCCGAGCCGGTCGGCGGGCACACCCCTGGTGATTCTCCAGCCCACGATAGGCCGAAGTCCCAACGGTGTGGATTAAACCTCCTTGTGAACGGCGGGACAAGGCGGCGATGGCAGGCTCCGGGTTCCTGGGGGGGGGGGTGCGGGGCGATCTGGCCGCGGGGGGGTGCCCCCATGGTGGCCTAGCCCGCGATCGGGGCCCACCGATCTGCGGGCGGGCCTGTGCCGTGGGGGCACTCTTTTCTTTCCGCCTTCGCCACGGTCTCCACCATGGCGGAGGCGGAAGAGACTCCCTCCACAGCGCATGCGCGGAGATGCCGTGAGCGGGCGCTAATGCTCCCGCACATGTGCCGCCCGGCAATGTCATTTCCGCGCCAGCTGACTGGGCACTTCCGCCAGCTGGCGGAAATCAGTCCGGCGCGGGCCTAGCCCCTCAAGGTTAGGGCTCGGCCGGTCAAGGGGCGGAGGATACCGCACCTTTGGGGCGGCGCGATGCCCGACTGATTTGCGCCGTTTTTGGCGCCGGTCGGCGGACATCGCGCCGATACAGGAGAATTTCGCCCAGAGGCTGGAATATCATTTTCTAAAAATGTATAAATATATAGGGCGCGATTCTCCGCTCCCGTGCCGGTTGGGAGAATCGCCTGGGTCGCCAAATTTTCCCGCAACGCCGGTCCGACGCCCTCCTGCGATTCATGGAAGCGGCCAGATCGACACAATCGCGTTTTGCGCGGCGCGGTACAGTGAATCGCCCGAGACATCCAAAATGGCGATTCACCGGTACCCCCGCAATTCTCCGACCCGGATGGGCTGAGCGGCCTGCCCAAAAAGGCGGGTTCCCCCGGCGCCGTCCACACCTGGTCGCTGCCGGCGGGAACAGTGTGGGAACGCTGGGGGGGGCGGCCTGCGGGGGGCAAGGGGGGATCCTGCACCGGGGGGGGCCTCAAATGGGGTCTGGCCCGCGATCGGTGCCCATCGATCGTCGGGCCGGCCTCTCTGAAGGAGGACCTCCTTTCTTCCGCAGCCCCGCAAGATCCGTCAGACATCTTCTTGCGGGGCGGACTCAGAGAGGATGGTAACCACGCATGCGCGGATTGGCGCCGGCCAACCGGCGCATGCGCGGGTGACGCCAGTTATGCGGCGCCGGCCGCGTCATGTATGCGGCGCCAAGGCCTGCCGCGCGTAAATGACGCGCCGCCGCTCCTAGCCCATTATCGGGCCCTGAATCGGTCAGGATCGGGGCCGTTTCACACTGTCATGAACCTCAACGGCGTTCACGACGGCGCGAACACTCTGCCCCCATTTCGGAGAATCCCGCCCATAATGTTTTTAACATAGTAGAGAAATTTGTCATTCCTCAAATGTCAAATTAGTTTTCCAGGGCTAGTGAGGCTGTTCAGCCATAGTTATGGACCTAATATGCCTTTAAAAACCCAGTTGCAGCTCATTCAACAGGATGTGACTTAAGGGTTTTCACACCAAGACTAACAGTGTGCACGGGATATTGCTTCGGGATTGCATTCCAGATGGGACTTCAGCAGTGTACACTATAGAGAAGTATAGACGCACTGAGCAACTTCTGAATTTATTTTTTAGCTGCTCAGGAATGAAGCCCAGAAATTGCAGTTGGTTTATTAATGGCACACATTTTAGAAAAGTTTAGGAACGTTGGGTTCGTGATTGAGCTCACATACTTTTTGTTAACGATTGCTTACTCAGGGAAGCGTAATGTACCAATCACAGCCGTTGCAACACTTAATTTATAGAATCGTTGCGCACATGTAGCTTTTAAAATTGATCAAACCGCCCCCACCCTCATCCTGACGTTGTGAGCCAAAAAGCCCAATGGCTCTATCATCTTTGTGGATTTTCTTTCAGAGTGTATAATCCTAGCTGCAGAAAATCTGCAGCAAAATTGAAACAGACTCAATGTGGAGGCCATGGAATATGCTGAATGCAAATGTATGCTTATCAAAGATAAGCTTACCACTGGGTTCGTTCAAATGCAGGACACACTACTTTTTTTTTTTGCTGGCATAGCAGAAGGCCCACACTATCAATTTTACATTTGTAAAGGTAATTGCGCATAAATAGACCCCTGCTCCTGACCTTAGTGGGAACAGCACCTGAAATCTTTTTCAGAAATGTTGAAATATATCCGATACTAATGGGGTGGAAAAGAAGTTCAAGCACTTTTGCTGATTAACCCTCCCCAGGAATCTGAATTAATTGTGGGAAGTTGTACAAGGACCCAGGAAGAACATTCCAGCTGAGCTCAGGAATTATAGCAGCGGTTCTTCTGGGCTGTCAATCTATTTGTCTCTGTATATTTTGGCTGTTAAAAGTCAGGGTGATTTTGTGTGGCCTCATCTGGTTTAAATAGGGAGGCAGCAACATCCAAAATGGGGTTGTTAGCTTCACTGTCCCGTTAACATTGGTGATACAGGGGGGCAGCATGGTGGTGATGCCTCATGGCTTTGAGGACCTTGGTTCCACCCTGGCCCCGGGTCACTGTCCATATGGAGTTTGCACATTCTCCCTGTTTCTGCGTGGGTCTCACCCCCCAACCCAAAGATGTGCAGGGTAGGTGGATTGGCCACGCTAAATTGCCCCTTAATTGGAAAAAAAATTGGGTACTTTAAATTTAAAAAAACATTGGTGATACAGCATCTCCGTAGTAATAGGAATCTATCACCAGGTATCCAAAGTGATTGCCTTATTCAGGCAATTTAATATGGAAATCGGGGCCTGTAACTTGAATCGATCGCCAATTGCCATTTTAGGTAGGAACTGATTGGAGCCTGTGCACAGTTCAATGAGTAAAGGAAGAGAAAAGGTCTTCCTAAGGTCCGTGCTCAATTATTTTGATCCTATTCTCAGTGATCGGACGTCCTACTCTGCATTTTATCTTACTTTGTGGCAGCTCTGGTCAACAATTCAGGTCTGAATTTGGTGGACTGTGTTGGAATGGCTTTTTGGCAACCTGCAACTCACCAAATGGATTTAAACAAGGGCCGAGCCTCAAACCGACGGGGAATACTTCACCGCCGGAAGGGGGCCACTGAACAGCACACTCTGCAGGACGGCCCTGCAAGAGTCAAAACCAACGCAAGGGTAGTGACAATGAAAGAGTTTACGGCTGCAATTATTTACAATGTCCACCTGAACTGTGAGCACATCAGTCCCCAATGGGAAAAGGTTCCAGTTGTCTTAAAGGGAAAACAAAGGTCTTGTGATGCAGTGGGTAGTGTCACTGCCTCTGAGCCAGGAGCTGCGGGTTCGGGTCCCACCCCAGTACATGATGGCCGAGGAAAGCGCGTTCACAGCAAGGCCAAAGGGGTTGAGGGTCAACCTGAAAATCCTTCCGACAAGCCAATGCTAGTGGTAAGAGAGGGAGGGACTCCTGGTCAGGCACAATTGATGTCGGAGTGGTGCCCCTCAAGCTATAAGCCTCTGCCGACTGACTAGCAACCAGATCCAGGAATTATGAGCTATGGAAGCAGGAAAGTCTGTGTTAGTGCCCCACTAAGAGCGGGGAGAGAATTGGAAATTGGAATGGGGAAACAATTCACAGTGATTTAATGTGGGGTGATGTTAAGCACCATGCGCCAGCAACAGTTAAATAGTCACGCAAAGAAGAATGGCCCACTGGGCCCACATTTAAATATATTTCAATAAAATAAATTGCACATGCAAGGCAAAACCCCCAATCTCTCTTGCTGTGCAGCTTTGGCTGATTCTGCAGGCAACACATGTACCCCTGTCAACTGCCAGGAATAGTCAATTGCCAATGTTTGCATTTCAGAAATTTTAATGGGCATTCACTCCTCAATGAATATAACTCTCCAGCAAATTATTTTGTTTATTTTGGTCACGTGTCTTGAATTGATCCGTGGTCCTTTGTTTACAAAGGTTTCTTTGTCACCGACAGCGTTGTGAAAAGGCGAAGAGCTGGCAGCATCACGAACGCACAGAACCAAGCGAGCTCTTTGCTGGCTGTTGCAGCTAACGTCAGCCGAAGAATATATGTCCCCCCAAAAAACAAGTAAGAGCCAACAATTTAATAGTGGTTTATCAGGAACAAACCTAATTTCCTTACTGATTAGGCTGTCTACTGAGAGATTAATTAATAACCCTCTCTTTCTGTATGAGGGCCTGTCAGGATCACAGACTGATTGTCTATAGGATTTCTAATTCTGATAACCCCGTGAGTACCATCAATAGTTTATTATAACTGATATCTTCTCCATCATATCAATGGATTATGTGATAATGGTTCCCTTCATTACTTTTGTTTTAAGCTTAGAAGCTTAAAATGTTACATTAATGGCACGGGGATGTGCTGCAGCCAGCATGGCCATTTTGCATTTGACCCGACCTTCCACACTTAATTTCCATCAGCTTTTGTGTGGAAAGTTGGTGTCAGGGGGGAAAGGGATTCCCCAGGCCTTTGAGTGTGGGGTGGGAGATGGGAATAGCACAAGTCCCAGAAATCCAGAACCCAAGTGAGCCAATTAGGTTGGCCAATTCATTTTACCAGCGGCGGAGTGAAGATTCCTTTTCCTCATGAGGAAATTATCAGATACACCCTGGTGGCCTCCCAATGACTCTGGGGGTGGGATGGGAGGTGGGGTTGGGGGGGGGATAGCTGGCCTCCTTCTGGGCACTCTTTTGTCTGTGAGGTGTCCCACTGGCGGCACTGGTGCTACCTGCCCTCAGCGGCATACCATCTCCCACCACCACCACCACCATCTCGGAGGGCCTGCCTGACTGGCCCTGGCACTCCCACACTCCATTTGCCTCACTGTGAGGGTGCAGGTCCATTGATGGCAATCTCATTTTACAAGTGCAGTTCCAGCAGTGACCACCGCTCCTGATGGTGCTGCTGAGCCGCTGACCCTTTGACTGGGTCAACACCACTTGGGGACAGGCCATCGTCCTTATGACTGGCCCAGTAGAAGCCATTTATTTGGCTGTCACTGGTAAATTATACAGGTAATAGGACAAGTCCAAAACAAAAGATCTGTCTAAAAAATGTGAGAATAAAAGAAGCACGCCATCCAGAAAACTAAAACCTAGGAAAGTGAAAGAAAATGGGGTTTGAGGTTGGGGTCTGAAAATTGTTAATCACAATGCTGAGTCTGGAATACTGAAATGTGCCTCACTGCAAGGTGTGTCACTGCTTGGCAAAGTTACATTGAGCTTCGGGAGCACTGCAGGAGGACAAGGTCAGAGACGTTTGAGTGCGAGCAATGTGAAGGTAACCTGTGCATCTCCTTAATCAATCAGAATGAAGAATTGCTTTTTAAAAAGTTTATTCTTTCATGGCGTTGCCCATCCCTGACTGCCCTTGACATGAGTGGCATGCTCGGCCATTTCAGAGGGCAGAGAAGGGTCAACCACATTTCTGTGGATCCAGAGTCACATATCGGGATGGCAAGAATGGTAGAATTCCTCCCCAAAAGGACATTTGCGAGCCAGATAGTTTTTTTTAGGACAATCAATCATAGTTACTGAGATTAGCTTTCTATTCCAGATTTATTAATTGAATTTAAATTCCACCAGCGTCCACATCCCCAAAGCACCAGCCGGGGCTGCTGGATTACGAGTCTAGTTATATTACCACTGCACCACTGTCTGCACCATGATCAATGCAGATTGATAATGACCGTGCAGTATCAGAATCATGACATTTAACTTTGAATAGTGATCTTAATGTAAACTTAGGCACAGACTGCAAACTAAAGAAAGGGAAAGAAAGATTGGATTGAGAGAGCAATGAAAAAGACATAAAGAAAACTTAAATAAATTAAAGTTAAAAAAAACTCTGACAACAATTAAAAGCTGAAGGAATGAGACTTTATACCTGCAATAGTTAATTTTCAGTACTAAAGAGGTTGTTTGGCAGTAGTTAAGACTTATCACTTCATTAAAAAGGATATTTAGACCAATGTTCACTCGAAGTGACCTAGGTTCACAGCCGTGCCACAATGCAGAATGTACAGTGCAATGCCGCAAATAGGCCACACACAACAAACAAAATATAGAAACATACATAGAAGCATACATAGAAACATACATCGAAACATACATAGAACCATACATAGAAAACAGAAGCAGGAGGAGGCCATTTGACCCTTCGAGCCTACTCTGCCATTCAATATGATCATGGCTGATCAACTTCAATACCCTGATCCCACTTCCCCCATAACCCTTGATTTCTTTAGCCCCAGAGGCTATTTCTAATTCCTCCTTGAAATTACACAAATTTTGGCCTCAACTACTTTCTGTGGTAGTTAATTCCATAGATTCATCCTCTGGGTGAAAAAATTTCTCCTCACCTCAGTCCTCAAACCTTGGGCGAAATTCTCCCCCAACGGTGGGATGCCCGCCGACTGGCGCCAAAGCCGGCGCCAATCAGACGGGCATCGCGCCGGCCCAAAGGTGCGGAAGGCTCCGCATCTTTGGCGGCCTAGTCCCAACATTGAGGGGCTAGGCCGACGGCGGAGGGCTTTCCGCCCCGCCAGCTGGCGGAAATGGCGTTTGTTGCCCCGCCAGCTGGCGCGGAAATGCGGCGCATGCGCGGGAGCGTCAGCAGCCGCTGTCAGTTTCCCGCGCATGCGCAGTGGGGAGAGTCTCTTCCGCCTCCGCCATGGTGGAGGCCGTAGCGGAGGCGGAAGGGAAAGAGTGCCCCCACGGCACAGGCCCGCCCGTGGATCGGTGGGCCCCGATCGCGGGCCAGGCCACCGTGGGGGCACCCCCCGGGGTCAGATCGCCCCGCGCCCCCCCCCCAGGACCCCGGTGCCCGCCCACGCCACCTGGTCCCGCCGGTAAATACCAGGTTTGATTTACGTCGGCGGGACAGGCAATTTATGGGCGGGACTTCGGCCCATCCGGGCTGGAGAATCCAGCGGGGGGTCCCGCCAACCGGCGCGGCCGGATTCCCGCCCCCGCCCAATCTCCGGGAGCGGAGACTTCGGCGGGGGCGGGGGCGGGATTCACGGCGGCCAACGACCAGGCGGGGGGTCGGAGAATGACGCCCCTTATCCTCAAACCGTGACCCCTAGTTCTGGGCTCCCCCAACATCGGGAATATTCTTTCTGAATCTATCCTGTCCAATCATGTTAGAATTTTATGAGTTTCTATGGGATCCCCTCTCATTCTTCTAAACTCCAAAGAATACAATCCTAACCAATTTAATGTCTCCACATATGATAGTCCCACCAGCCCGGATGCTAGCCTGGTAAACCTTTGCTGCACTCTTTACACAACAAAAACATCCTTCCTCAGATAAGGACACAAAAACTGCACACAATACCCCAGGTGTGGCCTCATCAACGCCCGATACAATTGCAGTAAAACACCGCTATTCCTAAACTCAAATCACCTAATCAAATTAAATCATGGACAAAACATCTGAAATAGACTAGTCCTAACATCCTGTGATGAATATAATCCATACCTACAATGCCAGTACAGGAATTTCACTTTGTTCAAAGCTTTTGAAAGGGGAGCTAGGTGGTGAGATGCCATTTTGAATGCAGCTTGGGGACAATTGGCACACCTTGGACAACAACTTCCAGATTTTTCTGTTTAGCATTGTGATGCACTATAAATTACGAAGAGACAAGAGTAGAGAGTAATCCAGGCTTTATTAAGCAGAGATGTGTTTCCTCCTGCAGCTGCAACCAGAAATGGGAGCAGCTCGGTGTGCACACACATTTATACTCTGCCTACTGGGCGGAGCCAGCAGGCAGGGATCTACCCCCGTACCTGTAGTATAGGAGCCTTACCGTATTACCTCTAATACAACTATTATACAAACAGTGGTGACTACCACACATTGCGTCTGCACTGACCTTGAAGTTATTGTCCACTTGTGCACAAACTTCTGTGAGTGCCATTGTCCTCAACATTATTTAAGAGTACATTCTGGTCTGCTGAGTTATCAGAAAAATAGACATTTTAAATCCTGAAAGGTTTGCTCTTTGTAGCCACATATTTTATTCTACATTGTACAGTAGAATAGCTATTGTTTTCTGAGGCTTTTGTAGAGGTTAATACCACACAATTAAATATTAACTTATAAGAGTAAAGGAGTACCAACAGAATTGTTGTCTCAAATAATTTTTGTTTCCTGTTAAATGATGCTCTAACCTCCACCTCAATAGATAAGTACCCTGTACAATGAAGCAGCCCAACATTTAACAACCCACATTGCAAAAACATTCATCTCTCTTCACCTCTTGTTTTTTTCCCAGTGAAAATCCTCAGTCTGCGTCCTGTTCACGCACCAAGGGCAGAATTTTAACTGAGACCTGGATTCCCGAGGTTGTGAACATTGTTAAATAGGGAACAAGGGGGCGATTCTCCGAACCCCGCGCCGCGCCGGAGAATCGCTGCAACCGCGCCACGACGCCCTGTCGCCGGTGCGCAATTCTCCAAGATACGGAGAATCGGCGCCATTTGCGGCATTTGCGCCGGCGCATTTGCACTGGGCTGCCGCTTCTCCGGCCCGTATGGGCCAAGCGGCCACGAGGATACGACAGAGTCCCGCCGGCGCCGTTCACCCCTGGTCGCTGCCGGCGGGAACTCTGCGCGAACGGTCGGGGGGCGGCCCGTGGGGGGAAGCTCTTTCACCAGGGGAGGCGCCTCCAATGGGGTCTGGCCCGGGATCGGGGCCCACCGATCGGCGGGCCAGCCTCTCTCCACCCGGGCCTACTTTTTGGCACGGCCGGCCCCTGAACACCGACACCATGTTGAGTTGGGGCCAGCGCACTAAAGAAGTCCCCCAAGCGTGCGCAGGTTGGCGTGGCCCAGCTGGCGGCACGAAAGGAGGCTGGAGCAGTCGTACCCCGGCCCAGGCCCGGTTCACGCCGTCGTGAAACACGACGGCGTTCACGATGGCGCAAACACTTGGGTTCCATATTGGAGAATCGCCCCCAGGTCCGTGGAGTAGGCTTCCTAATATTCCACAGGGCAGGGCAGATGGGACCTATTTAGCATCTAACCTGGCAGATGGCACCTCTGAGCCTTAGTACGGCGCCACAGTGTTGTGTGCTCCAACCTCTGGTGTGGAACTCAAACTCAAAACTTTCTGACTCAGATGCTTGAATGCAACCGTCGCGCTAAGGTGGACACTTCTTGATGAGACAAATTTCCAGTGGTGTGGAGAGAGAGGACTGAATTGATGAAAACAAATTGTTTCCAATAAAAACTGGTCTCGAATGAGGGACCAAAACCGTAAGATTAAACATGAGAGCTTAAGGGCGGGATTCTCTGAACCTGAGGCTAAGTGTTGACGCCGTCGGAAACCCCGTCGCATTTCTCGACAGCGTCAACACGGCCGAAGGATCAGCAATTCTGGCCCTTACATGGCGCCAGCATGGCGCTGGAGCACTTCACGCTGCTCCAGCTGCTGATCCGGCCGTGGAATGGGCGCCGAGGGGATGCGCGCATGCGCAGTGGGTACAGCGCGAACCTGCGCATGCGCAGTCCCACCGGCGCAATTTCCGTGCATGCGCAGTGTCTCCCTTGTCCGCGCCGGCCCGTCCCAACATGGCACAGGAATACAGGCTCCCGCGCGGAAGAAAGGCGGCCGGGAAACAGAGAGGCCAGCCCGCCGATCAGTGGGTCCCGATCGCGGGCAATGCCACATCGGAGGCCTCCCCTGGGATTGAACCACCCTCCCCCCCCCACAGGCTGTCACCGGACGCTTCCACGCCGGGTTCCCACTGAGAGCAGGCGTGGATGGCGCTGGCGGGATTCGGCGTTTCCACGACGGCTGCTCGGCCCATCCCGGCCCGAGAATTGGCAGGCTGGACGCGTAGATCAGTCCGCGACTGGCGCCGTGCCAACCACGCCATCGCCAATGGTGCCACGTGCCGGCATTGGGGCGGCGTGGCGCGATTCGCGCCGGTTGCAGGGATTCTCTGGCACAGCCCCGGGCTGAAAGAATCCTGCCCTAAGGCTATGGAATTAACTAGTGATTTGAAAGTTACTGACTGAAGCAGAGGCCATGTCGAATTGTAAGAATAGGTTAAACTGATGATTGAAGGATAAAGGGATGAAGAGGAATAGGAACAGAGTGAGCGCCTCGGAATTGGGCTACCGCTGATGTCAAGGCTAAAGATGAGTGCAGAGTGATTGGGCCTAACTGCCTGTTTCCTGGTTCTAATTCCCATATCATTCTTGGTAAGATATAATTTTCTGGATAATACGGATCATTGTACCTTTTCCATGCTTTGCGATTGTGAGCACCAGCACCCTAATATTCAGTACCACAGTAATGAACATGTTAACAATTAGGCATAATCCATGCTCAAACAACCATTAACCTACTGCATCTCTACACCCCCCCCCCCCGCCCCCCCCAGCCAACTCATCCCTAAAATATGCATAGGTGTTGTCACATGTTATGGCGCAAAGATTATTTGTGGCACTATTAAAGCGTACATTATTTCAACCTTGCGTTTGTGCTAAATACGTGACATTGGTGCATGAGTGCTGAGGTAGTTCAGTGGCTGAAATATATTGAGATTTGTGTTTGCTGAGATGAGGGGTTGCAGGTGCATCCAGATGCACAGGGATCGTCATTCATTAATGTCTGAAACTCATCAACACAAGGCTGGGGAGGACAAAGAATTTCAATTACAGCAGCCTTCACCTAAAGTACTCAGCCTTCATTTGCCTCAAACTGGCAGGGAGGGTCTAATTGGATAAGAGGGCACTTTTCGTGAAAGATTTACGTACAGCTTTGTGATGGTGTAAAATTTAATTAATCTGATAAAGGTCAATCTTCAGCAATTCATTTTGTGTTTTTGAACGTCTGCATTATGAAGTGAATGAAAGCTCTAACTGTTTTGCATGAACAATGTATGTTGTAGTCACGATAAACATTTCAATTCAGAACAGAAATGAAAAAGAACTCTTTTAAATGTCTAACCTTCAATGTCAAGTACTTCTTTCTTATTGTACTTTATTGTATTTATTGATATAGGTTTTTACCTTTTTCAGAGCTATTCTGCTCTTCTTCAGGACTGGGAGGTTGAACTGTAATATTTGTTTGAATACTTCAAGGTTTCTTAACATACTAATATTCTGTTCAGTGAGTTTTTCTCTATATCTTTCCAACCTCAAAAGAGTTTTTCTCTATATCTTTCCAACCTCAAAAAAGAAGCTATGATGAACGTGCAAATATCAGTAGCACACATCCCATTACACAATAACCCAAAGATATGTAAGAACAGCATGCGACTCTCCAGAGGGGCATGATTTGTCTATTTTATCATTCTCTGTGAAATATTAGACTTTAAGTAATATTTTCATTTCTACAACTTCACAACTGATAGAAATATAATAAATGACTGTGGATTGGTGCAGAACAGAAATAATTCTCCTGTGACAACAGGATAAATAACTCAACTGCTCATTATGCAGTCCATTATCACTTGCAGATTCTCTCTGTATTCCGCCAATCCACATCATTTATTACCTGTCCGTGCACTTTTGCTAGTTTTTCGTGAGGTAGGATGTCCTTGTGCAGTCATTCTTTCCTCTTAGCATGTTCGAAAACCTCCGCATCTTGAGGGGCCGAGCCCTAACCTTGAGGGGCTTGGCCCGCACCGGACTGATTTTCGCCCCGCCAGTTGGCGGGAAAGGCCTTTGGTGCCACGCCAGCTGGCGCGGAAATGACATTGCCGGGCGGCGCATGCGCAGGAGCGTCAGTGGCCGCTCATGGCATCCCCACGCATGCGCAGTGGAGGGGGTCTCTTCCGCCTCCGCCATGGTGGAGACCGTGGCGAAGGCGGAAGGGAAAGAGTGCCCCCACGGCACAGGCCCGCCCGCAGATCGGTGGGCCCCGATTGCGGGCCAGGCCCCCCCCCCCCAAGACCCCGGAGCCCGCCCGCGCCGCCTTGTCCCGCCGGTAAGAGAGGTGGTTTAATCCACACTGGCTGGACAGGCATTCTAGCAGCGGGACTTCGGCCCATACGGGCCGGAGAATCGCCGGGGGGGGGGCGGGATTCACACCAGCCCCCGGCGGGGGGTCGGAGAATCTCGCCCCTGAAGTCTATTCTACTCAACTTGGATCATGTGAACACTAGGCTGTATTTTAACCACACCTAACATACATGGAACATAGAACATCCAGTGCAGAAGGATGCCATTCAGCCCATCTGAGTCTGCACCGACCCACTTAAGCCCTCACTTCCACCCTTTCCCCGCAACCCAATAACCCCTCCTAACCTTTCTTTTGGTTACTAATGACAATTTATCATGGCCAATCCACCTAACCTGCACGTCTTTGGACTGTGGGAGGAAATGGGAGAACCCGGAGGAAACCCACGCAGACACGGGGAGAACATGCAGACTTCTCACAGTGACCCAGCGGGGAATCGAACACAGTGCTATCCACTTGTGCTACCGTGCTGCCCCATGACACTGAGAAGTAAATAGGAGGAATAAGGGCAGCGAGATGTGCCCATCTGAAAACATTGTTTGAATGGTATTCCAAATATTCATGGCTACTTCCTTTACAAACCTGTGAGATTTGAAGCACAGAGTAAGTAAGTAGTCCTGCCATGGTGCAAAGTTAACAAAGCTGAATCATAGCGAGCACTGGCAACATACACTACTGAAGGGCTGACCTAGGTGAATACTGTCGAGCTGGCTCTGTTGATTAGCAATTCAGATTTATTTGTAAGGATAATAGTTTGTGCAGACAGGCAGGGGTAGTCAGCCGGGCAGGGGGTGGACAATCTTGAGCCGATGACTCCTATGTAAGCTGCTCATCTATCTTTGCGGTCTCCTTGTTGCACAATGTAATTTGTAGAGGAGATCTACCCATTTGCACTCTTCTGCTTGTTCCGCTTAGGGGAGCTGCACAGGGGAAAGCAATAGAAGCCAACAAATCCATGAGAAATAGCCTTTGGGGAAACACAGAAACAAACAGATAACTATTCTATCTTGAGCCTCCTCCTGAGTTTCTGGGCTCCATAATTATTGCTCTTTTCATGTGCTTCGTTGGAGTCCTGGGCTGAAGTCTGCCGTACATTCTCAATTCTCATTGCTCCATTATTGGTGGCTGTGTCATCAGTTACCACGGCCCCAGACTCTTGAATACTGTCCCTACACCTCTCTCGCTCACTTTCCTCCTTTAGGCTTAAAAGCCTATCTATTTGACCAAGCTTTTGGCCATATATGGTGTTGCACCTTGTTTTAAAACGCTCCTTCAAAGTGCCTTGTGATGTTTCATTACATTAAAGGTGCTATCTAAATATAAGCTTCTGTTGTTGTTGATTAAGCAAGCAGCCACATTGAGGAATGCAAAATGACAAAAGTTAAATTAAAAGAGGTACGTTTGTCAATTGATGGGATGGCACTAATAGAATCAGTACACTTTCATATTTCAAGGAAAACAGATGCTAAAAGGATAGGGCTATATGAAGTTTATTGGAGCAAGCGACAATATCATAGTGTCATGTTTTGCCCATTGTAGTTCTTTATTATGTAGGGAACAACAATTCCCTGCAGAGTCCGCAGCAACTGCCGGATGGTTATGGGAACAGTTGTGAGATAAATGTATCTACATTATTCATCTCTTTCGTGCATTTCACAGTCTGGGAAGCAGCAAAAACACACTTTCATGAAGATTTGTTATGAACCATTTGATTCAGCCTGAATCGAATAGTTAGTTTTTACTGCTGCCTTCTATTTTTAATGAAAGATATGTTGATGGTGTACGATTCTCGCTGCCATTTGCATCTGGCTGAAAAGTTAATTACTTTGTTCGTCTTTGTCACTCCATTATTGAATACGTGTGTTTCCCTCAAAATAACTGGAAAATATATGAACAACATAATCACTCATTACTCCATCAAAGGTAAGAGATGTTTTGAAATAGAAATGTTCTTTTGGCTGCCCTTATCCAGCTTTCAAAAGTTGAAAGCAAATAGAAAGGAACTTTCAATCTATATGTGTTCAAGAAACCTATTACATGATACAAATTGGCCAGAAAATATCAAAACATATTCTCCTTCTCTGCTTCTTAATAGCATGACTCCGTCTGAATCAGTTAACATACTCAGACTCCTTGGGCGGGATTCTACGGGAATCGGCGGAGCGGGCAACTCCGGCGGGAAGGAGTGGCGTGAACCAGTCTGGCGTCGGGCAGCCCCAAAGGTATGGAATCCTCCGCACATTCAGGGGCTAGGCGGGGCCCGGAGTGGTTTGCGCCGCGTCGGCCAGCAGGGAAGGGGCTTGGCGCCACGCCAACTGGCGCTGAAAGGCCTCTGCCGGCCGACGCGAGTTCGTGCACGCTAGGGAACGCCCGCGTGTGCTGGTATCATCCCAGCGCATGCGCAGAGGACTTCATCTCTGCACCGGCAATGGTGCACCGCTTCAGCCGCCGGTGCGGAAGAAGAGTGCTCCCACGCCACAGGTCCGCCCATGGATCGGTGGGCCCCGATCGCGGGCCAGGCCACCGTGGGGGCACCTCCAAGGGCCAGATCCCCCCCCGCGCCCCCCCAAGAACCCCGGAGGCCTCCCGCGCCACCAGGTCCCGCCGGTAAGGACCTACTTTAATTTACGCCGGCGGGACCGGCAAAAAATGGGCGGCCACTTGGCCCATCGCGGGCTGGAGAATCGCCGGGGGGGGGGGGGGCGGGGGGGCACTGTCAGCGGCCGCCGACCGGCGCGGCGTGATTCCCGCCCCCGGCAACTCCCTGGTGCCGGAGAATTCAGCAGCCGGCGGGGGCGGGATTCATGCCGCCCCCCGGCGATTCTCCGACCCGGTGGGGGGTTGGAGAATCCCGCCCCTTATTTAATAACCTCAGGAAGGGCTTCTTATCAAGCATGGTTTTGAATGGTGGTTGAATAGAACTGTGCAGAAGGAGGCCATTCGGTCCATTGAGTCTACACCGACCCTCTGAACTAGCAGCCTACCAAGGCACACTCCGCCACCCTATCCCTGTAACCCCACCTAACCCTTTCTGGACACTACAGGCAATTTATCATGACCAATCCACCTGCATATCTTGAACTGTGGGAGGAAACCCACGCTGAACGTACAAACGCCACACAGAGACCCAAGACTGGAATTGAACCCAGGTCCCTGGTGCTGTGAGACAGCAGTGCTAACCACTGGAGCTAACCACTGGAGCTAACCATTGGAGCTAACAACTGGAGCTAACCACTGGAGCTGAGATGGCCTTTGTCACAGGGTAGATATTGTCCCACAATGTTCAACATCCATGTGCTTGCAATAGAAAGGCCTGGTACTTGGAATAGAAAGGATGCAGGCCCTATATCTGAAGTTCCTTTGTATTAAATCATTGGAAGGAACCTTAAGGAATCAGATTCACTATCACTCTTTGGAAAGACAGTGAGGCCTGTGACCACTCATTGTAGATCACTACTACAAAGAACAGATTTTGAGGTGTTAGTGAGTGATGTCACAGTACTAATAGCCACAATGAGGCCTTGGAACACCTGGAAAAGTGTTTTTCAAAGCATTTATTACACATACAAATCTAAACCCCAGAAACCTTCAAAACATTAGTGACTGTTGGATTTGTCTGGCCTGTCATGGTCATCAGTCTGTCCTGCAGGTGATAAGAAATGATCTGCAACTCGTACAGGATTGAACCGTGATGTTCTCCCACTTCAATGGCAGCTCAGTTATATAACTGGAACCTCACCGCCGCCCCCCCACCCCAACCCCTGCACTGCAATAATTCAAAATCATTAATCTTTGAAATCTGTGTTCTTCCGTTTCTCAGCTAAATTATGACCTCTTATTATAAAGGTATGAATTCAACAACATTGCCAATTTTATCTCTCAACTCTCCCAGACAAGTTGTCTCTATTAACCCAGCTTAATTAATCACTTACACATGCATAAATACAAGCACACACAGACACACGCACACACAACCTTCTTTACAGAACAATACAATATTCCCCCAAAATATTTCCTTTCCCACCTCTACTGTGTGGAAGAACTGTGCATCCCCCTGACATCCCCAAGACCCTCAAGCTCATGAGTACTCAGTGACTTCTCCAATAACATTCTAATTGTCAAATCAACTAATAACACGTAGGCATCTCTGTGTTGGTTTTTACCTGATTGAAGTGTCAGGACAGACTTGTTGGGGATATGATATGTTGTGTTCAGGTACTGTACTGTACTGATCAGCCCTGATCTGCAGAGCTCCTCACCATGATATGGAAGGCTGAAGAGCTCGTTGAGCCATGCATGCGGTGACATTTAACCTGAAAGAAATTATGCGTGTGTAAAACTCTAAGAAATCAAAAGAAGCCAAAATTAAAATAGATGGGCTTTGCCAACTTTCTCTTGCCAGATTGCCACCAATCTCACAATCTGAAAAAAAGATCTGCAGTTGTACGGCACCATTCATGATCTCAGGACATTTCAAAATGCTTTGCAGCCAATTAAATACTTTCACGGTTGAATCATTGTTGGGCATGGAAAGTAATTTGTGCACAGAAAGCTCTCACAAATTACAATGCGATAATGATTAGATATCTTTTTGTGATGTTGATTGATGGATAAACATTAGGCAGTTGTGAGGGTGGATTTGTTTTATATTTTTGGGGAATATTGTATTGTTCTGTAAAGAAGGCTGTGTGTGTGTGTGTGTGTGTGTGTGTGTATGTATGTGTAAGTGATTTAATTAAGCTGGGTTAATAGAGACAACTTGTCTGGGAGAGTTGAGAGACAAAATTGGCAATGGTATTGAAATCATACCTTTATAATAAGAGGTCATGATTGTAAGTAAATATGTTAGATTTCAAAATATGCATTAGAAAATTAACTTTTGAGTTGTTAAGTTTCAAAGGGGAGTGAGGAACATTTACAACGAACAAAGGTTTCAAGGAAAGGTTATCACATTTTATTTGACTCAAGAGGGGAGGAAAGGGAAAGGCACAAAAGATTTTTATATTTTTGGGAAATGGGGAGCCAAAGAGGTGCTGAGGGAAATAGAATCAAAGATGAAAGAAAAAAAGATATTTAAGGAGAAATGTTGAGGTGAGTTGTGTAGACTGTGTGGGAAGGCATCCTGGGAGCAGCTCTGAGCTGAGAAAAGGTATAAGGTCTGACGCAACCATTATGCTGAAATAAGAAATTGTTATATTTTATACTTGTTGCAGTAATGCTATTAAAAAGACAGGTTTAATATGCATACAGCCAATATCTCTGCTAAAGCTGTGGAGTTGTAAAAGTGAGGCAATACGTAATTTTGCAGGGGAATATTCTGCTGACAGGTTGGAGCAGCATTTATTTGTTTACAGTTCGCTGGCTAATGGAATATTGTTTTGGTTTGAGGGTCCCTGGGGTGTAGATAATTTATGCTTTGGGTGCAGATGATGTAATTAAGGGGAGGAGCAAGGTCTGACTGTAGTTTCCGTTCGCAATAACATTGTAGTCCGACAAGAAGTATCTTCACTTCTTGCTCCTGAAAGGTTCTCCACATGAGGACTCTCCACAGAGAAAAGCAACTACAACCTGGCTGTTAACTTTATTTATAAGCGGTACTTATGGTTTTCTCAATTGGAATATTTTGTGGCATATTTAGGAAGTAAGTTAGTTTCTCCTTCGATTTAAGAACTGTTGTAACCATTAACTGTAAAGCTGTTCTTTGTTGCTGATGTGATTACTTTTCTTTTTAAATTAAAGTTTGTTTTAACGTAAATGATACCTATTGGTCAGTGTTATCATTCCTGTGGTGCAGTCACCTTTCCTCACAGTTTTACAAATTTCAAATAGTTGGGTTCTCATCCAGGATCCTATCAGCAAGACGAAAGCAGAGAGGTTTTTGTTGTCAGAAAGCAGCCTCGTTTCTGAGTTTTCCTTGATTTCAACAGCAGAGTAAAATCGGTTCAGAAGTCATGCGGCATACCTTCACTGACGTGACAGTGGTTTTACCTTGGGTAATATCACTGAAGTCATAGCATTAAAAATCATTTAGTGAGTGTCACCAAGGAGGTGCTTACTTGTGTGTTCTGATTAAGCATTTCTTTGGGGGGTGGTGGTTGCAAGACTGTTTTAGCTTTGTGTAGCGCACAATGACTTACGAGAGAGACGAGAAGTGATGAAGTCGATTCAGGCTTTATTAAGCGAGACTTGTCCCCAGCAGTTCAGCAACAGAATGAAGCGGCGGGGAGAAGCTCGGGTTCTTATACTCCGCCTTCAGGGCGGAGCCAGGAGTCAGCAGCCAACCAGGACCCGGGATCTGTCAGCCAATAGCATCACGGCTTCACAGTCCCACATGACCCCTAATACATACCACCACATTCACCCCTTGTTAAAAAGGAACCCGGCGGGGTGGTGGTTCGCATGGTGGTAGGGGTTTACAAGGCTGGCCCTGGAAGGAAAATTTCGGACATGCTACTACAGTTTTAGCCCTGCACTGGGCTATGTACAAGTTTGTGAAAACTATTTACAATATTAGCAAGAATTTTTTTTTTTTGTTACAATACAACAACATTCTTGGTGTCACGCAGATGCCATGAGTCGAGCGGGCGGTCTGGTCTTCCTCGTCGATCGCCTCAGCCCCGGTGGTGGTGCAGGTGCTTGTTCAGGCGTTGTCGTCTCCGGGAGCATTTCGGTGTTTGTTCCTGTTTTACTCCTGGGCGGGCACGGGAGGAGGACCGATCCCCCCGGGAAGGGGGGGGTCGCGGGGTGCGCCGGTGGCAGGGAGGGGATAATCGGTGTCGGGGGGGGGGGTGTGTGTTGCCGGCGGGCGCCAGCGCCCGCAGGGAGACCGTGTCCTGTCGGCCGTCGGGGTACGCCACGTAGGCGTACTGCGGGTTCGCGTGGAGAAGGTGAACCCTCTCGACCAACGGGTCCGATTTGTGCGCCCGCACATGTTTTCGGAGCAAGATGGGTCCTGGGGCCGCCAGCCAGGTCGGCAGTGACGTTCCGGAGGAGGACTTCCTGGGGAAGTCAAGGAGGCACTCATGAGGTGTTTGGTTAGTGGTGGTACACAGCAGCGACCGGATGGAGTGGAGAGCATCTGGGAGGACCTCCTGCCACCGGGAAACTGGGAGATCCCTGGACCGTAGGGCCAGCAGGACGGTCTTCCAGACCGTGCCGTTCTCCCTCTCTACTTGCCCGTTCCCCCGGGGGTTGTAGCTTATCGTCCTGCTCGAGGCTATGCCTCGTCACTCATGAAGGAGGACCCCCTGTCGCTATGGATATACGCGAGGCAACCGAACAGTGTGAATATGGTGCCAAGGGCTTTAATGACTGTGGCCGCTGTCATGTCGGAGCAGGGGATGGCGAAGGGGAAACGAGAGTACTCGTCCACCACATTCAGGAAGTATGCGTTGCGGTCAGTGGAGGGGAGGGGCCTTTTGAAATCCAAACTGAGGCGTTCAAAGGGGCGGGAAGCCTTGATCAGGTGCGCTCTATCCGGCCTGAAAAAGTGCGGTATGCACTCTGCGCAGATGTGGCAGTTCCTGGTGACTGTACGGACCTCCTCCACAGAGTAGGGGAGGTTGCGGGACTTTATAAAATGGTAGAATCGAGTGACCCCCGGGTGGTAGAGGTCCTCGTGGAGGGCTTGGAGGCGGTCTATTTGTGCGTTGGCACATGTGCCGTGGGATAGGGCATTGGACGGCTCGTTCAGCTTTCCGGGACGGTACAAGATCTCATAGTTGAAGGTGGAATGTTCTATCCTCCACCTTAAGATCTTGTCATTTTTAATTTTGCCCCGCTGTGCATTATCGAACATGAAGGCTACCGACCATTGGTCGGTGAGGAGAGTGAATCTCCTGCCAGCCAGGTAATGCCTCCAATGTCGCACAGCTTCCACTATGGCTTGGGCTTCCTTTTCCACTGAGGAGTGGCGGATTTCAGAGGCGTGGAGGGTCCGGGAGAAAAAGGCCACGGGTCTGCCCGCTTGATTAAGGGTGGCCGCCAGAGCTACGTCGGATGCATCGCTCTCGACCTAGAAGGGGAGAGACTCGGCGATTGCGCACATCGTGGCCTTTGCGATATCCGCTTTGATGCGGCTAAAGGCCTGGCGAGCCTCTGTCGACAGGGGGATGGTAGTGGACTGTATTAGCGGGCGGGCCTTGTCTGCATACTGGGGGACCCACTGGGCGTAATATGAAAAGAAACCCAGGCAACGTTTCAGGGCTTTGGAGCAGTGGGGGAGGGGAAATTCCATAGGGGGCGCATGCGTTCGGGGTCGGGGCCTATTATCCCATTGCGCACTACGTATCCCAGGATGGCCAACCGGTTTGTGCTAAAAATGCACTTTTCCTCGTTGTATGTGAGGTTCAGGGCGGTAGCGGTCTGGAGGAACTTTTGGAGGTTGGCGTCGTGGTCCTGCTGATCGTAGCCGCAGATGGTTACGTTGTCGAGATACGGGAACGTGGCCTGCAACCCGTGCTGGTCAACCATTCGGTCCATCTCCCGTTGGAAGACCGAGACCCCGTTTGTGACACCAAATGGGACCCTTAGGAAGTGGTGTAGATGCCCGTCTGCCTCGAAGGCTGTGTACTTGCGGTCACCTGGGCGGATGGGGAGCTGGTGGTAGGCGGACTTGAGGTCCACGGTGGAGAAGACCTTATACTGGGCAATCCGATTGACCATGTCGGATATGCGGGGGAGAGGGTACGCATCTAGCTGCGTGTACCTGTTGATGGTCTGACTATAGTCTACGACCATCCTTTGCTTCTCCCCGGTCTTTACTACTACCACCTGGGCTCTCCAGGGACTATTGCTGGCCTGGATTATGCCTTCCTTCAGCAACCGCTGGACTTCAGACCGAATAAATATCCGGTCCTGGGCGCTGTTCCGTCTGCTCCTAGTGGCGACGGGTTTGCAATCCGGGGTAAGGTTTGCAAACAAGGACGGCGGTTCAACCTTGAGAGTTGCGAGGCCGCAGATAGTGAGTGGGGGTATTGGGCCGCCAAATTGGAATGTTAGGCTCTGCAGGTTACACTGGAAATCTAATCCCAGTAATGTGGGCGCACAGAGTTGGGGAAGGACGTAGAGCCTGTAGTTCTTAAACTCCCTCCCTTGCTCCGTTCGGTTCGCGATGCAGAACCCTTTGATCTCTACGGAGTGGGATCCTGCAGCTAGGGAAATCTTTTGCGTGCTTGGATGGATGGTCAGAAAACAGCGTCTTACCGTGTCTGGGTGAATAAAACTTTCAGTGCTCCCAGAGCCGATCAGGCATGGCGTCTCGTATCCTTTGACCAGCACCGTTGTTGTCGTTGTCTGGAGCGTCCGGGGCCGCGATTGATCCAGTGTCACCGAAGCCAGTCGTGGTAGTAGTGTCGCGGCGTCTTCTTCGGACCCCGTGGAGCCGTCGATGCTGGGGTCCTTTGTTGTCAACCAAGATGGTGGCGTCCATGAATCGCACGTGGCCGGGGGTGGACAAAATGGCCGCCCCCATGGATCGCACGTGGTCGGGGATGGACAAAATGGCCACCCCCATGAATCGCACGTGGCTGGGGGGTCACAAGATGGCAGCGCCCATCCTCCCCTCGTGGTGCCCGGGACCCAAAATGGCAGCACCCGCGGGTCGCACATGGGGCGCTGGGGGGGGGGGTTGGGGAGCATTTGGGATGTGCTGGCTCTGAGAGTCCTAGCGACTCTCTCTCTAAAAGTCTTTGGCGGATTTGAGGAGAGTTCATACCTGCCACAAACGCATCGCGAATTAGCATGTCCGTGTGTTCAATCGCGTTCACCGGCGGGCAGCTGCAGCCCCGTCCCAAAATTAGCAGCGCGGCGTAGAATTCTTCTAGCGATTCTCCGGGACTTTGCCGTCTCGCCGCGAGTTGGTGGCGCGTGTGGACCTGGTTAACGGGCCGAACGTAGATGCCCTTCAGCAATGCGAGCGCCGTCGGGAGATCCTCTGCGTCTTCTATGAGAGGGTAAATTTCCGGGCTTACCCTTGAATGCAGGATCTGCATTTTCTGGTCTTCTGTGATCCGGCCGGGGGCCGTTCGGAGGTAGCCTTCAAAACATGCTTGCCAGTGTTTAAATACTGCTGCCGAGTTCGCTGCGTGGGGGCTGATCCGCAGGCATTCCGGGGCGATCCGGAGCTCCATAGTCTTTTAAGCTCGCTTAATAAATTGTAGCGCACAATGACTTACGAGAGAGACGAGAAGTGATGAAGTCGATTCAAGCTTTATTCAGCGAGACTTGTCCCCAGCAGTTCAGCAACAGAATGAAGCGGCAGGGGAGAAGCTCGGGTTCTTATACTCCGCCTTCAGGGCGGAGCCAGGAGTCAGCAGCCAACCAGGACCCGGGATTTTATCCCAAAAGTGTTACAAGAATTCTATGTTCCTGGTATCAGTTGTTTTTTCTTAATTTTCAGAATACAAAAAATGGATTATGATCTGCAAGACATGTTTCCCTCTGGGATTTGGCTTGCTCGGCAAGTAACATTTGTTGTGGTTGTAACAGAGGTCACCATAGATAACCCCCCAGCACTTCTTCAAAACCGAGCTTTTGGGATCTTTTACATCCAACTGAGTAAGCAAACAGCCAAAGTTGAATGCTTCATCTGAGAGGCAGCTCTTCTAACAATGCGGAGCTACCTCAGTACTGTACTGGAGTGTTATCTTCTACTTCAGCATTGAGGTTTCTGAAGCAGGACTTGAACTATCAGTCTTCTAACTCAGAAGCAAGAGGGACAGACAATTTGTTTCAGGTTCTTGGGCGTCATTCTCCGACCCCCCGCCGGGTCGGAGAATGGCCGTTGGCCGCCGTGAATCCCGCCCCCGCCGAAGTCTCCGGTACCGGAGATTGGGCGGGGGCGGGAATCGGGCCACGCCGGTTGGCGGGACCCCCCGCTGGATTCTCCAGCCCAGATGGGCCGAAGTCCCGCCCAGAAATTGCCTGTCCCGCCGACGTAAATCAAAGCTGGTATTTACCGGCGGGACCAGGCGACGTTGGCGGGCTCCGGGGTCCTGGGGGGGGGCACGGGGCGATCTGACCCCGGGGGGTGCCCCCACGGTGGCCTGGCCCGCGATCGGGGCCCACCGATCCGCGGGCGGGCCTGTGCCATGGGGGCACTCTTTCCCTTCCGCCTCCGCTACGGCCTCCACCATGGCGGAGGCGGAAGAGACTCTCCCCACTGCGCATGCGCGGGAAACTGACAGCGGCCGCTGACGCTCCCGCGCATGCGCCGCATTTCCGCGCCAGCTGGCGGGGCAACAAACGCCATTTCCGCCAGCTGGCGGGGCGGAAAACCCTCCGCCGTCGGCCTAGCCCCTCAATGTTGGGGCTAGGCCGCCAAAGATGCGGAGCCTTTGGGCCGGCGCGATGCCCGTCTGATTGGCGCCGTCTTTGGCGCCAGTCGGCGGACATCCCGCCGTTGGGAGAGAATTTCGCCCCTTATGTCCTTGCACCTATTGTATGTAGAGACTAATGTTCTATAGTTATCGCGGATGATGGCCTCCTCCCCTCCTCATCTTTGTTTTGCAACGCTTCGCTTCCTCTTAGAATTGGCAAGGCTGATAGACACCCAGGCACAAGTTTTGAAAGAGTGTGATGGTTAAAGAGGTGAATGGCGTTGTAGAGATGGTAATGGAAGAATATTGGTATCAGAGCCATGGGGCGAGATTCTCCGGCCACCCGCTGGGTCGGAGAATCGCCGGGGGCTGGTGTGAAACCCGCCCCCGCCGGTTGCCGAATTCTCCACCACCGGATATTCAGCGGGCGTGGGAATCGCGCCGCGCCGGTTGGCGGGCCACCCCCCGCGATTCTCCGGCCCGGATGGGCCGAAGTCCCGCCGCTAAAATGCCTGTCCCGCCGGCGTAGATTAAACCACCTACCTTACCGGCGGGACAAGGCGGCGCGGGCGGGCTCCGGGGTCCTGGGGGGGGGCGGGGCAAACTGGCCCCGGGGGGTGCCCTCACGGTGGCCTGGCCCGCGATCGGGGCCCACCGATCCGCGGGCGGGCCTGTGCCGTGGGGGCACTCTTTTCCTTCCGCCTTCGCCACGGTCTCCACCATGGCGGAGGCGGAAGAGACTCCCTCCACTACGCATGCGCGGGAATGCCGTCAGCGGCCGCTGACGCTCCCGCGCATGCGCCGCCCGGAGATGTCATTTCCGTGCCAGCTGGCGGGGCACCAAAGGCCTTTTCCGCCAGCTGGCGGGGCGGAAATTCGTCCGCCGCCGGCCTAGCCCCCTAAGGTTGGGGCTCGGCCCCCAAAGATGTGGAGCATTCCGCACCTTTGGGGCGGCGCGATGCCCGACTGATTTGCGCCGTTTTGGGCGCCAGTAGACGGACATCGCGCTGTTTCCAGAGAATTTCGCCCATGATATACCTGCGAGGTTGTTGAATTTCTTTCTGCATTGTATGGCAATTCCTGGGGTGATATAGGTTACATTGACTATCTCAGCCACCTACCTCCAGAAGGTCTGTGACACTCTCCTTAAGGTCTTCTCTCATCAGACAGAGTCTGGTAATGGCAGCAACAACTTCTCAGGGGCAGTTAACCGATGAATGATTTCCGAACTACCCTGCATGTCTACTGAGGGCCCCAACAAGAAATTGAGGTGTCTCAGCAGAGGTTTCACCCTTGTGGGTATTAGGTTAGCTCTTCTGCAAATCAAGAAACATAAACAACATTTAGGTCTTTGTCTTTCAGATCAGACGTTAAACTAAAGCACTATGTGTCTGCTCATGGTGAGATAAGAATATCTCAGGGCATTATTTGAAGAAATACAGGGAGCCTATTGTTAAGATGAAAAGAACCATGATTATTTGGCCCACCTTTGCTCTCCCTCTCACCACCTCCCTTTCCCTGCAAACAGCAGGAGCTAACTTTGGAATGTAATTAATTGGATGTGAAGGACTTTGAGATGTCCTGAGGACACAAAGGGACTAAAGCAAGAAATTCTTTTCAATAAACAAGTCAACAATTAATTTCATCTGAATGTGTTAATATCTTTGTTACCTCTGTCAACCTACATTAACTCAAGTATTTTCTCTCTCGAAACTTTCCTTCCCAAGGCATAACTCTACCACATAATTTTGAGGATGTTTCATTTGGTTTCTACCCTGCACTGAGCCTAACAGTCAAATTTGCAAATGGCATCTCACGGAATTGTGATTCTAGGTTCTGAATCTTCAGGCAGTTATGAGGAACACAAAATTAGGCAGGTGAAGGGGAGACCGAATCTGCCCGCATTGCAAGAATGTCCACTGAGGCAACCTTCTGGGAGGATGTCTCCTAATTAGTTACCTTTAAGTTTTCCATCCACAGAAGGATAGAGGAAGGGGTGGAATATGAAGGTTCCCTCAGATAGCTGCCTGGTAGACATCTAGGATGCGATCAAATGGCCACACTGCACCTAAAACGCAGGGCGCCAAGTTGCAGTGTGGCCAGTAGAAGCTGGGAGACCTCGCTCCGGGGATCTACCCGACTGGCAACGCCTTGCGAGATCTAACCCGATCTCACGAGATGTTGCAATGTAAATCCCGCCCATTGCGGGCTGGATCACTTTTTGGCAAATCTGCATATTAAAGCATGACAGCTCATGTCACTTTAATGTGCAAATTCCTGAGTTACCCCAGGTGTTATGATCTATCCCCTTCAGCAAGTGCCGTTCAGTACTGATTCCAACAAATGAGGACTAGATGGAATGTCACTCATGGGGGTCTCCCAGGGGATTGGAGGCCCCCAGGTGCATACCCTGGCACTGCTGCTGCCACCTGGGGAACCTGGCAATGCCACCTGAGTGCCAGCCTGGAACTGCCATGGTGTCCAATTGGCACAGCCAGGGGCACTGTCGGAGTGCCAGGTTGACACTGTCAAGGTGCCAAGTTGGTATTTGTTGCACCGTGGTGATCGGACCAGGGGTGCCCAGCGCAGGTGTTGGGGGGAAGCAGGAGGAGCCTGGGCACCTCCCGTAGTGCATTGGTGCTAGGGGTGTGATGCACGATCAATTGCACAAAGACTAAGGTTCGGTACAACTGTGGCTTTATTGCAGTCAGATGCGTGGCCTCCTGCTGCAGCTGGTGAAATGGCAGCTGAATGAAGGACACGCATATTTATTCTCCTGCTATTGGGCGGAGCCAGCCGGCAGGGGCTACAGGCGAACCTGTAGTACAGGTCCTACCTTACATCCCCTAATACAGGTATACAGTGGTTCACCACATTCACCCCCTGTTAAAAATGAGTCCGGCGGGGATGGTGTGGAACTATATACAGTGTTGAACATTATTTACAGTGTTGTAGAAAGAACATGGAGAGAGAAAAAAAATTGTCCATTTTGAAGGTCCAGTTAAAGGTTCAATCTGTCTGGAGCTTTGACGTTCCGCTGGGAGCGGCATAACAGTGGCGGCGACGGCAGTGCTGGCCTGCTGTTAGATGACTCTGGGAGCATGCCAAAATCTTTGTCGTTCTCTTGCGTGGGCAGGGGAAGGAGGGATGGGCCTGGTGGGGACAATGATGGAAGCGCCGGGGAAGGGGAGGATGGCGCCGGGGCGGGGGAGTGTGTTCGGTTGGAACCTGATGGTGCCAGGTCCCTGAGGGAGACAGTATCTTGGCGGCCGTCGGGGTACACAATGTAGGCATACCGGGGGTTAGCGTGTAGGGCCCGGAGTTGGTCTACTTGTGCGCTGGCACATGTACCTCGGGAGAGGGCGTCTGGGGGCTCGTTGAGCTTGCCGGGGCGATACAAAATCTTGTAATTATAGGTGGAGAGCTCGATTCTCCACCGCAAGATTTTTCCATTTTTGATCTTGTCCCGCTGTGTGTTGTTGAACATGAAGGCTACCGACCGTTGGTCAGTGAGGAGAGTGACTCTCCTGCCGGCCAGGTAATGCCTCCAATGCTGCACAGCTTCAATGATAAACTGGGCCTCTTTTCCGACGGATGAGTGCCGCATTTCTGAGGCATGGAGGGTGCGGGAAAAGAACGCCACGGGCCTGCCTGCCTGATTGAGGGTGGCGGCAAGGGTGACATCTGATGAGTCGCTTTCTACTTGAAAGGGCAGTGTCTCGTCTACCGAGTGCAACCCTGCCTTGGCTATATCAGCTCTGCTACGGGCGAAGGCCTGTTGTGCCTCAGCCGTGAGGGCAAACTGGGTGGATTGTATGAGTGGGCGGGCCTTGTCCGCATAGTTTGGGACCCACTGAGCGTAGTACGAAAATAACCCCAAGCGGCGCTTGACGGCCTTGGGGCAGTGGGGGAGGGGAAGATCCATGAGGGGGCGCATGCGGTCGGGATCGGGCCCCAGAACTCCATTCTGGACCACATAGCCGAGGATGGCTAAGCGGGTCGTGCTGAACACACAATTCTCTTTGTTATAAGTAAGATTGAGGAGAGTGGCGGTGCAGAGAAATTTAGCGAGGTTGGCATCGTGGGCCTGATGATCATGGCCGCAGATGGTGACATTGTCTAGGTATGGGAATGTGGCCCGCAAACCGTACCAGTTGACCATTCGGTCCATCTCTCTTTGGAAGACCGAGACCCCATTAGTGACGCCAAAGGGAACCCTAAGAAAATGGTAGAGACGACCGTCCGCCTCGAAGGTAGTGTATGGGCGGTCGGATTTACGGATAGGGAGCTGGTGGTAGGCGGATTTTAGGTCAATCGTTGAGAAGACCCGGTACTGTGCAATCTGATTGACCATACCAGATATGCGTGGGAGTGGGTACGCATCGAGCTGCATGTACCGATTGGTGGTCTGGCTGTAGTCCATGACCATTCGGTGTTTCTCCCCAGTTTTAACGACTACCACTTGGGCTCTCCAGCGGCTGTTGCTGGCCTCGATGACACCCTCCCGAAACAGCCGCTGGTCCTCAGACCTGATGAAAGTTTTGTCCTGGGTGCTGTACCGTCTGATCCTGATGGCGACGGGCTTGCAATCTGAAGTGAGATTGGCAAAGAGGGAGGGGGGGGGGTCGACCTATAGGGTCGTGAGGCCGCATACAGTGAGGGGTGGAAGGGGCGCGCCGAATTTGAGGGTGAGGCTCTGGAGAATGCACTGAAAATCCAGGCCTAGCAATAGTGCAGCGCAGAGGTTAGGAAGGGCGTAGAGGCGAAAGCCGCTGAACTCTACGCCTTGGACTGTGAGAGTGACTGTGCAGAACCCTCGGATTGGGACAGTGTGGGACCCGGAGGCTAGGGAGATCCGTTGTTTGTCGGGGTGGACCGCGAGGGAGCAGCGCCTTACTGTATCCGGGTGTATGAAGCTTTCGGTGCTCCCGGAGTCCGGCAGGCAAAAAGTCGCGTGGCCGTTGATTTTCACCGTTGTCGAAGCGGTGGCCAGGTTGTGTGGACGAGACTGGTCCAGCGTCATCGAGGCGAGTTGCGGGTGATCATCACTGGTTTCAGATGAAGAGCGTTGGGGGCCCAGGTCATGGAAGGCCATTGGCGTCCATGCCCCGTGGGGAAGGCAAGATGGCGGCGGCTGGAGATCCTGCGGGGAACAAAATGGCGGCGCCCGTGGGGCGCACGTTGCGGGGGCAGGACAAAATGCCAATGGCCCGCACGTTTGTGGAACAGGACAAGGTGGCGACACCCATGGGCCGCACGTGGACTGAGGGGGAGAAGATGGCAGCGCCCACTGGCCGCGCATGGCCCCGGACAGTGAAGGTGGCGGCACCCACTGGCCGCGCGTGGTCCGTTGGGGTGAAGAGAGCGGCGCCCATTGTACGTTTGGCAGTGGAGAGGGGGCGATAGCGGCGACTACGCGGTCCTGGCACGCTGCGGCGAAGTGGCTCTTTACGCCGCAAGCCTTTCAAATGGCGGCGCGGGCCGGGCAGCGTTGGCAGGGGGGTTTCTGCTGACCAAAGAAATAGCATCGGGGACCCCCGGGGTGTGCGGTTTTGCGTGTGGCGCAGGCGTATTGGCTAGGCAGGGCCCCAGCTGGGGCGGTCGTTTGCGGGGTCCAGGAGGGATAGGACGGGTGGGCCGCGCGGCTGGAGGGGTAGGCCTGAACATTACGGGAGGTGACCGTCATGGAGAGCCGTAATTTGTTTTGTCTCCGCTAGGTTGAGTGTGGCCCCTTCCAGCAATCGTTGTCGGATGAGGTCCGACCCAATCTCTGTTACGAAAGCATCACGTATGAGGAGATTAGAATGTTCGGCTGCCATAATGGCCTGACAGTCACAGTCCCGGATGAGTGGGATTAGGGCCCGCCAGAAGTCTTCGATGGACTCACCAGGGAGTTGAGAGTGAGTGTCGAGTACATGCCTGGCGAAGAGTGTGTTCGTTTTCTGTGCGTAGTTCTCTTTGAGGCGTGCCATAGCTTCCGCGTAAGTAGGGGCGGCCTGGATCAGCGGGAACACGCTTGAGCTCAACCTGGAATACAGGACCTGTATCTTCTGAGCCTCCGTCGTTGGGTGGTCGCTGAGTCAATATAGGCCTCAAAGCAAGCTAGCCAGTGATTAAAGTCTTTTCTGGCGTCGGTTGATTGCGGATCCAGCTGCAGGCGATCTGGTTTGATACGGATGTCCATCCTGTAGCAAATCTGACTGCAATAAATTGATGCACGATCAATTGCACAAAGACTAAGGTTGGGTACAACTGTGGCTTTATTGCAGTCAGATGCGTGGCCTCCTGCTGCAGCTGGTGAAATGGCAGCTGAATGAAGGACACGCATATTTATACTCCTCCTACTGGGTGGGGCCAGCCGGCAGGGGCTACCGGCGAACCTGTAGTACAAGTCCTACCTTACATCCCCTAATACAGGTGTACAGTGGTTCACCACAGGGTGGGATCTGCGGTTACTTAGGGGGCTCCAGACATCGGGACGCCATTTAAAGATGGCGCCCAGATCTCTCGCTACACTGAGGAGTTCCGGCGAGCGGAGCTCCTCAGTGTAAAAAACAGGACTCTGCGTGGCCTCGGCCGCACATTCGCCGCTGAGGCCCCCTATCTAACCCGGGTGCCCTTTTATATCATTGTCTTTCTCTGTGCTGCGAGCGCCAGAAGACACGCTACTAAACACGCTCACTGTGGGACTTTGTTCCGATTTACTTAAGCCCCACCCTAATAAAGAGGTTGATAAAGTAGCATGCTTTTAAGTATATTAAGGATCTATAAACAGAATTATCCCAACTCATGTATTGCCGAAACGGCCATCCATGGGTTAAAGCAAAACAGCAATGTCGTAATAGAAATTTGCAGAGTACAAGTATTGTCCTTCAACAGTCTGTAAAATCAAATTCTTTCCAGAACTGAGGAACTTAATGGACATTCCACTGACCCCACGATCACCAGAAGTCACATGTTTGTTTGTAGTAAAGTTTCCCAAGTGCTACAATTAAATGTTAATAGAAATCCTAGCCCGCTAGACAAAACATCGCTCGGTCCTTTACAAGGAAAAGGGGATGGATGACAATGTAGCCCTGGATACAAGCTTTCTTAAATCCGGCCTCATCGTCTGAAGGAATTCAATTACATTTCAGCCTCCTCCCAAGAGAGGCAAAGAGAAGTCTAATCTTCAAAAGAAAATTGTTGCACACAATTGCAATATAAAATTAACATGTAGATGGTAGAATGAGTGTAAATGCAAGATCCTGGGGTTGATTTTCCGTTGCCCGCCGTCAGTCGCGGGTTTCCCAATTCGGAGGAGAATCGAGTGCGGCATTGGGCACCAATGGCATTCCAATGCTCCGTCTGCCGGCAACAGCAGCGAGCTACATACCCCAAGCCAGCAGCACCATGCAAATTCATCATTTGCATCTATTTGAATCCTATTAATGGACTGGAAGCCCGATTCTCCAGAACTGTGATGCTCCAGACTCTCAGTCGGGATTCATGCAGGCATGAATTGGTGCAGGTATTTTCAAATGCGGCCCAGATGTGGTGGATCAAGGGGATCAGCGCATAACATTGGGCGCGATTCAGTTAAGCCTGGATCTGCATGAATCGTGCGGGAACCAGGCTGATCGCGAGCCACCTGACTTGCTCCACCCTCCGCGATCTGGATGTTTAAATGAGCCGTATCCGGACGCCAGATTCACCCAACACCTGGGACTCAACGGCCGCGCCTGCGAGACCTCGCCAGGGCACCGATTAGTACAGGTCTGCCCGAACATCGCTCAGGCCATTGGAGACCCCTGGTGGTCTGGGAGAGGGCAGGATGGTACTCTGACACTCTCTTGGCACCTGGGCACCTTGCCACTGCCTGTCTGGCACCCTGGCAGTGCATGGCTGGCATTGCCACGGTGTCAGGGCACTGCCATGGTACAAGGCTGTCAGTACCAGTG
Source organism: Scyliorhinus torazame (assembly GCF_047496885.1). Taxonomy (NCBI): domain Eukaryota; kingdom Metazoa; phylum Chordata; class Chondrichthyes; order Carcharhiniformes; family Scyliorhinidae; genus Scyliorhinus; species Scyliorhinus torazame. The sequence goes on along the minus strand of NC_092718.1, from coordinate 190,438,273 downwards.
TGCCTGGGTGCAAGATTGGCACTGCCAGGATTTGGGCCCGGTGGTGTCTTGCCCATGGGAGGGGGTTGAGAGGGGATTCCCTGGTGGCCCCATGAACTTTGGGGGGGGGGGGTCCAGACACCGGGGGTGGCCCGAAAGAGGAATAGATCAGGGCTGCCAGACAAAATGGCGGCCTGATCTGAGCGCAGCCTTTCCTGCTGGTGAGATTAGTTCAGGCAACCAGGACAACTCAGGCGCTTGTCGCCTGTTGTTGAGCCTTGATTTCAATCTTCAGGTGCCAGTAGTTGAAGTATTTGCTGCGGACACTCAGCTCAATTATACCAGAGGTTGAGAGACCTAACAAGGGGTCCTTAAAGGGACTGCTGGTGGCCATTCATAAAGTGGCCCAGGGACTATTTAAAGTATTTGGTGGGCCCACAAAGAGCAGGAGTGCTCCCCCTGAGACCAGAATATAAAAAAAGAGCGAGATCATTGCAAGCCTTCCTTTTTCCATCTTCAATGACTGTCTGTCCTCCGAAAGGTGAATCTAAAATTAGTCCCCTCATTTTTAAATCTCTCCAATGCTTTGCATCAATCAATCTCAGTGACTTCCACAAGCATTATGTGTCCTCAAGCAGCCTTATTATCCTGACACCAGACTACATTTTGCCCCGTGCTCCTGCCCTCTGAATCTTTCTGCATTGTTCCTTCTGCCTCCCCACATCTCCCCTTGCTTTGGGAGGCAGAACTTCTTGCTTTGACCATGCCTTTTGCTCCTTCATATCGTAAACCCCATGCTATGTAACCGTCACTTTTTTCTTCATTGTAAATGCTTAGAGACATATTCTGCTCTGAAAAGAATATGCAAGTCAATTTGTTTTTACTAATATGTTGCATGACTTCAATCCACAATGAACAAATTTACAGATAACTTTAATTGTTCCCACCTACTCATCTTTCCATGACATTTGGATTATCGTTGTAACTGATGAAGCGGGCCAGATACCAATGTTGTGCATGATGACATCCCGCCTTCTGCTCCTGACCCTGTCAATTTTAACAAGAGTGGGAGAAGTGCGGAAGGACTGGAGCGGAGGGGTTTGGGGGAGGGCAGGCAATTGAAGTCTCCAGCATTGTTAATTGTGTGCATTTGGGTAATTAGGCATCTCCTTAAGAGCTTGCCTTCTAAGGTGTTGAAAATTTCACAGGAGTGGTTGATTGTTGGGAGCTGTGTGAAGCAGCAAAGATTCAGCCTGTTGGAAACAGGGTCGGCAGTGCAGAAAAATTGTTACTATATTGAAAAAGGTGCAAGAATTTAAGAAAATCTGTTACACAGCAATGAAATTTCAATAGCAATAAAAAATTCTTCCCCGAGCCTCGGTTTCCAGTTCTCCACCTGCCCTAGCCAATTAGAAGATTCCGATTCTTCCATTTTTTTTAAAGACCATGCACAAATGGCAGGCACAATCATGGTTGGCAGGGCGAGCCAGAACATAGCCTGCTTCCCCGATGTCCTGCCATTATTCCACAGCCGCAGCATCCCTTCCCCCACCAGCAGTTATTAATTGGCCGCCACTCCCAATTGCTCACCAATTAAATTTTCGCCCTCAGCCTGCGGCGGAATCCAACGGGTGCAAAACAGAGTCCCCTTTTGAGCGGGTTGAGTGGGATGTTGCCTGCCACCTCAGCGCCGGGCAGGTCCACGCTGTGCAACAGCACTTGCCGTTTCTTTACCTCGGCAGGGTTTCCTGCACTGGCGAGCCCCAATCTTTTGACCCCCTTCAGCTACCCCACCGTGGCCTCCGAACCCCCCTACTGCACCTAACGTACCTCTTACTAGATGGCGGGCCACCCTCACTCTACCTCTTGTGGGTATGGAACACCAGGCCCAACCCTTTGAGAAAGAGCCTTTGTGCTTCAAAGGCTCTTTCTCAAATAGAAAATATGTATAAAATAGGCGCACGGTGTAATGCTTATTCATTTGCAACTCCTGGACACATTCTAGTACCGAGCATCATGTGCATTGTAAAGTCAGGGCAGTCCCTATGGAGCACAATTTTATTTGAAAGTGGAGCTCTCTTCAGTATTTTTTCCTTTAAAAAATCGTATTTGTTAGAGTTAATCCCTTTTATTGCTAACTGCCTCCTGGGCCACTTTCACCTCTTCTGGCATCGTTGAAAGGGTCAAACCACGATGTTTGGTGTTAGACCCACTTCAACAGAACACCCAACTCTGTGCATTGAAATCCTATATTGTGTTGACTTCTCTCAAATGCGTCTGCTCCCTGCAGTTTTGGAATATTTTCAGGCAGCCGACCGTGTGATGGTCATATAAATAAGGATTGTCCAATATTCTCATGCACTTATTATACATCCAATTGAAGTATACAAACCAGAACTGATTGACTTGTGCAAATTTGCTTTGACTGAAAGATGTTGATACACCACAGAGTATTTGCATTGCATGGGGCCACAAAAGAGAGAAATTAAAGCTATTGTGCATTTTTGGATGAGATACGGAATAGAATACAAATATTATGGAATCATATTTTTTGCAGATCTGGGGCGAAATTCTCCCCAAACGGCGCGATGTCCGCCGACTGGCGCCCAAAACGGCGCCAATCAGATGGGCATTGCGCCGCCCCAAAGGTGCGGAATGCTTCGCATCTTTGGGGGCCGAGCCCCAACATTGAGGGGCTAGGCCGACGCCGGAGGGATTTCCGCCCGCCAGCTGGCGGAAACGGCCTTTGTTGCCCCGCCAGCTGGTGCGGAAATGACATCTCCGGGCGGCGCATGCGCGGGAGCGTCAGCGGCCGCTGACAGTTTCCCGCGCATGCGCAGTGGAGGGAGTCTCTTCCACCTCCGCCATGGTGGAGACCGTGGCGGAGGCGGAAGGGAAAGAGTGCCCCCACGGCACAGGCCCGCCCGCGGATCGGTGGGCCCCGATCGCGGACCAGGCCACCGTGGGGGCACCCCCCGTGGCCAGATCGCCCCGCGCCCCCCCCAGGACCCCGGAGCCCGCCCACGCCGCCTTGTCCCGCCGTTCAAAAGGTGGTTTAATCCACGCCGGCGGGACAGGCAATTTATCGGCGGGACTTCGGCCCATCCGGGCCGGAGAATCCAGCGGGGGGGCCCGCCGACCGGCGCGGCCCGATGCCCGCCCCCGCCGAATATCCGGTACCGGGACTTCGGCAACCGGCGGGGGCGGGATTCACGGCAGCCCCCGGCGATTCTCCAACCCGGCGGGGGGTCGGAGAATGACGCCCCTGGTTAGCACTTTGTACACTCTCCATGATGACCTTTTGACTTGAGTGTAGACTTCCTGAAGTGGTGAAGTTTACTTTTGCATGTTTCACATGCTCATACAGTGGTCTTGTGCACAATTTCTTTCTATCCAGCTAGGTGTTAACTGGTTGTATAAAAACTGATTGAGGATGAATACAGCACAAAAGTATTAAACATTAGAGGTGACTTAGATGTTCAAGAACTCTCCCCTTTGGTGTCACTGAAGGATGCACCTGTGCTTTCAGCAGATATTTTTAGCCTGTGACCATCATTATAAACGGTTTAGAAGCCACCCTGGTATTTACGTTTTATGGTTTCATGCAATGGACGGATCTGATGAAAGATCTTCAGCCTGAAATGTTAGACGTTCACACTCCATAGATGCTGCCTGGCCTGCTAAGATTTTGTGTCATTTTCTGTTATTATTCAATTCTTGGGATTGACAGTAATGCAACCTTGCATTTGTTGTTTCATTATTAGCGTCACTTTCCAAAAAAGGGGATGAAGATGTAAATAATTTTGTGGCTGAGCGTCAAAATAACATAAAATAGTGGTGGAAAAATTGGGTTGACGTAAACAAAGTTGTAAAAGGTTAATCCATAGAATTCCTACAGTGCAAAGGGGGTCATTCGGCCCATCGAGTCTGCACCAGCCCTCTGAAAGAGCACACTCTATCTAGGCCCACTCCACCTCCCTATCCCCATGACCCTACCTAACCTGCACATCATTGGACCCTAAGGGGCAATCTAGCATGGCCAATCCACCTAACCTGCACATCTTTGGACTATGGGAGGAAACCGGAGCACCCGGAGGAAACCCACGCAGGCGCGGGGAGAAAATGCAAACTCCAGACAGACAGTCACCCAAGGTCGGAATCGAACCTGGGTCCCTGGTGCTGTGAGGCAGCAGTGCCACCCATCCATATTTTTTCCCAATTTAAATGTATAATCTTTAAGTATCGTTCTTGCTCTCCCTCCAAACCTGTCCAGTTTTTTCAGCTATCTTCAGTATTATTGCCCTGGACTCCCCATAACAAACATCAACCTTAAGCCAAAAAGATGGGGATCATGGCCAGTTAACCTCAGAACAAATTCTGTTACCTTATAATGATCATTGTCAGGGTAGTTCCAAACACGCTGCATTTGCCAATTGTATACCTCTGACAGTCTGAAATGCAGCCAAACGCCCCACAGCTGAATGAGGGGCATACTGGGAAAATGAACAAGACTGCAGTTGAGAAAATGGGGTTAATTCTCCGCCTCACAAGTCGCGTGTTCCTCACTGGCGCGTCATCACCGGCAGCGGGATTCACCGTTCCCCCTGCCAAGCCAATGAGATTTCCCATTGTGGCCACCCCACACAGCCAGAAAACCCGTGAGCGGGGGTGCGCTGTCAGCGGAACGGACAATCCTGCTGGTGGAGAATTCACCCCAATGGCTGCGGTTGCAGTTTCAGCTGTAAATGGCCAACAGGCTAAGTTCTCAAAGCATGATAGGGAAATAAGCCGACCCTTTCATGAGGACAATTGTTATTTTTTAAATTTAAAGAGCCCAATTCTTTTTTTTTCAATTAAGGGGCAATTTAGCCTGGCCAATCCACCTACTCTGCACATCTTTGGGTTGTGGGGGTGAGGCCCGTGCAGACACAGGGAGAATGTGCAAACTCCACACGGACAGTGACCCGGGCCTGGGATCGATCCCCAGGTCTCGGCGCCATGAGGCAGCAGTGCTAACCGTGTTGCCCCATGAGGAGAATTGTGAGCCAGTTTTATAACCTAGCCGTCTGGACAATGTCCTGTAATAAAAGCCAATTAACACAGAACTCTGCAGTTGTACAAGTTTTAAAACGGAAGATTAATGGCCCATCCACGGCAGTTGCAGAACAAAAGGAGACCTCAGGGCAGGGGTGAGGCCTACTGACCCACTGTACTCCATGGAAAATTTCAGTTGTACTTGTTTTGTTATGCTCTTGACGTAGCATAAGCTGCTTCCTTGATGTGCACTCTGACAAAGGAAGGTTCAGACTTGGAGATAGCTTGAACACATTTATTAAACTGTTAACGATTCTCCTAATTGGATTCGACTCTCCTGTTAATCCTGCTATAGCTACTCAGACTAACTAACCAGTCCGCTACAATCCACGTGGTGGGTGTGATGTGTTTCAATCAACCCTGTCTGTACTCACTAAGTGTCTCCACTGTAAAGAGGAAGATCATGTGTGCTGTGTCCTTATATATGGGTAGCTCCCTTGTGGTAGTGTCACCTCTGTGTGTGTCTTGACTGCCCATTGGCCGTGTCCTGTCTTACTGGCCTATTGGTTGAATGTCTGTGTGTCATGTCTCTGGTGCTCCCTCTAGTGTCTAGCTAGGTGTAGTGTATGTACATTAACCCCTTGTGTATTTACAGTGATGCGTATCACACAGTACAATCCTACACGGGGCCTACTGGGTGAGAATGCTTGCCTTCCACGTGCTCCTTGCGGAGTATGAGATTCCCCGCTAGGGGCGGAGTATCTCAATTAACCAATGTATATAAGGCACCGATGACAGAGAGGAACCCGGTAGGGATCTATTGGGTAGTGTATATATTGTGTAAATAAAACTTTATTCTTACTTTACGAGGTACGGACTCCCCGTGTCCTTATTAAACCAGTGCTGGGAGAAGAAATTAAATAAAAGCCCACAGATTCAGAACATTGACCAGCAAAAACCCAGGAGCAACCCATACAACAAGAAGGTGCCTGAACTGCGGGCAAATAATCATCCCTTTTGACGTGAGCTTCCCCATCTCATTTTGTGCAGGTAATACCTCAGCGTTTTGCCTAGGCATTGATTAGTACTTCAATGTTGGTTAAATGTGTTAAGATTTGTTAATAAAATTCATTTGTATGAAGCTCCTGTCCTTGTCTCTTTAGCCGATACATGGTTGCCCCCCGCAACGAGAGGAGGAATGGTCAACAGACCCATTACCCTGACATTACATGCAATAATAGTAAGCACAATCATTTGGCCATGCCTTCTATGAAAAGGAACCTTTCTTGAAGTTCAACTTTCCATATACTTTAGTTGATCATCCACCGATTACATTTTTGCCAATGTCAGCCTCCAAGATCTCAGTCCTGACCCAAATTCTATAATAAACATTAACCAGCAAATTTGAAACAAAAATTATGTCAGATAATTTCTCATGCACACTTTTGTGTTTACAATCAGAAATATATCACACGGTTGTTCGAATGCAATTAACTTTAATGAAATGACAGACAATTTAACAATCTGATACATTACCAATTTTTGTTAGATCATATTCCTTTTAAGAACATCATGCACCCAACCACGCTTTTTTCCTGGAGGTCTCTCCAAGGCCATTTGGGAGGATTATCACATGTCCATTTTCCAAACATTGATATGAGAATGACGGCTGCACAGACGAAGCAGTCCACTCCGTCTCATGGAATCTTGAGTTCCATTAGAAACAAAGCAGTAAGTGGGAGTAGTTAACACCAGACGAAGACTCTTAGAGCCGGGAACCAGCTTCAAACAGATTGGGTGCCCCGACTACCGCGGCAGCCGAACAGCACCCAGGCCACATCTCGGAGGTCTCGGGGCTCTCACCCATCGACAGTCATTGCCAGTAGATTCCCCCCCCACCATTCCCCCTCCCCCAACAGCCAACATCAGCAAATTCCCTCCCTCAATGACCACTCTCCCCCCCTTCCCCTATCTCCCCGCCCACCATACATGTAAGCAATCGCAATCCCCACCCATGGGGCACACATTAGGGACATGCCCTGGCACAGGTTGGCAGGGCACTGTCCCTCTACCTCCCCCCGCCCCCCCCCCAGGGCTATACTTACCTCTGCGCCCCCTGAGTGATCCTCTCAAGTGCCTCACGTCATGCCGACCAGGTCAAGATTCAGGTTGTGGCGAAGGTCTGGAGAGAGTGCTCGCTAATGACATGGTAATGTGTAGCCATCTAAGATGGCCACCTGCAAAGGACCATGGGAATTATGGCCAACCCAGGACTCAGACAGATACACAGCCTATGTGTATCTGAAACACAGGTAACCAGACCTGATTGAAACCCCCACTCGTTTGCATTTTAATGGCCCATTTTCCCAGGACAATAGAACTCCAATCAAGCAACCGGTACAGCCACAGACTGATCAGCACCACTCCCCTTACTCAGAAAGCACAACTGCCAAGGTCAATGACCGCTAAGGACCCGCCCAGCTACCAAGGCACCTGCCCCTTTATTGGCGAAATCGAAGACAGTGATCAGAGCCCTGTCGAACTATTGGGTCCAAGGTTAAGGACCGCCCCAAAGAGCGCGAAATCCCAGAGGGATAAAAGAGGACACAGCCATGTGTTCTGTCACTTTTGTATCCAGCCTGTGCCAACCCAATCGTAGCAGGAACAGCCAGCCAAGTTCATGACCAACGATCACTACCTGACGGATGAGCCCAGCAGAGACACAGCCACTTTCTTCGAACTAGCCAAGTGAAAGACAAATAATGGCCTTATCCATTTGCACAGTGCCGGTTGCCCTGAAGTTAAGTATAGGTTATTGTAGCTGATAGGTGTAGTTTAACTCATAGTAGATATTGTGTTTGCATGTTGAGATAACTCTTGTGTATGTAAATAAACCATCTTTGGAACTAACTAACTGGTTGTGTGGTCTTTTGATCGATATAAGGGAAGGCTTGTGGTTCACCAACATTATTATAGAGCAACAAATGTATTAAAATTAAGTTCCTGGGCTAGCGCCTACTCCATTGGCGAGGGGGAACGAGGTAAGATTCCAAAAGCCAATTACACTGGAGAGAACCGCATTTTTTGCTTCTCTCTGGATTTTGAACCCATGCCGCTCTTTCTCATGGATGGAGAGAGAGGACTCAAAATAGTCCCCTGTATTCAATGGAATGAAGCAGTCTTCACTTGAATCCTTATGGATTTTGTTGCCAAAATCAGTTCTCAGAATGGCATAATACGGAATGATGTATAACAGAATGAAAAGCTGCTGAGTATAATCATCATAATTTATTCATTCCATATTTGAAAGGGAAATTCTTGTTTTGCATTTGGTTTGGATGTGTTATAACCCCGACAACTGCAGCAAGAGTAGGTAAACGATATGGCATGGCTGCTCTGCCTGAATAGGCAGTGCCCTTGGCTCATTGTCTACTGATGCCTCAACCTGAGCTACCTTTCTTGGCAGCTTCTGTCAGTGGTAGTTTGCCACTGCCTTCCGCTCTGAAGGGCAGGCTGACGATGCTGCTCCCAAGTCTCCCACAGCTATAACAGGAATCGAGGCTGTGGCCTTGATCTTATTCGGAGCCACATGCTAGCTGTCCCGCCAAGCTAACTGGCCCCCACATGGAAATATGATCAATCTAATCTTTTCTACCATTTGATTGTTGTGATTGTTCAGGGACTTGTGTTCCGTGTGATTGTGAAAAAGAAATACAGCATATTATTGTTTATTACACCCTTGGACTGAAATACTAAACATTTCTCTTCAAATAATCATTATTTCGATGGCAACAGTCTTCACTACTTATTAATTGGTGTCGGTATAAGTGATGGTTTTTCATGAGTGACAGAAGAGGAGAGACTATTGCCATTACTAGTTGCAAGTTATGAACCTTCATCCGAGTGCTTTTCCACAATTAAGTGTAAATTATAAACTGTAGCAAAGTGCTTCAAAACATTTCCTTTTCTTCAGCAAATTTATTCAAATAATCCAGTAAAACAAATGTTGAGTGCAGTTGAAGACAAGAGGAGCGACTATAGCCTTGATGAGTACTGACGCATAAACTCTTTCTAATGTAAAATATTAAGATCATTTAGAACAGTGGATTAATTTATTAATATTTTATTCCAATCATGTTGGATTCAAGAATCATCCTTTGTAACGCTGAGGAGTGAGATAATTTCTACATCAGAATCATCAAAAGAGAGCTTGCCGAAGGCAGTCCAGATAGAAAATTCAAACAGAATCCATCATAATTTCAGGGATTTGCCTTACTTGAAGCAATGTGCTCAAGGCACTTTCCAGTTAGGTTCGAAACCGTAAGGCAAGCAAATATAATGCTAACCAAATCTATGATTTATTTTAAAAATTCCAATTAAGGGCAATTTAGCGCGGCCAATCCACTCTGCACATCTTTGGGTTGTGGTGGTGAGATACACCCAGACACGGGGAGAATGTGCAAACTCCACACGGACAGTGACCCGCGGCCGGGATCAAACCTGGGTCCTCGGCACCGTGAGGCAGCAGTGCTAACCACTGCACTGCCATGCCATTCCTAAATCTATGATTTAACTATTTGGGTTATTTTCAGTTGAATAACATGATGAAAACATATTTGGAATTTATTGGAGCACAATCCAGCCCATTATGGAGAAAGGGTAGCGATTCAACTGTCCAGGTACCAACAAATCTAATCAGGTTTGAGCAGATAAGTCTTGCTTTCATTTTGATTTATCACATTATTGAACTTACAGTCGCAAATTGGGTGGCATTTCAAAATACAATTTAAAACTTGGACAACCAGATGATATGCAGATGTTCATATCTTCTGGTAATTCTGAATATTCATATCACATGAATGATATGCTCAGGTAAATATAGTGTTCTTTGTGTTGCTGAATTCAGGATGGTTGCATAGTGTTCACAAAGACCATAAAATAGCTTGAACTTGAACAAAACTATAAATTTCTTACCACTACTAATTTGGATTTGACGCGTACCCCTTAATAATACTCTGTTGATTATTAACATGAAAACTACACTCATCTACAACTAATCTCTGTACTGTTATAAACTATGATGTTCATTTACTTATATTATCCTTACTTCTGTCTGTCTCTAGCTAACTTCTTCACTACACGCACCCCCCCCCCCCCCACCCGCCGCGGAACGCACCCCCCCCACCCCCCCCAAACCAGGCTTATATACTTGTAACTGTAACTCCCGCTAGTGGCTGTTCTTAGGCATTTCATTAACCATTGCAGTTCTTATATTTATGATAATACCACAGTAAATAATTAATAGGCGTTGAACAAGTGAACAGTCTAAACAGGTAATAAGAGGTGGCTTTGTTTGCATTGCTGACTATTTTTATATCTCCTACCCTAATATTTATTTAATTTCATTTATTCCCTGCGAATATAACGTAAACATGAAAAATCATGATTTGTAGGGCTATGGGGAAGGAGCAGGAGAATGGAACTGAATAAATAGGTCGTTCAAAGGGCGAGTACAATCACAGTGGGCCAAATGACCTCTTTCTGTGCTTCATGATTCTACGTATATACATTGTAGACAATTAACTGGGCAGCACTGTAGCATTGTGGATAGCACAATTGCTTCACAGCTCCAGGGTCCCAGGTTTGATTCCGGCTTGGGTCACTGTCTGTGCGGAGTCTACACGTCCTCCCCGTGTGTGCGTGGGTTTCCTCCGGGTGCTCCGGTTTCCTCCCACAGTCCAAAGATGTGCAGGTTAGGTGGATTGGCCGTGATAAACTGCCCTTAGTGTCCAAAATTGCCCTTAGTGTTGGGTGGGGTTGCTGGGTTGTGGGGATAGGGTGGAGGTGTTGACCTTGGGTAGGGTGCTCTTTCCAGGAGCCGGTGCAGACTCGATGGGCCGAATGGCCTCCTTCTGCACTGTAAATTCTATGATAATCTATGACTCACCTGAGGAATGGTGAATTATTTGAGCTATCAGAGTTGCTGTCCTGGAATCTCTTCTCTGCCTCTTTGGGAGAAAACTAGGGGAAAGAAAACAAAGAAACAAATCTTGCCTGTACAAGTTGTTCCAAGGTGGACTGGTAAATGTTAAGCCTTTGGCATTCCCTTGAACTGCTGGGAATAGTGTAATTTCTTTGGTTTGCAAATCATTACATTCTAGAACTCATAATGTTGCTGCGTGCTGGAGATATGGCAGGGTGGCCACATTCGATACCTCCAGCAAACAGCAAAAGAATAAAACTCATGGGACAATACAATGGAAATGGAAATCAGGCAATTTCAATAATGGATGGCAGACCTACAATACCAATTATATGCCTGGACAAGTTTAAAATCTACCCCAGGGGATTCTGAAAATGGGATTCTCTTGCATTAATGATACATTTTTTTTTACAATGTATTATTAAAAGATTGTACCATATCTTTGCTGTATTCTCTGCATTGGGTAACATTGCAATTATGTCTGAGGAGTTAGCAGATTTGCCTGAAGTAACAGAGAGCAGCAATTGAGATGAGGAGTAGCTAGGGCATAATGAGTAGCCCGCAACTACACTGGTATGGCCACCTGGAACACTAGTGTAGATTTATTGTAATTCTTTTTAAAAAACAATTTTCTTTCCAATTCTGATTTGAGTTAAAGCATAATTTCACAAACACTTGATGCTGTGTTTTTACTGCTGTCGTTTCATGATCAAGATACTCATTAGTTCCATGTGGTCATCTGGTTGGGCTGTTCTTATTCTGTTCTTAGTTTTGGGGTTTGCTTATGTGTTCTAATGACCACAGTTGTTCGGAGTTTTAAATGGCTAAGATATTTTTCTTTGTACTTTAAATGGAAGTCATTTTAGTCAACTTCATGCAGCAGTCAAGATCACTTTCAGTAAGAGAGGAAACAGGGGACCCAAAGCTTGCGGACTGATCAACCAGACCTCCATACTGTGACTGTTCACACTAATTGTGAACACCAGCTATCAACATCCTGGGGGTTACTATTGACCAGAAACTCAACTGGACTAGCCATTTAATTCTGCGGCTACAAGACCAGGTCAGAGGCAGATAACGCACCTCCTGTCTCACCAAAGCCTGGCCACAACCTACAAGGCACAAGACAGGAGTGTAGTGGAATACTTCTCCACTTGCTTGGATGAATGCAGCTCCAACAACACTCAAGAGGCTTGACACCATCCAGGACAAAGCAGCCTGCTTGACCCCTTCCACAAACATTAAGATCTGGGGCGGCATTGACAGGGTGGATGTGGAAAGGATGCTTCCTCTTCTCAGAGAATCGAGAACTCGGGGTCACAGTTTAAAATAAGGGGTCGCTTAATTAAAGCAGAAATGTGGAGAAATCATTTCTCTCAGAGGGTCGTGAGTCTCTGCAACTTTTTTCCTCAAAAGGCAGTGGAAGCAGATTCTTTGAATATTGTTAAGGCAGAGCTGGACAGATCTAGATTAACAAGGTGGTGAAAGGTTAGCGGGGGTCAGCAGGGATGTGGGGTTGAGGTTACAATCAGATCATCCATAATCATATTGAATGGCGGAGCAAGCTTGAGGGGTCAAGTGGCCTATTCGAGCTCCTAATTTGCATGTTCGTATGTACGTACTCACACCCTCTATCACTGGCGCATAGTAGACGTCATGTGTACCATCTGCAACATGCACTGCAGGAACTCACTAGGGCTCCTCAGACAGCACCTTCCAAGCCCACGACCACTACCATCTCGAAGGACAAGAGCAGCAGAAACATGGGAACACCACCACCTGGAAGTTCCTCTCCAAGTCGCTCACCATCCTGACTTGGAAATATATCGCCGTTCCTTCCCTGCAGCTGGGTCAAGATTCTGCAACTCTCTTCCAAACAGCACTATGGGTGTACCTACACCTCAGAGACTGCAGCGAATCAAGAAGGCAGCTCACCACCACCTTCTCACGGGCAATTAGGGATGAGCAATGAATCCTGGCCTGGCCAGTGACGTCCAAATCCCATGAATGAATTTTAAAAATTGTCAACATGGGTAGGATCTAACTGGACAAGATATGATAGTTACGCTAAAGTTCTAAGCTCATAATTAGTATAATTTTTGAATATTAACTTAAACTGCCCTTGCATACTTGCGAGCCTGCCAACCCAGACCTTAAGCACACCAGATTCATGTAAACCAGGAGTGTTTGTATGTGCAGATCGAATGGACTCTGCACCAGCAAAACGGAAACTCTACGTGCATCGATTTGAGTGAAGGACTTGCACGAGCAACAAGTCCGCCTGTTGAAGCCAAGATAAATTTTAACTCCTGGGACATATTTGCCATATCCAGACCCTGAGTCCCACCCACACCCAGGAGATATCATTACCAGGCCAGCGGGCAGGATCAAAGGTTCAGGTGGCTGGGGGATGCTGCCAGCTAGAGATCTGAAGGAATACTCTCTGGCAGTTAAAGGTTGGGGGAATGATGCACGTGGAGTGAACGTGGAAGCTCAGGGAAATTCGGGAGGCCCAAGGTTTCCTCAGAGGAACATTACTATTTATCCTAGCCTCCAAGGAAACATCATTTTTTTGCCCAGATGCCTCAGCCTTTTCTGGCCCTTGACACAGCTCCCAGTTGTTTTGGCCTGGTGAACAAGCTGCCACTTCTTCCCTGCTTGGGCAAGTAGTCAAGATAGCAGGTGAAGCCCCTATGACTTATTTGGGTCTCAAGGTGTCTATTTAAAGAGGACCCCACTTAGTTGGTGGTGGCAGGGGTGGCGTGGCGGTGGGGGAGGGGTGGTGGGTGCTGTAGAGGTGGTCGGGATGAGTAAGTCGTTCATTCCATTTTAACTACCGTATTCACTTGGCTTCCACCAAATGAGGGGCGGGAGTGGAGGATGGAACACTAAATCAGGGTCTTCGATTTTGATAATTCCTTCAAGAAAAAGGCTCAAATTGATGTTCGTTTTCTCAGTTAACCTGAACTAAATTCTGACCTGGTCGTTTTTATACTGCAGAAACGCGCAAATTCATTTCTGGTAACGTTTTGACTTGAGAAATTACCATTCACCTCACATTTCATTAAAGGGCTATTCATCCATGAATTTCCGTTGCCTGCCTCAATTTTAATTATTTCTTGCGTGTGACACAACTGACAAGTAACGTTGGAGAACGGGAGTGATTGATCAACATACCTGGACAGCTTGCTTCAGTGAGGATAAGAACGGATTCTCACAAGCCACTTCACCACTGCACTGCACCCTCTCAGTAAAGTCCTTCAGGTAACATCCTATCCTGCCCAGCCAAACCGCAAACCTCCACCCCACTCACCATCACCACCGGAAATCACTGGAAATGCAGAGGATTCATCCATTTCAATAAAGAGAAAACATGAGTTCAGCTTTTTGGTTCAGGGCACTGGACTGCAGTCTGGAACTAATCAGATTTCTTCATAGACTAACATGAAAAGACATGAAGGCAACAAGACTTTAAAAGACATTTCTGCCACTGAAAAACTGCTTCTGGCTCTTGGTTTTTATCTCTTTGACTCCTCAACAGTCATCTCTTGCTATGTTGTTATATTAATGTGCCTGTTTATCTTTTAGTTTGCAGTGTAGATCAAGGGTCAACTTTAATCTGCCTTTACAATACAACAATGTCGCTTCATTCAGATTGAATCCAAAATCTCTCAGCTAGCCCCAAAAGACAGAACAGTGCAAAAATCTATTGACAGCATAGTTAATGAATTTACGGGTGTGTACTCACTGGTGATTAATGTGCAACAGCATTAGTTCAAGCACACATCTCTGCCACACGCCCAAATTATTTCCAGTGTACACTAGTAATTAATTAATTAATTCCTACTTGAACATTATTGTTTAATTATATCTCTTACCCAGATGACTCAGACTTTGCAGAATCAAGCGTTCACCTAGCCATTCTCATACTTATCTGTTTTAAACAAAATAGGATTACCTGTCTCCTATGCAGAACCATATTTTCTGAAAATTTATAGATGTGTATATCACTCACATGTATGTCCATACACGTTCTTACGTTGAAATTGGTTGGTTTCTACACTGCGTAAGCAATCTATTCTATCAGATTACCACCCGGCAATGAAGACGAATATTTCCCCGAATACACATTCAAATCATAAAATGGTTACAGCACAGAAGGAGGCCATTCATCACATCAAGTCCTTGCTGGTTCTTTCCAAGAACAATTAAGCTAATCCCACTGTGCAGCCCTTTCCCCTTTTTACCCCCAGGGGCTTGTCCAATTCCATTTTGGGAGCCATGATTGCATCTGCTTCCATCGCCTTTTCAAGCAGTGCATTCCAGATCCTTAGAATCCATAGAATCCAACAATGCAGAGGGAGGTCATTCGGTCCATCAAGTTTGCACGATCCTCTGAAAGAGCACCCTACCTAGTCCCACTCCCCTGCCCTATCCTTGTAACCCCACCTCACCTTTGGCTACTAAGGGACAATTTTAGGATGGCCAATCCACATAACCTGCACATCTTTGGACAGTGGGAGGAAACCGGAGCACCCGGAGGAAACCCACATAAACATGGGGAGAAAGTGCGAACTCCACACAGTCACCCAAGGTTGGAATCAAACCCGGTTCCTGGCGCTGTGAGGCAACAGTGTTAACCATTGCGCCAGCGAGCCGGCCCTCTCACCGTACCACTCGTTGCACAAAGAGGTTTTTCTCTTGCCCCTGTAGACCTTTTGTCAATCATTACAAACCTTTCCTCCAATGACAATTTCTCCGTTTCTCTTCAGACCAAATCCCTCCTAATTTTGAACAACTCTATCAACTCCTCTTAGCCTTCTCTTCTCCAAGGTGAACAACCCCAGTTTCTGAAATCTATCTTCATAACTAAAATCCCTCAACCCTAAAACCACACTCTCTCTAATGCCTTCATATCCTTCCTAAAGTGTGGTGTCAAAATTTGGATACTATAGTCTAGTTGAGGCTGAACCAATGTTTTATAATGGATCACCATAACTTTTTTGATTTTGTGCTCGATGGGCCAGATCTTTACTATTAATATAGATGGCTCAAGTCGGAAAATGTCCCGAAATAGAAGACCCACCTCAGAAAAAAGGGCCTGATTACATCTAATACTTGTTCCAGGAAGGCAGAGGCAGAATAGAATCAGGGCCACCGACCTGAGGAGCAGATTGTAGGTGGCTACTGAGGTGGGAAAGTGCTGAGGTGGACTCGTTAGAAGGCCTTGGTACTCTGGGACTATGTCCCAATTGTTTTAAAAGCTGTTGGGCTCTCTTGCCCCTCACATCCTGCAACCATTCTGCATGCCCCTTCTATGCTACTTCATACCCCCATGTCACCTCCAGAGCTATTAACCCAGTATACACTCCAGGCAGACCTCAGGAGACACTTGAAGATTTAAAAATAATTACACTTCTAGCAATCTAGTAGAACTTTCACATTTGATATTGAAAATAATTCCCATTCTTGAAATCTATTCAAAGCTTTTAAAACCCCTCAAAAGTGCAATAAGTTATAAAAAAAACAAAGACCTATTCAATAACCACATCAGCGAATACAGCTAATCTTTTAATAGTCTCTTTAAACTGTCAATCAAAATGTGAACTCAGTCCCACCCCTTGGAGATAAGTGCTTTTGTAGCTTTTAAAACTCAGCCAAGCATTCATAATTACCTCTGCTGCAATAACAGCCACTGGGAAGTGTCAACAAAGAGCTCTAATGAAAAGCAGGAACAGAGGAGTGGCATGGGGTTACAGTGGTTAGCACCGCTGCCTACAGCACTGAGGACACGGGTTCAATCCCAGCCTTGGGTCACTGTGTGGAGTTTGCACATTCTCCCCGTGTCTGCTTGGGTTTCACCCCCATAATCCAAAGATGTGCATGGTAGGTGGATTGGCCATGCTAAATTGCCCCTTAATTGGGAAAAAAAATAATTGGGTACTCGAAGTTTATTAAAGAAAGAAAAGCAGGAACAGAGATAGTAGTGTTTTTTTCTAAGCTACACTAGCTGTCATAGAATCATAGAATTTACAGTGCAGAAGGAGGCCATTCGGCCCATCGAGTCTGCACCGGCTCTTGGAAAGAGCACCCTATCCAAGGTCAACAGCGCCACCCTATCCCCATAACCCAGTAACCCCACCCAACACTAAGGCCAATTTTGGACACTAAGGGCAATTTAGCATGGCCAATCCACCTAAACTGCACATCTTTGGACTGTGGGAGGAAACCGGAGCACCCGGAGGAAACCCACGCACACACGGGGAGGATGTGCAGACTCCGCACAGACAGTGACCCAAGCTGGAATCGAACCTGGAACCCTGGAGCTGTGAAGCAATTGTGCTATCCACAAGGCTACCCTGCTGTCAAATAAAACAGTTCAACAGAGGGTGTTTATTTTCCTCTCAAACTGACAGCTTCAACATGTTCTTTCATGTTTAAAGGGTATCAGATAAAGACACTCAAAGATAACGGACTGGACCGCTCCCCGACGCCAAAATCGCGTTCAGCGGGGGCGGACAATCCATTTTGCTGCTGAAATCAGGACCGGCTCCGGTTTTCCACTTCTCCGCCCCCCCCGAAAATGGCGCGCGCCGAGTTCCACTGCCTCAGGCCATTGCCTGAGGCCCGCCCCGCGATGCTCCGTCCCCGACCGGCCAAATTCCCAACGGTATGGGACTCTCATGGTCCTGCCATTCGGGAACCTCGCGAGGCGGCTGCCGACTCAGTCCGGGGCCGCCACAGTCGGGGGAGGGCCTATCGGTGGGCAGAGGGGACTTTATTCAGGGCTGGCGGCAATGTGTGCCAGCGATCCGGGGCGTGCAAGCGGCCGATACGGGGCACTATTTTGCTGGTGCAAGTCTGCGGACTGAGTCCGTCATGGAGCACGGCGCGGCCGCTGCAGGCCACCGCCATGCGCATGTGCGGCCTCTGACCTGGAAGTGCAGAGGACCGTATCAGCAGCTCGAGTTACAAGCTCTATGACGGCGTCCTGCTAGCCCCCAGCAAAATGGGGAATCTGTGGCCCTTTGACGCCAGTTTTCCTGCCATAAACGACCACAGTTTTTCTGACGGAGTGGGACTTAGTCCCAAAATCGGAGAATCCAGCCCAACCTTACTCATCCTTCAGAAGAGTTTTCTTCTATTCCATAAATTTGTAACTTCAATACTATGGATTAAAGACATTGGAACACTGAGAATGGGGTCAGTTTGAACTCAGCATTAATTTCAAAAGGCCCTGCTGAGTTTGGGCTTCCTGTCTTCCTTATTCATTTGCCAACTCCTTCCCCTACTCACAAAAATGGAATCATTTGGAAATCTAGCTGGGGCTTCAGGAGCTGGGGCGAAATTCTCCTACCCGCCCCGCCACATTTCTGCCCCGACCGGCCGGCAGGAGTCTCCGTAACACCGGTCGGTCAATGGGGTTTCCCATTGTGGGGCAGCCCCACGCCGTCGGGAAACCCCCGGGCGCCGGCAAAACGGAGACTCCCGCCGGCGGAGAATGACGCCCAAACTTATTCCCACCAACAATTTCGAAATTTAGCCCCATCCACTTAAAGCTATTTACAAAGCCTCAGACGTAGAATAATTGGCCATTTAGATGCTCAATAATACTATCTATTCCCTCACCTCTTACAGCAAAACAAATCAATAAAGAAAGAACGAAGGAAAGAAAGAAGGTAAGAAAAAAAAAACTTATATATGCACCTTGGTCAAATGACAGTATTAAACAATGCCAGAAGCATGAAATGAGAAGGTTAATGAATTCAGAGTAATTGGAAGTCAGCTGAACAATTACAGCGTGTCTTTAACTAGTCATTGGAGAGTACGATTATTGTTAGTCTAGACTTGTTTTTGAATGAAGAAACCTGACAAAATGGCCCTCGAGCCTCAACCACATATTCGGGGTAGAGAGCCTCTTCAGGCAGCTTACCCCAGAGGAACAATAGATTTTGGCCCATCAGCCTGACCAACTATTGTTCCCAGGGAAGTTACAGGAGGGAATAGGAGTTGGCAATAAGGGAAGGTTGATTGGCAGGGATTTTGCATGGGGGGCGTGGGGATACACTCTAACTCTGCTGGATTCCACCGTAAGGCTTTGTCTAAGTTTCTTCCGCAATACATGTGAGTGAATGAGGAGAAGTGTACCAGTCGATGTGATTTATAAATAGCTGGTAGTAACATCCTGTTAAACTAGAGGAAAGGCTTAAGGCCGTACATGCAAAAAGTGCTACCAGGGAGATAGCTGGGCATATTGTCGGAACACTAGCTATTGCCTCCTTTAAACTAAATGCAGTGAGAAGGGTTAGTTATGCAACTCCATGTGCGGAATTCTATTTATGATGTTTTGCCTCATGGAAACCTAACATTCTGTCTCTCCGGGGGGATGTTGGACTTGCACCAAGATTGCTTTCTGCGTGCATCACAACGTGTCAATTTATTGGACATTATGCAAGGTCCAGACGTTATACAAGAGTTGGCATGGAGTCACTTCAGCTATGCACCACCTATTTTAGGCAAATCTCACTGGAGCCAATTCGTCATTTAAGTGTGCCTATTTTGCATTTATCAGTGTTATCAATTGAATTCAGGGCCTAATTTCCACCAATACTAGCAATTAATTACACCACTGGGTGTAATTTTCATCTAACCTGCTCTGTGGAAAACCGCTAGGGTTGGATTGACCACCTTATTATCCTCCACCTGAGCTCAGTTTTGATTGGGTTGTTGGTTTGGTTCAAATCATCCTCCAAGGATTTCGCACTGTGAAAATTTAGCAACATACAACTATTCCATAAACATTTGTGAAATATTTTACTGTTTTACAAATGTAGATAAAAGACTTATAACTGCCGTATCTAAATCACATTTATATTGCTGTTAAAATCATGTGCTCCATTTCCTTTTCAAAAATCTGCAAAATTACAGTTCCTAAGTGCAGAAAATGGGATTGCAAATTTTCCAGTCAGTAACCAGATACAGTCACTTCTGATTTCATGAGTTGACAGCCACTTAAGTATATCCGGCTGCAGCTGGTCGAGAAACATTGGCACCTTCTACAATCGCACGTACCATCTATTCCTTCACACGTGGCAACAAGACAGATCAATATATAAAGGATAGAAAAAGCGAACTTGAATTTATGTAAATCAGGACATCCCAAAGCTCTTTCCAGTCAATTACATATGTTTTATGTATCATCACTGTTGCAATGGAGGAAAACACAGCACTAAATTTGCACACAGCAAGCTCTCGTGCATATTAATAAGGCAATGATGGGATCATCTATTTTGTTGAAGTTTATTGATGTGATTGGTGTTGGTGGGGGTACTACAAATGCACTGGCTACTGAATAGAAATAGAAGAATATCACATCCTGGACTCATATTGATAAGAGAGCGAATTCCTCAATTTGCATTCCCATGGTGATGCCTTCTCACATAATAATAATCTTTATTAGTGTCACAAGTAGGCTTACATTAACACTGCAATGACGTTTCTGTGAAAATCCCCTAGTCACCACACTGAGGGAGAATTCAGAATGTCTAATTCACCTAACAAGCACCTCTTTCGGGACTTGTGGGAGGAAACCAGAGCACCCGGAGGAAACGCGCGGAGGCACAAGGAGAATGTGCAGACTCCGCACAGACAGTGGCCTAAGCCAGGAATCGAATCCAGATTCCTGGCAGGGTGAAGCAAAATGCTAACCACTGTGCTACTGTGTCGTTAATTGGTGATAAGGCTATACAATTGCAAGCCTTATCTCCTGCATCATGTTCCTTGTGAACATGGCTCCCATTGAGGGGATGTGCACTTGGAAGTCTGATTTACAATGGACATCACTCAATGGGGTGGAGCTGTTCTTTTCCAAAGCATGGACGAGATTATACATTCCCCGTGTGTTTCCCAGCAGCCATCCGTTCGCTGGCAGCAGGATTCTCTGTTCCTGCTGCATTTAATGGGAATTCCTATTTAAGCCACCCCTCGCCGCCTACAGGTGGGAGTGCACGGACCAACGAATCCCAGCACCATCGAATGGCCGAAGAACTCCGGCCTATGTCTCTATTGCGCATTATTCTGGATCCATTGTGTGTACAATCAAATGGCCACATATATGGAATTAGGTAAATTGCAGAAGTAGGCCATTCCTTCTGTTCAGGGGTTTTGTTCTTCAATTGGAGATGTCCACGAATTGCTGCCTGTTACTTCTTATTTTCTTTTTCTTTTCAAATGATTACTTTTAAAAGGTAATTTCAAGGCTGACCATTCTGATTGGGGATATTTCTGGCAGGGCTGAATGTCCACCTATCTCAGAGACTCTGCCATTGTTTGAAGAGGTTGCACAGGTTTTCTTTCACGGAAGTTCTGAGGCCCTCTCTGCTGATAGGTCCTCCATTCAGCCAGGACAAATTGTGGGAAACATGGAGAAGAGATTATATTCTACCTCGGTGGGCTGCCTCCTGAAAAGGGATGGAGTGCCACTGGTCTCACTTTCCTGTGCTGTCTGTTACAGCCCTACCTGAAAGCTGCCGAAATGGAGTCCAAACGCCTCGGCCATCACCTCTGGTCAAATGTAACCATTCTATGGGTCTACTTAATTTTGGGAAGCTCAGTGATGGTTGGGGGCAGGAAATCAGCCATGAAGTATTTTGTGAGCTTCCCAGCGATTCCAGTTACTGCCAAGATTTCTCAATGAAACCAATAGCAGCTGTGAATGTGCCAGCTAAATTTAAACACGGACTGAGTTGTGAGTCTCGAACTGTTATGTTAAAACTTTCCAAAGACCAGAAGCATAGGTCATCTTGTGGCCCATTATTGAGTCTTCTGCAGGCTAACAAGCAGTTTCTGTGTCTCTGGTAAAAATATATTATTTACCTTACGATATGGATGGTGACTTTTAGCATCTCTGTAGGTACAATGAATATAATGAGCTCTCCCGTTGCTCTCGGACAGGTTGGGGAAACAAGTTGTCTGTTGGTCCCTGGTTTTATTGATTATGATGTGTCCTCACATTAAGAGCTTTTGCCCTGTAATTGCTGTTGGAAATTTCCAGAAACTGTAGCCAACTTGTGCACAGGGCTAAATCGCTGGCTTTGAAAGCAGACCAAGGCAGGCCAGCAGCACGGTTCAATTCCCGTATCAGCCTCCCCGAACAGGCGCCGGAATGTGGCGACTAGGGGCTTTTCACAGTAACTTCATTTGAAGCCTATTTGTGACAATAAGCGATTTTCATTTGTTTCATTTTCATATGGCCCCTGGCAGCCATCCTTTTAATTCGGCAAAGTCCATTTTTTAATTAAGCACAACAGTAAGGTTTTAGTTTAACAGTTTATGATCTCTTTCATGTCTTAGGGATATGAGAGTACCTTGATGTTGTAGTTTCTCAGGGGACCACCCTTACCCCATAAGGTAGCGAAAGAACTTCAGTGAGTTTGATTCAGTCACAATCAAACTGCATCTACCCTCTTCATCATAAACATGGTCGTCATCACCTTTCAAACACAGATGGAAATAAATCCTTTTCAACCTGGCCCCCTCACATAAATGCCATTGATTGTGAATGAGGCACCCATGCTGCCAACATGACCATCATCAGGCCATGCCCACAATGCAGATAATGGCACAAATGAAGACATAAACCGATATACACTGGAATTAGTGTCTGTTGCATCATATATACAGATATAGTACCTCATGTACATTGATTACACTACTGTGCCAGAACAGCTCATTGAAATAACTTTTGCTATATCCATTCCAGCTAATGGTCCTGGTTAAGAACTGGGCACCACATGCATTAGCCCTGGGTTACGTATATCTCTGCAAATGGCCCAAATTGAATCCTGTGAGACCAGGAATGCAAATGTAGCCACTGTAGTCAGCACATCAGATGACCTCTATTAACTGGACAACTCATGGCATATCAAACTGCGCTGTCCACACCAAGACCATAATGAAGGAATGTCTAGTACCCGGAATTAGTCCTTGAGGTGCAATTACCGACCAGCATCTGGTCTTGGAGCCATATCATTCAACTTTCCTTAAAAGTACACTTAGATGCAAACTAAAAGATACAAAGAGCATCTGAGCGCTTGAGCTTTAGATTTCTGGACTCTATGAGATACATCAGAGAAGGAAGATCTCACGTTCCTCATCAATCAAGGCACATCGTTGCCCCTGGTGAAGACATGTTGAGATAAAACTCAGCAGGCTGCCCTCAATGTTACAAGCAAGGAAGAATCTCACATTAATATTACAGGTTGAAAATCCCTTATCCGAAGTGCTTGGGACCGAGTTTTGGAGTTATCGGATTTTGGAATTTTTGGGATTTTGGAATATACTGCACATGTGTGGTGCACTTTGGGAACTGCGGATGTGCAGCGCACGTTGGGATCTGCGAATCGCCTGGGACTCTTATGAGATTTCCCACTCGTGATATCACGTTGAGCTTGAAAATATGTGCGGATTTTGGAATTTTTCGGTTTTCGGAATTTTGGATAAGGGTTGCTGAACCTGTATTTCTTTTGAACTCTCTATTGTACACACACACATCAAGTCATTAGAGGTGAAAGGAAAGATATTCAGCAAGTTTTCAAATGTGCAAGATACAATGTGAAAACAGTAACTATGGTGAATCCATTCGTGTTCTCGGTGAAACGGCACCATGTTCATGTGCACCCTCCCAGGAAGTGCCCCCCAGCCCTTATTCCACCTTGGAGGAGGTGAAGGCAGACTGCTCACTTATCTTTCTAAAGGACAATGAGGACCGTGGTGGCTGGCCTCAGCATGCAGGCCCCCATTCAGGACCTCCATCAGGCTATGGCCTCTGCATGGGCAGCCATGCCCAATACCACAAGTGCAGCAGATGAGTGCTCTGGCAGAGGGTCTGGGGAGGTGGAGGCAAATGAAACATTCTAAGGATCTCTCAGCACCTTCACCCTCTTCAGAGACCTCTACAGTTCTAGGTTGGCCTTCAGTTGGGGGTGATGGGACTGGCTTCTGGTGCACAGCAGTTTTCTAATCTAGTAACCATTGGCCAATTGCGTGATGATCCTGTTAAGCGTATGCGGCTCCTCATTTATTCCATGAATGTCAGGACTGATACTCTGAGTGGGCAGATCCAGGTTACTGAGCAAGACTTGCACATTTTCCTGGCTGAGATTCTGCTCTTGTCCTGCTTGACTCACAAACCTAAATAGTTAGGTATAATCCATCTCATTGTGAAAACGTGCTCTGATGCATGCCACAACCGTAACCATGCCCGCGCTGCCCATTTGCACACCCTCACATATCAACATCCCATTGAGTTCAGTGAAGTGACAGCATGATCGCCACCAGTACCAGCGTGCTCCGAGGCAATCTCAACACCTCCTTTTCATCTGCTACTGGATGTTCACCATCACCAACAACAGCCGTTCTCGCATCCTGTCAATCTGCAGGGCCATCTGCCTCACTGTGCATATGGGCCTCAGCTGGGCTCTCCCACTCTCAATCCATGCCATCTCTTTGCAATTCTTGGTCCTTTTGTTCTGAAACCACAACATGAATTTATGTTACCCTCATATACAGCACACAAAGAGATATTGCACTTCAATGTGCCTCTGCATCACAGTGCCTGTTCATGTCTGCTTTACATACAGCTAATTGAGCTGCTTACACAGGTAGAAACCTCAATAAAGCAGAGGTATGTTCCAAATCTTGCACTTTACCTGCAGCATGTCGATGTGATCCTTCCCTTGGACACCTGCGTCTATGAGCCAAGTTACTCACCTCGCCAGAATGGGACGGGTGACTGACCCTTTTGTGGCACTGGATCCATGATCTCCAGGGGTCCCCTGTAGCACTCACTGCTGCTGCATTCTGAATCTATGCTTTCCTGGTAGCAGCAGGCAGTTAGTGATCTCCAGCTGGGTATATGATCTCTCTTCTCCTGCAGGCCCTGGTCAGAAATGTGTGGGGCAGCTGTCCCCATCCCTTCCAAAGTGGCTCCCCTGTGGATTAATGGATGAATTAATGAAAATTTAAGGTGAGAAGGATCATGAGCAAATCAGAATACATTGCTCTAATTCACTCCTGCATGCTTACATGCACTTAACCATTTACATCATCTCATCTTTGAATACTTTCAATGGTGTGTTTAAGAGAAGGGCTCCGGACATAGGCGTGGTGCTGTTTGTGTTGCAGCTGTCGCTCCAGGGTGACGTACTGTGCTGAACGGCAACTGACAGCCCTACCTGCTTCCTCCATCTTATTCAGACTGTTATGCTGCTACACCGTACAACTGTGAGGGTTCTGGTCAAAGGTCCCAGTGTGGGTGTATCCAGAAAGCCAAGTGGTAATAGGGCAAGTAGATAGGATAATGAGCATAGAAATGTTGTTCATTCATCCACTGAGTCTATGCATCTTACTAAATAACTGCATATGATCTGCCTCAGGTCGTGGCGGCAAGGCAATGACACCTCCAATACTGTGTCTTGAGAATCATCTCAGTGGTTTATTTCAGCACATTTTTGATTAGGAAACAGCAATGACTCCCATGAGGAAAGCCGGTGATGGGCCATGCATTCTAGTCGGACAACCTTTACAGCTTTTACACTCACCTGACAACCCACAAACATCGCTTCCAAAGTTTGGGATGTGCAACATTCAGGAATTACTACTCAGACTGACAACTCCAGGAGGGGTGCGCAAGTCACCCGACCTGTGCCAGGCCACCCTCCAGCCCCTCACCACTTCTGAACTCGCCATATTTGGCACCAAATCCAGCCTGGGCCCCGCACCAGAATTGAGAATTAGAACAGCGGGCGGCTATTACTAAAGCTTGGGTTTATAGAGCCGATAGTTTCCCATCTCTATGCAACCGGCCCAGGAGCTAAAATCGAGACCAATGTGTTCCTCATTCTATTTGATGTAAATAGTGGCAGCTGGAGAGTACTGTAGTGTTTTGTGTAGAATTTACAACACAGAAACAGGTCATTTGGCCCAACTGGTCTGTACTGGCAGTACTAGTTTCCTCTCTCCCTACTTCACCTCACTCCCATCAGCATATAATTCCATTGCTTCCGCACCCCCTGCCCCTCCTTTTCTGACCACTCTCTGGGTAAAGTACTAGCTTGATTTTTACTTCTTGCTAAGAACTCAACGTTCGCAAATGAATATTAATTTGCTGTCAAATAAACATTAATGCCAGCAGTTGGCTACATTTCAGCTGTTGAGGATTAATTCTCATCAAAATTGCCGTTCATGAATCCCATGCATCCATACAATATTTGCTCAAAAGACAATTTATGCTCAATGGAATGAAAAATAATAGCTATTTTGGCAATCAGTGTTTCATTGGATGCTTTAGTCATTGCTGCCCCAGCAATTTCTATTTTGTGCAGGCCTTGTAAGCAGTTACTTTGTCTGTCCAGAGCAAGATATCAGGATGTTTTACTGGGTGAAATATATTTACCCATTAACTGATGGAATCAGAATATTGAGCGTTTTACTGAAATAAAAATGGCAGAACTAAAAGCATCTCAGAATTATCTTACATCTGACAGATAATATTTTTTCTGAAAAATGTTTATCTGGCTTTGACATTTTCACTGCTAAATTTGTGTATCTAATTAGCAAAGTGCAAACATTTGTCAAACATGGAGGATTTATTGTGACCAACATCTTTGCTGTGTTTGTTCAGTCGGCAGTAATTTGCAGGTGACGTTGACAGTAAATGAATTGAATTACACGAGATTTCAGTCCATCTCTGAAGGCATGTGCAAAAACATTTCCTACAATGGACACTATAACCATCCTGCGTGCAAGATGTTTGCGAGCAAACTAGAAGGTGTAATCCTCTTTTTAAAACATTATATTTGGGCTATTGGGGAGGCGATGGTGTAGTTGTCTTGTCACTGGGCTAGTAATCCAGTGACCCAGGGTAATGTTCCTGGGAACTGGGTCCAAATTCCACCATGGCAGATGGCGAAATTTGAATTCAATAAAAATCTGGAATTAAAAGTCTAATGATGACCATGAAAGCATTGTCAATTGTCATCAAAACCCATCTGCTTCACTAATATCCTTTAGGGAAGGAAACCTGCTATCCTCACCTGGTCTGGCCAACATGTGACTCCAGGTCCACAGCAATGCAGTTGACTCCTAACTGCTCTCTGAAATGGCCTAGCAAGCCACTCAGTTCAAGGGTTATTAGGGCAATAAACGGGCGTCGAGGTCCCAGGTTCGATCCCTGCTCTGGGGCATTGTCCGTGTAGAGTTTGCACATTCTCACCGTGTTTGCGTGGGTTTCGCTCTCACAATCCAAAGATGTGCAGGGTAGGTGGATTGGCGATGCTAAATTGCCCCTTAATTGGAAAAAATGAATTGGGTACTCTAAATTTAAAAAAAAGAGAAAATAAAGAAAGAAATGTTAGCTCAGCCAGTGATGCCCACATCCCATAAGTTAATTTTTAAAAAGGTATTGAGAACGAGGGAACACAGATCCGCTTTTATATTTTTAACAGCAATACCCATTGATAAACTTTTATTATTTGAACTGTTGGAACATATAGAACAAATGGAAATTGGCACGGTTGTGGCATGTGTTATCACATAGAACAGTTGTGGCGAATAGCATTGGTGTATTTAAGGAAAAGGTGGCTAAGGAAATGAGGGCGGGAAAAAAAGAAGGGTATAAAATTAGATAAGCAGGGTTTGTGTCAAGTATAAAAAGCAGCATAAACTAGAATTGGTTGAAGGGGCTGATTCTACGCTGTAAATTCCGTGTAACTTATTTCTTGCCTAATTCAGTATCTGCTGAGCACTGAAAACCACCAATGCAAATCTGCTCTCTTAGATAATGGCTACGAACCGCTCCTGACATTCAATCCAGTTTACCCTTCTAACTATATTGTTAGCTCCTTGTTGTCTTTGGCTGTCTGAGGTTCTATGCTCTGGAATTGCTTCCACTTTTCTCCCTTCCTTCAAAATCCCGCTTAAAGCCCACCTGTGCTTCGATCACCCTGAATTCCTTTGAGTCATATCTATTTCTCTCTTGCCTCTATGAGGCACCACGGGCGAAATTCTCCTACCCGCCCCGCCACATTTCTGCGCCGACCGGCCGGCGGGAGTCTCCGTAACACCGGCCGGTCAATGGGGTTTCCCATTGTGGGGCAGCCCCACGCCGTCGGGAAACCCACGGGCGCCGGCAGAACGGAGACTCCCGCCGGCGGAGAATGACGCCCCACATTTCTCAATGGTGCATTTGCTACATTTCAGTCACTACAACAATGGAAGTTGTAGTTCAGAACAGAACAGAAGTTGCACCAAAATAGAAAATTAACCCTGCATTTTCTAAGTCTGATTATTCCACTTCTAATTTGGTTGTAAGCTGCTCCATACTATCGAAGCGCAAGGACTGTATATAGACTGCTAGAACCATGGGCGTCATTCTCCGACCACCAGCCGGGTTGGAGAATCGCCGGGGGCTGCCGTGAATCCCGCCCCCACCAGTTGCCGATGTCTCCGGCACCGGATATTCGGCGGGGGCGGGAATCGGGCCGCGCCGGTTGGCGGGCCCCCCCGCTCGATTCTCCGGCCCGGATGGGCTGAAGTTCCGCCGATAAATTGCCTGTCCCGCCGGCGTGGATTAAACCACCTTTTGAACGGCAGGACAAGGCGGCGTGGGCGGGCTCCGGGGTCCTGGGAGGGGCGCGGGGCGATCTGGCCCCGGGGGGTGCCCCCACGGTGGCCTGGCCCGCGATCGGGGCCCACCGATCCGCCGGCGGGCCTGTGCCGTGGGGGCACTCTTTCCCTTCCGCCTCCGCCACGGTCTCCACCATGGCGGAGGTGGAAGAGACTCCCTCCACTGTGCACGCGAGGGAAACTGTCAGCGGCCGCTGACGCTCCCGCGCGTGCACCGCCCGGGGATGTCATTTCCGTGCCAGCTGGCGGGGCAACAAAGGCCGTTTCCGCCAGCTGGCGGGGCGTAAATTCCTCCGGCGTCGGCCTAGCCCCTCAATGTTGGGGCTCAGCCCCCAAAGATGCGGAGCATTCCGCACCTTTGGGGCGGCGCGATGCCCGTCTGATTGGCGCCGTTTTGGGCTCCAGTCGGCGGACATCGCGCCGTTTCGGGAGAATTTCGCCCCAGATCTTATTTCATCGAATGCTATTAACTCCATGAGCAAATCCATTCATGATCAGGAAAATTTACTAATTGACAATTACTCAATGTTTTTGTTGCGTATTTAAAGCCTTTTGAAGGCTTCCATTACTTTCCTTAAATCCACCTCACAAGTGAATTATAGTTTATGGATATGTTGTTAGCTTGAATAGCAAAGAATATATTTTGCTCAGGATTTTCTCCCTGATTCAGTACAGAGAGAGGGGTGTCAATTAAGGCCATGTAATAACATGGTACATTTGAAGTGCCAATTAAATTCTAATTTGTTCAGATTTATGATCGGAAAATTTGCATAAACAAATTCAATAGACCCTCCTCAAGGGGCTGGTGAGATCTGCAAGTCCTAGAATTAAGGCACCTCTTCAAGCTGATATTTCACCGTTCACTGAGAAACTGGGGTGCAGTTAACATGGAGATATTGATAACAATGGAAAGATGAAAACAGAAACACAGCTCCCTCCAGCTTCCCAATGTGAGCTATGAAATGTCCGAGTGATATTTTCTGAAGTGCGTGACTAACAGCCTCGTTTAACGGATGGCAGATGGGGAACTGATCCTCAGCCTGTTCTTTCAGCTTCAGCCAGAAACAAAACATGAAACCTTAGTTACAAAATGCAAAATATTCTGCTTTTCCAAGAATTTCCAGGATTGTGCAGCAAATCCTCTATATCCCTTGTTCGTATATAATTTAGCAAATCAGTGCCAACTGGGGACTTATATCTTTCTGACATTTTCCTCGCTCCCTCCTCCAGATGCTGCAGGTACCCTGTTGGGGTATACTGTATCTTGTCCAATTACCAATTATACACTCGTAAGCCTGGCTGGTGAATGTTGGTAGACCACGGGAATACAGTTATGTGTGATGGTGCCCTTATCCATAAGACCATAAGACCATAAGACATAGGAGCGGGAGTAAGGCCATTCGGCCCATCGAGTCCACTCCACCATTCAATCATGGCTGATTTCAACTCCATTTACCCGCTCTCTCTCCATAGCCCTTAATTCCTCGAGAAATCAAAAATTTAACAACTTCTGTCTTAAAGACACTCAACGTCCCGGCCTCCGCCGCCCTCTGTGGCAATGAATTCCACAGACCTACCACTCTCTGGCTGAAGAAATTTCTCCTCATCTCTGTTCTAAAGTGACTCCCTTTTATTCTAAGGCTGTGCCCCCGGGTCCTAGTCTCCCCTGCTAATGGAAACAACTTCCCTACATCCACCCTATCTAAGCCATTCATTATCTTGTAAGTTTCTATTAGATCTCCCCTCAACCTCCTAAACTCCAATGAATATAATCCCAGGATCCTCAGACGTTCATCGTATGTTAGGCCTACCATTCCTGGGATCATCCGTGTGAATCTCTGCTGGACCCGCTCCAGTGCCAATATTTCCTTCCTGAGGTGTGGGGCCCAAAATTGCTCACAGTATTCTAAATGGGGCCTAACTAATGCTTTATAAAGCTTCAGGTGTGCATCCCTGCTTTTATATTCCAAGCCTCTTGAGATGAATGACAACATTGCATTTGCTTTCTTAATTACAGACTCAACCTGCAAGTTTACCTTTAGAGAATCCTGGACTAGGACTCCCAAGTCCCTTTGCACTTCAGCATTATGAATTTTGTCACCGTTTAGATAATAGTCCATGCCTCTATTCTTTTTTCCAAAGTACAAGACCTCGCACTTGCCCACGTTGAATTTCATCAGCCATTTCTTGGACCACTCTCCTAAACTGTCTAAATCTTTCTGCAGCCTCCCCACCTCCTCCATACTACCTGCCCCTCCACTTATCTTTGTATCATCGGCAAACTTAGCCAGAATGCCCCAGTCCCGTCATCTAGATCGTTAATATATAAAGAGAACAGCTGTGGCCCCAACACTGAACCCTGCGGGACACCACTCGCCACCGGTTGCCATTCCGAAAAATAACCTTTTATCCCAACTCTCTGCCTTCTGCCTGACAGCCAATCGTCAATCCATGTTAGTACCTTGCCTCGAATACCATGGGCCCTTATTTTACTCAGCAGTCTCCCGTGAGGCACCTTATCAAAGGCCTTTTGGAAGTCAAGATAGATAACATCCATTGGCTCTCCTTGGTCTAACCTATTTGTTATCTCTTCAAAGAACTCTAACAGGTTTGTCAGGCACGACCTCCCCTTACTAAATCCATGCTGACTTGTCCTAATCCGACCCTGCACTTCCAAGAATTTAGAAATCTCATCCTTAACAATGGATTCTAGAATCTTGCCAACAACCGAGGTTAGGCTAATTGGCCTATAATTTTCCATCTTTTTCCTTGTTCCCTTCTTGAACAGGGGGGTTACAACAGCGATTTTCCAATCCTCTGGGACTTTCCCTGACTCCAGTGACTTTTGAAAGATCAGAACTCTCCGGTGTTCATTCACATGTATTTCCTACAAGGATGTCTGGATAGCAATCAGGAGCTGGAACCTCTAATACCTTTCTGCTACAGGTCAGTTAATTCACCTGAAACAATGAATTGAACACAAGTGCTTTGTAGATAAAGCTAGATTTGGAGCAATGACATTGCCTTGACAAAAATATTAACTCCGCTTTTAACCCAACCCGCCCAACAGAATACAGAGCAGTTGCAGGTCAGTAGCCATTTTACATCCTACCTGATTTTATGATCCAAATCTGTCCTGTTCCCATCAAATAGGCTATTCTGACATTCTATTAAAATTTAATGTTTTGCTTAACCTTCGAGTTGTTACCTTACCAGTTCCTTTGTACCAGCCACAAGGCCATTTTGAAGCACATTAATGCAAAGAGAACTAACTTCATTGTTAAAGTCCAAGTTGATCTTTGAGTAGGTATTTTGGTTTCTTTAGGAGATGACTTGGAGCTTTCTCCTTTTTTTCTTACTTCCGAAGTTGCCAGTGTGTTTACTGATTCATTCCAGAGAATACCCTGGGAGAGCAACAACTTCAAATAAATTACAATCATTGTGTGAAGGTAACGTCTCAGCCTGCCTTAGGCTAAAAACAAGTAGAAAGTTGAGCAGAAATGAAAGGAGATTCAGAAGGAAAACCAACATCATGATCACAGAGAAAGTGAAGTTTTTGAAGGTAAGATGGTTGGTTATATGCTATGAACTGTGTACGGATTCACTTTGTCGGCTCGATTCAATATGGAATTAGCTGTAGATCTATAATAATGAAAGAAAAATACTTTTTGCGTGGGTTTCCTCCGGGTGCTCCGGTTTCCTCCCACAGTCCAAAGATGTGCAGGTTAGGTGGATTGGCCATGCTAAATTGCCTCTTAGTGCCCAAAAGGTTAGGTGGGGTTACTTGGGTTACAGGGATAGGGTGGAGGTATGGGCTTAGGTAGGGTGCTCTTTCCAAGAGCCGATGCAGACTCGATGGGCTAAATGGCCTCCTTCTGCACGGTAAATTCTATGATTCTATGATAGGAAGGGGTGAACGACATCTTTTAAAAGTAAGTTGCTTTAAAATAAAGCCTTGTGCATTGAAATGCTGTTTGGCAATAATAGTAAAACACTATTTTACAAAAAAAACCTCTCTTTTCAAACAGGTTAATATCTTCATTAAAACAATGAGTTCAGACAATGGCCGGAACTCTCCAGCTGTTGTGATTCACCTTTCCCGCGAGCAGCGCTTCCCCGCCTGCGAGTTTCCCAACGGAGTGGGATGGCTTCAATCGGAATTCCCGTTGACAAGCGGGGGAGTGTGGAATTCCGCCACCAGCAAATGATGCTCTGCTGAGAAACTCACAGCTGGGGGATCGGAGAATCCGGTCCAATTTTACCATTAATAACACCGCACAGTGATAATTAAAAAAATATTGTCATTTCAAAATGCTTGGTAAAGTTAAGAATAAAAGGTTTCTTTCACAATTATTTCCCAGCTATGTAACTAAGGTGGAGCATGTTAACTTCTGAGTGCATTCTCCACAATACCATTTTTTATTTTTTCTATTTTTATAAATTTAGAGTACCCAATTATTTTCTTTCCAATTAAGGGGCGATTTAGTGTGACCAATCCACCTAGCCTGCACATTTTTGGGTTGTGCAGGTGAAACCCACGGAGACACGGGGAGAATGTGCAAACTCCACAAGGACAGTGACCCAGGGGCGGGATTCGAACCCAGGTCCTTGGCGCCATAGTCCCAGTGCGAACCACTGCGCCACTTGTGGCCCCACAATATAATCTTTATACATTTTCAGAGAAGTGGTGGTTGCTCTGAACTAATTTGTTCTGTGGCGTCTTTCAGCTCATTGGGAAATTTGGCTTGTTCAAAACCACTGAAGAAAGATCCAATTCTGTTATCCAGGCTCATGTTGAAAAATGAATATTCACGTATCCATTTAAATGTGCCTCCAGCAAAGTGCTGGAATTATATCAGAGTGTTGGAAGTGGTCTCAGGCTGCGCACTAAAGATCATTTCCTTCTTGACTGCGTGACATAAAGGAGGCAACTGGCATTGGGGCTCTGCATGAGTCTTCAAATACAAAAATGAATAAGGTGAAAGATGTGGACATACTGTCAGATGTGGCAGTGGTGAGGAGGCAGAGAAAATAGCCTCCTGCCCCCGCCGTCTCTCCACCAATGAAATGAGGTGGACACCAAGGGCTGGATTATCTGTTTCAGAGACTAAGTGCTAATGCCGGGACTGAATTGGTTGTGTTCTACGACCGTGGCGCTGGTTCCGGGCCAATTCAGGACCCGTTAATGGGCTAGCACCGGCGCCACGTGGCACTCAAGCGATACCAATGATAAATCGGTGTCCAATTCACCGGTGTTGGGATTGGAACTCGAGAGTCTAACAAGCTGCAGCCACATATCAGCACTCCACTCCCGAAACACACTCATTACAGCTAAAAAGATGGCAGAACAAAGAGCGACATCCTGTTTCGCAGATGTGGAACTCAAGACCTTGCCGGATGTCGTGGAGGAGAGGCGGGGGGCGGGATTCTCCGACCCCCCGCCGGGTCGGAGAATCGCTGGGGGTCGGCGTGAATCCCGCTACCGCCGTCCTCCAAATTCTCCCGCCCCCCAGGTGAGGCGCGCCGCCCGCCTCGGAGAATGGCGGGGTCCGGCGCGACTCAATGGGCCCCGGGGCTGCCCGAATTCTCCGGCCCACAATGGGCTGAAGTCCCGCCCGTCTTTTGCCAGTCCCGCCGGCGTAAATTTGAGTAGGTCCTTACCGGCAGGACCTGGCAGCGCGGGCGGCCTCTGGGGTTCTTGGGGGGGGGGGGGGGTTGCGGGGGGATCCGGCCCTGGGAGGTGCCCCCATGGTGGCCTGGCCCGCGATCGGGGCCCACCGATCCGCGGGCAGGCCTGTGCCGTGGGGGCACTCTATTGTTCCGCACCGGCCGCTGTAGCAGTCCGCCATTGTAGGTGCGGAAACAAAGCCCTCTGCACATGCACGGGGATGACGCCAGCACGCGCTGGCGCTGCCGTGCATGCGCCAACTCGCGCTGGCCGGCGGAGGCCCTTCGGCGCCGGTTGGCCTGGCGCCAAGCGATTTCCCGCCAGCTGGCGGGGCGCAAACCACTCCGGGGCGGGCCTAGCCCCTGAAAGTGCTGAGGATTCCGCATCTTTGGGGCGGCCCGACGCCGGAGTGGTTCACGCCACTCCTTCCCGCCGGAGTTGCCCGCCCCGCCGATTACGGAAGAATCCTACCCGGGGTCTCTGTTCCCTGGGGTGGGAAGAAGGCTGCCACCTGACGCCATACACCAGGCCTGGGCACTGGTGGCAGAGGCCATGGGCCCCACCACCAGGGCTGGCCAGCAGTGCCGGACAAAGCTGCACGACCTCCTCAGTGCGGCCAGGGTGAGTAACCAGTACAATGCCCCTGGCATCCCCCCCCAACCCACACTCCCGTAACACCCCCACCCAGAGGGCGAGCAAACCCCACACACCGGCAGTGTGCTCGTACCCCACCCTGCACCACATGCCACCACCCATGGCCTGGTGCCCTGGTCACAAAGGCCAGCAGCTGCCCGCACCCTGTACTGCCCGCATCCTTACACTGCAATTTCTGTCTCCCAGAGAACTCACCTCGGTTGGGCATTATAGTGAAGAGGATCCTGGGGCACTGTCTGATGCACACCACACACGTGCAGCGGTACATCAGGTGGACGTAGGTACCCCGGAGGGGGCGGACAGTCGGGGGGTGGGTGGCTCATCCCAGGGACTAGCTGCTGTCCAGACGGGTCTTGAGTTCTGGAAAGGAAGGAGTCCAACCACCTGTAGGGGAAAGAGGCAGTGCCAACCATCCGTGCCATCCAGGCCAACACCGCATGGGTGGAGTCTGTGCTGGAGGCCTTGGGGAAGAAGATATCGGCCTTGAGTCAGGATGTCCAAGGCCTGGGGCATACTGTGCGGGTGCTGGCTGAGGCACATGACAGGGCAGCCCTGACACAGGGAGCCATGTACCAGAGTCACCTGGACATTGCAGCGCTGCTGCAGAGCTTGTCCCAGTCACAACAGGTCATGGCTGCGGGTGTCAATGACATTGCCTGGGCACTGGCTGACCTGAGCCAGTCACAGAAGGACATGGCACAGAGAGAGGTGACCTACCTTCTGTGCTCCATGGCGACGAGCCAGGACTGACAGTGCCAGAGGGCGGGAGAAACCCGGAGCCCGCTCCAGACGCACACCTGTCCTAAGGAGTAGACTGAGGCCATTGGGCACCCCGAGGAAGGAGGAACTGATGGGGCCCATGGTGGTAAGCCCCCGCAGGGGAGGTGCTGGAACACCACAGCACCTGAGACTCTCCCCCCCCCCCCCCTCCATTGTCCTGGCACCTCAGATGGGCAGCGGCCAGAACAGGACGGTACCACGCCACCTAGGACACATGAGAGACTGTCGGACCCATCCAGGCCTGTGTGTTCCAGAGGACTGCGGCCAAAGGGGACCCAGGGCACAGGGCGGGAATCACAGCAGGCCACCTCGAC
Source organism: Scyliorhinus torazame (assembly GCF_047496885.1). Taxonomy (NCBI): domain Eukaryota; kingdom Metazoa; phylum Chordata; class Chondrichthyes; order Carcharhiniformes; family Scyliorhinidae; genus Scyliorhinus; species Scyliorhinus torazame. The sequence continues at coordinate 190,402,176 of NC_092718.1, read as the reverse complement.
CTATGATCTACCATCTGTGGGTCCACCTCGATGTGGCATTAGAGCACCAAAGGCCAGGAAGCTAGACACCAGTTACAGTGGCATGGGTGCAGCACACAGGATAGCGTTAGGAGCTAGGGCACAAACCTGTAGAAACATGTTCACCTGCTCATAATAAACACCTGTTCACAAACGTTTCAGCCCCTGCCTCGGTGCTCTGTCAGAAGGGTATGAGGGCCGATGGGGTTGGTGGTGATGGGCAGCTATTTCAGGTGGGCATAGATCAGGGGCCCCAGGTAAGCCACTGCTCACCGGCCTGGTACCTGGCCCTAGCCCCACCCCTCTTGACCCAACCCACCCCCTGCATTCCGTCTCCACTTCCGCCACCCCAAGGGTTCATTGGGACCATGTGGTGGAATGGCTAGGCTCGCAAGCAGGGATCACCCAGGTGAACGGTGGAAATTACTACCATGGGCAGGAGTCAGACGTTGTCATACGATACAGAGCACCAGAGCTCATCGCAGAGCGGGTCGTTGTCATCTTCCATCCCATAACCAGACCCACCGTTACTGCAATCCCTGGGCAGATAGGAATCACGGAGAGGGTTGCAACTTCAGAGCGGGGTGAGGGTGGGGGGGGGCTGTTGGTGCAGGGAGGGTGGACATGGGGGAGGGTATGCCGGGGGTAGGGGTGTTTGTGGGAGTGGGACGCCATTGGCCATGCCCCCTCGTCAGTGAATCTGTAGGCGATGAGAGTGTCCCTTGCACGGCGGCCCTGGCGTAGAAAGTTGCCCAGCCTCCTGTGTCTACCCGGGCCCCATGCCATGCCTATCCTGCCGCTCCCCTGCATCTTCTTCATTGGACGAGGCCTGGCGTTCAACCTCCTGCTCCAGCAAGTCGCCCCTCTGCTGCACAATGTTGTGGAGGATCATGTGGGAGCAGTTTCAAGACCTGTGTATTGAGTCATCTTCCACGTGGGGTTATTCCCTGTGGCTCAGCTCAGTACAGAGAGGAACAAACACGACAACCTGGACAAGATGGCTTATTTAATCAAGCATGTTATGTGTACACGGAGAACAGACTGGATATCTGCCAAAACCTGTTCTGCCGAACAAAGACCAGAACACAGTACTTATACAACATTCAAAAATTAATAACTCACCCCAGTTGGACGCGATCCAATCCCTGAAGCTGCTACTTTTAAACTTATCCAATAGAATTGCAAGCAGTGTTTAAACTTCACCCAATAGAATCGTAAGCAGCGCATGATTGATCCTCATCCTGACAGCTGTGTACAATCCCAGCAGCCTGAGCTGACTGTTTGTGAGAAACAGAACAACAGAACCAGCACCCTGAATTGTTTCACAAAGACGAGGGGCGATATTCGTCGGAGAATCGCCGGGGGGCTGGCGTGAATCCCGCCCCCGCCGGTTGCCGAAGTCTCCGGCACCAGAGATTCGCACCGCGCCGGTTGGCGGGCCCCCCGCTCAATTCTCCGGCCTGGATGGGCCGAAGTCCCGCCGATAAATTGCCTGTCCCGCCGGTGTAAATTAAATCACCTACCTTACCAGCGGGACAAGGCGGCGTGGGCGGGCTCCGGGGTCCTGGGGGAGGCGCGGGGCGATCTGACCACGGGTGGTGCCCCCACGGTGGCCTGGCCCGCGATCGGGGCCCACCGATCCGCGAGCGGGCCTGTGCCGTGGGGGCACTCTTTCCCTTCCGCCTCCACCATGGCGGAGGCAGAAGAAACTGTCAGCGGCCGCTGACGCTCCCGTGCATGCGCCGCCCCAAGATGTCATTTCCGTGCCAGCTGGCGGGGCACCAAAGGCCGTTTCCGTCAGCTGGCGGGGCGGAAATTCCTCCGGCGTCGGCCTAGCCCCTCAATGTTGGGGCTCGGCCCCCAAAGATGCGAAGCATTCCACACCTTTGGGACGGCACGATGCCCGTCTGATTGGCGCCGTTTTGGGCGCCAGTCGGCGGACATCGCGCCGTTTCCGGAGAATTTCGCCCAAGATGTCAGAAGTAATGTCGCTTTGGTCAAGTTAGCTATCCTAAATCCCATTTGATTAATTATTACTGCTATGTCCTAAAAATACATGTATAATGGTTAATAATGATTATTCAGTCCTATAATTCGTCTCAATCCTTAATAAAATAAATTATGTAAAACTACTCTAGTGGTATACTAACTATTCAGTTTTAAGAGGTATCATCGCGAACCCCCCCTTCAGAGGACACAGCAGGCCACCATGATGCGGGCGACTCTCCTAGCCCTCTATTGGAGGACCCCCCCTCCAGAACGGGCCAGGCTCCTGAACCTCAGGACGCAGATGCAGCACTTGATTACGGCCGTGGTCATGTCATGGACATCGTTGAAGTAGGTCTCCGCATCGGTCTTTGGCCTCCGGATAGGCATCATAAACCATAACCTCAGCAGATAACCTCGTCACCAAGGGCCAAACCCTCACCCGGAAGTGTACCTCAAAGGTATCGGGAACCGTTGGGTGTGCCAAGATGCATGCTGCCTGGGTATTGGGCACAGTCGGTGCATTATGTGCATCTCGTGATCACACACCAGTTGCATGTTCATCGAATGGAACCCCTTTTGGTTTGTGAAGACCACCTCCTCGTGCGCTGCTGCTCGTAAGGGCACATGCGTCCCGTCGATCACCCCCTGAACCTGGCACATCAGGGGCGAGATTCGCCGACCCCCCGCCGGGTCGGAGAATCGCTGGGGGCTGGCGTGAATCCCGCCCCCGCCGGTTGCCAAATTCTCCACCACCGGATATTCGGCGGAGGCGGGATTGGCGGCGCGCCGGTTGGCGGGCCACCCCCCGCGATTCTCCGGCCCGGATGGGCCGAAGTCCCGCCGCTAAAATGCCTGTCCTGCCGGCGTAGATTAAACCACCTACCTTACCAGCGGGACAAGGCGGCATGGGCAGGCTCGGGGTCCTGGGGGGGGCGCGGGGTGATCTGGCCCCGGGGGGTGACCCCACGGTGGCCTGGCCCGCGATCGGGGCCCACCGATCCGCGGGCGGGCCTGTGCCATGGGGGCACTCTTTCCCTTCCGCCTTCGCCACGGTCTCCACCATGGCGGAGGCGGAAGAGACTCTCTCCACTGCGCATGCGCAGGAATGCCGTCAGCGGCCGCTAACGCTCCCGCGCATGCGCCGCCCGGAGATGTCATTTCCGCGCCAGCTGGCGGGGTACCAAAGGCCTTTTCCGCCAGCTGGCGGGGCGGATATTCGTCCGGCGCCGGCCTAGCCCCTTAAGGTTGGGGCTCGGCCCCCAAAGATGCGGAGCATTCCGCACCTTTGGGGCGGCGCAATGCCCGACTGATTTGCGCCGTTCTGGGCGCCAGTCGGCGGACATCGCGCCCTTTCCGGAGAATTTCGCCCCAGGTGGCCACATGAAGCCCCGCTGGGGGTGGCGCCTGGGTATGGGTAGTAGGGAGGTTGGTAGCGTACAGGTGGGATAAAGGCAGGGGTTGTGGGTGGTGAGGTGGGTGCACCTATGTCGCCAGTGTTGCTCCACGCAACCACGGGCTACGGTCATGGGGTGCCTACAGGATGGTTGCCTTGCAGACTGCGGCAATGGTGGTCCATACCTGGACACCCCGGTCCCGGAGGACACCCCATCCCTTGATCACCCCCCTGTATCCCCCGTTATCCCCCTTGGACCTGGCATACAGGAGAGTCCCAACCCAGCTGTATTAGTGTGAAAATATTGCTCACTCATTCCACAGTACTGCAAACTGAATACACCATCAACATGGGAGAGAAATATGGCTCACACTTTGCATGCTGCTAATGATAGACAGAGGCCGGAATTCTCCAGCTGTTGGGATTTCATGGTCCCCCGGCAGTGCACCCCTGCCCACTGGTTCCCCGGTGGTTTTGTGCGGCTTCAATGGGCAATCCCATTGACAAGCGACGGGAGTAGAGAATGCCACCGCCAGCGAACGGCGCGCCGCCGAGAAACAGCGGTGGGGGGGGGACGGAGAATCCAGCCCAGAATTGGAGGCAACAGTGCTAATGCTATTCACCCCCAATAAAATCAATCATGGGGCGAAATTCTCCGTTATCGGCGGAAACTCCGCCGATCGGCGCAAAAAACGGCGCAAATCCCACTTGCGTCACGTCATAAAAATGGGCCGATAGTCTGCGGCCCGAAATGGGCTAGCAACGACGTAACGGGATCCGCGCTTGCGCAGTGGTTCACGCCGTGCAGCGTCATACGCGCTGCACGGCGTGACGGCTCATAAGGCCGCGCAGCTCCCCCCCACCCGACCGGAACAGCCGACCGCAACACCCGACTTGATGGCTGGCCGTCGCTCAGCCCCGAGGTTCGAGTCACGCGATGTGGAGGCGCTCCTGGATGCGGTGGAGCAGAGGAGGGACGCCCTGTATCCCGGGCACGGCCGCAGAGTTGCCCCATGCCACAGCCGGCGTCTGTGGAGGGAGGTGGCAGAGGCCGTCACCGCTGTGGCCCTAACACCACGGACAGGCACCCAGTGCCACAAGAAGGTGAACGACCTCGTCAGAGCAGGCAGGGTGAGCCTCCCCCATATCCCCCATATCCCCTCTCCCCCAAATCCCCCCCTCCCCCATATCCCCCCTCCCCCATATCCCCCCCTCCCCCATATCCCCATATCCCCCATATCCCCCCTCCCCCATATCCCCCCTCCCCCATATCCCCCATATCCCCCCTCCCCCATATCCCCCATATTCCCCCCTCCCCCATATCCCCCATATTCCCCCCTCCCCCATATCCCCCATATCCCCTCTCCCCCAAATCCCCCCCTCCCCCATATCCCCCCTCCCCCATATCCCCCCCTCCCCCATATCCCCCATATCCCCCATATCCCCCCTCCCCCATATCCCCCCTCCCCATATCCGCCATATCCCCCCTCCCCCATATCCCCCATATTCCCCCCTCCCCCATATCCCCCCTCCCCCATATCCCCCATATCCCCCCTCCCCCATATCCCCCATATCCCCCCTCCCCCAAATCCCCCCCTCCCCCATATCCCCCCCTCCCCCATATCCCCCATATTCCCCCCTCCCCCATATCCCCCCCTCCCCCATATCCCCATTATACCCCCTCCCCCATATCCCCCATATCCCCCCTCCCCCATATCCCCCATATTCCCCCCTCCCCCATATCCCCCCTCCCCATATCCCCCATATCCCCACTCCCCCATATCCCCCTCCCCCATATCCCCCCTCCCCATATCCCCCATATTCCCCCCTCCCCCATATCCCCCATATCCCCCCTCCCCCATATCCCCCAAATCCCCCCTCCCCCATATCCCCCCCTCCCCATATCCCCCATATCCCCCCTCCCCCATATCCCCCATATCCCCCCTGCCCCAAATCCCCCCTCCCCCATATCCCCCCTCCCCCATATCCCCCATATCCCCCATATTCCCCCCTCCCCCATATCCCCCCTCCCCCATATCCCGCCTCCCCCATATCCCCCATATCCCCCCTCCCCCATATCCCCCATATTCCCCCCTCCCCCATATCCCCCTCCCCATATCCCCCATATCCCCCCTCCCCCATATCCCCCATATTCCCCCCTCCCCCATATCCCCCTCCCCCATATCCCCCATATCCCCCCTCCCCCATATCCCCCATATTCCCCCCTCCCCCATATCCCCCATATTCCCCCCTCCCCCATATCCCCCCTCCCCCATATCCCCCCCTCCCCCATATCCCCCCTCCCCCATATCCCCAAGTGAATCCAGCCCTAACCTTAACCTCTGCAATGCACGCGCAACCGATGGCGTGCATTCATATACCTGCCTAACACTGTTGCCTTTTACCCCTGCCACCCCCCCCCCCCCCAGGAGAAGCGCGCACACAACAATAGGGAGCATGTGAGGACTGGAGGAGGGCCCGCTGATGAGAGGCCACTGACCGTACACGAGGAAAGGGCCCTGGAACTGGCTGGCGGACCTGAGGACCGGGAGGTTGCTGATGCAGAGGTCGGGGCCCCACGAGCAAGTGAGCCACCAACAGCCCGTCCCCATATCCCCCCTCCCCTATATCCCCCTCCCCCGTATCACCTGATCACTGCCTGATGTCTAACCATGCATGCTTCATTGTGTATCGCAGGACCAAACGTCCAGGCACCCATCCCCGCAGATGCAGACCGCCCGCAGGATGCCCCTCGGAGACCACAGGAGACGGAGAGACCCGCACCCTCCAGCATGCGACGCCCGCAGGATGCCCCTCGGAGACCACAGGAGACGGAGAGACCCGCACCCTCCAGCATGCGACGCCCGCAGGATGCCCCTCGGAGACCACGGGAGACGGAGAGACCCGCACCCTCCAGCATGCGACGCCCGCAGGATGCCCCTCGGAGACCACGGGAGACGGAGAGACCCGCACCCTCCAGCATGCGACGCCCGCAGGATGCCCCTCGGAGACCACGGGAGACGGAGAGACCCGGACCCTCCAGCATGCGACGCCCGCAGGATGCCCCTCGCACACCACGGGAGACGGAGAGACCTGGAGCAACAGGGAGACGACACCCCCGTCACGTGCGGGAGCGACCACCCAGCGATGAGGGGGGCAGCCACAGGCCCCCGTCACATCCGAGCCAGGACACCCCTACCCGGGACACCACTACCCGGGACAGCACTACCCGGGACAGCACTACCCGGGACAGCACTACCCGGGACAGCACTACCCAGGACACCCCTACCCGGGAAGACGAAATACCGGACAGTGACTCAGAGTGGATGGGTGGAGACGAACCCCCACCCCAAAGTGCCATGGACTCAGAGTGGGACGAAGAGCACGACACAACGCCACTGCTGTCACCAACACCCTCCACCATCGCAGAAACACTCACCACGGTTGGGCACTTTAGTGATGAGGCGTCTGGTACACTCACTGGTGCGCACAACACAGCCGTCCCGGTACAGCAGGTGGAGGTAGGAGCAGCAGAGGGACCGGGCGGTCGGAGGGCAGCCCAGGCCAAGCGAACATCTGCCGCCCAGATGGATCCCGGGTTCCTGCAGGTACCACACCCACACATAGATCCGATGCAACCACTGACACGGAGACGAGCGAATAGGGTGACGGGTGGCTTGCGGCGGCTGCGGTCGCAGGTGGAGGAGTCCACCCGCGTCCAGGAGCTGGGAGTGGTCCCGGTCATGCGTGCCACCCAGGCTGACACCGCACGGGTGGCGTCCGCGGTGGAGGCAATGGGTGCGACGGTGTCAGACATGGGGAACGGTTTGCGAGGCCTGGGGCCGTCCGTGCAGGCGGCGTCTGTGGCCCAGGAAATGGCTGCCCTCTCACAGGAGGCCATGAGCCAGTGCCAGCGCCAGATGGCAGAGGCGCTCAACGCCATAGCCCAGTCTCAGCAGGCCATAGCCCAGTCTCTGCAGGCCATGGCCCAGTCTCTGCAGGCCATGGCCCAGTCTCAGCAGGCCATCGCTGAGGGCATCGGCGCCAGTGGCCATGTGCGAGCTGGCGTCGCACTGTCGCAGACAGGGTTCGACAACCCCCTGTGCTCCATGGCTGCAAACCTGCAGACCCCTGTCGATACCAGCACGGGCCTCCAGGACTGGCAGCGCCAGATGTCGGGGGCGCGTCGGATGGCCAGTCCGTTCGCATCCCCAACCCATGTAGAGGCCTGGGGGCCATCGGGCACCCCGAGGGAGGAGGAGGTGGTGTGGTCCGTCCCGGCTCCCTCTGTAGGGGAGGTCCCGGTACAACCGCGACACCTCGGACTCCCCCCCTTCCGTCCCAGGTGCATCGGGTGGGCAACGGGCAGGACAGGCTGGCAGCTCGCCATCCCAGTCGCCCGGGCCGCAGCCTGGCCCATCTAGGCCAGGGCGCCCCAGGAAACGGCCGCCAAAGGGATCCAGTGTCAGAGGGCAGGAATCACAGGAGTCCACCTCCAGTTCTGCTGTACCGTCTGGGGAACCACGTAGACGTAGTCAAAGGGCCCGTAAGGCCAAACAATTAGACACTGAGTAAGTTGGCACGGGTGCAGGGCACAGATGAGTTTTAGGCGCTAGGGCACGTGCATGAACTACTTTGGTTATTAAAGTCAATGTTACACCTACCGAAGCTGCCTTTGTGCTCTGTCCAAAGTGTGCGGGGGTGTCATGTACGTTGAGCGCAAGTGTGTGTGTGAGGGGTGGTCTTACCTCAGCCCCAGGTGAGTCTGCCCCCTTCCCCCTGGGCCGCCAACAACATCCCCCGGGCAGAGGACGGGACCGTGCGCTGCAGTGTCACAGCCGCATGCAGGGATGGTCCGGGTGGATGGTGGTACTGTGGCCATGGGTCAGACATTGTCCAACGATGTAGAGCCAGGAGCTCATCGGAGGCGGGTTGTCATCATTCTCCATGGCCTGCGATAGACACGCGTCCACCCGCAACTGGGTGAGCCCGGCCCATTGTGCCGCCGGTGGATCGGCAATTGGGGGTGGGGGGGTGGTGTGCATGCGGGTGGGGTGTGTGGGGTTGGGGAGGGGGGTGAGGGTGCTGGGTGGGTGGATGGGTGGGGGGTGTGGGTGGTCGGCTGTTGTCATGGTGTGCGGTCTGTGGCCATACTACCCGATTCCCATGCCCATCTAGTCAGTGAAGCGGGCGTCTATCAGTCTGTCCCGTGCCCGCTGGGCCAGCCGGTAACGGTGGACAGCCACCCGTCTGTGTATACCCCCGTCTGCCCTGACCATTGCCCCCATCCCCCTCATCTGGGGAGGACTGGGCCATCTTCCTGCTGCTCCTCCACTCCGCCCTCCTCTGCCTGCGGCACATCGCCCCTCTGCTGGGCTATGTTGTGCAGGACGCAGCACACCACAATGATGCGGCCGACCCTATCTGACCGATACTGGAGGGCGCCCCCAGAGAGATCCAGGCACCTGAAACGCATCTTCAGCACGCCAAAGCACCTCTCGATCACTCCCCTTGTCGCTACATGGGCATCATTGTAGCGGTTCTCCGCCTCATTGCGTGGCCTCCGTATAGGCGTCATCAGCCACGATCGCAATGGGTAGCCTCTGTCGCCCAGCAACCAGCCCCTCAGCCGGGGATGGCGTCCCTCGTACATGCCGGGGATGGATGACCGCGACAACACGAATGAGTCGTGTACACTGCCTGGGTGACGGGCGCAAACGTGCAGGATCATCATGGCGGTGGTCGCAGACCACCTGTACGTTCATCGAATAGGTCCCCTTCCTATTAGTGAACACGGCCCTGTTATCTGCAGGTGGCCGCACGGCGACGTGCATCCCATCGATCGCGGCCCTGGACCATGGGGAACCCGGCAATGGCAGAGAAGCCCACGGCCCGGGCATCTTGGCTGGCCCGGTCCACGGGGGAAGCGGATGTAGCGGTACGCCATGGCATAAAGGGCATCTGTCACTGCCCGGATGCACCGATGCACCGATGTCTGCGATATGCCGGGACAGGTCCCCACTCGGTGCCTGGAATGACCCCCGTTGCATAAAAGTTCAGGGCCACCGTAACCTTGACGGACACGGGGAGAGGGTGTCCCCCGCCAGTGCCACGCGGTGACAGGTGTGCCAGCAGGTGGCAGATGTGTGCCACGGTTTCCCGGCTCATCCGGAGTCTCCTCCTGCATTCCCGGTCCGTGAGGTCCTGGTATGACTGCCGGGGCCGGTACACACGGGGCGCCCTCGGGTGCCTCCGTTGCCGTGGGGCCGCGACGTCCTCCTCCCCCTCCTCGTCCTGTCGGTCAGGTGTCCCTCCAGCCTGGGCGGCTGCCGCCTGCCCCTCTGCGGCAGCCTGCGCCGCCTCTCTGGCACGCTCCTCCTCCTCCTCCTCCTCCTCCTCATCCAGGGCAACATAGACATGAGCGGCTGCCACCACGGCGGCCAACATCGCTGGATGGTCTGAAAACATGACGGCCTGGTGGGGGGGAGGGGAACGACGACATGTCATCATTGCCCATATCCCCTCCTCCCCCCAGCCAGGTGGCATGGACCGCATGGGTCCAACTGTTGGAGGCTGGCACCTGGCCAGGTGGACCAACTCATTTGCCCTCCCATCACCCACCCCAGCACGGACCCCCCCCCAACCCCCAACCTCCACCCCGGCACTGACCCCTCCCCAACCCCCAACCACCACCCCGGCACGGACCCCCCCCCCCAACCTCCACCCCGGCACGGACCCCCTCCCCAACCTCCACCCCGGCACGGACCCCCTCCCCAACCTCCACCCCAGCACGGACCACCCCCCAACCCCGAACCTCCACCCAGGCACGGACCCCCTCCCCAACCTCCACCCCGGCACGGACCCCCTCCCCAACCTCCACCCCAGCACGGACCCCCTCCCCAACCTCCACCCCAGCACGGACCCCCCCCCCAACCCCCAACCTCCACCCCGGCACGGACCCCCTCCCCAACCTCCACCCCGGCACGGACCCCCTCCCCAACCCCCCAACCTCCACCCCGGCACGGACCCCCTCCCCAACCTCCACCCCAGCACGGACCCCCCCCCAACCCCCAACCTCCACCCCAGCACGGACCCCCCCAACCCCCAACCTCCATCCCGGCACGGACCCCCTCACCAACCTCCACCCCAGCACGGACCCCCCCCCAACCCCCAACCTCCACCCCAGCACGGACCCCCCCCAACCCCCAACCTCCATCCCGGCACGGACCCCCTCCCCAACCTCCACCCCAGCACGGACCCCCCCCCCAACCCGCAACCTCCACCCCCGGCACGGACCCCCCTCCCCAACCTCCACCCCAGCACGGACCCCCCCCCAACCCCCAACCTCCACCCCGGCACGGACCCCCTCCCCAACCTCCACCCCGGCACGGACCCCCCTCCCCAACCCCCAACCTCCACCCCGGCACGGACCCCCCCCCCAACCTCCACCCCGGCACGGACCCCCTCCCCAACCTCCACTCCCAGCACGGACCCCCCCCAACCCCCAACCTCCACCCCAGCACGGACCCCCCCCAACCCCCAACCTCCATCCCGGCACGGACCCCCTCCCAACCTCCACCCCAGCACGGACCCCCCCCCAACCCCCAACCTCCACCCCAGCACGGACCCCCCCCCAACCCCCAACCTCCATCCGGGCACGGACCCCCCTCCCCAACCTCCACCCCAGCACGGACCCCCCCCCCAACCCCCAACCTCCACCCCGGCACGGACCCCCTCCCCCCAACCTCCACCCCAGCACGGACCCCCCCCCAACCCCCAACCTCCACCCCGGCACGGACCCCCTCCCGGCACTCCCCCGGAGCCCAACCTACTCTAACCACCCCCCCCCCCCTCCCCCCCCCCCCCCCCCCACGGCCGCACACACACACACACAAGCCGAGACACACCTCTCCTCAGGCAATCAGTCTGCGGCCACGCCATTTCCTGCCCAGAGCCAACCCCCCAGGCCGTCACTCACCTCCTCGCTGGTCGGCGTGAGCCTGGAGCACCGGGTCACGCCGATGAAAAGGAGGTTTGATTCACGTCGACGTGAACGGTCATCACGTCGACGGGACTTCGGCCCATCCGGAAGGGAGAATATCGGCAGGCCGAAAATCGGCTGCCTTGCGCAGACCCGTGACATTCTCCGCGGCAGCGGCGCCATTAACGCCCCGCCGACTTTTCTCCCTTCGGAGACTTCGGCGGGGGCGGGGGCGGGATTCACGGCGGCCAACGGCCATTTCTCCGACCCGGCGGGGGGGTCGGAGAATGACGCCCATGATCTCTGTGTTTAGACTTGTTGACACAATACCTTTCTCTAGGCCTCTGAAATTCCTTTTCTAACAGCAGAGGTTTTGTTATTTTCCTCAGAAAAACTGTGTAAGAAGAATATCATGTTGTCATCTAGTTCAATAGTACATCTTGATTGCTCATAATTTTTCCACAATTTTCACAACGATAATGATGTGAAAATGTGCCCGCTCCAATAT